>NC_133563.1:600000-1200000 GCF_048773025.1 Camelus bactrianus | reverse complement strand
CAAACTCATTCTATGAAGCCACCATCACCCTGACACCAAAACCAAAGACATTATCAAAAAAGAAAATTACAGGCTCATATCTTTGAAGAATACAGATACACAAATTTTCAACAAAATATTAGCAAATAAATCCAACAACACATACAAAAGATCATACACCATGATCAAGTTAGATTCATCCCAGGATCACAAGAATGGTTCAACAAATGCAAATCAATCAGTGTGATATACCACATATACAAAAGAAAGGGCAAAAACCACATAGTCATCTCAATAGATGCAGAAAAAGCATTTGATAAAGTTCAACAGCCATCCATGATAAAAAACTCTTATACCAAACTGGGTATAGAGAAAACATCTCTCAACATAATAAAAGCTATTTACGACAAACCCAGAGTTAACACAATACTCAACACTAAGAAACTGAAAGCCTTCCTGCTAAAAACTATAACAAGACAAGGATGCTCACTCTCACCACTTCTATTCAGCATAGTATTGGAAGTCCCAGCCACAGCAATCAGGCAAGATAAAGAAAGAGAAGAGATTCAAACTGGAAGGGAAGTGGTAAAAGTATCACTATATGCAGATGACATTATACTATATAGAGAGAACCCTAAAGACTCTACACAAAACCTATTAGAACTGATAAACAAATCTAGCAAGGTAGCAGGATACAAGATTAACTCACAGAAACCTGTTACATTTCTTTACAATAACAACAAAATATCAGAAAATATCAGAGTATCAGAAATAACAGAAAAAGGAAAGTAAAAAAAAAAAAAATCCCTTTTAAAATTACATCAAAAAATACTTAGGAACAAACCTGACCAAGGGGCAAAAGACTTATATTCTGAGAACTATAAAACATTCATAAGGAAATTAAACATGATTTAAATAAATACAAAGGTATCCCATGCTCTCGGATTGGAAGAACTAACATTTTCTTAATAGCCAATCTACAGATGTAATGCGATCCCTATCAAATTACTCATGACATTTTTCACAGAACTACAACAAATAATCCTAAAATTTATAAGGAACCACAAAAGACCCAGAATTTCTAAAGCAATTCTGAAGAAAATGAACAAAGCTGGAGGCATAACCCGTCCAGACTTCAAGCAATACTACAAAGCTACAATAATCAAAACAATGTGGTATTGGCACAAAAACTGACATATGGCTCAATGGTACAGAATAGAGAGCCCAGAAATAAACCCACAGGCCTATGGTCAATTAATCTTTGACAAAGGAGGCAAGAATATACAATGGAGAAAAAACAAGTCTCTTCAACAAGTGGTGATGGGAAACCTGGACAACCTCATGTAAATCAATGAAGTTAGAACACATCTTCATACCATATACAAAATAAACTCATGGCTTAAGGACTTTAGGACATGACACCATAAAACTCCTAGAAGAAAACACAGGGAAAACATTTTCTGACAAAAATCATAGCAATGTTCTCTAGGGCAGTCTCCCTAGGCAATAGAAATAAAAGCAAAAATAAACCAATGAGACCTAATCAAACTTATAAGCTTCTGCACAGCAAAGGAAACCATAAACAAAATGAAAAGACAACCTAAGAATGACAGTAAATATTTGGAAATGATGCAACTGACAAGGGCTTATTTCCATAATATACAAACAGCTCATCAACTCAATAACAAAAAAAGCAAACAACTCAGTCCAAAAGATGAGCAGGAGACATAAACAGACATTTCTGCAAAGAAGACATACAGATGGCCATGAAAAAATGCTCAATATTGCTAATTATCAGAGAAATGCAAATCAAAACTACAATGAGATATCTCACCTCACACCAGTCAGAATGGCCATCACTAAAATGTCTCCAAACAATAAATGCTGCAGAGGATGTGGAGAAAAAGGAACCCCCCTACACTGTTGGTGGGAGTGTAATTTGGTGCAGACACTATGGAAATAAGTATGGAGATTACTAAAAGAACTGAAAATAGACTTACCACATGATCCAGCAATCCCACTCCTGGGCATATATCTGAAGAAAACTCTACTTTAAAAAGGTAACATGCACCCCAATGTTCATAACAGCACTAGTTACAATAGCCAAGACATGGAAGCAACCTAAGTGTCCCTCAACAGATAACAGTATAAAAAAGACATATATATAATGGACTACTACTCAGCCATAAAAAATAATGAAATACTGCCATTTGCAGCAACACAGATGGACCTACAGATGATCATCCTCAGTGAAGTAAGTCACACAGAAAGACAAATATTGTATGATATCACTTATATGTGGAATCTAAAAAATGACACAAATGTGATTATTTACAAAACAGAAACAGACTCACAGACATAGAAAACAAATTTGCGGTTACCAAAGGGGAAAGGGGGTGGGGAGGGATAAATTAGGAGTTAGGGATTAATGATATAAGCTAATATAATATAAAACAGATAATAACAAGGCCCTAATGTATAGCAAAAGAACTACATTTAACATCTTCTAATAACTTACAATGAAAAAGAATATATATATATAAAAAATACTGAATCACTATGCCGTATACCAGAAATTAACACAATATTGTCAATTAACTAAACTTCAATTTTTAAAAAAGGTGTAGAGTGCCAGCCAAGCTTTCCTTCGTTGGGTTGCTTAATGGCTAACTAGACTACAACACGCGTCTGTCAGATCTAGATTCTGCCTGTAATCCCTCCCTGTGTAAAAGAAATCAGATTTCAAGAAAAAGACTCTTTGTACCCTAAATTTGTCAAGAAACTTTTGTCAAGAATATAGTTCCATTATGTACTTATACCACAGCAGCAGAATAAATTCAATGCACTCTGATTTGGTATTCTGTGGAACAAAATTTGGAGCAGAATAAAGGAATGAAAAGATACTGCTTTTGATGGCTTTTAATTGGACTTTGTGCAGGCGTCATTTAAACTGTAGTTCCTTTGACAAAATGATTTTTCCTTCTGGTTTCTCCTAGTTCTCTGCCTCTACAGATTATCATTCTCAGTGCACATATTTCAAATGGCAGAGCCATCCACCAAGAGCCCCAGAGTAGAAATAAGTCTGTCAATGTATGCTTCCAGATAACCATCTTAGTAGCAGCTAATGCCACAGCTACTACGAAATTCAACATGGAAAGCCTAGACTTTGTTGCCACACAGACTCAGGTTCAAGTCTCAGATCTATTATCTTATTAACTCTAAGACATAATGAATGCAAAGCACTTGCCTCAATGCCTAGTACATAGTAGATACTCAATAAATAGAAGCTGTTATTACATTAAAATTAACTTAAAGCACAAAAGGGAAAGCCAGATCTCAAACAGCTCCTCACTTCAAAGGCATGAATTCCATCTTCCTGTCAAATGCAAATATCTCTGTCATTTCTAATGAGTATTTGGAGCCATGAACTTGCCTAAAACTCTTATTAGTAAAAGAAACTGACATTTTACAAGTCATTGTCTTGGGTTTCAACTCTCTCTTTCATTATTATTCTTCACGAAGTGATCTGAAAGGTAACATTAATAAATAGAAACTATAGATTTCTGGTCTTACCATTTTTGTCTGCTCTCCTCAGTATCTGGAAAAGAAAAAGGAAATATTTTATCACCACTTTTGTAAGTACTGCAGTGAACATTACTCACACATAATTCATCCATTACTAAATTAAAAAATCCCAATTTAAAACAAATACTTCTCAATTGAAATCCTTCCTTGTAATAGTCAAAAATTAAAAACTCAAATGTCCATAAACAAGCAAATGAACAAAAAAACCATGGTTTATCTACATAGTGAATTACTACAAGCATTAAAAAGGAATGAGTTCTTGATGCATGCAGTAACTTGGATGGATCTCCAAGTAATTATGCTGAGTAAAAAATCTAGATACAAATGAAGATGTATCATTCCATTTATGTAAAATTCTAGAAAATGCAAATAGAAACTGAAAGCAGGTTAAGGTTGTGTAATAAGCCGGGCAAGGTGGGCTGGAGGGCGTGAGGAATCTGTTCAGGGGGATAGACATTTATTTTCTTGATTATGATAAAAGATTCATAGATGTCTAAATATGCAAAAACTCATTAACGTTTCACTTTAAATATGTGCTATTTAGGTTAAGTCAATTATGTAATAAAACAGAATAAACAGAAACAAAAACACTAAATTGCGGATAAATAGGAGCTCATGTAGCTATATTGTATGTTACTTTACTTCTATGAGTTAATTATATTATCTGGGACTATTGTAACTTGTCTTTGATGGATGTCAACCACCTGACCATCCAGTATCCAGTATTGGAAAGACTTCCAATTTTCTTTTGAAAAACCAATCTTTCCTCCACTCTTGGCCGACATGCTCCAGGGTCAGGCAGAGCACTCAAGCCTAGTAAACAGGGTTGCACCCCTCTGGCCACAGTGACTACTCAGGCTTCAGCACAACAAGGCCAATGAAGCCATGGTTTTGCCTCAGTTGTGGAGAGGCACGCTTTCTTTTCTGTTGACTTTGAATCTAGGAAGATACAGGCAAGGAGCCTTTATGTAATTGTTTGTGTCATGGGCTGAACTGTGTTGCCACAAAACAAATGCTGAAGTCCTAATCCTTAGTAACTGTGAATGTGATCTTGTTTGGAAATAAGATCTTCGTTGTAATGAAACTAAGATGAGATCTTACTGGACTGGCCCTAAATCCAATGACTGGGTGACTTTATAAGAAGAGCAATTCAGAGATGCAGAGACACAGAGAAGAAAGCTATGTGATGAGACAGGCAGATACTGAACTAATACAGCTGCAAACCGAAGAATGTCAAAGGCGGGTGGCCACCACTAGAAGTTAGGAGACAGGCGTGGGACAGATCGCCCCCAGAACCTTCAAAGGGAGTATGCTCCAATCCATGCCTTGATTTCACCCCTCTAGGGGTGAGAAACCGAGAAAATAAATTTTGTTGTTTAAACCACACCCTTTGCCTAGCGCTCTATTATGGAAGCCCTAGGAAGTTAATATAATACACAACCTGGAAATAACCAACACTCAAGAAAGGAGTGTCCAGAGACTGAGAGAAAAAATCTGGACAATATAATACACAGCTATGTTATACACACTACCCAAGAAAATGTCCCTTTATCATATTGCAAAGACAAGCTTTCATCAAGTGAAAAGGGCACTTAAGGATCGTTTTTCCCGAGTAGTTGACAGTTATGGTTAAGTAACAAGAGCCACTCTCCTATTTAGATTACCACTTCTTAGCGGCCAGCTTGAAATACGAGCAATACTTCTTATCACCAAAGGTTTCCGTTTTACTGCCTTCCGCTAGAGAAACATGACCCTCCTTTCCTTCTGCTGATTTCATGGAGATGAAGTATGGATAAATCTAATCATTATTACAATGTTTCTATCATAAAATACTAATTTTATTACTAAAAATCATCTCTCCCCTGAAAAATTTCCAGCAGCAGATAGGTATGTATCTCCCTGACTTGAGTGCATAGAAGTTGGTGCCCTTTTTTTGAACCAAATTTATTTAATATTGCAGGAAGACTGCTTTCAATAGTCAGAGCTTCTATGTTTAGAACTAAATGAGACCAAGATTCTTTTTCATAGTACAAAAGGAATTTCTAGTCGGAATTTTGGGACTCCACCTCTCCATCATAACCAGCTTCTTCCTGTCCTCCTCTGAAACTTGAAGCCACAGAGTCAGGGAGACACAAAACAGATTATTCCTTACCTTTGATATACTCCAAGATTCTGTTTCGAGCTCTATTGTGGCCTTATGAGTTTGAAGTGATTAGAATAGGAATAACCAGACACCAGATACTTTGACCTAGGACTTCTATAATTTCATTTCATAAAGAACAATCTTAAACAGCATTCAGCCTCGTACAGGAAAAATTAAGATAGTCGCTCCTATCATTAAGACAGTTCTTTGTAATTGAATATGAGCAGAAGTGTCCCTGCTGCGAATTTTGCCTCTGAGCCCTCAGACTAATAAAAAATGTACTCCCTATGAGAAATGAGTTCATTATGTCATGCTAACATAGTAATCTGAGCCAGCTAATCTTACTGGCTGCCATCACAAGATAGTAAATAGATTTACGTATCACAGTCAGACTTAAAGCTTAAATGCAGGTGATGCTGTGTTTTTGCAACAATTTAAGGATCATCAAATAGCCTCCTTTACCCTGAAAGGTATTCTTTAATGACTTGACTGAAATTCTTCACTTTTCACTGTATGTTATTAAAGGCAGGCGTTAAAATGCAAACGTTATCTTGGAGGCATAAAATACAATCACCATTCACTAAACTAATATTTAATATTTGCTTGGTGCCTCCTCTCATGATCCAGGTTAAAATTAGATAATGAGATGAGCTATCAGTCACTTTAGTGGACTCCTGAGACCCTGGGAAACAGGGCAGGGAGTAGGGACTCATTCAGAACATGCAGTACCACCCAGAAGGGGAGACCTAGAAGGTGAGTCATCGTGTGCGGGCCTGGGCATCTAGCAGGCGGTTTTGCTACAAGAAGATTAGTCACCACGAGGAAGGATGCAGGTAAGTGGGCACTGAGATGCATGAAGAAAAAGTAATCAGTACATACATTTTTCTCTTCTCAGTTTTGCCTAGTGCAGGCTGTGCAGGAAAATACATTTATCATGTCACAGTAAAACTAAGTTTTCTTTATTTCTGCTGGTTCCTGAAACTAGTAGAGTGACATTTGTCTTGCCTATTAAAGTAGACGATGGGTTAATTTCCAGTCTTCCAGCTGGACAATCTCAAATAGTCAATTATGTGTGTTCATTAATCTCATTCAAATCAACAACTGTGCACTAGGCAAGATGCGAGATGTAACTGTAACAGAATTCAGACACAGAACCACTGCACCTGGAAAAACTGTTTCTGCCCTGACAGCCCTCTTCTGATCGCACCTTTCACATAGATGAGTTTATACAAGGCATCAGAATTAAGCATCTTTGCAAGGAAAAACGACTTGTTTTCACCAAGTCTGACCATCCCGGCACTGTGCCTTTTGTTCTGGGTGTTCATGGATGTGAATGCTGCTTGGAAGAAGGGAGGGAAGGCAGACAGAAAAGTCATCTTGCTCCTTCACAGCCTTCAAGGCCCCCCATTCCACCTCACCACTTTCCTTCCAGTTAAAAATCAGCGGAGAACTTTTTGGGAGAAAACAGGGGCATCAAATAGGTGAAATGGCAACTCACTTCATCTGGGAATCATCTTGCTTTCGGGAAGGAGCCAAAGGTTTGTCTTTCTTCCTTGGCACAGTAGTAGAGTTGATTAATATAATGACTCAAAAAGAGGGCGCACGTGCTATATGAACTGGTATTCTAAATGAGAGTTTATTCTCTGTTATCTGGCATGCGGCAGCCTTAGAAAAGACAGCATATGGATGTAAAAAGGGAAATAACTGTCACCCACCAGGTCCTTCCGTGCTGCTGCACACTGGAACCAGTTCAGCCTCATCCAGAGGCTGGCGGTTGTGTTCTGTGCAAATGCACTGCACTGACCTCTACACAGGCACGCCTGGTAACAGTGCAACAGAGGAGAACAAACCTGACTCTATATTAGATCCTTTAGTTTTAACCACTGCGCCCTGTTTTCTAGGCTTAGACTTGCCAGCTCTGCACCTTTTGTAAAACAATGTTGCCTTTGGCCTGAAATAGACAGGAGAGCCTATTCTCAGGGCTCTGACATTTAAGGATGTTCACACTTGTGCACAGAGATGGCAAGTTGCGAAATAGAGAATAACCATTGTTTTGTTGGAGGTTTACAGCAACACCATGGCCTGACCCACTTGGATGGCTGCAAGAACAAAGAATTCCTGCAGCAAGAAGTTTGCACCAACCAACCACACCCCCTCCCGTGTTTTTTTTGTATAAAAGGAGCCTGAATTCTGACTGAGGGAAGGTGGTTCTCCAAGACATTAGTCTGCCATCCTCGGTCTGCCGGCTTTCCAAATAAAGTCACTATTCCTTGCCCCAACACCTTGTCTCCCGATTTACTGGCCTGTTGTCCAGTGAGAAAAACGAGTCTGGACTTGGCAACATCAGTACTAGGTTTTCTAAGCTCCTCAGTAGATACTCAGGAGTATTTATGATGAACTGATACTTAATTCTGACATTTTTTAGGAAGAAAATCATACATATTAGATTTATAAAGAAATAGACCCTGTAATTAGTTTGTGAGTTTGGCTACCGCTATTTATGCATTCAACAAGGAACACTGATGTAACAATCACAGTTCAGATTTACATACCACATACCCTTTTTTTCCCCTCAGTTTTCTGTCATGTCATTATCACTGAATTGGGAGATAAGGAAAATGAAGCAAAAGCCAGCAATTGGCGTAAATCTCTGATCTTCTGACCTATGGCTAGTTTCTAACTAGCTGGACACATCCACTCATGTCATTAACAGTATTCTCAGAAGCAGTTTAAATCATTTCTTAGAGGAGTGATTATTCCAAGGGCACTGGTATATAAAGACTGAAAATCAAAGTTTTCCTCAGACTTGGAAATTCGTTTCTGTGATGCAGAAGCCTCTGATCAATTTCATTTCTGTTCCTCTTTGGAAAAGGGAACCTACTTATTATATCCTGAATAAGATTCAAAAAGCAATCTCTTAGCCGTGCTACTAGAATATGTTAAAACTAATCAAATAAAATTATGTATATTTCATTTTATTTTTGCTAAAAGCAGTACGATCCAGATGTAAGTAATTCAAAAACCTGTAAGTAACAAATCCTTTTTTCATATCATATATTTCACCAGAGTGCTAGATTTTTCACAAAATATATCAAAGAGAAGTGTAAACAAAATCTTATCTAGTCAAGATAAAATCCAGGCGCAGTTTTTGTGGACTCTTACCATTTTCCTGGCAGCCAAGCATGTCAACACCTCTCATGTTAAATTTATATTTTTATTTTTAAATTCTAGAAAAAACTATAAGAGGACAAGGCTGCCCTAGTCATCAGGTACACATTCCTTCAGAACAGGGGCCTGGTTTTATTTATTTATTGAACTTGGGAACAATCATTCATGTATGTATAATGATAAATGAGATTTTAATTTCCTCTTTTTTCTTCTTTTTGAAAAACATTTTGAGCACTTAGGTGTTTGTGTCAGGGAGGATGACTTTCCATTCACATAGCTCAATCAGTTCATCTCCACAGTATCACCAGGATTTATACACCGCTTTTAAACAGTCATAGAGAAGGTACGTGGCCAAGATGAGCAGGAAGTAGAGCAGGAAGACCCTACACTCACCTCTATCCACAGACACCAAAGCTAACAACCATTTGCAGAGCAACTATTGATGAGAGACTGGAATCTAACAGAAAATATTTTATGCAGTGAAGATAAAAAGAAGGAACTATACATCAAGAAAACAAAAAGACAACCTACTGAAAGAGAAAATAAAATCTGCAAATGATATGACCAATAAGGGATCAATAGCCAACATACATAAACAGCTCATACAGCTCAATATCACAAACAACCCGACTGAAAAATGGGCAGAAGAACTGAACAGACATTTTTCCAAAGAAGAAATGCAGATGGCCGAAAGATACATGAAACGATGCTCAGCACTGTTAATCGTCAAAGAAATCAAATCAAAACCACAATGAGATATTACCTCACACCTGTTAGAATGGCTATCATCAAAAAGAACACAGATAAATGCTGGTGACGTTGTGGAGAAAAGGGAACCCTCACACACTGCTGGTGGAAATGTAAATTGGTGTAGCCACCATGGAAAACAGTATGGAGGTTTCTCAAAAAAATAAAAATAGAACTACCATATGACCCAGCAATTCCACTCCTGTATATAGCTGAAAAAAACAAAAGCACTAATTTGAAAAGATACATGTACCCCAATATTTATGGCAGCATTATTTACAATTGCCTAGATGTGGAAGCAACTTAAGTGTCCATCAGCAGACGAATGGATAAAGATGTGGCATATACATATATATTCAATGGAATATTACTCAGCCATTAAAAAGAATAAAATTTTGCCATTTGCAGCAATATGAATGGACTTGGAAGGCATCGTGCTAAGTGAAATAAGTCAGACAGAGAAAGACAAATACTGTATGATACTTACAGGTGGAATCTAAAAAAATACAACAAACTAGTGAATATAACAAAAAAAAGAAGCAGACTCACAGATACAGAGAACAAACTAGTGGTTACCAGCGGGGGCGGAGTGGAAGGCAATATTAGGATGCAGGCATGGGAGGTACAAAGCATTGGATGTAAGATAGGCTCGAGGATGTATTATTATACAACACAGGGCATGGAGCCAATATTTTACAATAACTATACATGGAAAGTAACCTTCCAAAATTATATTAAAAATTAAAAAAGAAGGAACCACAGCAAGACATGTAAGAGGGGCAGAGACACAGTATAATCAAGACTCATATCCCCAGGGTGGATGACCCACAAATAGGAAAACAATTACAACTGCAGAGGTTGTCCCCAAAGAGTGGGGGGTCTGAGCCCCACCTCAGGCTCTACAGCCTTGGATTCTGCACCTGGATGGCAAGTGCCCAAAACATCTGGCTTTGAAGGCCAGTGGGGTGTCCCTTTAGCAGAGTCAGAGGACTGGAGAAAATACAGACTCCACACTTAAAGGGCACATGCCAAATCTCACACACTCCGGGACCCATGAGAGAAGCAGTAATTTGAAAGAAGCCTGGGTCAGACTCACCTGCTGATCTTGGACAGCCTCTGGGAGAGTCAAGAGGCAACTGGAGCTCACCCTGGGGACACAGACGGAGGCGGCAGCAAGGATACAAGTGCTGACAAGAGGCGTTTTGGAATCCTCTCTCCAGCTTATTGGCCCCAGGACCCAGACCTGCCCCCAACCTGTGGGCACCAGTACTGGGATGCCTCAGGCCAAGCAAAGCAACTAGCCATGAGGGGACACAGCCCCAGCCAGCAGCAGGCCAGCTGCCTTAAGACCCCCTGAGCCTACAGCTGCCCCAGGACATGGCCCTGTGCAGTAAAGGACCCAGGACCCATCCCCATGCACCAGCATGGTGGCACTTGCCCCAGGACCTCCAGGGCTCAGCAGCCAGCAACTCTGGGACCCAGCTTTACCAACCAGCTGGCCAGCAAAAGCTCCAAGACCAACCTCACACATTAGTGACAGGCACCAGCCCAAGGGCCCCCTGGGCTCCAGCTCTGCCGCCCAGTGCACAGAAACCAGCCCCAGGACCACTGCAGCCCAAAGGCTGCTGTGTCAGGACCAATCCTATGCACCAGAAGGTGGGCACCAGCCCCAGGACACCCTGGGCCTTGGCCCTGCCCGCCAGCAGGCCAACACGAGGAAGACAGAAGTAAAACTGTCACTGTTTGCAGATGACATGATACTATAAATAGAAAATCCTAAATACGCCACCAAAAAATTCATCAGTGAATTTAGTAAAGTTCCAGGATACAAAATTAGTATACAGAAATCTGCTACATTTCTATACACTGACAATGAACTATCAAAAAGAAATTAAGAAAACAACACCATTTACAGTGACATCAAAAAGAATAAAATACCTGGGAATAAATCTAACTAAGGAGATAAAAAAACTGTACTCAAAAAACTACAAAATATTGATGAAAGAAATTAAAGATGATATAAACAGATGGAATGATATATCATGTATATGGATTGAAAGAATAATGTTAAAATGACCATACTATCCAAGGCAATCTACAGATTCAATGCAATCCCTATCAAAATACCAATGGCGCTCTTCACAGAACTAGAACAAATAATTCTAAAATTTGTATGGCAACACAAAAGACCATGAATAGCCAGAACAATCTTGAGAAAGAACAAAACTGGAGGTATCATGCTTCCTAATTTCAAACTATACTACAAAGTCACAGTAATCACAACAGTAAGGTTCTGGCACAAAAAAAGACATATATACCAATAAAGCAGGACAGAGTCCAGAAATGAACCCACGCTCACATGGTCACTTGATCTATGACAAAGGAGGCAAGAATATATAAACAGAAGTCTCCTCAATAAATGATGATGGGAAAACTGGACAGCTACATGCAAAAGAATCAAACTTGACTACTCTCTCAGACGATGCACAAAAATAAATTAAAAATGGATTAAAGGCTTAAATATAAGACCCGAAACTATAAAACTTCTAGAAGACAACATAGACAGTATGCTCTTTGACATCATGCTCAGTAATATTTTTTTTAATATGCCCCCTCAGTCAAGGGAAACAAAAGCAAAAGTAAACAAATGGGACTACAAACTTAGAAGCATTTTGCACTGTTTCAACAAAACGAAAAGGCGATCTACAGAATGGGAGAAGATATTCGCAAATGACGTATCTGATAAGGGGTTAATATCCAAGATATACAAGGAAGTTGTACAGCTCAACCTCAAAAAATACAAAGACCCAATTAAAACTTGGGCAGAGGATCTGAATACACATTTTTTCAAGAAAGACATACAGATGACCAACAGCACATGAAAAGATACTCCACATCGCTAATCATAAGGAGAATCCAAATCAAAACCACAATGAGATAGCACCTCACACCTGTCAAAATGGCTATTATCAAAAGAGACACCAGTGCAAGTGTTGGGGAGGATGTAGGGGAAAAGGGAACCCTCATTTACTGTTGGTAGGAACGTATATTGGTGCAGCCACTAAGGAAAACAGTATAAAGATTCCTCAAAAAGATAAAAATAGAACTATCATATGATCCAGCAATTCCACTCCTGAGTATTTATCTGAAGAAAATGAAAACACTAATTAGAAAAGATATATGCTCCCCTATGTTCATCACAGTGTCATTTACAACAGCCAACATAAGGAAGCACCCTCGTGCCCACCAATAGGTGAATGGATAAAGTGATGTGTATATATATGTATGTATATATATATATATATGTGATAGACTATCACTCAGCCATTTTAGATGAAATCTGTGTTGTAGGTCAATTATACTTCAAAAACAAACAAATTCATAGAAAAAGAGATCAGATTTGTGGTTACCAGGGACAGAGGGTAGGAGAGAGGCGATTGGATGAAGCAGTCGAAAGGTACAAACTTCCAGTTGTAAGATACATAAGTACCAGGGATATAATGTACAGCATGATAAATACAATCAACACCACTGTATTTTATATGTGAAAGCTGTTAAGAGAGTAAATCTGAGTCTTCATCACAGTGAAAAAAATTTTTCTATTTCTTTAATTTTGCATCTTTATTAGATGATGGATGCTCACTGAACTTTTGCAGTAATCATTTCATGACGTATGTAAGTGAAATCATTATGCTGTACACTTTAAATTTATATAGTGCTGTATGTCATTTACATCTCAATAAAACTGGAAGAAAAGTAAATAAATTTTACTTTTATTTTTCCAGAAAAATAAAAAATAAAAAGTCATAGGGAAGCACTTGATAGTCTTGGGGGACAGAGTGAAGATCAGGTCAGAATGAAAGGAGATCCCTCCTCTTGCTCTCTTTGAATCAACTTCATGGCTGTTTAAGCCACTGATCTTAAAACTGACATGATTTTCAGGGTCCCTGAGTCTCTATCTCTGAGAAATTTCCTTCTCTGGTGTGCTGTGTGCTCCCCTCTCCTAGCTCAGTTCCTTGGAGCTTTTTCGCCCTGAATGGCAAGACTTAAAAGGAATAATACCAGCCAGTTTAACCATTAGCATCAATAACATCATCTGATTGATCCAAACTAAGCAGAGATGAGTGCTCATGAATAATAAGGTATTACAATCCTACCGAGTGGAAGGAATGGGAATCCCATTTGTGGTTTTGCTGGGAAGATGGTCCACCCAGAATGCTGATATCCGCAGTTGCAACTACATGGTGATCAGGGGAGGAGACTGCCAGGAAACACAGTTGAGGCTTACCTGCATCTTCTGCCTTACACCAGGTTTAGTTATTGATGGGGTTTCTCTCCCAATTAAAAAATGCCAGCTGATCCATTCAAATTAAACTTGGGAGGGCCCCTTGCCCTCCTCCCTTATATTCACGCTCTCTGCTTCACTATTACCATACTAACAATACGATTTCCTCAGATTTTCATCTCTCCACAAATAAGTGTATTTGGCCCCTGGCCCCCGCACCTCGATTTTAATAAAAAATAATAATTCAGAGAAGGTTAGAGGCAAAAGCACAAATCACTCTTCAATGCCCTTTGCCCATTTTTTTCTCATGCCAGAATTGTCCCCACTGAGCCAGAAACCACCTCGGGGGACAGCATGAATGTTGTAACTGAGGGGCTGAGAAGAGCTGGGAGCCCCACAGGCAACTGAGGGATAGGAAAATCACAAAACCTAAAGGCAGAGGAAAACAGCTGAGCAAAAGGGTGAGAAATACAGAGAACAGCAGGAAGCGACAGTAAAGCAAAATTGAAAAACAAGTAAGAAATAAGACTGCTATAGAGATAGAAACCACAGCGTGACAGCAGAAAAAACAGCAGAGAAAGGAAAAGAAAGAACCAAAATGATTATCACTATCAGAGAAATGGACGAAGGGAATCAATACCAAAGCCAAGAAGAGGACCAAAAGAACAGCTAAACGCTAGCGCTGATGAGGATAATGACAGTAATTACAGCGAGGAGAGGTACAAAGGGCAATAACAGGGAAGAAACATGGAAAAATAGGAGATGGTGGTGAAAAAAGAAATCATTATGAAAGAGATCTTGGCCACCACTGGTGGAAAGAAAAACAAATGTGTTTTCAAACTGATTGTTTTCCCCGAGGAAGCTGGAGAAGGAAGGCAGGGAATTACAATCTCTGCAGACTCCCCTGGTCACCTCAGAGTAGCGACGAGGTGGGGGCTGCAAAAAGGGCACATTAGAGATAAGTTGGGACAATGTCGCCCCCCCAGCCCATCCCCCGCAGCGCCTTAGCCCCGTTTAAAACTCCCTATTCACCTGCATGGAGACTGTTGCATTTATAAGCCTAGTCTCTATCGAAATCCATGCTGCTAGGAATTTGAACTTTTGGAATTTATTAAGGGTTGCTAAGCCCCAGGTTGCAGGTCTGGGGCAGCCCTCTTTACAAGTGAAGTGGCGGTCATTTCGCTGGCATTTGCCAGGGTGCTTTTCCGGGGAGAGAGGAGAGCGAGGCAGAAGGTAGTTCTCTCCGGTATTCTGGGGGGCAAACCCCGCGCTGACTGGCACCCGGGCGGGCACCCCTCATCCCGGGGAAGAGTAAGGACACGGGGGGTGGGGGTACCGACCTAACTCCTTCACCCCGTACTTACGTCGAGGAAGATGGACATGCCCTTGGACAGCCGCAGCGCGGAGCTGAGCTCTTCCGAGGAGTTGTTGGAAGACGGCGACGTCTCCCGAGAGTCCTCCATCCTCAGGAGCCCGCACGGCCGCGGGGCGGGGGAGCGGCGCCCGGCTGCCTCGCTGCCGCGGGCGGGCGGGGGTGCGGCCGCACTGCCGTCTCCCGCGCCGCCAGCCGCCGGGCTCGGACGCGGAGTGGGCGCTCGCTCCCCGGCGAGCCTCCCTCGCGCCTCTCCCCGGCTCGCGCTGCGCCCCGCCCTCCGCGCTCCCGCCCTCCGCGCTCGCACGCGCTCCGACTCGCGCCTCCCCCGTCCGCGAGCGGCGGTGCCCGCATCCCTCTCACGTAGCAACGCGCCGCTCCCCTCGTGAGGGAGCGCACTCTGATCCCCACACACAGGCTGGATACAGTCCCGAGGCTTCTGCTCGCTCCACAGCGGTCCCACAGGCCGCAGGAAACGGGGTGGCCCCGACAGAGGTGGACGGACGGAAGCCTGTCTATGCTGAGAAACAAGAGCACAAAGTAAGGACGCCCCCCAGCTCACCCCTGGGTGGAAACCATATGGCTTAGAACGATTCCAAGAGATTTTTCCAACTTTTGTTCAAGCGCACCTGTCTTCCCCACCCTCCCCAAGGACCGGTAGGGTTAAATGGACTACCCCAGCCAACGAGAGACTGGATTAGTGTGGGGATTAAATCAGTCATATTTGGAATCTTACAGACCCGGGTTCAAAACCTGCCCTGGTTAATTCGTCATCTTGTGATCTAGCAAGTTGCTAAGTCGTTTAGCCTTGGTTTTCCGCGTTGGTAAAATGGTCACAATGGTGGTGCTTGCCTCAAAGGGTTCTGGGGCTTAAACATGGTAGTGCCATGGACAAAGGTATGGACTCTGCATACAGTGAGCATCAAAAAAAAAAAGTTCTCTATGGGGAAAAGATTGTCAGGTAATAAATAGTCAAGCAAGTTTTCCAAAGTCAAGTCACAATAAAGGGTGTGTGAGAATTTAAATGAGGGCAGTTGCTCAACATTTGAGGGCTGCAAGAATGGTGATCTCACCTTTCATCAGGAGACACATCCACTGATGTTTGTTGGACGTCTAAAACGTGCAAGGCACATGCCAGTTGCTATGTGGGTTACAAAGCTAAACGATCCTCGAGCACAATGAGCCAAAGAGAAGAGTATGTTTCCCAAACAAGACTCTTCCTGGGAGAACTGATGAGGTGTATCCAGATCTCCGTTTTGTGACCTCCAGGAAAAAAGAACCTGTTCTTTCTGTGACAGGTGCACAAACAACCGTAATACAGGACAAAAATGTGAGTTCCTTAAGGCATATAAAAAGTGCAATGGGTTTCTTAGGACGAACAGTTTATAACCTGGCTTGTGGGACCAAGAAAGTCTCAATAAAAGAGGTGGTATTTGAAAGGGAACTTAAAAACTGGTAGATATTCCATAGTTGATAGAAATAGAAGGAAAAGATATTCCAAGTGGAGGGAACAGCATGAGTAAAGGCGTGGCACTCAGGAAAGTACATGAAAGTCTGTAATTAGTCTACTGGAATCATTGGGCAGGACTGGGGTGAGGTCAGTAAATCACCTTGGACACAAAATGTAAGGAGGAGTTACCCTGCACTTGCATGATCCTGAGAGTGACTGCCTTCTTAAGTTTCGCACCCTAGGTATCTCATTCACCTAACCCAAGTCCCAATTCAGCTCTGTGTATCAGTGTTTGCAAGAAATGGATTCAGCTGTTCTCAACCCTGGCCGAACATTGGAATTACCAGCAGTGTATGGCAACTTCAATTACCGGCACAATTTCATTGACACTCTCCTCTTAGAGAGGTGAGCCCCCTCCCCTTGAATCTGAAAGATTGTGGCTGCAGCATAAAAAGCCTCACAACTCCACCTTCTTCAGTGGAACATTTGCTTCGGGACCCCTGGGATTCCTACAGGAAATGTGGCTACCTTGAGCCACCAGGCTTTGAAGAAGTCCAGGCTATACAGAGGAGCGTGTATAAACACCCTGGCTGACAGTACCAGCTGAACGCAGCCTTTGAGTTGTGCCAGTGTAAGTGGCAGAAAAGCGAATAAAGAAACCTCCAGATGATTCCAGCACATAGCTGTCTGAGCGATGCCTAGCTATTTGTCTTGTCTCAGCCAGTATCTCAAACATCACAGAGCAGAGACACACTGTCAGTGCTGTGGCCTGTCTAAATTCTTGACCCACAGAAATCAAGAGCATAATAAAATGGTTACTGTTTTATGCAATCAGTCTTGGTATGGTTTGTTTTGTAACAATAGATGACAAAAATAAGGAGCTGAAAAAAACCCAGACCAAATTGATGCCCGTTTTCCACTTCCAGATTCATATTCAGTTAACATACAGTGGCATCTGGGCATCAGTGTTGTTTTTTTTTAAAGTTCCCAACGGATTATGATGTCCATCCAAGATTAAGAACCACTAAACTCATCTGTACTGTACGTACAGGGAAATGGCAGAATAAGCAATCAGAAGACAGGCTATAGGGTGAGGTCATTTGAAATCCAGGGATAGAACTTTGGATGTAATTAGTAGAGATTTAGAGACTCTAGGCTTAATCACGGCAGATATTGATTAGAACTGTAGAAATATTAATTTGACATCTCTGTGTGATTTTCTCTTATTAACTGCAAATCTCATTATTTGAACTGCCCCTTTCTTTTGACAACTATTTGTCAAAAGGAAATACAAAATCATTAAAAAAAAAAAAAAAAAAAAAAAAAGACTGGCCAATTCACCAAAATTTCATTCAAATCACTGAAGAAGAAAAACCAGGAGAAGGAGGGGAACTGAGCATGAACATCTAGTTATCATGTTCACAAAAATACTGTATTATTTGTTCCTGTGATTGCATGGAGAGTTGTATACATTTTTCTGCAATAGGTGTAGTTTAAGTCTGATCCCTCTAACCCACCTCAGTCCTTAAACTCAGCCCTGTAAGTGATAATACTTTTATGCCAGTGCCATTGTAATAGAAAAGAACAAATCTGACTCCATATTAGATCTGCTTCTTTGGCTTTCAGCCTGTGCCCTGTTTTCTAGGCTCAGTCTTGCCAGCTCTGCACCTTTTGCAAAACAATGTTGCCTTTAGCCTGAAATAGACACGAGAGCCTGTTCTCAGGGCTCTGACCTTTAAGGATGTTAGCACTTTTGCACTATATAAAGATAACAAGTTGCAGAATGGAAAGTAACGTTTGTTTTGTTGGAGGTTTACAGGGACACCATGATCTGACCCACGTGGACAGCTGCAAAAACAAAGAATTCCTACACCAAGAAGTTTGCACCAACCAACCACATCCCCTCCCCTTTTTAGTATAAAATGAGCCTGAATTCTGACTTGGGGAGGATGATTCTCCAAGGCATTGGTCTGCCATCCTCTTGGTCTGCTGGCTTTCCAAACAAAGTTGTTATTCCTTGCTCCAACACCTCGTCTCCTGATGTATTGGCCTGTCGTAGGGCGAGCAGAATGAGTTTGGACTCAGTAACACCATGGTAATAAGAACAGGTGTTGAAGACTTTTCTGTGATTAAAAATGAAGAATAGAAGAATAATCAGTAGTCATCATTTGTAACATTTCTGAAAATATCTTCCTTTTACTTCCTCTGACACAAATGATATTTTCTGTACCTGTGGCTTTGCTTATTTCCTCTAATGGTCTGTCAAGAGGAAATACAAATTATTAAACAACCAACTAGACATTAATGTTTTTTACTATTTCAACGTGAACACCATATTGCTATGCTGAGTTCTCTAATGCAAATGTAACGTTTGAGAAAGCTGTGGTGGAAATGGATGGCAATTAGATTTCCATTCACAGCCAAGTTCAACAGGCACTACAAAGTGGTAACCATATTTTTGGTTTTCTTTTTATGTAGACAGTGTGCATTTTTGAAAAGTGTTTTCACACATCATTTTTCTGAAACACAGATGCTTCACCGCGCATAGTATCAATCACAAACAGGAGACAGCCAACTTGAGAGAGGAAATGCATCTTCTTACCAACTTCTTTGTAGAAAGATCCTGGGGAGGTGGGGGGAGGAATGTAATTCTGGATTCCACCTCTCAGGCTTTTTATGGTAAGACTTTGACACGAAAGTATTTCTAGTATGTCAGGAGACGATAGCCATGTGGGGATGTATTATTATATTTCAATCCATCTCTTTCATCTCAGCTTCATGGAGGAACTAGTATCTAAACCATTTCAGACAGCCAGGAAGCCATCTTATTTATATTTTTAAAATGCTACACAAGGCTATCCTTTGGAATGATAACTTGGAATCCTTTCAGTCAGTTCAGTAGACATTTTTATTGCTTTGGCAGCCTGAGATCAAACCCTCTTCTTCACCTGGCATCCTGTCCTATGGTGTGGATCCTGATCAGGGGCAGGCCCACCTCTTCTGAGGAGGAAAGATGGTCCCTCTCCCTTTCCCCTGGCAACTGGAACAAAGCCTGAGATCTAGGCTCAGCCTACAGAGTGCTTCACTTGGGACTTTAAATCTGGATCAAAGGACGTGAAAGGAAGCTTGTTAGTGTCAGTGGGCAAAAGCAATGTAATAACAAGTGGCCACAACGCCAGCAGAGACAAGCTAACTGGTGTGATAGGGGAATTTTGGCTGTGACTTCGGCAACCTTGTCCTCCAAGCTTAATCGACTTCTGAGCTACTTGATATTCTTCCAAAATACAAAATATTCATCTTTCTTCGTCTGCCTTATTTCTCTTAACATAATGCCCTCAAGGTCCATTCACCTTGTCACAAATGGCAAGATTTCCTTCTTTCTCGTGGCTGAATATTCTATTGTATATATAAACCACATCTTCTTTATCCATTCTTCCATCAGTGGACATCAGATTGTTTCCATATCTTGGTTATTGTGAGTGATGCTGCATTGAACGTGTGGGTGCAGATATCTCTTTAAGATCCTGTTTTCATTTCTTTGGTATATACCCCGAAGTAGGAGGGCTGGATCATATGGTAGTTCTATTTTTAATTTTTTCATAAACCTCTAAATTGCTTTCATGCTGGCCACACTATGGAAAAGTTAGTTAGAAAACTCTGAAAAGTTAGTAAGAGTTAGTGTTTGATGCTTGAAGTCTGATAAGCTCAATCTAGAGTTCTCCTGTTTCAGAAAGTCTGGGGGGAAATTGGTTAGAAAACTAATTTTATTTGGACATTTGTTGCGTGCCTGCTTCATTCCACCAACTAGCAGGCATAGCTGAAAAAATTATGAAAAAGACTGGTCCTCGCTCTTGCAGAACATATGTGACTTAAGGAGACACTATTTTAATAGATAATTTTAATGCACTGAGACAAGATTAACACCAGAGTTTGCAGCTAGGGCTGAGAGAAGACAGAGGAGGGCACAGCTCCCCATTAGTACCTATTTGACATGACCATTTAGGTAACTGTGGGTCACAAAATCGGGACTCGGGAGTAGTAAGCGCCATTGGACCAAAGTGACAAACCAGTGATGGCTATTTTCCTATAAGCTATTTTACCCTGAGGATAAATTTTTTGTCCATCTAGAGGTTTATTCAATGTAGAGCTCTTCCATCTTGGAAAGCAGACAAGCCCCAAGGACCCAGTATCATCCATGAACCCTTTGTAGTGCTACAGTCAATGGCTCTGTCTCCGACTCTCTCAATAGGCACGCTTTCTCACTTGTAACAACATGGAAGAGTAAATTGTGTGCAAAGAGCTTGGCAAAAGTAGGTACAGACATTACGCTGAACAAAGACAGTCACTGTTATCCCCACCAGCACCGCTGCTTTGCAGCTGTGTTCCGAGGACCAGAGAGATTGCACGTAAAGTGCATGATATAGGGGCTGGCACGCGGGGGTCCGGTAAGCGGTGGTGGTTACTATTACGATGAGATTACTGTCTATAGCCCTGGACACCACGATCGCTCCCTCCTTCTTGAAACTCTTATCCCGGTTTCTGTTCCTGCTCCTCCTCCTCTGCTTAGTATTCTTCATGGGATTGTCTGCTTCTTCTAGCTTTCTAAATGCTGATGTTTTCTAAATAGCGTCCCTGGGTCACCTTTTCCTCTCTTTCTCACTCACATTCTCACTGTCTCTTTCTCTCCTCCACAAACTGTCCAATCCTCTGTTTTCCTCTGGTCTACAGGCTGATGACTGTGTAAACCAGTAGATCTCGCCCTTCGCCTGTAGATTCCTATTTCAGACTTGCTGGTGCACGTCTCCCTGTGGATTTTTCTTAAGCATTTTGAATTTAATGGCCTAAAAATGAATTCATCTTTTTCTCCTAATTATCTTCTCTTTTATATCTTGTTGAAGAATGTCGCTCTTCGTCAATTCATTCAAAAGAGAAACCTTAGACTCCTTCTCTCACTGCCCCCCACCCTGTATCATTTTATGCTCACGTTTATCCAATCAGTTGTGAGATTTACCTTAGAATCTACCCTCTCCCCTCCATCCTCATTGCCACAGCAGGAGACCTGAAAACTGTCATCTCTTCCCTGGAGCAGTAGCCTGGCCACCTTCCTGGTTTCCCTACTTCCAATCTGTCCCCGCTCTAATCCATGATTCACACTTTGCACAGAGTAGGTCTTCTACAATGCACATCTAAGCATAGCACAGAACTGCTTGAAATCCTTCTGTGGCTCACTGGAGCCTTTAAGATAATAACCTTTGCTGATATCTCTCGCCATTCCCCACCCTGTCTCTTCCCCCATCTCACCATTCTGGCCACACAGAATTGCTGGACTGGAATGAAGGGCTACGCAGATCAATTCTGATATCCAAAAGACCTGGGCTCAAATCCCAGCCTAGCTTCCTCCTATCTTTGGATAATACTAAGTATGTGATTTAGCCTCTATTTTCCTCAACACTCAAAAATAAAAATGCTACGTTCTGCAGAGGGATTAAATGAGGGTTCGGTTAAACAATGCATGTAAGACACTTAGCATGGTAACTTGCACAAACATAATGGCACAGAAATGTGACTATTTATCATTACTCACAGATCCCTGCACATGCATCGCTCTCCCGAGTCCCTGGGCTGCTGCCCTTGGCATTCTCTGCCTAGTCTTCCTTAATTGGCCTGTTCCTTACTTAATGGGTTTTAAGAATCAGCTTGGATTTGTTTTCTTCTCCAGAGAGCCTCCCTTTCCCACCCCCACCACCCCCAGTCCTCAGGGCTGGACTGGTTTCCCCTCCTCGCCTTCACAGCACACTTTACACACTCCTTTCATATCTCTTATCATATTTTATTTAAATATTTTTTAGCAACCTCTCTGCCTGCTTGTCTAAACTCTGAGATACTTACTAGACAATAAGAATTACATTTTTCATTTATATCTTACATCTGGCAAATTGCTAAACACATAGCAGGTACTCAATAAATGTGAAATGAATGACAAAAGAAAGAAAGATTAAATCATTCTCATGCTGAATAGAGAAATCAGAGTCAGAGAATGCAGGATCTTAGTGATTTCCTTATAATATCCAATTACATGAATTGATGATAAAAAGATACAGAGACAAAGCAGAAGGGCCTCATGATCTGTTCTGAGCATCAGCTGCTGCTAAAGGTGTACAGAGCTGGTGCTGGGCCACCAGCAACAGACTAAGAGTGTCCTTAGGGAAACACAGAAGGCGGACCTGAACCCCCCCAAAAGAGAAAGGTTAAACATTGATCAATTTAGCTATCATTTCACAATTAGAAAATACAGGAAATTCCTAGTAAAATTTTAATAAATATTTATACCTTTAAAAAATTCAGGCTTTTAGGGAGATAGGAAAGAGGACTTGACAACTCTGTGTAGATGTCCTAAGGGTTTTATCCAGGCCCTAGAAACAGGCTTCCTCCCCTTCTGATTCGGACTCTTCATACAAATATGGACATTTAGGAATCTTACAGTATATCCCTGGGGATGTGTCACTAACCCCAGGGGAGCCAGTGTGAGGGAGGCAGTAGGGGTGGTACTGGCGAGCCATACCCAGCTCTGGACTTGTGAGCAAGTCACTTAATCTGTCTGACTCTTAACGGACACTTTGTAAGATTTTTGTGGGATAAATGAGAGTGAATAGAAATCTGGCTGTGAGCATTTTGTGGGCCAAACTGGAATGCTTTGTTCACCACTGTGTTCCCAGCACTTAGCACTGTTCTTGACACAGAAGAAGCAATCAACAACACGGGTTGAGTAAGTCAGTAACCAGCGGACAGCAGGGTCATCATTATGTGTGCAACACTGTGAGCTTTACTGACCTCAAGGAGGTGCAAGGGCGAGTGAGCTGTGAACGCCCACTCTTCCACATGGCAAGCACTGTCCAAGTGGTCTTATGCCCACAATCCTGTAGAGGTGCCCAGTTTCACGCTTTTGAGCATTTTCCCATCGTGGTTGCTCCCGCGTAGGAAACGGGGGCTTCCAGAATGCACTTGACATTTCCCTTTAAAAGTACAGATTAACCTCTAATTAGGGAAACACATAAGAACAGACCAGTTACTCAGCAAGTTCTTCAAAGCAGAGCCCCCTCAAAGCTGAAATATGTCATCTAGTTTGTGGATGAACCACCTTTTTTGAAGCAATTGTCTAAAAGTGATTTTAAATTATTTATTAAGCTACTTTTCACTACAGAATATATTCTGTATAATATATTCTGTATAATATATTCAGAATGATACTCTAATCATTCAACTTTTCTTCTAGGACATGTTACAGAATCCACGAAATAAACCTCATAATATTTTTTAATGAAGAAAAAACTAGTCCTTTTGGACTGCAATACATCCTTGAGGTAAGGAGCTTCAGTCCCATTAAATGCCATATAAAAGACACCATTTTATTTACATCTTAGAAAAATGTTTTTGAAAGAGTCTAATTTACTAAAACAATTTACAGACTGAATTGCATTTGGGGAAATTCTGAGAGCTTAACAATAGCAATGACTTCCTTCTTCCAATTTCCTTCCCAGCTTCAAATTTGTCCATTAGGAAAAAAAAAAAAAAAAGAGAAAGGGAAGATTTTGGTTTAAAAGGAATAACACTTTAAAAATTGGCAGTACTGGTCACATTTCAAAAAGAAGAAAAAACAAAAACTGATAGGAAATTGTAAAATTCTGTCCTACTTGCCTTAATTGACGCCTAATTTCTAAGATATCAGGCCTTTAACAGTCTTTGGAATGAACTGCCCATCTTGCAATGGGCAAACTTCCTTTAGGTTTAATATATTTTTCTAACTACTGAGTTCTCTTTCATTTTTGCTAATAGAAATCATAATAATGTGAGGTACTGAGACAGAGAGACAGAGGAGCGAGCAGTGAGTCATGCCCAGGCTCTTCCACTTTAGGTGCATTTGACTTTAGGCAAATTATTTAACCTATTTGTGCCTCAGTTTCTTCATTTGGAAGTGGGATGATAATAGTAGTTACCACATGGAAAGTTACAAGGATTAAAAGAAATATTCCATGCCTGGTTCAAAATAGCTGCTCAACAAAAGTTAATCATCATTAATCTATGTAACAGACAGTTACATAAATCTCTTCATGGTTCCTTGTAAATATGAGCAAAAGAATAGGACATGATTTGATGGAAATTTTTCATCTTTTTTGAGAAGACTGGGAATCATCTCTGACTTCCCTAACACCTCAGAAATCCAGGCATTCACCAGGGCTTATGAACACTAACACATAAAGAGTTCAGGAATCCATAGCTCTCCATTTGTCTGTATTTCCATCCCAACTTGCTCCCAGGGCATCTTACTTCTGGGGCCAGAGCCTCTCTCTGAAACTCCGTATCTCTCATATTTCCCTCCCCTATTCATGCTCCAACCAATGTCAGAGCAATGACCCTGGAATTTATGATCTGATCTTAAATTTTTTCCCCTGTTCACAAATATCCAGAGGCCACCATGAGCCTTGGGATCCAGTCAAAATAAATATTTGTGTTCTTTGTGTTACCCTCAAGATCCTGAAAAATCCAGTTTCATTTCTCCCCATGAGCCTACCTTCCAGACACACACTCATAAATGCATGTACACACACACACACCCCCTCGCATTTACAGGCACACACATGCACATGCATTTTTTGTGCACGTACACACACGTTGTCTTCAGTTCCTCGCCTCCATGCTTTGCCTCCTCAACTCCTATTTATTATTTATGTTTCAGTTTAGAGCTCACTTCTCATGGGAAGTCTTAGGCAGCCCTTCAGTGACTCAGTACATTTCCAGTGCAAACACTCAAAACTGTGCAAACTGTCTATTGTCATGTCTGTGGATTGTAAACTCAAAAAAGGCAGAGAACAGTATACCCTTCCACTGCATATTAGGCACCTAATTCTTCATAATACCTTAGAAAGTATTCTTGAATAAAATCTGTTACATGATAAACCGCCATGTTCATTCTGTCCTCTTTTATATTCAGCAAATCAGTACCTCACATAAAAAAGGAATATTTAAATTAGTTGAGTTATATATCAGTTTCTTTCAGCTGGTAAACAAATCAAATGTTGCAATGTACCATGAAACACTTTTCCACAGGCTGAGCTGCAGTGAGCTATTAAACTTTTCTTTCAGAAACAGTATGAGTTTAGTGTTAATTTTGACAAAAGACAAAAAAGATGAAACGTGAGCAAAAAGAATTCATTTCACAGTGCATTATTTTCTGCCTTAAAAAGAAATCAGCATTCAGTTCATGAGATGGGTAAGCGAATTCAACTTCTGTAGAAGGTAGTTAAACAACTTGTAGTAAAGTTAAAATGCTTATGCCCTTTGGCCCAGTACTTTTACTTCTAGGCACTTCTTTGCAAGGGGATTGGCAGACAACGTGACAAAGAAGATGTCTTAGCCCAGATTGTCTAAAAAAACAGAGTCTGAGGCAAAATGTACTTGGCCTAGCTTTATTAGGAGGTACAATCTTCGAGCAGCAAAATTGATGGGAAAAGGAAGGCAGGCAGGAAAGGAAGGAGGAAAAGAAAAAGTGATACTGTTGCCAGTAGGTATAACCGGGGTTCCGGGTTCTTGTCCATCTCAGAAAGAATTCAGAGACATGACGTAGTGGTTAAGATAAGTAAAGTGAGGACTTATTAAAGGATGGATAGGACACTCTCAGGGGAGAGCTGGCAGGCGCAGGTGAGTGGCTACCCTGAGTTTCTTTGGCAAGTTAGTTACACAGGGTGTAAAAATGAATGGGTGGAATATTCACTGGGGAGGGAGGGGTTTGGGGTCTTATTCCCTGATTATCATCCCAACTCCACCTTCCCAAAGGGAGGAGGGATTTTGTCCTTATTTAGTCCGGATCATAAGTGTCATGGCGTCGGAGCATGAGGGGTACTTCTGATCTGCAAGTCCAATTTTATTGAAATAAGGGCATAATGAGCAAAAGGTTACATTTGGACACTGGCAATTCCTGCCTTTTGTCACCTTCATTTGTTGTTCTCCAGGCCACTCATCACCCCCAAATATGTGACCACTTATCAGCCCAAAGGTTCCTGCTTTTCTTTCTCTGCTCAGGGACCCCTGGTGCTTACATGACGTAGGGTTTCCTGCATTTGGCCTGTGCCCCGCCTTTCTGCCCAGTTCCTGCCATTTGGTCTGTGTCCCCCTTTCTCTGCTCACATCTAGCTATCTGCCTGCTCTAACAATACCTAGTGAGGTGGCCACTGTTTCACAAGAAAATACAGCTGGTCACTGGTTCATGCCAGATTCCTCTGGTCTGGCTGTATAGAACTTGGGAACTCTCTTGGTGCAGAGAAGGGGAGATGGAGTCATCTGTCATCTCCTTTCCATCTTCTGTCTTTCCCTTGTCAGTTTTCCTCCCCACCTCACTCTCACCCTCTGGGTATTAAAGTCTCCACTTCCAGGTGGTGCTACTTGGTTCATCCAGGCAGCCTGAGGAATCCAGATCCAACCGTCTCCCCAGACGGGGCCCCAGTGCTCTGCTCCATTTGAGTTGGGAAGTCACAGGATAAGTCAGAACCTCCATGGGTCCCTTTGAATCTGGATTGGGCTGCAGCTGCCCTGCCAAAACCCTCCCCACATAACTCTCATCTTTGGAGGAGCCCAAGACAGCATCACGCTAGGAGATGGGATGAGCGCAAACGTAGCCTCTGCTCCCCATTGAGCAATGTGGAGAAAAGGTCTGAGGCAGGTGGGGAAGGAAAATATAGGGATGCTATAAATTGAATCAGTATGGATGTACATAATATATTTATTGTAACATTGTTTATTGACCCCAAGTTCTTATGCAACCCAAATAGTCATGAATAGAGCATTGGTCCAATAAATTTTGATGTTTTCAAAACTGCATCAAATTAGGTTAAAAATAATATTTAATGTGTGATATAATGTATCCAAGCATGTAAAGAGAATGTAATGGAGGGTGTGTGTGTGTGGATGTGTGGACGCGTGTGTGTGTGTGTGTGTGTGTGTGTAAGCCCAGAGATATACTGATAAGAAAGGTTATCAAAATACAAAATATTAGCGGCTATTTTATCTGGATGATAGTATTTCAAGTGACTTTTTAGTTTTTTTCTTAATATCTTCTTGTGTTTTATAAAAGTACTATTGTATATTATTTCATAATCAAAAACATTGCAAAGTCATTTATAGTTTTTAGACAGCTCATATTAAAAGAGCCGTTTAAGGGGTAATACCATGGCACTCATTATAAATAAGAACAGAGGAATTTCCATTCTGAGTCTGTCACGGTCTGGTAAGTCCACTGTGACTCTAACTTCTAACCTCAAAATTGGTGTGTATATCAATGACCAATAACATCACCTATAATGGTGTCATCATATGTGAATCCATTTAATGAAGATTTAACTGTGAAGCCCACTATTCTATTCAAGTACTTCTGTTGAAGGGGCAAAACCCACAAAAGGACCAGCAAGACCTCCCAGGCAGGGCCATTGCCTTCCGGCTTTTGCACTTCTGCAAGATGGCTTGCTTCTAGGAAAATAAAATTTACCCCTAAAATTCCATTGGTTCCTGAAAGCTCACTCCTGATCGGTCCGTTTCTAACACCTCATTTGCATATGGTACGAACTTAATCGAAACCTAAAACCCTATAAAAGTCTGTGTAAACCTACAGACGGGGTCCAGAGCTTGGAATGTTAACTCCTCTGGGCCCACTGGCATAATAAACCTGAGTTCTCCAACCCTCTGAGTGTCGCTTGGTCTCTCGACGGGATCCAGGTTGCTGTAACACTATAGATGTATCTCTGTAATACCTTTGTGGCCATTTATTTTGACTGTTTCAAACTGGACAGTAGGTATTCCTCACACTAGCCCTGCTGTCTCCCTTTTCCACACCTTGGCTTCAGCATATCCACCTGTCTGCTCTTCCCAATCCCACATCTCCACCTGGGGAACCTGAAGTCACCTTCAAGTCTCAGTTCACGTACTACCTCTTCTTGGTAATGTCCCTGGATCAATGAACCCATTGTGTAATTATTGTGATTAGTTAAATTCTTCTTCAGTTCTCAGTAGAATTCATAATATTAAAAATTGCTAGTAATCTCAAAGAAAAAAATTTAATTTGTTCACTTAAAGCATGAATAACTAGATTTGCAGTTTCAAATGTACCAATTTATCATTTCTTATGACAAGAACATGTCCTGCTTGAAAATAATACCCCATTGCAAACAGACAGTAATGCAATAACTATATATTTTAAAGCACTTAAGTTGAATAAACGAAATGACATAGTGGTTTTGAAGATTCTGACTATCTCAGGCTGGCTCTTGTTTCATAATACTATTAGTTCCAACGCACAGAAAGCACAGTACACACTTTTGCAATTTCTCTGCCCACCCCCACCCAGCCCAAGGCAGGTCCGCTTCCGGCCAACATAGACTATGTAGAAGTAAAAGGCAGATGAGAGTGCTGGAGTTGAGAACGAGAACGGAGGCCAGCAGACAGTTATCCAGGAAGTATGACAAAGAACCCACATCAGAGGGGATCAATGTGAAGGGAGCGTTGGGTGGGAGAAAATTGGTTTCCAGCACTCAGGTTGAGTAAAGCACGTGGGAAGTCAAGGAAGAGTCACTCTTCAGAGGCCCAAGCACCCAGCGTACATCAAAGAACCCTCAGCAGTGATGCAAACAGTAACAACTTACGTTTCCAAAGAGGTTACTGTGCGGAGCCAAGGAAGCGAATGTACATTCCACAACTCACTTAACATTCACACTGTAGGGAACTAGTAGTATTGTCCCCAGTTTATTCACAAGGAAACTGGGGCTCAGAAAGTTAAATCATCCCAGGGTCTTAGAACTTACAGGAGGCTGATTCAAAGCAGCTGACTCTGTTGCCCAGAGGTTCTGCCCTCCCGGCTGGGTTGACTGTGGACCACTGCTTGTCCGAGCTTCTAAGCATCATTGCAGCAACACGGCAGAAATGGCTCCAGGAACCTTTGCCAGGCATAACGTCCTGACTTGGTGGAGGGCCCTATGTTGACAGATTCTCCCGTATCCTGCCTTACACTCATGACTCCCAGCTCAGCAGCCTTGGAATTACTTCAGGCACAGTCCCATTGTCCCTACGGTACTCGTGAGGCCTCCTCACTCAGGCCCCGCTGAGACTGCGCCATTATGCGGCTTCAGCAGGAGTTCTTGGTTAGGTGAGACCCAGGGAGAGGGAGAGGTAGTAAGGCAGCTCCCAGGAGCCAGGGGCAGTCCTCTGAGGAAGGCAGAAGATTGGAACTGTCAGCCGCCAATGCCCAAAGCAGCTGGGGAACAGGTGCTCCAGCCGGGTAACGTGGACCTGGGCAGAGCATCCTGGGCATGCGCGAGAGGCCTTTTCCTGAGTCCAGCCCTGCACCTGAATTTCCATGCTGAACCCCAGATGCAGCGAGCTGTCCAGAGTAACTGTGATACTGCCTCTCTCCGTCTTCCAGAGCCCTGCCCTACTAAGACCCCGTTTCACCTTGAAGCCCTGACTTTTTCAGGCTGCAGCTGAGAGTGGGGCTAGAGACTCGAACAGGGCTGAAAACAAAGGCAGCGATGTGGCAGTGGGAAAGGCTGCTCGCTATGATGAGTAGAGGAATGAAAGCCTTGTGGGGGCTGCTGCACGGCAGGTTCAAGGCAATCCATAGTCTTCAGCCAAGTCAGAGACGAACTCTACAGGTTGGAAGACGTGAACAGAAAGAGATGAAGTTCTTGGGTGAACTGCCCTTATGAGATCAGTTCTTTATCTGGGGCGAAGAGGTCAAGAAGGATTTGTTATCTTTTCTAAAGGGGACATGCTCCCCTCATCATCTGTCTCCACTGTGTTCAGCCAGGTAGGTAATGTCTTACCTCCCAGGAACATCAGTTATAGATTTCTAGTAATGAAGCTAAATAAACATTTACTTAGTAAATGAATGAATTCTAATATCCTCGGTGTCAGCTTGTGTGTATCTGAAGTATCTGGAGTCTGCTTATCACAATGTGTAATACTCATAAAGCATTTTAAGTCCCACGATGGAGGTTCTTTGCAGGCAGAGAACAGTTATCTCTCTCCAAAGGATGTGATGGAGATTAATTAGTTTCATAAAATGCTTCAGGGATGAAAATTGCTTTATCAGAACTGTGTGCATGCCATAAATTCATACCTCTGAAGTTGAATGGAATTTGTTTTTTATTGCTACAAGAAAGAGTTATTGGAGTTGATATACCATTTCTTTTTTATACTATGCAAGATTATTTTGCAGATCAAAATGTGGATTTTGTGTCTCATAATACAGAGGGAGCTGAGTCTCGTGGTGCACCCAGGGAATCAACACTAACTACTTCTCGTTTGGGGTTCATTCAAGACTTCAGACATAGACTGTTATTATTTAAAACAGATAAAATGTAGCAGAATTTGTAATCCTCCTCTACTGTATACCAGCTGGGAGATTTGGGGAAAATCGGTAAAACTCTCTGTGCCGAAGTTTTCTTATCTGTCAAATAATATGTAGGACCTACCCTATGGAACTGAAAGTTACAATTCAGGTACAGACTTAGCAATGCAGGAATAGACTTAAATGGTGCTCAGTAATTGTTGGTATAACTACTAAGTTGAACACTCATGACTATTAAGAGTGTAACCAAAATATTTGTTTGTGTCTCCCATTGTATCCTTCAAATTTATTCAGTAGAAGCATTTTTTTTTTTACTGTGTTACTGAATAAAAACTCCTGTCAAGCTTTATAATTTTTCTGCTTATTCTTGGGTCACATATCAAAACACAACCTCAATCTGGCAATTTTAGGCCATTTCTGGAATCATAAACTTGAAGGTAAACCCTCTCTCGCTGCCAGAGCACAGCTGGGTCTGGGCTGCCTGCTTTTGACACATGGACCCTGACCTTCTAGTTATGAGACCAGGCAATCCAGTCTTCAGACTTGGTCCTTTTGGCCTGGAAATGGTCTCTGACTCATAGGAATGTGGTTCTTAAGCCATGGAATCTGGCCCTGCAGGCATGGAATAGGACTTCCTTCCCCTCCTTCACGCCCAGGTGTGAAACCTGGCCCCATGAATTGAATGTGATCCTCTGGTGTGGAAGTAAACTGTCCAGGCATAGACAATTGCATGCAGTCACGGAGCATGCCCTCCGCACAGGGGCGCAGCCCCTGCAGGCATGAATTCTGCCCCTCCAGGAGAAAATCTGACCTTCCAGACGTGTGAAGAGGTTCTCTGGCCACTGCAGCCACGGGACCTGCCTGTGTACCGTGAAGGTATGGGACATGATAGGACTGGCGTGGTGGGCATGGAGCCTGTTCTTGCAATCACATAACCCAAGATTCCTGGCATGAAGCGCCATCTTCCAGTCACGGAACCTGGCCATCAGGTGTGCAATTTCACGCTCAAGGTGTGGAACTTTCCCCTAAACACAGAATTTGTTCCAATAAATAAGGAACTTTGAACTCTCTGTGTAGAACACGGGCCTAGAGAAATAGAATCTGACCAACAGTTACAAAATCTGATCTTTCAGACATTGATTTAAAACTTCTAGATGTTAATTCTACGTTTCCAGGCATAAAGCCTGGTTTTTCACATGAGGCCCAGCCTCACAGGCATGGATTTCTATCTCCAGGACTGGAAACCAGCCCCCTAAGCATGAAGCTTGGCACTCCAGGTATAGAATGTGGCCCCTCAATCATGGAACTTAAACATTTATGTGTGGAATTTGACTTTCCAGACATAGAAACTAGCTTAAAATATGAATCCTGTTTCTCCAGGCATAGAATTTTGCCATTTAGGCATGGAACCTGAAGTGTTCCGTGTGGTTCCTGGACATCTAGGTATGAAATAGATGGTGACTACTCAGTACAAGAAAACCTGTCACCCTGTCATGGAACTTTGCACCACACATGTGTAATCTCAATTTCCAAGCGTGGCACTTGGCACAGCAAACATGAAAACTGATGCTCCACGTATGGACTCTCAGTGTCCAAGCAGGGATCCTGCCTTACAGTCATGGAGAACGGCGCCACATGTGGATTCTTGTCTCCAAACAGGGACCACCTCAGAGTGTGAAACTTGGTACCAAAGATACGAAAGCCTGTATTTCTTTCCCAGGTTTTGGCTCTCCACATATGAAATTTGGTCTTCCTGGCAAGGAAACTACAACTCCATGTATGGAATCTCAACATCCAGGGAAGGACTACGGCCCTACAAGTACGGAGACTGGCATTCCATGGATGTAATCTCACTTTCCACGGGTGGAGCCGGGGTCTAAACATGGAAGTTGGCACCCTAGGTGTGGATTATGAGAAAGAAACACAGACAGGCATGGAAATCGGCATTTGAGTAATAGGCATTGGGTCTCTGGAAACTGCTCTCCGAGGAATCAGACCTGCTACGACGTATGTTATGGACTGAATTGTATTCCCTACGAATCCATATGTTGGTGCCCTAACCCCCAGTGTGATTGATTTGGAGACAGGGACTTTAAGGGGGCAATTAAGGTTAAGTGAGTTCATAATGGTAAGGCCCTGATCCTACAGGGCTGATGTCCTTATAAGAAGAAGAGCCAGCAGAGTTCATTCTCTTGCTGCGTGTGTACACAGGGAAGGGCATGTGGTGGTACAGCGAGAAGGTGGGGCTCTCTGCTGGCCAGGGCGAGCGCTCTTACCAGAAAGTGGATTTTTGGCACCTTGATCTTGGACGTCAAGCCTCCAGAACTATGAGAAAATACCTTTCTGTTGTTTAAGCCACCAGTCTTTGGTATTTTGTTACGGCAGCCCAAGCAAACATACACCATAAGGAATTTAAATCTCCACACTATAAGCATAGAACCTGGTGCATTACTTGTGCGATTTGAATCTCTGAGCACTCAGCTTGGCACTACAAACAGAGGACCTGATGTTGTGGGAGTATAGGTTCTTGCCTCACTCAGGAACGTATTCAAGAGCAAGGCATGGTAAAGTAAAAGCCAGTTTATTTAGAGAGGTGCACACTCCATGGGCAAAGAGGGGCCTGTCCCACTCAGAAGGGAAAATGGCTTAGGAGATACACACTCCATAGGCAGAATGCGGGTCATCTCAGACAGGTGAGAGGGAGAGAAGCCAAGAGGTGTGGGGTGTTTAAAGTACAAGTAGATACACACTCCATAAACAGGGTGCCGGCCACCTCAGAAGGCAAGAGAGAGAGTGATGGTGAGGTGCGGAGTTGTTAGCTTTTATGGGCTCGGTAATCTCACATGCTAATGGGTAGGAGGGTTATTCCAACTACTTTGGGGAAGGGGCAGGGATTTCCAGGAAACGCCCCTCCCGCCCACTTTTTGACCTTTTATGCTCAGCCTAGGAACTGTCAAGCACTTGTGGGTGTGCCTTGAGGCTCAAGGTCTACTGGAAGTTGAATCTTCTGCCATCTTGGTTCTAACCGGTTTGTCCTGTCTGCAACTGCTTCACTGGTCATTCCTTCAATGGTTGTGCCCTGCCCCCTTTCCTCCCACTTCATTGACACTCCATGTGAGAAATCTCAGTCTCTAAGCATGGAACCTGGCCTTATGAACATGGAACCTGGCACTTCAAAGTGGAATCTCAAATTCAAGGATGAAACATGGACCCACAAGCATGGAATCTAGCATTCCATGTGCAGAATGTCAATCTGCATGCGTGAGACTTGGCATGGTCTTACGTGTACTGAACCTGGTGTGTAAGTCATAGAGATTTGCCCTACACTGCTTGAAACAATGATAATATTTGCAGTGTTATAGAGGAAGAAATTTTCCTCCATCCATCCAGGTTATGGCTGGTCTAAGAATTAAACTAACATGACAGATTAACAGGAGAAAATCAAGCAAAAGTTTAGTAACATTTATATGTGGAAGAGACAAAACTGAGCATCTTGCTAAAATGGCTCACCTTCCCTTAAATACCATCGTTAACCAAGACAAAAGAGGATGTTGAGGGTGGGAGAGTCAGCTATGGAGGCTACCAGGAAAAACACAACAATCAAAGTTAGGGTTGTTATGCAGATTTAAGCCATTGCCTTCTCCACTGGTAAGAGTTTCTAGATTTCGTTATCCTCCTCTTCCTGGAACAGGGAGGAAGACATCTTTATAAATGAAGATTTCCCTTACAATGCAAATGTTTCTTACAAAAAGGTAACTCCTACTGGTTTTCAGAGGTTTTCCCATGTCTGCTCTTTCTTAGAAAATAATCAGCTTAAAATAATATGCCTAAGAGAAATATGTTAGGGTGACAAATTCTGCTTCTATCTCAATTTCCTAGCATTTTTAAAATCACTTTTCCTCTCACAAGGGGTACTGGGGTTTGAACCTAGGACCTCATGCACACCAAGCTCTGTCATACACATGCGCTACCACTGAGCCATACCCCTCCCCCAATTTCCAAGCATTTAAATTATCTCTACAAGCTTAGCACCTCCCACCATATGCGGAATCTCATTCTCCACACATGGATTCTGACCCAAGAAGAATTAAAGCTGTCATTCCATGTGTGAAATCTCAGTCTCCAACTGTGTAACCTAGCCTTAAAATCATGCAACGTGGCTCTCCATGTTTGGAATCTCAATCATTAAACATGGCACCAGACCCTGTAAACATGTGTCAACTGAAATAAAATGCACAACTTAAAAGTTGAGAGTTATGTTTTATTTGGTGGACATTTCTGAGGACTCAAATCTCTCGAGCCCAGGATGACAGCCTCTCAGATCCCTCTGAGGGACTGCTCCAAAGCGGTAGGGGAGGAGCCAGGATATATAGGAGTTTCCACAACAAAGACCAGGTCGTCAGAACATCAAAAGATTACTGTTAATTAAAGAAAACTCTTGCCAAAAGATTGGCCCCCATCCCTGACAAGTCGAATAACCCAGAGACAAGGGCTTGGAGCTGAGAAGAAAAGAGGCATCTTTATTACTTTGCCGGGCAAAGGGGACTCAGAGCAGGCTGGTGCCTTCAAAACTGTGAAGCCACCTTGGGGATGGGGTGGGGTGGTTATATATGGCCATAGCTTAAGCAAAGACAACAATCAACAGAATCATTTATCTTGTCACAAGATTTCTTGACATCAGGACGTCCCCAGGCAATAGTTCTATAGAGACTGGTAGTTTTAACTTTTCCAATTTTTTCATCTCGTAAACACCTGTGATGTGTTTCTCCTTTTTGACAAATCAGCCTGTTTTGCAGGGTTACAGTTCCGCGACCTTCTTCCCAGAGAACGACTCAGAAGCCGAACATGGTTATAAATTTTAATGGCTACAATCACCTGAAAAACAACAAAGTCAGCTTTAACAATGGGCCTGGGACTGGGAGCAGGGACCAGTCGGTCAGGTTTGCTGACCATGCCAAAAGAAAGCAGCAAGCATAAAGCCAAGAGTTAGCCTAAGAGCGGCCATTTTATTATTCCTCTTTCAAATTCACAAGTCTCAAGTTAAGGATTTAGCACTTTCTATGTATGGGAAGGCACAGAGCTCTGGGCTCACTGAAATCATTCCTTTGATATGCACCTCAGCTAGTATCTTGTGTTTTTCTCACATCCTGAGTTCCCGTGGTGGGGTTAGGGTGCACCATTGGTGGTGGCTGCAGAGGCCTGGCTGCCTGCTTGTCTGCATTCCTGAGTCCCTCTGCTCACTCTCGGGGGTGGTGGTAGTGGCTGATGACTTGGTGGCCACAGCATGACTTGCAATATTTTTCATTCATACATGGTGCCGGCACTCCATGTGTGGAGTCTCAATCTCCAAGCAAGAGCTAGTTTCCATATGTGTGGCGTTCCATGTCTGAAAAGCCAAATTCTATGCATGGAAATTTGTCCAATTAGAATAGAAGTTAGCATTGTGTATGTAGAAACTGTATCTACAAGAATTTCATCTGGTCACAATAGTGCAAAACGAGATACTCAATATGTATAATCTCAAACGGAAAAACATGGAATGTAGCCTTACAAGGGTGAAACCCAGCACTCTAGATATTGGACATGGTTGTGAGTCATAGCTGTTAGCTTTCTAAGATAAGGACACTTCACTCCCAGGCATGGAACATTAAATACACATTCTCAATATCCAAGCATGGATTTGGTCCTGAAAGCAGGAAAAATAGCATTTTGCATATAGAATTTCAATTTCCAAACAAGGAACCAAGCCTTACAAGCATAGAAGCCGGAGCCTCACATGTGGACTATCAATCACGAGACATGGGATCTGGCCCACAAAACAACGGAACCGGGCATTCCATGTGAGAAATTTTAATCTTCAGGTTGGAACCTGTCCCTAAAAGCATTCAACTTCGTGCTCAATGTTTGGAATCTTTACCAGCAAACATTTAACTTTATTTCGTGTGTTTGAAATCTGTCAGTCCAGACAAGGAACATAGGATTTTGCTCTTAGAATTTGGTTTTCCAAGATATGCTAACTTGTCCCTGAGCATGGAACTTGGTACTACCCAAAGAGAGTCTAAAGATAAAGGTCTTTAGATGGAATATAGATCTACGTGCATGGGATATTTTTTTACTATGTCTGGTATATGAAATTCTCATATACAATGTGGACCAACAGTGATGATAAATGGCATTCCATGTGTGGATTTTCAATCTCTAAATACAGAACTTGGCCACAGAAATGTAGAGTATGGCATCTAGGCATAGAAATTTGCTCGTCATTTGTTGACATAGGACCCCAATCTCTAGGCATGGACCCTGTCACACCGAATGTGGAACCTCCATGCTCTCAGAGCTGAACATAATCCTTCGTACAGGGAAACTGGATCTCAGTGTGTGGAATTTCAAACTACAAGCATGGAATATGGCTTGATATGTGTGTAACCTAGAACTTCAGTCATGGGAACTGGTATTTATCACAGACCTTGGCTCTACCAAAGATGGAGCATAGATTCCCAGGCATCACACCTGGCACACCACATATGGAATCTCAGACTTCAGCCAGGGAGTCTGACTCTCCATTTGTGAAATTTCAATCTCTGTTCATGGAAATTAGCTCAAAAAACATATGACCTGGAACTCCACATTTGAAATAGCCATCTTTAAGCATAAACTTGAATCTGCAAGCATGAAAACTGCATTCCGTGTGTGTCACAATCTCTGAGCATGAAACCTGGAACCACAAGCAGAGAACCTGATTCTATATCTGTGAAAGCTCAGTCTCCAAAAATAGAAACTGAACAAACAGTCATGGACACTCATTCCCTCTAAGGAGAGACAAAATCCATCATGGAATGTGGTGCTTTGTGTTAGAATTTCAATCTGCTAACGTGGAACTTGACCTTACAACCCAGACATGGAACCTCATATTTTAATCATTGACTCAGCTTGTCAAGTCATGGAACTTGATTTCCTACGTGACCTATGTATGGACTATGTATGGAATCTTGATCTCCAAGCATAGAACCCAACCCTGTGAGCATGGAACCAAATTCATGTGTAGAATTTCAGTCCTTAAGCATGGATATTAGCTGTGTAAGTAAGGAATGTGGCATCTTGAGGGTGGAAACTGTCTCCAAGCATAAAACCTGACCCTACAGACATGGAATATGACAGTGCATATGTGGAATCTCAATCTCTAAGAATGGAATTCAATCTTACAAGCATCAATTCTGATATTCCATGTGTGAAATTCCAATCCTCATGCGTGTAACACTGCCTTAATGTGAGAAACCTGGCACTCCACATATAGGATTTGCCATAGAGACTGGCTCCTTGAGACAGGGAACCTGGGTGGCAAACTTGGTATTTCATCTTTTAAGTCTCGATCTCCAAACATTAAGCCTGGTCTTACAAGAATGGAACTTGTGTGGAATTCCATGTGTGGAATCTGATTTCCCAAGCATGGAACATGGTCTTACAGGCATGGAACATGGAAGTCCAGACTTTGTGTCTGGATTTTGAGTCATAGTATATAACACTCAAAGGACGTAGGTCTCTCAGGCTTGGAACCTGACACTCCTTGTGTGAAATCTAGACTTTTAGTCATTGATTTATTTCTAGGTGTGAATTATGCGTCTCCAGGCATAAGAGTTGTTTCAGCACATGAGACTCTGGCTTACTGTCTTGGAATCTCAAGTTCCTGGGGTGGAACGTACCCTCCAGGGATGAATATTGGCCCCTAAGTGTTGAATATAGCTATTTATAAATGGATCTTGACCCTCCAAGAATGTATGAAAAGTTAATCCAAATGTGAATCTTGCCTTTCCAGATCTAGAATCACTCCTTCTAAGTCTGGAATTTGGGCTTTTATATGTGGATCAGGGCCTTCTAGCCATGGAATTAAGCCTTCCAGGAAAACCACAACTTCTTACCTGGATAGTATCTCTTATTTTCAGGCTTGCAACACAGCCTTTTGAGACTGAAACTTAAACCTAAAGGGATGGTGGTATCTAGTCCATAAACTGTGGTATCTGTGCACTTGGGTGTGAAACAGTGAATCTGGGTTTCTTAGCATGAAACCAGGCTTTTCAGTCTTGATACTTCGTTTTAGATATGGAATCTGATTCTCCATATTTGTAACTGGCCAACAATGGGTAAAACCTGGATTTCTGAGTGTGAAAATGTAGCTCCCCAGGCACTGAACTTAACCCTCTATTTATAAAACGTGTCCCCCTTCCAAGTGTGGCCAACATGGCAGTGTAGGTAGATTCTGAGCTCAACTCCTCCAATGCACACCAAAATTACAACTATTTACAGAGCATGTATCTACAAGAACAACTTGAACACAAGCAGAAAAGATTTTTCACAACTAAAGATGTAAAAAAGAGCCACAAGATGCATAGGAGAGGTGGAGACATAGTATAGTCAAGACCCATGCTCTCAGATAGGCAACCTACAAATGGAAGGATAATCACAATTACAAAGGTTCCTCCCAAGATGACAGGGGTCTAAGCACCATATCAGGCTCTCCAGCCCCAGTTCTACAACAGGAAGATGAGCCCTTAGAACACCTGGCTTTGAAGGCCAGTGTGACTTGCATACAGGAGAGTTGGAGAACTGTAGGAAACAAAGTCTTCACTCTTAAATGGCCCATGCAAAAATCTCACATTCTCCAAGGCCCATCACAATGGCAGTAAATTGAGAGGAGCCTTGTTTAGAACTAATTGCTGAATCTAGACAGCCTCTCGGAGAGGTGGGAGGCAGTTTGGACCTCCTATGGGGATATGGATGCTGGCAGCAGCAATTTGGGGGAGCTTATTTTACCAAGAGGCCATTGGTCCTGGCAGGTACCATTTTGGGGTCCTCCCTATAGCCTGTTAACACTGGAGGATTACCCACCCAGCAGCTGGTTGGTGCCTAGGACACTTCCCCTGGGCTGAGCCGCCAGCTTCATGGGGACCCAGCCCCACTCCTAGTGGGCTAGCACCAGCACCAAGATTCCTGGGGCCCCATAGCTGGCTGTCTCAGGATGTGGCCCAGCCTCCACACAAGGCAGAGCCTGGCAGTAGAAGAGCTGGAGGCAGGCCTGCAAACCAGCATGTCCACTGTAGCTGATCCCAGCACAACAGGAAGCTCACACATCCCTAACAAGAGCACATGTAGAGCACCTTGCTCTGGTGACCAGTGATGAGTGTGCTGGGCCCCACGGGACATCTCCTACATAAGACCGCTTCTCCAATATTAGGAAACACAACCAACCTACCTAATACATAGAAATAAACATAGAAAATGGGACAAAATGAGGACACAGACAAACAAAGGAATGAGACAAAAGCTCAGAAAAGAACTAAACAAACTGGAGATAAGCAATCTACCCAATAAAGATTTCAAGGTACTAATCATATGAGCACAGAGGGAATTTTAACAAAGAACTAGAAAATATAAAGAAGAACCAAACAGAGTCAACAAATACAAGAACTGAAACAAAAAATACACCAGAAGGAATCAACAGTAGATTAGATGATAGAGAGAAACAGACCAGCGAACCAGGACAGAGTAGTGGAAATCACTCAAGCTGAATAGGAAACAAAAAAATGTTAAAAAAAAAAAAATTAAGCCAGCTTAGGAGATCTCTGAGACAACATCAGGCGTACTAACATTTGCATTATAGGGGTCCCAGATAAAGAAGAGGAAAAAAAGGGGGCAGGGAACTTATCTAAAGGCATAAAAACTGAAAACTTCCCAAACCAGGGAAAAGAAGCAGACAACCAGGTCTAGGAAGTACAGAGAGTCCCAGGTAATATGACCCCAAAGAGGTCCTCACTAACACATTAAAATTAAAATGTCAAAAATTAAAGATAAAAAGAGAATCTCAAAAGCAGCCAGTTATGAGGGACTCCCATAAAGCTATCAGCTGACTTTTCAAAATAACCTTACAGGACAGAAGGGAGAGCCATGATATATTCAAAGTGATGAAGGAAAAACATTTACAAGCAAGAATACTCTACATGGCAAGGCTATCATTTAAATTTGAAAGAGAAATAAAGAATTTTACAGACAAGTAAAAGTTACAAGAGGTCAGCACCACTAAAGTGGCTTTACAGGTAATATTAAAGGTCCTTCTCTAAGTGGAAAAGAAAAGACCACAACTAAAAATATAAAAATTACAAAAGGAAAAATCTTACCAGTAAAGGCAAATATACAATAAAAGCAGTAGATCAACCACTCATTAAGCTACTAGGAAGTTAAGAGACAAAAGTAGTTAATAGTTTATATCCACAATAAGCAGTTAAGGGACACACAAAAGAAAAAGATGTAAAATATGAAGTCAAAAACATTAAGAAACATGGGGTGGGAGAGTAAAACTGCAGGGTTGTTAGAATGTACTTCAACCTAAGATATAAGCAACTGTAAACAATCACAGATATATACAGTTTGTGATATATGAAAGTCATAAAAATAAAAAATCTTAGATACATACAAAAAAAAGAGAAAGAAATCCAAACATACCTCTAAAGATAATCATTAAATCACAAAGAAAGAGAGAAAAAGAAAAAAAAAGAAAAAAACCCGAAAACAGTTATCGAAATGGCAATAAATACGTACCTATCAATAATTTCTTTAAGTGTAAACGGACTAAATACTCCAATCAAAAGATAAAGAGTGGCTGAAAAGATATAGATATAGATATAGATATAGATATAGATATAGATATAGATATAGATACTGCCTACAAGAGACTCATTTTAGATCTAAAGACATACCAAGACTGAAAGTGGGGGTAAAAAATGTATTCCATGCAAATGGAAAGAAAAAGAAAGCTGGGGTAGCAATATTTATATCAGACAAAAAGACTTCAAAATGAAGACTATAACAAGAGACAAAGAAAGATATTACATAATGATCAAGGGATCAATTGAAAAAGAATATAATAATTGTAAATATATATACCCCCAACAAAGGATCACCTAAATACATAAGTCAAATATTTACAGACATAAATGGAGAAGTATACAATAGCACAATAATAGTAGGGGACATTAACATCCCACTTGTGTCAATGAACAGATCATCCAGACAGAAAATCACTAAGGGAATACTGGCCTTAAATAGCACATTATACAAGATGGATTTAGCAGAAACTTATAGAACACATCATCCAAAAGCAGCAGAATACAAATTCTTTCAAGAGCAGATAGAACATCCTCTAGGAGAGATTGCATGCTAGACCATAAAACAAGTCTCAACAAATGTAAGAAGACTGAAATCATATCAAACATCTTTTCCAGCCACAACTGTATAAGCATAGAAATCAACTATGAGAAAAAACTGCAAAAAAACCCAAACACATGGGGGCTAAGCAATATGCTACTAAACAATAAATGGGTCACTGAAGAAAACAAAGACTAAATTTTAAAAATACCTGGAATAAATGAAAATGTAAACACAGTGGCCCGCAATCAGTGAAACACAGTAAAAGCACCTTTAAGAGGGTAGTTTACGGTCATACAAGCTTGCCTCAGGAGTCAAGAAAAATTTTAAATAAACAACCTAACCTTACACCTAAAGGAAACATAAAGAGAAGAACAAACCCTGAAGTTAATAGAAGTAAACCAATAATAAAGTTCATGGCAGAAATAAATGAAATAGTAAAAATAAAACATAGAAAAGAACAATGAGACTAAGAGTTGGTTCTTTGAAAGATAAACAAAATTGATCAAACATTAGCCAGAATCCTCAAGAAAAAGAGAGAAAGGGGACCAAATCAATAAAATTAGAAATAAAAGAGAAGTTAAAACCTATATCACAGAAATACCAAGAATCATAAGAGGTTACTAGAAGCAATTATACACCAATAAAATGGACAACCTATTTAAACATGTAACATGTACAAATTCCTGGAAATATACACTCTCCCAAAGTTGAGTCAGGAAGAAATAGAAAATATGAACAGATCAATTACCAGTAATGAAATTGAATCAGTAATTTAAAAAATTCCCAATTAACCAAAGTCCGGACGCATACAGCTTCACAGGTGAATTCTCTCAAACATTTAAAAAAGTTAACACCTATCCTTATCAAACTATTCCAAAAAATTGGAAAAGAAGAATGCTTCTGACTGAACTCATGCTATAAGGCCACCATCACTCTGATATCAAAACCAGAAAATAACACCTAAAAAAAGAAAATTACAAGCTGATATCACTGGTGAACATAGGTGCAAAAATCAACAACAAAGTATTAGTAAACTGAATTCAACAATACATTGAAAGGATTGTATACACTGATTAGGTGGAGCATTTATCCCAGGGATGCAAGGATGGTTCAATACCCCACAGGTCAATCCATGCAATACATGGCATTAACAAACTGAAAAATAAAAATCATATAATCATTCTGATAGATACAGAAAAAGATTTTGACATAATTCAACACCCATTTATGATACAAACTCTCAACAAAATAGGTATAGAAGGAACATACCTCATGGCAATAAAGGCCATATATGGCAAACTCACAGGTAACATCATACTCAGTGGTGAAAACCTGAAAGCACTTGCTCTAAGATCAGGAACCATCCAAGGATGCCAATTCTCACCACTTTTATTCAACATAGTGTTGGAATTTCTAGCCATAGTGTTCAGACAAGAAAAAGAAATAAAAGGAATCCACGTTGGTAAAGAAGAAGTAAAACTGTCATTGTTTCTGGAAGATATGACACTATACACAGAAAATTCTAATGATGACACCAAAAAATTTAGAACCACTAAATAAATTCAGTGAAGTTGCAGGACAAAAAAATTAGTAAACATAAATCTGTTGTATTTCTATACATTAATAACAAATTATCAGAAAGAGACTATACGTCAATGAAAAAACAGAAAGAGAAATGAAGAAAACAATCCCATTTACAATTGCATCAAAAATACAAAATACCTCGGAATAAATCTAAGTGAGGTACAAGATATACTTAGAAAACTATAAGATGTTGATGAAAGAAACTGAAGACAACACATAAAAAGGGAAAGGTACACTGTGCTTATGGATTAGAATTAATATTGCTGAAATGTCCATGTCACCCAAAGCAACCTACAGAATCAATGTAATTCTATCAAAATACCAATGCCATTTTTCACAGAACTAGAACAAATCATTCTAAAATTTTCATGGAAACACAAAAGACAATGAATAAACAAAACAATCTTGAGGATGAAGAACAGCACTAGAGGTTCATGCTCCCTGCCTTCAAACTATACTACAAAGCTACAGTAATCAAAACAGTACGGCACTGGCACAAAAACAGATGTATAGATCAATGGAACAGGATAGAAAGCCCAGAAATAAATCCACACACTTATGGACAATTAATCTACAACAAAGGAGCCAAGAATATACAATGCAGGGAAGATAGCCTCTTCAATGAATGGTATTGTGAAAACTGGATAGCTACATGCAAAAAAATCAAACTGGACAACTTTTTCATACCATATACAAAAATAAACCCAAACGGATTAAAGTCTTCAACGTAAACCCTCAAACTCCTAGAAGAAAACATGGACAGTACACTCTTTGACGTTGATCTTAGCATTTTCTTGATATGTTTCCTTAGGCAAGGGAAACAAAAGCAAAAAGAGACAAATGGAACTACATCAAACAAGGAAGCTTTTGCACAGTGACAGAAAGTCTCAGCAAAACAAAAAGTCAGCCTACTGCATGGGAGAAGATATTTGCAAATGATATATCTGATAAGGGGTAAATATCCAATATACACAAAGAACTCATACAAATCAACAGGAAAAACAAGAACCTGATTAAAATATAGGCAGAGGACTTGGATAGACATTTTTCCAAAGAAGACATACACATGGCCAGCAGACACATGATGTGCAACATCATTAATCATCAGGGAAATGTAAATCAACACCACAGTGAGATATCACTTCACACCTGTCAGAATGGCTATTATCAAAAAGACAACAAACCCAAGTGTTGGGGAGGATGTGGAGAGAAGGGAACACTTACGCACTGTTGGTGGGAATGTAAATTGGTGAAGGCACTATGGAAAACATTATGGAGATTCTTCATAAAATTAAAACTAGAACTTCCCTATGATCCAGCAGTTATACTTCTGGTATTTTCTGAAGAAAGCAAAAACACTAATTTCAAAAGATGTATGCACTCCTTATGTTCACTGCAGCTTTATTCACAATGTCCAGTATACAGAAGCAAACTAATGCCCATCCATAGATGAATACATAAGGAAGTTGTGGTATATATAAACACATGCATATATATACATGTAAAATTGGATCTTAGCCATAAAACAGAATAAAATCTTGCTTTTTGTGACATGGATGAACCTAGAATGTATTATGCTAAGTGAAATAAGTCAGACAGAGAAAGACAAATCCTGTGATTTCAGCATAGAATATATAAAAAAAAACAAAAGAACAAACAAGGTAGAGATAGAGTTATAGATACAGAGAATGAACAGAGGGAAAGAGAGGGAGAAAAGAAAAAAGTGAGGGAAATTAGGATGTACAAACTTTCAGTTACAAAATAAATGAGTCATGGTGTTGAAATGTACAGCAGAAGGAATATAGTCAGTAATTACATAATAACGTTGTATGGTGACAGATGGTGACTAGAGTTATAATGTGATCTTATTGTAGTGTATAGAAATATCGAATCACTATGACATGCACATGGAACTCACATACTGTTGTAAATCAACTATATACATCAACAAAAAATAAAAAATTAGTTAATGAATAAACCCGTGCCCCTCCAGGCATGGAGCATGACATTCTATGTATGGTATCTCAGTCTCCCACTGTGGAATCCTACATGCATGGAACATGGCACTTACAGAGTGGAGTCTCAAATTCCATCCATGTTATGAGTATCAACATACATGAAATATGGTACAGTATGTGTGGAAACTCAATACTTAAACATGTAACATGACCTTAAAAATGCAGAACCTGGTGCTCCATATATAATACCAATCAATTCAATCTTAGTAGGTTCTACTCCATATGGATTCTGGCATTACAACCAAGGAACCTGGCAATCCATGCCCAGAATATCACCCTTGAAACATGGAACATTGTCTTACAAATGTGGTACCTAGATGTCGTACCTGTGTTTCAGTTATAGATGTTGCGCTATGTAAATAAGAGAAATATGACCTCGGTGTACTGGCCCCTAGGTTATTTATTTCTTCACTGCAGGAAGAAACTGTTAGCTCAAAAGCCCACTGGTATGACACTGAAACTTTCACACATACAATTATTTTTTAAATAGCCCAAACAAGACAAATTTAAGCCTTAGAGCCTGCCTGGTTTGCATACTTAGTGAAATATTTGGTATCTCCCGGCTATGGACAAGACAGAGCCTTGCGGTTCTAAGACTCCAAGCGGCTGCTGCCCTTCTGAGCTCTCTGACCCGCAGGTTCCCACCGTGCTGCTAGGGGGCACCACCTAGACACAGAGGCTCCCACTTCTCTCTCTACCCCAGCGGTTCTCTTACCCCCTTCCCCTCTGGACACTAGCCCACCGGCCATAAGCCTCTGAAAGGACTCATGCTGCCAGGAACTTCCCTCCCGTGCAACCATGCGTAAACGCTGCACAATAAACTTGCTGTGTGTTACCGCCGCTTATGGTCGTGTCTCTTCCCTTGACCAGCCCCAAGTGCCTTAAACTAACCCCTTCCGTATCACTCCCGTACGTGGAGCCTGGCCTCTTGGGCCTGGAACCCGGCACTCCGTGAATGGAACCTCAGTCTCCAAGCATGGACCGGCCCTACAGCTATGGAATCTGTCACTCCACGTGTGGAATATTTTCACCAAGGATGGAACCTGGTCTCCTTGACACGGAGTTGGGAACTCCACATGTGGCATGTCAGTCTCCAAGCATGAAACCTGACCGCACCAGCGCTCAGTGTATGGAATCTGCACTTTCAGGGTTGATTTAGGTCTTCTAATGTGACTCTCGCCTTTCTGGTCATACAGTCTGGTTCACCCCAGGAGCCCTGGCCCTGAGGCATAGGCCTTGGAGCCCCAGGCGTTAAGCCTGGCCCTCTGACCACGCGCACCGGCCCTCCACGTGCGCAGTGTGTGGGTGATAGCTGTTTCTGGATCGTGAGATCTGAGTGGTTTTCATTTCAATGTGTGTGTGTGTGTGTGTGTGTGTGTGTGTGTGTGTGTTGTACTTTTCTATAGTCATTGAGTAAATTAAAAGGAAGAGGAAATTTTCACAGGAAAAAAGAGTGCTTCCTTTTATGAGAACCCCCCCCCCCCCCCCCCCGCCAGTGCGCACACACTGGGCTACAGCGCGGCGCGTTAGGCCGTCCGGGGCTCTTGCGGGGCGTTTGCCATTGCTGCAGCGCTTGTGCCATCTTCTGGTCTGACGTAAGCCAGCCATCTGCGGACGCCCAGCAGCAGCCGTTGGCTCCTTGATGTTACTTCAGACACGTTACTCATCCTGCTTATGAGTCAAATGTGTGTCTGCACTTCCAGTATAAAATTTTAAGTGAACAACTTAAAAATCTATGATCAGATAAAGGAAAAGAACATTGTAAAATCTTGTCAAAATGTAACCTCAGAGATAAATCGAAATAAATACATTGTTGAATAAATCTACTTAAGTCTAAGATACAATATTAATCTAATTCTAAACATTGATTTAGGTACATTATAGAATTATAGTGTATATTCTATGCAGCATAGGATTTGGAGCCAAAAAGCCTAGTTTTGAATACCATGTCTGCCCCTAATTTATTAGATAATTTTTATAAACTCACTTAACTTCTCATTTACTTTATTTCACCCCTATTAAATGAAGACAATAAGATTTGCCTTTCTCAACTGCCTCTAACCCTTCTCCCTCCTTATTTTTTAAACATTTTTTATTCAGTTATAGTCATTTTACAATGTTGTGTCTCCTTCCTTATTTTTGAACTTCTAAATTCTTATAAATTATTATGTATTCTTGTCTGCACACTAAAGACACAATAAAAAATCTTAGTTCAGAAAAAGATACACTGATATTTCCAGGATAGGAAAAATACAGCTATAGAGAGTTGTTTTATTTTTTATTTTTTTTTATAGAGAGTTGTTTTATATTTTAGAGTTTATATTCTTGAATTTAAAGAAAACCTGCTGAGCATGTGCTAAGACGAGGGATGAGACTTGGTCAAATGAACACCCCCTTAGCTCACGTGAGGGACTTTCGCAGACCCGGAGAGAAGAAAACGCTAAGTAACAAAACTGAAAGAGGTGACGTGGAGAACTGAGAGGATGTCACACTGATATTTACGCTCACTAATCAGAATAAAAGATCACCTCATTTCCTGATGACGGCTTTCAAACCCAAACCCGCTAAGTGCGAAAGCTGGCAGCTCCCAGCAGCTCTGTGTCTGGTTGGAGAAGCTTACCTCCTACTCTGGCTAGACCCCTACGTCCTCCCGTGGACTGCAGTGTGGTTTATCCCCTTGCTCACGGCGTTCCCTGTTTCCTCAGTAGGGATCACAGCTTCGTTCTTCACTGGTTTTGGTATAAAATGGACTTCATTTATATATTACCTGTAAGTACCCTTAGGTTTATCATAATGAAAATAATCTACACCATTTTAGATTTAACATTTAGAATTGTTTATGTTTAGGGGGAAGGGTATAGCTCAGTGGTAGAGCACATGCTTAGCATGCACAAGGGCCTGAGTTCAATCCCCAGTACCTCCAATAAGAAATAAATAAGAAATAAAGAAATAACCCTAATTACCTCCTCCCGATCCCCCCAAAAATAAAAAATAGAAATGTTTATGTTTATGCCTTCATGGAAATTTACTTTTCAAAAAGACATTTTTGAAAACACAGTAGCTGATACTTTACTCATATGATGAACAGATATGTCCCATTTTTTCAATACCGAGTATCTTTTTATACTATTATTCTCTTTTAAATATATTATATTGCATGGATAAGAGATGTTCCCCTTTATCCATTGCCAAATCCCCTTTCTAATAAGAACTTCACACTGGTAGCTTACCAGAAAATATTCTTCTGTCTTTCAGCCAAAGTATGTGAGAGCAAGTGGCTAAAAATAACATGATTTTGATTTGCCTCTCTATAATAGAGGATATATAAAGTTGCCTTTAAAGAAATCGTCTGTTAATACCAATGCAATCTCATTCCTTTCATTCAGAGACATAAAGAGCATAGGTGTTTCTATTTTAAAAAATCATGCCACAAAAGTGTGAAGATTTAAACTAAGATCACAAAATAAGGGACATTGTGCAGAGAGGGGAAATAGTCCCGATTGCCCTAGCCATAAAGACAAAGAGGGTGAGTGGTGTTCTTTGAGGTGTTTTATTACCCTTCTTTAGGTCACCTTGACCTAAATTCTCAAATTCCCCCAGTCTCTTCTCTACATCTGTCTTCTAACCAATCTCCATTCCCACGCTGGTGAATTTCTCTGCTCTAACATTTTCCGTGGTATCAGAACGACTGAAAACTCCCTTGTCCGTGCCAAAGGCCTACAAAAGCAGATGCTCCAAGAGGGGGCAGTCTAGACGTCAAGTGCCCATGATGAGAAAACTGTACAGAAGCCAGAGAGCAACCAGCTTATTAGGAGCAGAAGTGAAGACTCCAGAGAGGATGTCTAAGACAGAGAGAACGGAAAAAAAAAAAAAAAAAAAAGAGGCAGAAAAGAAGGAAGAAGAAATTCATAGATGACCAGAGGTTTGACTCCTTTGAGAAGTGGAGAAACGAAGTAGTAATAGATACACAGATGTAAGCTGAAAAAAAAAAAAATCCCCAGAAAAAAAAAATATATAAGAAAGACTATGTAACCATAGCATCCCACAGAGCTCAGTGGTGATATGGTAAACACCAGACTGTGATCTTTCAAAAATTCTGATTGTGAAATTGGGAAAATGGGGGAGAAGGAAACATATCTAGCTAAATTATAATTATCCAAATAGGAGGTCAATAGGTAGCATCTACAATTTAGAGAATCAGGAAATATTGATATTAGCTTTTTTTTCTTTTGAGAAATGAAGGCAAATCCTAGAAAAAAAGATAGCAAAAGGGGTTGAAAGTGGTTGCCTCCTAAGAATAAGAACTGAGTACCTGTAGGGTGGGAAGAGAAATAGCCTTTCTAAAATGATACGCCTCATGGAAACATTTTATCTTTTAAAGTATGCACATGTGTAACTTTCATAAAAATAAGACTAACAATTAAAATTAATAGGAAAAATAAGAAAGAAACTTAAATTTTACTACATATATTGCTAAGGTATCGTATTATAGAAAGAGGCAAGCGTTTGCTTTTCTCCTCCTTGCTGGCCCAATTTCGTAACTTGATGTCAAAATAAAACATTTAGTTTCCATGAAAAGATCACAAATTTTAAAATATTTTTGTGAAAGAAGATCGATAGGGCACTGTGTCCACATTTATACAGAGTGGGTGTTACACAGATGCGTCTCCACCCATTGGCGTCTAAATGTAACAATGGAGAGACTTTTAAAAAGTTGACAGTGACCCACTGGTCAGATTTAACTTGCAGGTATAATTTGTACACCTTGCTTAGTTTTCTAAAATAAAAAAAATGTTAAATCAGTACCTGCCTTTAAAATGTGGGAGATTTAACAACAACAACAACAACAACAACAACAAAGTAACCATTAGCTTCTTTTAGAGGATTGTAAGATTTGACTACTTTGGATCCACATTCCCTCAAGGCCATGTTGGCAGAAGCTGAATGAAAAATTAGTTAAATTGAGATTCACCCACATTCAGTCATAAAAAAAGAAGCTTGATGAAATAAATATACATAAATATATATTCATAAGTTTAAAAAACCCTCCAAAGATACAGGATATTGAATGTAATAAAATACCATTAGGTAAAGAGGGGGAAATATTTACGCTCATATACTCGCCGGCACAGGTACGGACCAGCTCTGCAGGCATGCACAAGCGATCAGTAACAGCTGAGGACAAGACGTGGTGCCTGTGGCACAAGACGTGGTGCCTGGGGCACAGGACGAAGGGCCATCATTTCATTTTTTGTAGCTGTTATATTGAACAGTCTGAATACATCTTCAAAAAATAAATAAAAGTAATTTTAAATTTTCAGAATTCCTTAGCTATAGAAATACGAATATATGTCTACATAGCATACAAATAGATAAATATTTTTCCCCTTCTGATTGAATGTTTCATTCTAATTCCATCACTAGATCACTGGGGATATACAAAATTGATTCTTTATGGTCCTTAAACACATAACCATAAAAGCCCCCCAATTCTTTCACTAACATCTCCCCTGTTCTTTTTTGGATGTGTATATGCATTGCTGAGATTCCTTCCATGACTATAAAATTATATCTCCCCAAGAAATGTTAGAAACATCGAATTCCTAAATTAACATAGTTTTAATTACTGAAGAATTAAGAGTTAAAAATTCCTATTTGCAAAGAGAAATATAAATCTGTTCCTAATTCAATGAATATTTTTTTGTATTCTCTCTACTAGAATGCTATCATTATTATATGAGATTATCAATTATTTTTTCCATTTTATTTGTTATGTTGATAACTACAAGGCCTCCTCCTCTGATTGAGAGGTTCAAATGTGTCATACAGGACAGTGATCCCGGTTTCCCTCTGCTGATTTTTAACTCTTTATTAATCCTTTTAATTATTTGACTTCAATTCTAATTAAATGGAGCACTCAGATATCTCAGAGATAAGTGAGTAGGTGCACTGCACTATTTGTACCTGCTGAATTAATCATTTATACAGACAAACCCAAAAGTTGGACAGAAGTGGGAACCACACACGCAAGTTCTTTCCAGGTGCCAATGCCAAATTGGCTGAACAACCTTGCCATCTGCTCAGTGAATGAGAGCATCACTGTGGTACTATAAGAGATCCCAATGCAAGGATGGAGGACCGCACTAGACACAGAGAAGGAAAGCCCATTTTGGCAGGAGACCTGAGGGGCTCCATAGAGAGTAGATGATAAAGAAGAAATGAGGCTAGAGCTGAATCTTCACATTGTTCTTTGGTTTGTTTGTCCCTTATAGCAAGGCCAAGAGCTCATATTTTTTATTATTAGTTATTTTTATCACAGTTTACTTTCTACTAAAAAGACACAAAAATAAAGAGACAAGGCAATATTTATCTCAATGGGGTCACAATTTTTGAAACTACTGAAATGACAGTAATGATAACTAAACTAATTCTTAAAATCTTTTAGTTTGGTGTCATATTTTTCTTTTTGAAAACCACAATATTATCATAACAGGTTTTTTATATAACAGGTTTTAAAAATAATAACCTGTTATGTAATATTGTGGTTTCAAAAAAAAAAGATTTTTAAAAATAAGTAAGTTTGGCTTCTCAGTGACAGAATAGGACATGGAGCTCACCTCGTCAAAATATCAAAAATACATTTACATGAGGAACAATTCTCACACACAAATTAACTCTGACAGAAGATCTTACACTAGCAAAGCTACAAAAAATATCTCCATGTAACCAGGCAAGCCAAAAAAAAAAAAAAAAAAAAAAAGGAAAATTAAAAAAGCTGGTTGGGAAACCAGCCCTGCCAACATCTTGATCTCAGACTTCTAGCCTCCAGGACAAGGAGGTAGCAGTAAAAGAGGAATTGTTCCCTCACCGTGGGAAGTCCCTTCACCAGCAGGGAGATCAGCTGGGACAGAAAAGGAGCTTCAGATGCTCAGAGGAGAACACAGTAGCTGCTTCACTGCAGCCAGAATGGAGAGAAAGTGGCATGGAAGACCTGGGCCACCTCACTGCTCTTCCCAGCCGAATTACAAGCCTGTTGGTGCATACGGGGGACTGGGTGCTGAAGCTCGGGCTTCAGAGGCCAGACCCGGGCAGAGGGCTGTGATTGGCTGTGCAGAGTTAGCCTGAAGGTCCTGTCGTGTGGTACAGGCTGAAGGTGGGAGTGTGTGCAAGGAGGCTCGGGTCCACCACAAAAGTCCTATCGTCAGCATGTGCTTGTGAGGAGAAGGGCAAGACCCATCCGTACTTGTCTCCTCAGCTTAGCCTCATCAGGGGTGACTCCACCTTCAAGGGCTCTGTGATGGGACAGTCCCTGATGGGTTGCTGCAAAACAAAGATGCAGCTGAGGTCTGGGCCCATTCCAGGAGCCCAGGGACTTTGGATGTGGGGCTGAGATCTGAGCCATGTGCTAGGTGACTTTGGTGGGTTTGCAGCACCAGTACCTTTGTGGGCATGATGTCTGCAGGGCATCCAAGCAGAGAGCAGCTGTGCAGCTGGGACAGCTCCAGCATTAACAGCAGGTGAGCGAACACAAGAGGTATGGCTGGGGTCTGGGCTGAACCTGTAGCCCACAGCAAATTGAGGTGCATGATTATGCATGACTATGGCAGGTGTTGGTGCCTGAATTCAATGGATCTGCCTTCCTGGCTTTGTGAGCATGGCATGTGAGGAACATCCAGGTAGACTGCCTGCATTTCCACAGCTGAGACAGAGCCAAGAGAGTGCCAGCAAGAGTGTACATTGTGAACCTGCGCAATGGGTAACAAGGGACACCATGGAAAGCATTTCCCAGGGGACATCTCCAGCAGAGGAATACTCAGCAGCCCCTCTCCCACTAAAAGCATGCAAGACTTGCCTACCTCACACAGCAGCTCAGAAATGGATCTGGGGGCTTCCACTCCAACAAGTGGGGAGCAGACCTGGCCCCCAACAGGGCTGTAACAACCACAAGGCAAAGAGGAGGTGTGGCTCAACATCCAGTGCCAGCCTCTGGTCACAACACAAATTACACCATCTATCAAGAAGATAACAAGCTGCACACACAGAGGAAAGATGTGGCCTATGGCAGCCATCCATTCTAAAAACAGACCTCACAACAAAAATATTAGGAGCACAGAGGCTACACAGGGACAGTCCCACATAAAAATAGCCAATCAGGACCACAGTAGTTAACTGTGACTCCTAAATACAGGTGTCAGAAAAATATAAATTAAAAGAAGAAGAACCACTCCCAATTAAAAGAACAAGAGAAATCCCTTGAAAGAGCAAACAGTGAAGCAGATCTCTCCAGGCTACCAGAACTTGAGTGCAAAAAGGTGATCATAAAAATACTGAAGGAATTAAGAAAGGATATTGATACAAATGTAGATGAGTGTAAAAAGGAACTAGAAACTATAAAGAAAAGCCAGTTAAAGATTTTTACAAGCTCATGTGCCAAGATGAAAACTGAGCTAAAGGCAATAAACAGCAAACTAAATAATGTAGAAGAGTGAATAAGTGATATGGAAGACAGAATCGTTGAAATCACCCAAACAGAACGGCAGATATTAACAAATAAAAAAATGAGAAAATATATGAGACTTATGGGATAATACAAAGCATGCCAATCTACACATAATAGGGATTCCAGAAGGTGAAGAAAGAGAAAAGGAGGTTGAAAACAATATTTGAAGAAATTATGGCTGAAAACTTCCCCAACCTAAAGAAGGAAGCACTTATCCATCCAGGCACAGGAAACACAGAGGAACCCAAACAGACCTACACCAAGACATAGTATAATCAAAATGGCAAAAATTAAAGATAAAGAGAATGTTTTAAAGGCAGCAAGAGAAAAACAAAGAGTTACAGGGAACCCCCATAAGCTTATCTGCCGAGTTTTCTACAGAATCGTTGCAGTGCAGAAAGGGGTGGCAAGATATATTCAAAGTAGTGAAAAGGAAAAACCTGCAACCTAGGATACTCTACCCAGCAAGACTGTCATTTAGAATAAAAGGAAAGATAAAGAATTCCTTAGACAAGCAAAAACTCAAAGAACACAGAAATACTAAAAGTATCCTTGAATAAGTATTAAAAGATCTTTCCTAAATAAAAAAGAAGCAAGCATCTGTAGGAAAAAGAAAATTACAATTGGAAATGCAATGATAACTACAATGGACAGCAGAACAATAAACATGAAAATGTAAAAGAGGATATAAAAATCATAAGTGGTGGAAATGATAAGAAAACATAGATTTTTCTTCTTTTTTTGAATGTGTTTCAGCTTATATGACTACCAGTCTAAAGCTAGTAGATATAGTTAGTAATGGGTTAATATACTTGAAAAACAGGGTAACCACAAATCAAAAACATATGATTGAGTCACAAAAATTAAAACGTAAGGAACTCAAGCATAACACAAAAGAAAATCATCAAACCACAAAGGAAAAACAAAGAGAAAAAGAAAGGAACACAGAAGAAATACAAAACTAACTGGAAATGTCAATAAATATATATCAATAATTACCTTAAATATCAATGGACTAAATGCTCCAATCAAAAGAAACAGAACGGCAGACTGGATAGCAAAATAAGACCTTAGAGTATGCTTCCTCTGAGAGTCACTTTAGGGCAAAGGACACACACAGATTGAAAGTGAGGGGATGGAAAGAAATGTTTTATGCAAATGGAAATGACAAGAAAGCAAGGGTAGCAATGCTCATATCAAACAAATTAGACTTTAAAACAAAAGCAATAAGAAAGATAAAAAGACACTGCATAAAAATTTTTAAAAAAGACACTGCATAATGATATAATGATCAATAAAAGATGAGAATGTTACACTCATTAACATATATACACCCAATGTAAGAGCACCTAAATACATAAAACAAACCCTAACAGGCATAAAAGGAGAAATTGACAGGAATCAAATAATCATGGAAGACTTTAACAACCTACCAATATGAATGGACAGATGTTCAAGAAAGAAAATCAGTAAGGCATTGGAGATCCTAAATGACACAATAAAACAGAATTAATTGATATTTTCTGGATATTACATTCTGCCCCCCCCAATAAACCAATATATACATTCTCTTCAAATTCAAATGGAACATTCTCTATGATAGACCACATACATGCAAAGAAAACAAGCCTCAAGAAATGTAAAGGATAGAAATTGCTTAAAGCATTTACTCCTAACCACAATGGCATGAAACTAGAAATCAGCCACAGAAAGACAAATGAGAAGACAATGATTACATGGAGACTAAACAACATGCTACTAAAAAAAAAATGAGTCATCAATAAAATCAAAGAGGAAATTAAAAAATACCTTGAGACAAATGATAATGAAAACACACCACACAAAAATCTATGATATGTAGTAAAAGCAGTTCTAAGAGAGCAGGTCAGAGAAATATAAGCCTTCGTCTAAAAACAAGAAAAATCTCAAATAAGCACTCTAACCTACCACTTAAAAGAATTAGAAAAAGAAAAACAAACAAAACCTAAAGTCAGCAGAAGGAAAGAAATAACAAAGATCAAGGAGGATATAAACAAAATAGAGATTTTAAAACAATAGAAAAAAACCAATAAAACCATGAGCTGGATTTTTGAAACAGAAAACAAAACTGACAAACCTATGATGAGGGTAATCAAGAAGAAAACAGAGGATCCAAATAAAACAAAATAAGAAATGAAAGAGGAGAAATCACAACAAATACTACAGAAATACAAAAAAAATGAATACTATGAATAACCATATGCCATCAGATTGAACAACCTAGGAGAAATGAACAAGTTTCTAGAAACATACAGTTCACTAAAACTGAAGCAAAAAGAAATAGATAATTTGAACAGACTGATCACTAGAAGTGAAATAAAATCTGCAGTAAAGGTCCTGCAAACAAAAGTCCAGGACCAAAAGGCTTCACTGGGGAATTCTACCAAACATACAAATCAGAACTTATACCAATTCTTCTCAAACTCTTCCAGAAGACTGAAGAGGAGAGAACACTCCAAAACTTATTCTATGAAGCCACCATCACCCTGATACCAAAACCAGACAAAGACACTACCAAAATGGAAAATCACAGGCCAATATCTTTGATGAATGTAGTTGATATAAATGAAAAATTCTCAACAAAATATTAGCAAACTGAATCCAACAACACATAAAAAAGATTATGTGGTACAATCAAGTGGAATTCACCCAGGGCTACAAGGATGGTTCAACATATGCAAATCAGTCAATGTGATACACCACATCCACAAAAGAAAGGACAAAAACCACATGATCATCTCAATAGATGCAGAAAAAGCATTTGATAAAATTCAACATTCATTCATGGTAGAAATTCTTAACCATAGTTGAAAATAGAGGAAACATATCTCAACAGAATAAAAGCTATTTATGACAAACCCACAGCCAACATAATACTCAATGGTGAAAAGCTGAAAGCCTTCCCACTAACTCCTGGAACGCCCACGCTCACCACATCTATTCAACACGGTATTGGAAGTCTTGGCCACAGTAATTGAACAAGAAAAAGAAAGAAATGGTGTCCAAAGTGGAAGGGACTTTTACTATTACTATATGCAGATGACATGATACTTTGTATAGAAAGCCCCCAAAGACTCCACACAAAAACTATGACAGCTGATAAACAAATTTAGCAAGGTAGCAGGGTATAAGATTAACATATAAAAATCAGTTGCATTTTTTACAATAACAATGAAACAACGGAAAGAAAAACTAAAATAAAATCCATTTTAAAATTGCATCAAAAATTTAAATACTCAGGAATAAATCTGACAAAGGAGGTGAAAGATTTGTATGCTGAGAACTAGAAAACATTGATAAAGGAAACTGAAGATGATTCAAAGAAATGGAAAGATATCCCATGCTCTAGGACTGGAAGAACTAACATTGTTAAAATGGCCGTGCTACCCAAAGCAGTCTACAGATTTAACGTGATCTCTATCAAATTAACCATGACATTTTTCACAGATTTTACACTAGAACAAATAATCCTAAAATTTGTATGAAACCATAAGGATCCAGAATTTCCAAAGCAATCCTGAGGGAAAAAGAATGAAGCTGGAGGCATAAACCTCCCAGACAATACTACAAAGCTACAGTAATCAAAACAATGTGGTATTGAGACAAAAACAGACATATTGATCGAAGTAACAAAATAGAGAGACCAAATTGTAAAGAAACAGGGGACAAAGCAAAAGGAGAAAACCCATTTGGATGCCACCTTATAAACAATGATCCATTCAAGAATTTAAAGGCAGATAGTGACAAAATCAAAGTTGTGCTTTAGAAGACTACTCTTGAAGCAGTGTGGAGGATGAATTAGAAGGTAAACCCTTAAGGTAAATAGAATAGTAAAGAGACTGTTGCAAAAGTCCAGGAAAGAAATTGTGAGTGTCTGGATTAAAATCATCATGGTGGGTATAAAAAAAGAGACAAATCTAAGAATATTTAGGAATCTAATCAATAAGACATAATGATTGATTGGATATTACAAGTGATAGAGATTAATCTAGAGATAGAATGCCTCCTGGATTATAGTCAGGAAAGATGCAGTTCACTAGCCACCTTGGCAACTACAAGAGGGTTTGCTTCATTAACATCTGAATGTGTTTTACTTGTGACATGTGTGGTGCGTTCAAGTGGAGCCCTGGAGTAGGCAATAAGATATACAGGCCTGAGGCTCAGAGAGGTGATCCAGACCAGGGAAAGAGGAGTCATCACTAGAATTTTGATCATGAAAAACCAGATGAGCTTGAGCAGGGAGAGAGTATAGAGAGAAAAGAAATTGAGATTAAGGATGGAACACTGAGTTCATCAATAGGAAAGGTACCATTACCATTAGGTAATGGTAGAAAAAGAAGTCTGAGGGAAAGGCCAAGAATAAGTGGTCAGAGTGCACGGTGAATCCCTAGAGAGTTTTGTCCCATTAAAGCTGTGCATTATTTTTCTGATTGAAAAAGGGTCCACAGATTAAAGAATATTTTTGATGTTCTTGAATATTTCTCTATTGCTTTCAAAAGTATGGGTGACCACGTCTATTCACCATTGTACTGGAAGTCCTGGCCACAGCAATCAAACAAGAAAAAGAAAAGGTATCCAAATTGGAAAGGAAGTGATAAAACTGTCACTGTATTCAGGTGACGTGATACTCTATATAGAAAACCCTAAATATTCCACATGAAAACTATCAGAACTAATAAATCAATTTAGCAAAGTAGCAGGATACATGATTAACACATAAAAATCTGTTTCATTTCTTTACAATAAAATGAAATATCAGAAAGAGAAAGTTAAAAATTCCATTTTAAAATTGCATAAAAAAATTAAAATACTCAGGAATAAACTTGACAAAGGAAGTGAAAGACTTATGTGCTGAGGGCTAGAAAACATTGATAAAGGAAATTGAAGGTGATTCAAAGAAATGGAAAGATATCCCATACTCTAGGACTGGAAGAACTAGTATTGCTAGTTCTAGAAAACCCCAGCACTAGGCTGGTCCCCATAGATCTGCACTGCAGACCAGTTCCCACAGACCCAGGGTGGGCTGTCCCTGCACCCCCAGACTTGAGGCCGGCTTCCAAGGTCCCAGGTTCTCAACCTGCCCCAGCATCACACCAACTTCTCCAGAACCCACCTCCAGACTGGCCCCTCTGAGGCCCCAGGTTACAGTGGACTCCCACAGCTCCAGCCTTCAAGATCACCACAGTGCAAGGCCAGCCCCCATGACCAAGTCCAGTCCAGCTCTTGTGAAACCAGGCTCACAGCCCATCCCAGTACTGGAAGAGCCCCCACAAATCCAGATGCCAGACTCCCCCAGTGGCCCCTGGTGCCTCATTAAACCCAGTGGGCTCAGGATACAGGTCTGTCTGCCCATGAAGACCTAGGGCCTGGGCCCATCACCACAGACTCGGGTTCCAGGGCCACCCCAGGGAACCCAGGCTCCCACCCCACCCCTGTGGACCCAGGCACCAGTCCGGCCTACCTGTAAACTCAGGCATCAGATCTGCCAGCCTAAGGACTCCAGCAGCAAGCCCACCTGTGGACAGCACCAGATGACCCACCCAGAGTCTCTGAATGCACTCACTGGTGTAGGGCTTTGCCCGCCAGAGCCAGTCTGTAGAGACTGGAAAAGGCGTGTACTTCCACAAATGCATTGCCACCAACTCGAGGCCATAAAAATCATCAATGCTTAAGGAAACATAACACCACCAGAGGAAACTAGCAAAACTCCAGCGCCTGACCCTAAGGAAATGGAGATCTATGAATTATCTGACAAATAATTCAGAATAATCCTTTTAAATATATTCTGTGAACTACAAGAAAACATAGGCAACTAAATGACATTGGGAAAACAGCCCATCAACAAAATGAGAAGTTCAACAAGAAACAGAAACAATTTTTTAAAAAACTAAATCACTCCTGGAGCTGGAGAATAAAATGACTGCACTGAAGAATACAAAAGGGAAGGAAATTTATCCTTTGCATTTTTTGTTTCTCTTATAAATTGGTATCATTTTATTATATTTTCAAACTGATCATTGGTGGTGTGTTAAAGTACTCTAGAATTTTGTGTATTGACTTTTTATCCATTAAATTTGCTAAAATCTTTAAAAACAAATAGAAAGAAAGAATACAAAAGAGAGCTCCAAGAGCAGACCTGACAAAGCAGAAAAAGAGTGAATGAACTAGAGGATAGGTCATGTGAAATCATCCAGTTAGAGAATCAAAAAGAAAAGAGAATTGTAAAAAAAAAATGAAGAAAATCTACATAAATTAGGGGATATCATTAAAGGAAATAATCTATGTATTACTGGCATCCCAGAAGAAGAGAGGGAGAAAGGAGCAGAAAGCTTACTTAACAAAATAATGGCTGAGAACTTCACAAATCAGGAGAGAGATTTCAACACCCCAGTTCAAAAAGTCACCCCCAAAATTCAACCGAAAGCAATCTTCTCTAAGATACATTATAACAAAACTAGCTAAAATAAAAAATGGAGAGAATTTAAAAGTATCAAGAAGAAAAAAAATCTCATATAGAAGGAAACCTCATAAGGCTATTAGCAGATTTCTCAGCAGAAACGTTATGGGCCAGGAGAGTGGGAAGATACAAAGTACTGCAGAAAGAAACCTGCCAACCAAGAATGCTTTACTTGGCAAAGTTGTTTTTAAGAAATGAGGCAGAGAGAAGACTTTCTCCAACAACAACAAAAAAGCTGACCACTAGTTTTTTTTTCACCACTAGCTCTGCCTTACAAGAAATGCTGAAAGGAATTCTTAAAGCTGAAATGAAGGTACATTAATAATATGAAAATATAGACTCTACTAGTAAAGCTAAATGCAGTCAAATTCAGAATAGAATAATACTGCAGTGTTAATGGTGTGTTAATTTCTTAACACTAGTATAAAGGTTTAAAGAAGAGAATTATTAAAGATAATCAGACTACAAAAATTTGTTAATGAATACACATTATATAAAGGTAAATTCTAACATCAAAAACTTAAAATATGGGGGCAGTAAAAGGGTAGAGTTTTGTATGTGATTGAAGTTATTACAGCTGAAAATATCTATATGTTATTATACATAGATATGTCATTTTATAAGATATTTTACGTACGCCTCTAGGTGACCACAAAGCAAAAACCTATAGTACATACAAAAAATACAAAGAAAAGAGAATCAAAGCACACCACTACAGGAATATTAACTTACAAAGAAAGGCAGCAAAAGAGAAAGAAAGGAACAGGGGACCTATAAAATAGCCAGAAAACAATTAATATAATGGCCTTAGTAAGTTCTTAACTATTAATAGTTACTTTAAATACAAATAGATTAAATTTTCCAATAAAAAGGGCACAGAGTGGATGAATGGATAAAAAAACAAGATCCAGCTATTTCCTGCCTACAAGATCAAAACTGTGATAAAGATACATGAGCATATTGAAGCCATTAAAGTATGCTGAGTCACTGAGGATGATTGAGACAAATGTCTTTTTCCTACCTCCTGCCTGCTTAACTTTTTCAGGCTTCTGAACTGCTACCCTATAAGCTGCTGCTTTGTACTAGAACATTCTCTGCCCTAGATGGAAGGGAGCGTAGGACACAGGTTCAGTAACAACGTGGGTTCAGGAGAAAGACACCCAGGTCTTACAACTAGCCCTACCGCTTACTAGCTCTGGGCCCTTAGAAAAGATCCTCATTCGTCCTCTCAGGGAATGAGTCTCCTCATCTATGAAGTGAGGATGATAATTGTAACTACCTAGTAGATTTATCAGAAGGAGTAGTTGTAATAACAACTGAAGGAACTTAAAATGGTACATTGTAAACACTTAATAAATATAGGCCATTATTATTCCAGCTGGATTCAAAAGAATTCTTTAATTTTTATAGTGTACTTAAAACAAAGATGTGCCTGACTTCCTACCTCCTACAGATTACAGGAGATTAATCTGCACAACAGTTAACCTGCTACTGTATAACCACCCGGGTTTCAGACCGGTTAGTTCCCAAGGGTAGCTTCTGTGGCTGATGAGATTCTGAGGTTAGAGTTTCTATGGCAAAGCCCCTTTCTACAGAACTGATGTTGATTTTGCTTCTTTCACAGATGTTACATCTGTGTATCCCAGGGAACTGTGGTTATGTTTATTTTGCAGAAACACAACCAATTCAGAGCTGAAGTATTCATGCACTATTGTGACTACGTTCTCAACAAAAGTAAAACTAACCTGGATATTATTTTTTTAAATAACTTTTATGCTCCAGTATCTCTATCTTTTAATTCTAAAAGTCTTATTATCTGACATGTCTCTGAGACATTGTTCAAATTATTTTTTAAATTCTCTTTGTTCTTCTGATTGGACAAATTTATATAGTTTATGGAATCTTTCTTCTATTATCTGCCATTGAGTCCAACCACTAATGGCATTGGATAAAGGGGAACATTTCTCATCCATGCAATATAATATGCTTAAAAGTGAATAATAATATAAAAAGATACTTGGTGTTGAAAAATGGAATACATCTGTTCATTATAAAATATAAATAAAATATCAGCCACTGCATTCTCAAAAATGTCTTTCTGAAAAGAAAATTTCCATGAAGGCATAAACATATACAATTCTACAAGTTAAATCTAAAATTGTGTGGATTATTTTCATTGTGATAAACCTAAGGGTACTTACAGGCAATACACAGACGAGTTATCACTCATATATAAGGCAAAGCATCAGAATTATAAGATTACACAACTAGTAACAGGTAAAAATTACAGTGAAATATCTGTATTAGAGCACCAAATTTTGCAAACTTGTTAAAAAATACAATTGACCCCAGTTCATCAGAAACATTGGTAAAATATTGAAGGTCATTTGGGTCACTGCATTTCTGAAGCTGGCTTCATTTAGCTGCTGGCTGGATCAGTCTGGTCAGGGGGACAAATGAGCCTCTGCACCTTCAGCATCAGCCACAGATGAGCCGTGTTGACTTGCTTTTAAAGACATCATGGAAATGCCACAGGGAGCTCCCACCTCAGGCTAGAGTTAAGAGTCCTGAATTGCAATGGCAATTAGCCAAACACTGATCGGTTCAGTAAAACGTTCTAGTTAATACGTGTGAATTAAATGTTTATTGGAATCAAAGAGTTAGCAGAGCTGCTGTCAACTTTTTGGCACAATGTTGACTAAGTCACTCCTTCCTCTCTGCATAGAAATTCACAGGGCAAAACTTCAGTGATTGATACAACATAGTAAGGAAGTGAATTGTTCCAGAATAGTTTTAGACAAAATCTGAAGGCTATTAAACATTTCTATTGACTATCTCATATAAGGATTTGTACACACTTTTCTGCCAGAGGAGACAGAACATAGATTCCAAAATCAACTTTTGATAACGGAGTGTTGCCGTTAGGACTGTGTTTATTGGAAGGCCATGGCTGTAACTCTACAATCAGAAGCTGATGTTGTGAAATTGTTGTCCATCACTCACCAAGGGATGAAACAGATTTCAAGCTATTGCTTTCTTAAATTTAGCTAATGAACATTTATGACTTTAAAACTGTGTATTTCTAAGATAGTTGAGGAAAAGGACAGTATGTTCATCTAATGTTCATTTTTTAGAAGCATATACACAGAACACCCTGGGAACAAATACGCTAAGATACTGTGGGGAATAATTCTAAAGGGTGGCAATTATTATGTTGTTTTTTGTACTTTTATACTTTTAAATTTCCACTAGAAAAAAAATTCACTTAAAAAAAAAAAGAAAAATTCCCTTATTTCAGCCATAAAAGCAGAGTGAAACAAGGTACTTACAGTATCGCAGCCACCAGGAAGATGTACTATGAACTAAACGCAGAAACTCTTTCCTCTTCCCTGTCTTCAGTCTTTTAACCTCCTTTGCTTTACTCTTTGCATCCATTCATGACTCAGAAGTAATTACTGAGCCTCTACTCTGTTCCAGACACTGTCCTAGGTTCTGGGATTTTTATGGTGAGAAACCAAAACATGGGCTCCTGTTCTGATGCTGACCAGTGGTGATGGCATTTGGACTAGTGGACAGACAATGACCAGTTATGACACGCACTCCAAAACCAGTGAAGAACGAAGGTGTGATCCCTTCTGAGGAAACAGGGAACGCCGTGAGCAAGGGGATAAACCACACTGCAGTCCACGGGAGGACGTAGGGGTCTAGCCAGAGTAGGAGGTAAGCTTCTCCAACCAGACACAGAGCTGCTGGGAGCTGCCAGCTTTCGCACTTAGCGGGTTTGGGTTTGAAAGCCGTCATCAGGAAATGAGGTGATCTTTTATTCTGATTAGTGAGCGTAAATATCAGTGTGACATCCTCTCAGTTCTCCACGTCACCTCTTTCAGTTTTGTTACTTAGCGTTTTCTTCTCTCCGGGTCTGCGAAAGTCCCTCACGTGAGCTAAGGGGGTGTTCATTTGACCAAGCCTCATCCCTCGTCTTAGCACATGCTCAGCAGGTTTTCTTTAAATTCAAGAATATAAACTCTAAAATATAAAACAACTCTCTATAAAAAAAAACAAAAAATAAAACAACTCTCTATAGCTGTATTTTTCCTATCCTGGAAATATCAGTGTATCTTTTTCTGAACTAAGATTTTTTACTGTGTCTTTAGTGTGCAGACAAGAATACATAATAATTTATAAGAATTTAGAAGTTCAAAAATAAGGAAGGAGACACAGCATTGTAAAATGACTATAACTGAATAAAAAATGTTTAAAAAATAAGGAGGGAGAAGGGTTAGAGGCAGTTGAGAAAGGCAAATCTTATTGTCTTTATTTAATAGGGGTGAAATAAAGTAAATGAGAAGTTAAGTGAGTTTATAAAAATTATCTAATAAATTAGGGGCAGACATGGTATTCAAAACTAGGCTTTTTGGCTCCAAATCCTATGCTGCATAGAATATACACTATAATTCTATAATGTACCTAAATCAATGTTTAGAATTAGGTTAATATTATATTTTAAACTTAAGTAGATTTATTCAACAATGTATTTATTTCGATTTATCTCTGAGGTTACATTTTGACAAGATTTTACAATGTTCTTTTCCTTTATCTGATCATAGATTTTTAAGTTGTTCACTTAAAATTTTATACTGGAAGTGCAGACACACATTTGACTCATAAGCAGGATGAGTAACGTGTCTGAAGTAACATCAAGGAGCCAACGGCTGCTGCTGGGCGTCCGCAGATGGCTGGCTTACGTCAGACCAGAAGATGGCACAAGCGCTGCAGCAATGGCAAACGCCCCGCAAGAGCCCCGGACGGCCTAACGCGCCGCGCTGTAGCCCAGTGTGTGCGCACTGGCGGGGGGGGGGGGGGGGGGGGTTCTCATAAAAGGAAGCACTCTTTTTTCCTGTGAAAATTTCCTCTTCCTTTTAATTTACTCAATGACTGTAGAAAAGTACAACACACACACACACACACACACACACACACACACACACACACTGAAATGAAAACCACTCAGATCTCACGATCCAGAAACAGCTATCACCCACACACTGCGCACGTGGAGGGCCGGTGCGCGTGGTCAGAGGGCCAGGCTTAACGCCTGGGGCTCCAAGGCCTATGCCTCAGGGCCAGGGCTCCTGGGGTGAACCAGACTGTATGACCAGAAAGGCGAGAGTCACATTAGAAGACCTAAATCAACCCTGAAAGTGCAGATTCCATACACTGAGCGCTGGTGCGGTCAGGTTTCATGCTTGGAGACTGACATGCCACATGTGGAGTTCCCAACTCCGTGTCAAGGAGACCAGGTTCCATCCTTGGTGAAAATATTCCACACGTGGAGTGACAGATTCCATAGCTGTAGGGCCGGTCCATGCTTGGAGACTGAGGTTCCATTCACGGAGTGCCGGGTTCCAGGCCCAGCAGGCCAGGCTCCACGTACGGGAGTGATACGGAAGGGGTTAGTTTAAGGCACCTGGGGCTGGTCAAGGGAAGAGACACGACCATAAGCGGCGGTAACACACAGCAAGTTTATTGTGCAGCGTTTGCGCATGGTTGCACGGGAGGGAAGTTCCTGGCAGCATGAGTCCTTTCAGAGGCTTATGGCCGGTGGGCTAGTGTCCAGAGGGGAAGGGGGTAAGAGAACCGCTGGGGTAGAGAGAGAAGTGGGAGCCTCTGTGTCTAGGTGGTGCCCCCTAGCAGCACTGTGGGAACCTGCGGGTCAGAGAGCTCGGAAGGACAGCAGCCGCTTGGAGTCTTATAACCACAAGGCTCTGTCTTGTCCATTGGGTGATGTCCATTGGGTGATCTCCATTGTTCTATCTTCCAGATCACGTATTCATTCTTCTGTAGTGTTTATGAATTTATTATTATTCACATAGTATTCATTCTTTCTGTATCCTTTTGCTACTTATTGCTCTTAGCTGAGTTTTCATCCCAGCAAATAAATTTTCTATTGGCTTTTCTTTATAGTTTATAATTCCTTGGTTACAGGGATCTGCATTTCTATCAATAGCCTTTCTCAATTTTTGCAGCATTTTTATTACCTTTTTTATAAACTCAGAGTCTAGTAGCCTGGAGATGTCTGTTTCATTGTTTGTTCTTTCAGGGGATTTGTCTTGTTTTTTCTCATTGGCAGTGGTTTCTCTGATTCTTTATTTTACTTACATTTCTCCTATTCTATGACTTTAGGAAAAATAGTTGCCCACTGTGGTCTTGAAGGGCTGCTTTTATGTGGGAGCATCTCTGTGTAGCCTGTGTGCATCTCATATTTTTGGTGCAAGGGCTGTTATTAGTGTGGATGCCTGCCACATATTTTCTCAGCGTGTGCTGGCCATTAACCCCCTGATGGGGGTGTAACTGGTGTTATGGTGACCAGAGCCTGCACTGGATGTTGAGAAAGTCCTCCTCTTTGCTCTGTGTCTGTCGCAGCCCTGTCAGAGGCAGAGTCTGCTCCTCTGTTGTTGGAGTGAAAGCCCCCAGATCTGGCTCTAAGCTGTGGCGTGGGTAGGCGGGACTCGAGGGTGCCTGCTGGTGGGGGAGGAGCCAGAGTATTCCTCTCCAGGAGATGTCCACCCGGAAGTGCCCTGTGTGGCGTCCCCTGTCACTAGCTGTGTGTGCTCAGAAAGTCTACTCCTGGTGGCACTGCTCCTAGCCCTGCCTCAACCGTGAGAAGGCAGGCGGTTGGCCTCCAAAGGTGCTGGTGTAGATCCACAGAAGTCCCGCCCTGGGACTTGCAGCAGTCACACACCTGGTCCTGCCACGGAGCTAAGGAACCAGCCCAGACCCTGGCCCCGCATCCACACACTGGAGCCCACAAAGCCCTCCCCTGCTGACCCTGTGCCCACTCCAGCCATGAGAGCACCAGTAATCCACTAGGATGCCCCGCGTGCACTGAGCTTACAGAGTCCCTGGGGACATAAACCCACCCAGGTCGCCCACTTGTCTGTACCTGGCTCAGATCTGCGCCCTGCCTCTGCCTGTGGGCAGCCACAGGTGCTTGAGTGCTCCCAGAGCTCAGAGAGGCGGCGTGGAGCCTGCTGCGAGTGCGCCAGGAATGAGGCTGCCGGGGCAGGGCTCCACCCCTCCCTGTGACTGTGAGTTAGCAGTGGGGCTTCTCTAGGGGACCTGGGCTCTGTCCTGCGCACTCGCTCATTTGTAACACAGACCACACTCCAGTCCCTTTGGGCTGCCTCCACGCAGTTTTCTCCTCGGGTCTGCTGGTTGAAGCCTGAGTGTCAGCACCAGCTCCCACACACAGCAGCCTGTGCGCACCCTGTGCTGGGCGGTGCAGCGAGTGGCCAGGACCACGTATGCTGCTCTTCCTCCGTCCTGCCTGATCCAAGTTGGCTGCCGCGCTCTCCTCTGAGCTTCTGAATCTCCCCATCTGCCCACACTGATCTCCCAGCTGGTGAACAGGGTTCCTAGGGTGAAGGAACTTTTCCTCTTTTACTGCTTCCTCTCAGGGCCACGGGTCTTATCCTGATTCCTTTCCCTTTTTTTCTTTCCATCTTACCCATCTATGTGCTGATCATTCTTGCAGCTTTGATTGTATGAGACCTGCCAGCTTCCAGGCGGTTTCTGTGAGAACTGTTCCATGTAGACGTATTTTTGAAGTGTTTGTGGGAGGAGGTGAGTCTTCATTCTCTTTTCTGCCATCTTGATCTCCCCTCAATGGCTTCTGAGAACTAGTCTTCTGCCTCTTTGTCAGAAGAAGCTGCTTCTCCTGTTATCTTGCGATTTTTTTAAGCCAAACCGCTTTCTATAATTATCAAACCATCCTTTACCGGCATTAAATTCTCAAGCCTTAGATCTTTCACCTTCCTTTTGCTTTAAATTGGTATGTAATGACTTCGCTTTATCTCAAATCATGAGTCTGCAGGTACATCTTTTATAGCAATCTGTACCCATGTAAAAGCTACATTTTCAATATGTGATTTTAAAAAAAGGCATTTCACAAAAAGTGCAAGATTTTCATGCCTGATGGCATAGCTTCAACAATAGCCTCACAAGTTTATTTTTATTTTTTACAATGCCTTATGCTGTCATTTATCTTAAAATGGTGGGCAACCACAGCTACAGACCTCAATCTACAGTATAAATCAAGAAATTCCACTTTTTCATGTGATGTTATGACTTTTCTCTGCTTCTTGAGAGCACTTCCAGCATCGTATGTGGCGTTTCGTATGAGAACCATAGTGTTATTCAAGGTTTACGATATTGCACTAAACATGATGAGAAATATGTGAGAACTGAGAGAGAGAGTGATTTTTACTGTGATATGCAATTTATTGGAGAGACAAACTGCTCTTACGAAGATGACTAACATTACAGGGTGCTTTAAACAGATACTCACAACACTTGAGCTCACCACAATAGCAACAGGAGGTGGCTATGAAATTATTACAGTAATATAGCATGCACGAAAGTTAGTTTTCCATTTGTTTGCATCTTTCTGGACTGCAAATGGAGCCATGTATGGTCTGTAAGTGTTTCTGTGCATAAGCCTTGATAAATTTTAACTTTTTATACTAGATTTGTGTATATTTTGCAGTAGTAAATAATGAAATAGATTAGTATCTACATATATTTTATGCATTCATGACATACCTTTTTCTCAAGGTTTTCAATATTTCTAGGCTATGTCATTTGTCTGTGAGTTTTTTCAAGTTGTCACAAATCTTCAAAATTTTTCCAATATGTTTATTGAAAAAAAATCTATATATATGAAGACCTGCACAGTTCAGCCATGCTATTCAAAGGTCAACTGCATACATTTCCCATTAAACATGCCATGCCGTACAATATCATATTATACCATACCATACCAAGGGCAGGAGTAATATTTAATTTACATTTGTGTAGTCCTTGGGCACTGCATGGTTTTTGATGAAAGAAAAAAAATATGATCTGCCACTATGTTGGACATTTGTACTCTTTAAAAAAAAAAACTGAAGTATAGTTGATTTGTAATATTGTGTTATTTTCTGCTGTATAGCAATGTGATTCAGTTATATACTTATTTCAGATTATTTTTTATTATAGATTATTACAAGATATTGAATACAGTTCCCTGTGTTATACAGTAAGTCCTTGTTCTTTATCAATTTTATATATAGTAGTTTGTATCTGCTAATCCCAAACTCCAAATTTATCCCTCCCTCCCTCTTCCCCCTCTGGTAACCATAAGTTTGTTTTCTATGTCTGTGAGTCTGTTTCTGTTTTGCAAATAAATGCATTTGTGTCATTTTCTTACATCACACATATAAGTGATACCATATGATAGTTGTCTTTCTCTGTTTGACTTACTTCACCTACTTTGATAATCTCTAGGTTCATCCATGTTTCTGCAACTTGTAATATTTCATTATTTTTTACAGTTGAGTAATATTCCATTGCATATATATGCCACATTTTATCCATTCATCTGTCAGTGGACACTTAGGTTGCTTCCATTTCTTGGCTATTGTAAATAGAGCTTCCATGAATATTGGGGTGTATGTATCTTTTCAAATTAGAATTCTAACTTTTTATGAAAATATGCCTGGGAGTGGAATTGCTGGATCATATGGTAGCTCTATTTTTAGTTTTTAAAGGAAACTCCATACTGTTTTCCATAGTGCCTGCACCAAATCACAAATCACATTCCTACCAGCAGTGTAGTTGGGTTCCCTTTTCTCCACATCCCCTCCAGCATTTACTATTTGTAGACTTTTTGATGATGGCTATTCTAAGCAGTGTTAGGTGGTACATCTCACTGTAGTTTCGATTTGCATTTGTCTAATAATTAGCGATGCTGAACATCTTTTCACCTGCCTGTTGGCCCTCTGTATGTCTTCTTTGGAGAAATGTCTGATTAGGTGCTCTGGTCATTTTTTAATTGGATTCTTTATTTTTTTTCTTTTTTGTTATTCAGCTGTATGAGCTGTTTGTATAATTTGGATGTTATTAAACCATATTGGTTGCATCGTTTACAAATATTTTTTCCAAGTTCATAGGTTGTCTTTTTGTTTTGTTTATGGTTTTCTTTGCTATGCAAAAGCTTTTAAGTTTTATTAGATTTCATTTGTTTATTTTGCTTTTATTTCTATCGCCTTGGGAGACTGATCTAAGAAAACACTGCTACAATTTATATCAGAGAATGTTTTGCCAATATTCTCTTCTAGGAGTTTTATGATGTCATGTCTTAGATTTAAGTCCTTAAGCCATTTTGAGTTTATTTTTGTATATGGTGTGTGGGAGTGTTCTAAATTCACTGATTTACATGAGGCTGTCCAGGTTCCCCATCACCACTTGCTGAAGAGACTGTCTTTTCTCCGTTGTATATTCTTGCCTCCTTTGTTGAAGAGTAATTGACTGTAGGTGTGTAGGCTTCATTCTGGGCTCTCTACTGTGTTAATTTGACCTATATGTCCATTTTTGTACCAATACCACATTGTTTTGATTACTGTAGCTTTGTAGTATTGTCTGAAGTCTGGGAGGTTTATGACTCCTGCTTCATTCTTTTTCCTCAGGATTGCTTTGGAAATCCTGGATCTTTTGTGGTTCCATATAAATTTTAAGATTATTTGTTCTAGTTCAGTGGAAAGTGTCATTGGTAATTTGATAGGAAATTTAATCTACGTTAAATCTGCAGGTTGCTTTGGGTAGCATGGCCATTTTAACAATATTAGTTCTTCCAATCCCAGTGCAAGAGATATCTTTCCACTTCTTTAAATCACCTTCAATTTCCATGTTTTCTAGTTCTCAGAACATAAGTCTTTCACCTCCTTTGTCAAGTTTATTCCTGAGTATTTTAATTTTTTATGCAATTTTAAAATGGATTTTTTAACTCTTTCTGATATTTCCTTGTTATTGTAAAGAAATGAAGCAGATATTTGTGTGTTAATCGTGTATCCTGCTATTCTGCTGAATTCATTTATTAGTTTCTAATAGTTTTTGTGTGGAGTATTTAGGGTTTTCTATATAGAGTATCAATATCATTTTTTATATAAAATATCACCTGACTATAGTGACAGTTTTATCACTTCCCTTCCAATGTGGATATCTTTTCTTTTTCTTGTTTGATTGCTGTGGCTAGGACTTCCAGTACAATGGTGAATAGATGTGGTCACCCATACACTTTTGAAAGCATTAGAGAAGTATTCAGGAACATCAAAAATTTTCTTCAATCTGTGGACTCTTTTTCAATCAGAAAAAGAATGCACAGTTATAATGGGACAAAACTCTCTAGGGATTCACCGTGCACTCTGACCACTTATTCTTGGCCTTTCCCTCAGACTTCTTTTTCTACCATTACCTAATGGTAATGGTACCTTTCCTATTGATGAACCCAGTGCTCCATCCTTAATCTCAATTTCTTTTCTCTCTATACTCTCTCCCTGCTCAAGCTCATCTGGTTTTTCATGATCAAAATTCTAGTGATGACTCCTCTTTCCCTGGTCTGGATCACCTCTCTGAGCCTCAGGCCTGTATATCTTATTGCCTACTCCAGGGCTCCACCTGAATGCACCACACACATGTCACAAGTAAAACAGATTTAATGTTTAATTTAATTCAGATGTTAATGAAGCAAACCCTCTTGTAGTTGCCAAGGTGGCTAGTGAATTGTATCTTTCCTGACTATAATCCAGGAGGCATTCTATCTCTAGATTAATCTCTATCACTTGTAATATCCAATCAATCATTATGTCTTAATGATTAGATTCCTAAATATTCTTAGATTTATCTTTTTTTATACCCACCATGATGATTTTAATCCAGACACTCAGAATTTCTTTCCTGGACTTTTGCAACGGTCTCTTTACCATTCTATTTACCTTCAGGGTTAACATTGTAATTCATCCTCCACACTGCTTCAAGAGTAGTCTTCTAAAGCACAACTTTGATTTTGTCACCATCTGCCTTTAAATTCTTGAATGGATCACTGGTTATAAGGTGGCATCCAAATGGGTTTTCTCCTTTTGCTTTGTCCCCTGTTTCTTTACAATTTGCATTTCTTCCTATAATTCTAATTATGTATAGATCTCTATTCTTTCTTATGTCTTCATTCCTGTGTGTGCACTAGTCTGTCTACCTTCGGTCCTCCCCTAGACACTTGAGAAATATTACTCATACATCAGGACTCTGTTATCTTTGTGTGGAGCAATAACTAGGCCTGTTCCCTTTCTCCTCACCCTTTATGTAGTTCTACTATAATCTTACACTAGCATAAGTTTACTTGTCTTTTACCCCACTGAACCAGGGGTATTTGGCCTCAGATGCTTCCTGGCACAGAACATCTGCTGAATAAATATCTCAAAATAATTAATATGATTGTTTGCCCAGTCCATTTGGGCAAGGTACCTTCTGTACCATGTTTAATGTATCTCATCACTCTTGAACAAAAATAAATCGGTCTCATTCCGCTTTATACATTCATCAAAGGAGCTTCTGAATAAGGACCCAGAGCAAAATTTTTTTCTCAGATACAATTACCAAAAACAGCTATGCACCTCCTAAAATTCATTTGTTTGTGAATTTACAAACAATTGTTTATAATACTGTGAATCTGGAAACCATTTGTATTTCCCTCTTTGCTTCATTACTAAGAGAAATTCGTAGCCAAACGTGTGGATCATTTCTAAAAATTATACAGAAACTTATGAAAGGGTTTTTGTGTATAAATCTTGGCTCTTGTTTCATTTTCTAACATTACCTTCTCTTTTAACAGATGTTCTCATAATTTTATCTTTTCTATATTTATATGATTTTGTAACAGATACTAACTTTTAAAAGGTATAAAATTAATAAATAATATTGAGCTATTTCTCCCAAATCAAAATGCCCCGTTTTTGATATTTAAGCCTCCTTATGCTAATTCTGCCAAGCAGAAGGTTGTCCTGGCGAGTCCCACGTTTTAGATTGGGACCCCCAAGGGCTCACCTCAGGAGTTAGGGTGAGCAGAAATAGCCCAGCTCTCATAAGGACTGAAGCTCAGCTTGAATCATTTCAATCCCTGATTGGATTAAGGGGATCTGGTATTGCTTTTGTGCCGAGCTACTTGCCAGAAACGAATGTAAATCTCATTTGGAATGAAAATAACTACCTTAGGCATCAAAATACCTCTATAATTTTTTAAATACAACGACTGGCACTGAATTTAAAAGATCAGGCACATAGAAACAAACATAAGGTACATGATTGAAACCAAAGAAAACAATCGTCAATGTAACAGATTCACAGACCATCCAGATGGTGAAATTTCAGGCACAGACACAGAATGTTTAAAGTACAAACAATACCAGTGTTTGGTGGGGTTTATATCATATGTAAGGGTAAAATGTATGGCAATAATAGCACACTGTATAGCAAGGGTATAAATCAAAGTATTATTTAGAAGGTTCTTACCTTATAGGGAAATATTGTAATATTCATTCAAAACAGAGTGTTGTAAATTAAAAATTCATATTGAAATAACTGGAAAAACTACTAAAAGTTAAAGAGCTGTAGGTAAAAATTCAAAGGAGGAGGAAAAATGGAACACTTAAACATTTGTTCATCAAAAAGAAGACAAGCTGGGAATAAAAGAATATCAAAGCAGCAGAAATAGAAAACAGTAAGCAAGACAATTTTGTTAAACCCAACCAAACTGGTAAACATATTAAAGGTAAATTGACTAGATAGATAGTCCAGTCAAAAAGCAGAGATAAATTAGGGCAGGGGCAAAGACATCCAGGAAATACTTTATGAATGGCAGAATTCTGGTTTCATATGAAATAAATTCAATACTGTGGAGGGCAAAGTTTCAAGAATCAATAAACATTAAAAAGCTGATAGTCGTGGTGCTGTTTTAATACAGTCAAAGGGACAAGCATTGTAGATGTAGTATATTTCATAACTTTAGTTTTCAGTCTTTTAAAAAATGTGAATTTTCATTATGAATAGTGTTTATGTTTTGAAGTATTTCAAACTGCTTAGCATATATAAAGTAGGGAAGTTGTAAAATTTGTTCCAGTTATATTTTCCAACTTTTAATCAGGTGGCAGAAAGTTCACTTATGTATAGAAAACCACGCTTTCAGAAGCAGGTTCTGGGATCTGACTAAGGCCCAGAATGCTACAGGATAGACCGTAACCTAAGGGTTAAAAGCAGCACCATTGCCAGGCAGTCTCAGACCCCTGAGATGTAACTCTCCCATCTGCAGGAGTCCCAAATCCACGAGGCTTACACCCCATGGAGAGGGTGGAGCCATAGCATGAGGGTAAGGACTTCAGGTAAGAAGTAACAGAAATTTGGCCTCTCAGTGGATCAGGGACTTTGCTGTCCTTTTAAGGAGGATAATGGAGATGTGAATGTCAATTCATTTACAATGGCATGTGTCATTACCACTCTGAATTTTTTAAAAAGGGATCCATTAGTCATTGTTCTGCTTAGCTATCTGAGTTTCAGTGTAATGCAAAAACTAAGACTGGTATCTTTGGTCTTAGATATCTGAGCTCAGATACTGATTAAATATGTGTGACAAATTGTATTTCTCAAAGATAGCTATAATAGTAACTCCCATCCTATGTTTTGTAAATATTTCAACAAGAGGCAGAGTCTGATTCTCCAGTTCCTGAATCTGGGCAGGTCCTGTGACTGCTCTGACCAGTGGAGTGAGGTAGAAATGATGCTCTGTCAGTTTCAGTCATGTCCCTTAACTGGCTGAGCATCCCCGCCTCCTGTCTTTTGGAAGCCAGCTTCCATTTAAGGAATGCAAATACTCTGAGACCACCATGCTGTAAGAAACCTAAGCCATGTAGACAGGCCATGGAGGAAGAGAGACCATGTGGAGACCAGGTCAAGGAGACTAGGGTGCCAGACATGTATGAAGAAACCCTCTTGAAAGTGGCCCCTCCAGCACCAGCTGCCCTAGCTGATACCACATGAATCAAAGACAAAACATCCAGCCAGACTCTTCCTGAATTCCTGACCTCAAAAACATGAGCACAAAAATACCATTGTTTCAAGTACAAAGTTTAGAGACGGTTTGTTATGCAGCAAAAGGTTATCAAAACCATGTGTGATCTTGGGTGAGCTGTTTAAATCTTCTGAACTGCAACACTGTGGTCAAGTCAACATGAATTCTAACTTCACAGTCATCACCAACATTATCATCATCTTAGCTCTTGAAAGGTGGAAAACAATTTTTAGAGTACTGTTTGTAAATGTACCTTCATGGTTATAGTTGCTGGGGGTTAGACTTTTGTATTGAAATCCTTATTCTGTCAATTACCAGTCGTGACATCAGGCAAGTCACAGAATTTCTCTGACTCAATATACTTGCCTGATTTTACGTAAGGATTTTAATAAGGAGACTATGGTGTCTACTTACTGGATTGTGACGAGGGTGTTTATTTATTTAGTGGTAGTGACAGTGAAAGTGAGATTGACTCGCTGAACAGATTTTTAAGCACACAGAACATCATGGTCGACAGCAGGTACAGTGTTGTGCAGGAGAGCTCCAGAGCTCACTGGGAGCGGGGCACTACCAATCAAAGGGCAGAAAGCGAAGCATGATGGTAGTTTAAGGACATAATACATCTTATTAAATCATGTCTTGACATCTTAAACATTTCTAGCTTGGGAGTGCCTGTCCCTCCCTAGGCTTGCCAATGCTTAGAGATCGCAAAGGGTTTAGTGAGGAGCATGCCTCTCATATGCAGACTCACCAGTCCAGAACCACACCTCTTCCATCTGGCCCATACTCTCCAGGGAGCTCCATACTCTCCTCTGCCTTGATTATACCAGGACCAGGTACCAGACAACGAAGGTCCTGTAGCTTAGAGCCTGCTGAGATCATTAAAGCTAGCAAATCCTGAACTGTTCATACTGCCCTGGTTTGCGTTTCCCGCAGCAGCCCCAGTAAAAGCACTGGCCTGAACCTACCACTCCTGCTTCTGCTTCCTGATCTCCAAACCTGCTTTCCTCCTGCGGCCCTGCTCTGTGAGCTGCGTCTCTGGTTTCCAGGGGAACTCTGGATGACGTTAAGCTTTTCTTTCTACGACATCGATCTCTCCATGTGGTCACTCAGTCATCTTTATAAATTAAGAGCCAGGAACAAAACGTGCATGTCAGATACTTAACACAGTACTTGATACGTTACCAACAGTTATTTCAATTAGAGATATAATTTGTGAAATAACTTCATAAAATTTCAAACACACTCGTTTGAAACTCACTTGTTTTCAAAATAATAGCTGAACTTATGTTGAAATCAGTTTTGCATTTTCCTATGATCAGTTTTCTTTAGATGCATTTCAGGTAGAATTGTAAATTGTGAATTGATATCTTGACCCCTAAAATACTGAGTATTCAAATGTCCTTTGTGCTCATATATTGCTGTATAGGTTTAAAATGGTCCCAATCAAATTACCTCAGTTTGACCTAACAATTCTCCAGTGATATGTCAGGGCAAAATTACTCACCAAATTTACAGATGACAAAACTAAGCCAAAAAGTCCTATAACTAGAGTGTGAGAGGACGAATTAACATGTTCTCATTCTGCTTCTTCACCATTACTCATTAGAGGAATGAGAACTTTCTTCCCTCTTCTACCCACACGAATTCTACCTACTCTATGTCCACTTCAGATGTTATCTCATTACTGTATTCTCCTGTGATGGTCCCCAATTTAGAAGAGATCTTCCAAAGACAAATGAATATATACATATATTTCTGTGACATAGAATACAGGCTCGTGGTTGCCAGGGGGGAGATGGTGGGAAGGGATAAACTGGGAGTTTGAGATTTGCGGATACTGACTGGTATATATAAAATAGATAAACAAGTTTATACTGTAGAGCACAGGGAAATATACTCAAGATCTTGTAGTACCTCACGGTGAAAAAGAATAAGAAAATAAATATATATATATATTCATGTATGACTGAAGCATTGTGCTGTACACCAGAAATTGACACATTGTAAACTGACTATACCTCAATAAAAAAAAAAAAAAAAAGAAGAGATTTTCCTTCTGAACTTATATACTTTGTTTGTTACGTATGCTTATACCCCTCACAGCGTTCAACATTGTATGGTAGATACACATCTGTGTTGATAAATGCTTGGGGGACATGCAGGAGTGAAAGAAACAAGACTCCTCTCCCTTTAAGGCCGTGAACTCTGAGGAGGCGAGAGCCACGGGAGCTTCTTTCCCTGCTTTTCGGTTAGCACCTAGCACGAGGTAAGTATCCACCGAATACATATACTGAAAGAGTAAATGAAGGAGTGATTGTGCAATGAATGGAGCACAGGATTTAAATTCTAAGCATAAAAATGTCAAAAGTAAGTTCCAAGGAAGAAGTGGTCCAGAAACGTGTGTATAAAATTCTGAGAGATCTCTCAATATGAGTCAGTGGTCTGAGTTGAGGAATAAAAGCCGGCCCTGGATGGGGTCAGCCAGCTAGAGCGTCAGTGAAGTTGCGGGGCATCTCTGGGAGCTGCCGGGGATGAAGACTGCTGGGATCAAAAAGTAAGCAAAGTGTTTGGAGGTGTAAACATGATACCTAACACAATGCGGGGGGTGGCGTGGGGGGCAGTATCCAGAACCAGGACCATGAAGAGGATTTAGTTCAGAGGTTAGAGTGATATTCAGAGGAGCAAACCCACTTTAACACGAACCCTCCCATAAACTGTTACAATCATGTTCTAACTATGTAATGTATGGCTTAGGGTGATGAGGACCCTAAATTCCTTTTTATTTTCAACCATGTCTTGCTCTAATTAGAATCTCAACTACTATTTGAATGAATGAATGAATGAATGAGTGAATGAATAAATAATGGAAAAAAACCTTGATTTGGGGACAACTATAATTGTTTAAAAAAAAAAGAAACTTTGCAGGATTAATCAGAGGATAGGGGCTATGAAACACTAACAGTACAAAAAAGAATTTATGAGCTACATGTCTGCGATGCCACCTGCAATAAAGTAACATCTATATAGATGACTTTTTAGAAGCAGAGAAAGAAATTAGCCTCCAGTGGAGAAACTGGATATGAGGTTCTATATGAAAATTTATGATGAATTTTAAATCTGTCTGAATTCAAGCAATAGTTGTACACATAGGGATTCAAACTAAGAAAATAGTTTCATGAAGGTGGATACTAATGGTAGCATTTTTATAATTAAAGTAATTGAATAATCTAAATACTCAATAGATTTGTTACCTAAATTATAATATATGCAAAAAATTAAATGTGATGCAGTAAAATAATTATATTATGCAAGTATATTTAAGAGTTGGTCATTATTTATGTTTGAGTGATAAAATGGTTACAATATTATATTATATTATATATATATTGTAGTCATGGTTATCTCTGATTTCATAGATTCATGAATAGTGGTTTTTTGGTTCTTTTTTGAATCCACATTTTCTAATCCTTCTACAATGAACACATAGTACTTAAAGTTTAAAAGAACAATAGTTCAGATTGGGTTATGCTGCAGGATTCAAGATGAGATATGCTTTTTGTTTCTAGGATTCATAAAGTAAAGCAATATTAAAAATTAGCCTTTAAAGATGATGGAAAAACACAAACTAATTTGGGTTAAATATTTGATGATCCAAATGCAAGGCTCCCTAGCATTACATTGTTAGGACTTGAGTTAGAAATGAAATTTAATTTGATGACTGTTTTTCTTTAGCCATATATTTTTGATACTTGAAGGAAATATATCAGAAATAAATGCATGGTGTGGAGGGAAGTGATACAAAAGGAATATAGAATATTTAAATCCTTACAAGAAAGTAAACATATTTCTGTTCAAGGCTCAGGAATGCTATTAGCTACACTGTATACAGGCGTTGGAATCAGCATTTTCTCAGTGTGCACTTGAGCTCGCTATTTTATAAACGTTGCCTTATTTAATTCTTACAACAACTTTGCAGGTGGATATTTTCCTTTCTACTTCCTGGAGGAGGAGAATAAAGCCCAGAAAGATTACTTAACCTGGGAAAGGTCACATGGACTGTGAGTGGCAAAATCAACCAGCAGACCTGTATCTGTCTGATTCCAAGCCTTCTGAGCATTTGCTATGTCTCCACATGTAACTGATTGTCTCCTTGGAACACTGTTACAATGGGTTTTACGTTCTGGAACAAGAGATATGACTTTTAAATAAATAGCCCAAAACATCACTAATTAACTGTAAATTAGATATCAGTATATTGTATCATATAAAGCTCTGTTATTTATATGGAACCTACTGTTAATTTGAATATAATTGTATTTAAATTATATGACCCCAGGTCACATCTTTTCTTAATACATTCAAATTTATGATATTTTATTCCATTATACAAAGTCTTTATTTTTGCTCTATTCACAGGCTACACTAGCAAAGATGCAACATTAAAAATTAAGAACATAAGAAAGGCTGCAGAATTCAGATTTTATTTCTATGCTTCTGTCAAATTTAACTTTTTAACTTAAAACCTCAAGCTAAAACATGATATTCAGAAATAACTTTTTTTTTCTCCTACATTTCCTCTGAAACAGCAAAAATGTTTGGTTTCGTTACAACATAAACTATATATCCTATTTTATATTTAGAAACTACAATGACATAGTCTTGTCAATGTCTTGTAAAATGTCATGTAAAATCACAATGTCGTCTATTCCCTGTTATATACATATAATTAAAATCACCTACAAAACATCTTGTAAACATCTTGATCAGTGGGAGATAAAGTCCAGTAAATATACTCAGGGTACATGTCCATGGTTGTAGGATTTGTAGAATCTGAACTTCAATCTCGGCAGGTAGGATTTTGTCTACAGCTACAGCAGCAACACAGGAGGGAGTATCTACTCACACCCAGGGTACAGTCAAAAAGAATCGGTGTTTCTTGTGTTTCTCACTGCATGATCAGGTGATCACCTACATCACTATCACCTGCACTATTGGCAAAGTGTATACTAAGGAATCATACCCCAGTCTGTCACCCATACAAGCCCCTGAGAGCTAAAGAATCCTGGCCTTGATTTATCTCTGTGTTTGTTTCAAAAGCACCTCTGGTATTTGACAGAGATGTTTTGCAGCTGCGCTTTAAGAGATATGCAGCGGCTAGCCACCCCCAGCCAGCTCCAACTTGACCACAGGAACACACCTGTGCAGATGAGACCTGGAGGTGTCCTAAGGTTACCTTTGCTTCATTACCATGATAAGATCTTCACCCAAGGTGGAGAGATTTGTACTCTGCTGAGTGCAACTCCTGCCTTGTGCAAAGCATGGAAGATGACTGCGCATGCCCCAGCTGCCCCCGCTGCTGCCCCTGGAAATCTCCACATTTTTCCTAGAGCCCTAATGACATGTCTACTACCTACCGCTTAAAATTCCATTACTCTCTTCCCTTCAGGGAGAAGATGCTTCTGGAGCACGGGCTCGCCCTTCTCCATTCCTTGATCAATGAATAAAGTTTCTGCTCTGCTATACTGAACCTGGTTTCATTTGATTGGCATTTGTGACTCAGAGCAAAGAACCCGTTGAGGGGTCACTGACCCACTGGGGATGGGTAATAGAACTGAATCTCTGAGGACCACAAAGCTAACACTTTCAAAAGCCAAAAATCATTGTTAGGTCTCTAACATGTAACAGCGCTGCTGTGAGAACTGCATTCTTTCCGAAGACGCCAAGCAGAAAGTTCTGTCCATGACTGCAACAAACTTCATGACCAGAACGCCCAAGAAACTTATATTTCAACGTTTTGGACTTTGAAGAAAGGATATCCAATATTGAAATTCACTTCTTGATTAGTTAACAAAAACTCTTTCTTAGAACATAAAATATTTCTTATCTCAAAAAAGTAACCAAGAAAGGCCAAGATACAGCCAGTAACTCCCTATTCTACTGTTTCCTAAATCAACTCAATTGCTCTCCTAACATGTGGTAAGAGCTAGTGTTCCTTCTGACAAACCAAATGCCAAATTAGCATGCACACTGCACAGTGACACAGGGTGGAATAATGAGTTCCCGTTAACGCTTGCTTCTCAATTTCTGTATTTTTTTAATTCTCTCATAACCTGCGTTCATGGTCACCACTGTATATTCATGCTCTCTGATAAGCTGGTGCTTCTGGGTATTCAAACTCTGCAGTAAAGGCTGCTCATGCCAAGGCATCTGGACCTTCCATTGTGTTTGATGACATAGGGCTTGTCATTAAACTTTCCAAATAACTCCCCAGGGTAATTCCCTTCATGGTACCGATGGCTTCTTGAGTGAGCAAGATCACTTCAAGTTTCTGTGGATGAGGTGTGTTCCAGAACCTCTCTGCAACTGACACCAAATTTCTGAGTGTGACATTAGTGAGACAAAGTTTCACTCTCTTTTCTACTAGATCAAGTGTCAGCCAAGTTCGGCCTGTAGGCCAAATCTGGCCAGTCACCCGGTTTTGGAAATTAAGTTTCATTGGGTCACAGTCACGATTTTTTTATTCACCGCATACTGTGAATGACAGCTTGTATGGGATAATGATAGAGCTGAGTAGTTGTGACAGCATAAAACGTTCATTATCTGGCCCTTTGATGTAAGTCAAAGTCCTGTTTCCTTAAATATGAGGTCTCACCACTTTCACAAGACTGGGCAATCCCCAGCTGACACTGAGAAGATTGTCAAGTGCCTGTTAAACTCGCCAAGACCATCAACATTCTGCTTTAAAACATTTACTTCCCCTACACAGGGTTCATGGACTCGAATATTTTCTCAGTGGTTTTGATGACTGCGTCCCATGGATGGCTGAACACTTCTCTGAGCTCCAAAGATTCATCTATGCAAGCCCAGAAGGCAGAGTGGTCAACCTGAAGCTCACATTCTGGAGTCACCCACCCATTTATCACAGATCTGGGCGTGCCACTCCAAGAATCGAGCCCACTGCAGGGCCCATCACCCACCCAGCCTAAGGGAGTGAAGATGCTGCTGTGGAAGTTCATGTTACCTTCTTTCTTCCCATTTAAAATGTCCCTGCAGCAAATACAGCTATTCAAGTTGTCACTGTATTAGTCAGTTTTCATTAGGTTATACTGCAGTAACAAAAACTCCCAAATCTTAGTGCCTACCACAACAAAGATTAACTTCTTGCTTATGTTACAAAACAGCTAGGGATTGTCTCAGAGTCTGCCCCAAATGTCTTCTTTGTTTCAGAATTCAGGCTGAAGGAGCAGTGCTTTTCTTTTTTTTCCTTTGGTACATGGCATCCCAGGGACAGAGGGAAAGGAGAGAGATGTCAAAGCTATGGGATGGCTCTTAAAACTTCTGCTGAGACATTCCATATGTTTCTCCCATTCATATTCCACTGACCAACGCCAGTCGAGTGCTCAGGCATGGTATTGTTGGAATGGGGAAGGATATTCTTCCAGTAGAGGAGGCATACATTCCACGGCAATGGACAGGGAAGGCAGAGAAAATTTGGGAATAACACAGTTTACGATATATTCTTTGTTTAAAAGTGGAATGTCTCTGATTTCTTAAACTGTCATCTCATCAGGACCAGGAACTTAACTTGGGCTTTGACAACTCTAAATACATGAATCAAATCTGGATAAATGCTGTATTTCCCATCCTTTGATGAGCTAAACAGCTGTAGAGCCCTGTCTTGCCTGGTAGCCATACTGATCTTGAAACTACAACTAAAATGTTTTCTTGTCTCATTTTCAGTGCTACAAGTTCCTATTTAAAATTATAATCCTAAGTATAACATCATGTTTTGCTTCTGTTATTTTCAAAGATTTTTAATGAATTGGGAAAAATGGTACAAGTTATGATGATAAACTTAAAATCCTGTTCCCATATTCACATTCACCTACCCACCCCTGGAGGAAAAGAGAAGTTAAGTAGAACTCTTTGTGTCATTGATGACTTTTAAGGTAATGACTTTTGCACAAATCATTCTGGTAACTTGTTTCAGAATGGATTTAGAGCCAGTTTATTAGACGCAGGTAAAAAAATCAATGTCACATGGTATAGATATGGGCACATAACTTTATAGAACTCCATTTTTTCTTTGTTCCCTTTTTCCTTTTTTTTTTAATTTATTCACTCAGAAAGTATTTATTAGGTAACTTCCATGTGCCTGTCTCTGTGTAATCTCTGCTTCCTTGTTCTTTCAGGCTTCCTAAGACCTAACATGCTGGCCTGTGCTCAGAGGCCCCAGAGAGAGGACCTCTGGGTAGCCTGGGCTGTGCTGCTGAAGGAAAGTCTGAGCAGGCTGACTGAGGCCAGGTCCTTTGACTGTTGCTTGCTTTTTATCTGCCTGCTGGTGCGGGTCACAGAAATCACCTGACATCTTTATCCTGCAGGGAAATCTTCTAAGCGCCCCAAATATGAAACTGGGATTGCAGACCCTATCAGCTGGGGGATCAGATGTACACTGCAAGGTTGTTAATTGCTTTAGGAGGATTCACTATGAGGACTTTACCTTTTTTTAATCTATTTATTTTTAAAATTGGTAATAGATGCCCATGGTACAAAAAATAAAGAGGACACCAAAGGAGTTTAGAGTAAAGGCTGAGTCTTGTATTCTTGGTGTCCAGCTACCCAGAAGCCCTTCCACAAAACAACCACACTTCTCATTTTCTTGTGTGCCCTTCCCAACATATCCTCTGTCCTTGTGTATGTTTTCCATTTGGATTTCCTTTTCTTTTTTTCTTTCCTTCATTTCTTCTCAAAAATAGTACCCTTTTTGCACTTCATATTATGTCTTTTTTTAATTGATTCTTTTTTTTTTAATTGAGGTATAGTCAGTTTACAATGTTGTGTCAATTTCTGGCGTACAGCACAATGCTTCGGTCACACATGAATATGCACATATTCATTTTCATATTCTTTTTCATGCTATGTCTTAGAGAGCTTTCCTTTCTCCTACATGAAGAGCTGCTTTGTTCATTCTGACTGTTGGAAAGACTAGTGTTAAGTGTGGAGACTAAGACTTAAAGCACTTGGGTTCAAATCCCAATTCCGTCACTTACTAGCTCTGAGCCTTTGGGCAAATTAACCTCTGTGTTCTCCCATTTCTTCATTGGGGTGTTATAATATTAAGCAATTTAATATATAAACAAAGCATTTAGAATCATCCTTGGGACCGTAAATGCTCAAAAAAGTCATTTGTTGTCATTATTTATTATATATTCCTGTGTATAGAAGTACTGTAATTTATTATCATTTTTCCTTTGATAGATATTTTGGTTATTTCCAATCTTTAAATATAATATACAGTGTTCAATGGATATTTACAAGGCTCTTTAAATAGACACCTCAGAACACTGGAATTATAGGGGCAGACAGGGATAGGGGATGAGAAACAAAATACTAATAATTTACGTTTATGTAGCATTTTATATCTTGAAAATAACACTTACTTGCATGATCTCATTTGAAACTTAGAACAACACAGTGACTTCATCTACTTCTCTCCGTCTTCACTGCCATCATCACCCTTCTGAAATTCTATTAGGAGACCCCTAGCACATAATACTGAATGTGGCACACCGTAGGTGGAAAATAAAATGTACTGAATGACTGAAGAAAAAATGAGTGAAGATGGGAAAATGTATATACGTAAGGGAGAAGAAAGTGGTAAGCTTTAATTACTAAGGTGTCATGGCTGGGAAGGGTCGAAGCCAGATCTCAAGTCTGTACTTCCTAACACCATCCTTTTGTTCTTCCAGTAAAACTTCACCACCTGCTGAATGCCTAGTGCGCAGGGTCACTGACAGTGGACGATCAGCAGAAGAGATGATACCCCTTCCCGCTCACTCCAGTCATTGGACAATAATATTCTCTTTACACAATTTTCTTTAAAAGAAACTTCTCCGTGAATGAATCTATACTTGTGTGTGTGTTACAAAGACTACTCTTTTATAATTCAGAAAACAGCCTCAAATCCAGACAACTTAATTATGTTTTCTTCAGTGCCTTTGAAAGAGAAATTCTAATATGTGATATTATATTGAGGGAAAAACTGATAATAAAAAGAAACTTAAAGTTTCTTAAAAATTTTACATAATTAAAATATGAAATGTGGTTGCCAAGGTCATTTCTGCTCAGTTGGATTTATTATTCATATTTGTAAGAGGTCTTAACAAAGCCTCATGGACAAGCAAGTGTGTCTTCAGCAAGTTATTTAAGGTATCAGAGGAGCTTGTGGCATTTCCAAAATATAAACAAGAGCACAGTCTGAATAATTATGACAGAACCACAGTATTGCTGATTATGTATTTCCTCCTGTCCGGGTTTCAATGGAATTACCTACACCCACTCATCACCCGGCAGCTCTGCACCAATGTAAACACAGGGGTGCTGGGGGAAGACGAAACTCTCCACGGTTCAACCATTCCAGCGGAGCTTCTCAAGTGCTGCCCTTAAAAGATTTCCCTGACGTGAACTTATTCTCTACTCCAGCATTTTTCGAAGTACGACCTGTGGACCACCTGTGTCAGAATTACCCGGAGTAGTTCTTCAAAAGCCTGAGCCCTGGTCCGTCCCTACCTCAGACCTACCGAAATCAAAGGATCAGTAAATGGAACCAGAGAAGTGGGGTTTTCATTAGCAGATGGAGTGGTTGCTAACCACACATAAATTTGACAGCGACAACTCAGTGATTTAGGCAAATCACTCCCCATGTATTGTGTTATAAACGGGACCACTTTTCCAGGAAAAGATTTGAACTTCTAGGTCAACTCTGCAACATGATCTCTAAATCTCAGAAAATTACAGGAAGTTGCTTTGTCTAGCAGAATTTGATGTTCTTCATTAAAGCAATTTGTGGTCAAATTTTAGCTTCCAAAAGCCCAGAATATAAAAGCCAGAATTAGCCTTATGAAGGGAATTAATTGGTTGCATTGTTATCTTTGCCCTTATAGAGGGCAAAGAGTTTATTAAGTGGAATTTAAAATACGAATAGCCATACAGAGCCAAAGTAACACAGTTAATGTTCACAATCGGTACAGGGATTATGTTGATAGAAATGTAAAATATACATTAGGCAAATTCTGAATTTATTTGCAAGGCAGTAAACAAGATATAATGGATCGTAAGAGATAAATGCCCGTGAACTTCCTGCGTGCCGCTCTGGAATAACCTGCCCTCTTTATATTTCTTTCTAGCACCTATATTATCAACTCTCTGGGGAGCTAAGAATCATAAATATTTTAAATTAAATAACAGAAAGATTCACAATGGGTCAGGACCAAAAAGATGTAAATGTACAAAGTAGAACTCATTTCTAGACTGCTGGGCAACTGCAGTACAGTGGGTGTAGATGACAGCTCTTTTCGTGCATAGACAAAGCTGTGACCTCAAACCTTGCATTCTTCAAGGTTGGTGCTCAGTGTTTTTACACACTGAAGATCAGGTTTCCCCTGTACTTTTAGGTGTACCAGGGTTCAGCTTGCTACTCTAGAGACAGAGGGAGTGCGGCCCTCCCAGCTACAGCTATCCCACACCCCGACACTCAAGTCTAAGTTTTAGGGAGATGTCTGGGCCCTCAGGTTGCTTAGGTCAAGGGAGGAGACCCCGTGTTTGCGGCCCCTGCCCCCATCCCCACTTCAGCCAGAGCATCTCCCCTTGCCTGCTTTGCACCCTGGACTTTGTCCACAGGTGCCATTTGAAGCGAGAGTCGTGCTGCTAACAAAAAACGTAGAGGAAATCACTGTCCAACAAGTCTGACAGGGGACTGAGAAATATGAGGAGACTTGGTGCTTTGTCCTCTGCTTCCCATTTTTATCCCCTCCCCGCTGGAGAAGTAATCCCATCTGACAGCTTCACAGTCACCTTCTCTCCGTAGATCGTCATTGCACCCACCTTCCATTTGTGAGCAAGTATCAAAGTGGAGGCTTAGAGAGTCAGGTCACCTGCTCCTGGTCCTGGAGCCCTAAGTGGCAAGGTTGGATGCATCATCACCCCCAAAGTCCATGCTATTTTATTATTTATAAATTATATGATGTGATAAATTGAGCTTCCTTGGTGACATGTTTAGAGGGATAATAAATGGTCGTGGATTTGGCTTGGTGTTGTTTTGTTGTGTTTTTGTCTAGCTAATCGGTACGCAAGCACATTTTAAGCTTTGTTCTTAAGTAAGGAGGGGAAGAGAGTGGCAGGAATTTTACTGGCAAAGCTGAAAGCATTTTTTTGGAAGAGAGAAAAGAAATAAATGATAGCTTCCATAAAGAGTGGAATCCTGGAGAAAGAGAGAGACATTAAGAGTTTAAAGAAGCTTTGCTATGCGCTATATGATTGAACGCTCCCTTCTATCAAAGTTCCCCACTGACAATTTCAGAGTTGTATTTGTATGTGTGAGAGAAGCAGGCTGTAAGTGCTGAGTAAGAAAGAGCCTTATGTGCAGCTTCAGAATTATATTGTGAAAACAGGGATCGTGTCATTCTTTCATTTAATTTTTCAATATAATTTCTCTGTAGTGTAAAGAACACCTGAGTCTCTAATAAAAAAAAAATCATACAGGGCCTTATGGTGTTCAAACTAATTCCTTAAATAGTCATTCAATATTTACATAGCTTAGATAAGCTACCTTAATTTAAGGACATATTATCAAGCAAACAGCTCAGTATTCATGATTGTATTTTTTTCCCATAAATAATGTGTGCCCATTGTCAAAATTTCAAAGGTTAGAGAAGTGTATACAGTTAAAATCCCCCAAGGGTAACAGGTAACCTATGTTAGAAAATTAATATTAGGTCACCTGAGACTTTTTCCACACATAACTTAATCTTTTCAGTCACTGCTACCTCCATACTTGCAACAATAACTTTATAATTATCACCTAATACTACACAGTTTTAACCTCTGCTGCTTTACATCTTATGTGCTCCATTTATTTTCTGCAGTCAAAGATATCTAGTAAAATTTATATTTGGAAAGTAACTATTAGTGCTATTAATAGAATAAGGCTCTTATTTTTTTTAATTATTATTCATTAATGTTGTTGTTTGGCAGTGAATTCTTAGGTTTGTTTTTCAGGAAAAGTTTTAAATCTCTGTTTGATCTTGTAACTGAGCAGGACTTTATGGGGCTTTCCCAGGACAGACGCCTCCTCCTACATCCTCTGCCTGCCTGTTATTTGTAGAAAAGCTGCGGTCTCCCAGGCCCCCCTCAGTCACAAAGGCCTGGCTCAAGAATTAATGATTGAAAGGACGTGATCAGGTAGTGAAAACAAAAGAGCAGTTGGGCCAGGAGAACTGGTAGGAAATTAAACAGTAAATTGCCATATGGCAGTCACAGAATATTTAGTTTCCCCCTGAAGTCTGTAGAAACAGTACCTGATGCACATTTCCTGAGCTGTTTTACAGGTGCTAAAACCCCGACCAAGTGGAAGATGTTAACTGCTCGGTGACCACGAGCACAGAGCCCCCAGGCCTCCTGGAGCCTGAGTGCTGAAAATGTTAACCCCATGACACCGCCCTGTTACTTCGCCGTCAACCAGTCAGAGACTTGTGCGTGAGGTGATCACTCACTCTGCAACTCCCCTCCCTCACTTTGCCTTTAAAAATACTTCCCTGAAACCCACTGGGGAGTTGAGGCCTTTTGAGCACAAGCTGCCCCATTCTCCATCCATGGCCCTTGCAATAAATCTTTCTCTGCTCCAAACCCGTGTTTCAGTTTGGCCTCACTGTGCTTTGGGCACATGAAGTTGGGTTTGACAACAGTCTTCCTGTAAAAACCCAGTATTTCTGAAACTCCTTAGATGATTTCCTTATTGCCCGTTTTGTGTTTTGTGAGAATGTAAACCTAGTTCACTATCAGTCTTAGCAAATTGAATTTGGAATGATCCCCTCTTGTATAGTCCAAAACACTGAGTGCTATTTTAAAGGTTAAAAAAAAACCATGGTTTTAGACTTTGTGTTACTGTTCTTTAGGTAACACAATTTAAGCTTAACAAATATTCACAGTAAGAAAATTTTAAGCCTCATATTTATTGGGAAAAATTAATATCAAATTCTGACTTACAATTTTAAAAAAAGAAAAAGGAGAATCTTAGAAGTTAGGAAGAGAAACAAATTATACTATTATTCTTTCATATTCAAAATAACTTTCTAATGAGGAGGATGTCTCCTCCGGAAATGCTGCCTTTGGCCTTGTGTCATTTACCTAAGCTGCAGATGGGTGAGCCTCTTCTGTTCCCCACTTCCTGCCTTTGGTCTCTCTCTACATCCTGATCAGTACAAAAGGCTGTAGCCAAATGATAAAACACTCAACAAGGACTGAATTTAGATGATTCCTTGTTGCTTTCAGAACCTGCACAGGTCTTCAGTGCCTTTCCATGTCCGCGTGACGCTTTCAAGTCAATCAAAGGAACATTTAGCTGTCTTTTTCTTTCTTTCTCTCTATTTCTCTCACTATGAATTTTTCATGTTGTCTTTTACCTACAGAATCATTTCCTCAATCATATATTTTAAGCGAGTCTTCCTATTCAAAACTCAAAATTGTGCAAAAATATTCTTGTATTTCTTCAGGAAGTCTATCCTAAATAACTGAGCTAAGGCAAAGTTGAGAATAAACAAATATTTCCTAAATTCAACCCATATAAGATGTGTCTCACGCAAGGATTCACTACCTGGGAAACATTTCATTCATTTGTTATTTATTCACCCGCTCATTTATGAAATTCTGACTTTACTATACCCCCAAAAACGAGAGGAAAATTTATACCAACATGATTTAAACCACATGGTTGAGTTTGAATCCTAACTCTGCCATTCACTAAATATGTGACCGAATCCAGCCAGTTACTGAACCTTCTATGCCTCCATTTCCTCGTCTGTATAATGAACATAATAATAGGAGTTCCTCAGTGTTGTTGAGAGAATTAGATAAAATAATCTATGTAAAATGCTTTGGTGATAGGCCCACGTCAGCTGTTTTTAATGATCTAGAAATAACGCGGCACTGGTCAGCATAAACTGGACATAACGCTGTTTTAGTTTTTATGCTCATGATTAACTTTAACTTTCAGAGTAAAGGAAACAAACTGGGCCCCACTTACTGCTTTCATTGGGTTTTAGGAGTAATTAAGCCGGTGGGAAATAAGCCCACACTTCAGATGTAATAGAAGCATATCTTTCTAAGAAGCAGCCCCATTCTGATAGAACAAACCGCGTGCCTAGGGACTGAGGCCAGGATGAGATAAGGCAGACCTATAACACTTAGAGGACCTGCCACAGTGATCAGGACACTCTCCTGTTTGCAGAGTGCTGTCACCAGTGTCAGGGTAAGACCCCATCCACCCCTCAGGCATACAGTGGAAATTCAAAGGCCTGTCAGTATTTAAGAGCTGTCATTGCTGTAGATGGACACCACTGCCCATCTCACAGCGTCCCAGCAGAAAATGCCCATCTGCTGCAAGGCCCTACATCGGGACCAAGGGAAGAAGAAGGTGAGAATCAAGAATTGAAGAGAATTTCCTTCTTTTATATTTTTATCCACAAGACCCCTGCCTAGATATAGAATATTAAGTTAGAAAAAAATTTTGATATACTCTTTTTCTCCCTGTGTCTTCTAGGCTAATTCAGAGCATCCATTTGTATTGATTTTTAAAAATCAATTTTTCACACAGTTAAAACACCTATTGTAAGAAACAAGCTGTAATAATTGTTCAAATACACTAAAAGGAAGGAAATATGAATAAAGTATGGACTTTAGTTAATAATAATGTATCATCACTGGTTCATGAGTTGTGACAGTCATATTAATATAAGATGTTAGCAACAGAGGGGAGACTGGGCAGAGGGTGTATGGGAATTCTCTGTGTGATTTTCATAACTTCCTGTAAACCTGAAAGTATTCTAAAATTAAAAGTTTGTTTAAAAATGACAAAAGATATATAGTTGCAGCCCTAGTCTCAGATTTCTAATTATTAGCTAAAAAGAATTTCATTGTTGTACAAATGGAGAATCAATGTTTTATTTTCATTTTAAAAAGTTGACTGATTGTAGAGTCAACTGGATCAAATAACACGCCCACAGGCTCCACGACAGCCCCAAGGCTAACTGCAAAAGGCCAAGGAATGGGCGGTGGCCCAATTCCTAGTAGTCCCAGCCCCTTCCCCAGGACAGTTGGATTGATCCCACCTGTAGGCATGTGAAGCTACTGAGCCCATAAAAAGTGACAACACCACGCCTAGTGGTCCTTTGCGCTCTGTCTCTCTCGTTGGAGATGGCCCGCACTCTGTCTATGGAGCGTGTACCTACTTTCACTTTAACCCGAGCACCCAATTCCCACACCTCTTTCCTTGCCTTTCTCTTGCCTTACATTCTATGCAGTGTGTATCTCTCTAAATAAATCTACCTTTACTCAACGGCGGCTCACACTTGAATTCTTTCCTGCATGAAGCCAAGGACCCACACCTGGCAGGGCACACCCCAGGGGCTCAATCAAGACCTGGTACTCGGCCCTCCTCACGCCCCACATCTGTTTTCTGCCTCCAGGACACTTCTCAAACCAGAAGGTATGGGTTTTTTTTTTTTTTTTCCAGTCCAGAGGATCCTGTTTTTCTTGGTCTGTCCAAGGACCCCCATTGTGCACAAGATGTATAGTTTTCTGCTACTTGGCCCAGGTCTCTGGTCGTATCTAGCTACCCGCCTGCTCTAACAGTACCAGCTTACTTTTAACAAAAAAATCTATCTACTCATTTAAATTAATTCTAAGTTTAATCAATTCTGATTGTACACAATAGTCCTTTCTCAGAATTCCCACTCCACACACCTTCCATCACTTTCTGTATCCATATTATTTTATCCCTTAATTCTCCCATCTAGAAACAAACACTAGATGACAAAATGCAATCCACCCTTTATACCTTCTTTGAAAGCATACGCCCTATTTTCCTGCTGTATACTATTTTCCTTCAGTATTTATAGTAGCTTCACGTATATATTTAAATTAGAACCCTTAGCTCTTAAAATCCTTAATTTCCAGTGAAAACTAGGAAATAAGCAATTATGGACTGTCTTCTACATTAGCGTTCTGCAGATTGGCAAACACAAAGACCAATAATATTTTTCTTAAACCATGTGTTTTCTTATAGAAAATCTCTTAGGTTGGCACCAAACATATTTGTCAATAGTCCCAAATATTTTAGCTTCTCTGTAAAGGGGAGCCAATGTTCAATAATTAATGTTTTCATATTTTACTTTATTTGGGAATGACCTATAATAAACTTACATCATTTAACTCAATTTAGCATAATTCTAAAATTTCAAGTTACCAAGTATTTGGAGAGATCACTTTAAGCAGAGAGTCCTAAAACATAATTATTTCCAAAGAGTTCAGCCAAAGGCTCTTATCTTATTTGTGTTTAATTTACATATAAGAATTTTATCATAACAAAAATTTTTGTTGCTGCTGATAAATATGCAACAGATATAACAAGTCTTACATGATTTCTATTAAACCTAGGTACAGTAAAAGTATTGTTACGGAAATGACAGGCCAGTCAAGAAACAAGCACCACTCAGAGGGTTGGAGTACTCGGATGTATTACGCCGGCGGGCTCAGAGGGGCTTCTGCTCCGAAGCTCTGAGCACTTCCAAGACGTGCACATGAGGTTTTATAGGGTAAAGTACAAGCTTGGGGTATTTGGCCAATAGGCATGGAACAGCTTTAGCAGCATTATCATCACAAAAGTGGAGACAGGGAGGCAGCAAACCAACATTCCAAAGCCAGATATGTATCTTTGAAAATCCAGCTGGCTGGCAAAAAAACATAAACAGCAAACCAACACTGATAAACTCAGATTTACAAGTTAGTCCAGCAGAACTCAGATCAGTATTCCAATACTTAGACTTGTGAGTTACCTTGTTAGCCCAGCCCAGCCTCTCCTTCACATTCCTAGACCTGTGAGTTATCTTGTTAGACCAGCCCAGCTTTTCCTTCACAGTATTATACTTAATACTGATGACTCTAAAGACATGTCTATATTAATTAGGTCAATAAACCTAAACTAACTTTCATACCAGTTATTAACTTAAGATTAAACATTTCCCAGTTCACATGAACCTAAAAGTCATTTTGGCCAGTTTTTATTTTAGAAATATTTAATTTGTAAGCGCTTACTTCTAAGTCAATTAACAGAGCTCTTTTATAAATTTAATTTTGATATTTTCTGGAGGAAGAGACATCTCATATCTATAATGTATATGTAGACATATGAACAAACAAAACTAGAGATCTTACAGATTCACTTCAAAACTTCATTATGAATTAGGTATTACAATAGAAATTTGCTAGTTATAAATAACAGTTGGAATAAAATCAATTTATTTGCTCAAATCACTAAGGCTTACTATTTAATATGGAAAAGATTTTTAAGATTTGTGTTTGATAAAGTTTGGCAAGTTTTAAAATGCCAAAAATATTCCTCAGTTTCAGGTTTTACCCCGTGGAGCTAATTAGGTTCGGTCTGAGGTCATTGTTTGCTGTATTTACATTTCTGATTTGTAAGACAAAGACGGTTGCTTTTAGTTCCCTAAAGAGCTGGTCTGTCACCTAGGTCCAACGGCATCTTCTTTAATTTATTTTTCCGTATGAATGAGAATATTGCTGAAAGATCGGCCCCCATCCCTGATGAGCCAAATAACTCTGAGACAGGGTCTCAGAGCTTAGAAGAAAAGAGGCAGCTTTATTGTCTTGCTGAGCAAAGGGGACTCACAGCAGGCTTGTGCCTTCCAAACTGTGAGCCCACCTTGGGGTTGGGGCGGGGTGTTTATACAGCCATGGCTCAAACAATAGAGCATAGATCACCATCGACAGAATCACTCTCTTCTCCTAAGACTGCGAGCAGCATCATGGTGTCTCCAGGTGCCCAATCCTATACAGGCTAGTGGTTGTCTCTTTTTCGATCTCTGCCTTACAAGGGCCTGAGGTGTGGTCCTCTTGGTATTTCAGCCTGTTTTGTAAGGTCACAGTCCCGTGAGCTTTTCCTTGGAGAACGACTCAGAGGCCAAGCATGATTATTACTTTCAATTACTGGAATAAAGTAAAAACAGTAAAACTAACAGCTTTCCTTTAACAATGGGCCTGGAGCTGTGAGTAGCAACCGGTCAGTCAGGTCAGTTGACCGTTTTAAGGGCAAGCATTAGAATAAGCAATCTGTTAGCCTAAGTGCGGCCATTTTATTAATGTTCCTTCAAAATGATTTCTAAAGAGTTCTGGGTTCTAGAACGTTAGGGTTTAATGTATCATGACTTCAAAGGCTTGCATAAGGCATTAACAAGGGCTCTCTTTCTTGAATTACAAGTTAAACCCAGAGCAAATCTCTATTATTATTTTTATTAGCCTCTGACTATTAGTTTTCAGCCTATATTGTAGGGCTCAGGTAACCCAACTGGTTTCCTTTAGTACATTTAATTAAAACTTCCTGAGAGGCAGATTTATGTGCCCCACCTTACGATACCAAGCAGGGGAAGCTTTCCCCATTGAAACATGTGCTAACTAAAAATCGACACTTGCCATCTTACTCTGTTGCGATTAAACCATGAGCCGCTGCAGCCACTGACCTCCAACCCTCCTTGAAAGGAGTTCAGGGTGGAGGTCAGGAATGAGGTGCTCTGTGCTCTGGGAACATTGGCTGAACAGGTCTTCAGATAGGTATTTGAGCCCAAGTGTTGCCGAAAGATCGGCCCACGTCCCTGATGAGCCAAATAACTCAGAGGCCGGGTCTTGGAGCTTAGAAGAAAAGAGGCAGCTTTATTACTTTGCCAGGCAAAGGGGACTCACTGCATGCTAGTGCCTTCAAAACTGAAGCCACCTTGAGGATGGGGTGGAGTGTTTATACAGCCATAGCTCAAACAATAAAGCATCAGATAACAATCAACAGAATCATTTTCCCATCAGAAGACTTAGAATGGCGTCATGATGCCTCCAGGCGGCCAATTCCACAAAGCTAGTGGCTGTGGTTTTTTCCATATCTTTATCTTGTAAGCATGCAAGGTGTGGTCTTCTTGGCATTTAGCCTACTTTGTAAGGTTACAGTTCTGTGACCTTCACCCTGGAGATCGACTCAGAGACCAAGCATGATTATAGCTTTTGATTGCTGGAATAAAGTAGACACGGTGAGATCAATAGCTTAATTTTAACAATGGGCTTGGAACTGTGAGTAGCAACCTGTCAGTCAGATCGTTTGGGCGTTTTAAGGGCGAACATAAGAATAAGCAATCTGTTAGCCTAAGTGCAGCCATTTTATTAATCCTCCTTCACAAGTTCTTACACCCCCTCATGTCTAGAAAAGCACTAAAACCATTCATGGTGACATCTGCTCCTCGTGACTAGCAGCAAGCCTCTGCCTCAATGTGTGCTTGACTGCATGTACCCACCCTTCACTGAAATCACCTGTAATATTGAGTTTCCCTCTGCCTCATCAGAACAGTTTCTCGGAGCGATCTGAGATGCCGTCTCCCAGGCTATCGTCCTCATTTTGCCCCCAAATAAAATTTAACCCACAACTCTCATGTTGTGTAATTTTATTTCAGTTGACATGTCTATCCCACCAATCATTCAGCAAAGAGACGTAACCATCTTGTATAAAGCCCATTCAAATATACCGATTTTTGTAAACTTTTATCTCAATTCTATCAACACTTATATCTTTAATTTTAGTTTTCATTAGGCTCAATCAACAAGTCTTTTTTTTTTTTTTTTGAAAGGGATCCTAGAAGCTTTTTTTTTTTTTTTCTTTTATCCCTTGTCCATTTTAATCTAATTTTATATAAAAGACTTCGGGATCCCCAGAGAGGAGTTTGAACCAAGGGACTCTGGCCCTTTGTTAAACATTAAACTTGATTAATTGGTCTAACTGGTGCCCTAATTATCGGTCAAGTATCTCAGTGTAAATTTTTCCCAGCCTTATAAACACGTGTAATTTAAACTGGGGTAAATAGGGTGGACTTGTTTGCACTTTAATGTTGGGGACCAGTAGGGGGTCCTTTGACCTATTTAATGTTACATAGTGTAGTATCAAAACCTTGTATTTTAATCCACAAATGTCCACTTTATTTTACTTATCCTATTGTAAATAACCATCCAAAAAATGTTTATCCATTTGGGATAAGCCCCTTATTTTTTTACCTTGTGAAGAAAAATAAATCTTTAGACTTTTTAAAATAGTTTTTTCCCCTAGTTACTCAACCTAATTAGCATTAATTATTCTAATGTTTTTGTTATCATCCCTGAGATCCATTGAAGGGAAGAGGAGAACATAAATAAGGCTTTCCAAAATAGTTTTTCTTGCTGTTTTAAATCAAGGGAGTTGTTAGGTTAACCATTTTATATATATATATATACACACATATATATATACACACACACACATATATATATATATACACAAAATATTTTTTGTATCTATGTTCCACCTTCAAATTTGATTGGTTTTTACAGGTACCAATAAAAGAGCTGTTTAGAATGGGAGGTCTCTAAAATTTTACCAATTTAGAAGTTTCTTCAATTTAAAGGATTAACTATCTGGTCATCAATGAGAGAGATATATATATATTATATAATGATTTTAAACTAATAAGATGAAGAGGCTTTCCCACCAGAGAGTGGAAAGGGCCTCCTAAATAAGATTCAGTTTATCCCCCCCACAAAATAAGTAAAGGCCTTCATGGTCCAGGCCAATGTGACGAAGGTTAAGATGGCACAAAGCCTGAGAACTGGTACAGAGAATTGCTCAGAATCCTAAAGTATTTGCCTGGCTGCCATATGCACACCATACGTGTCTTCTGGGTTGCAGAGATCAAGGTTTTAAAAACACATATATACACAAACAGAGCACCAAAGAGGACCATGTAGAATATTCACTTTTCAAAGGCACAGGAAGAGAAACACAAGTCCCCCCAGAAGGGCTTTTGTTTTTGTAAGGTCAGAATTCTGAAAGGACGTTTTACCAGGCCAGCTTTGTTAACTGGCAAGCCTCAGCTTAGTTATTTTCAGAGCAAGATTTCCATCAGTTCCCGACTGAGTCAGTGCTTGGAAGTTTTCTATGTACATAAGCCTGGCTGGGGTATTGTTAGTTGGAGGCTGGCAATCTGTCATCACTTTTTCTTTTGTTCTGAAAGCTTTATTCCTCACTCTAAGGTTGGTTTGTCAGAGTAAAATTGCTAGTGTGTTTCCCCACAGGGACAGCTGTGCATCATGAGGTCTCTGCCTCAAGGCCTGCAAGTTTCTCAGTCACCTGAGAAAGACGTCGCTGGCCAGGAGGAAAGTCCCAACTTCAGAGCCAAAAGTTTCTCTTAAGATTTCAGTTTTATTTTGACAAACTCTTAAGGTAGCCAATTCAAGGAAAAAATGGCAGGCCAGTCTTCCCCCTGATGACCCAGTCCAACCCTACTCTGTGTTCTCTGAACTGAGCACACTCTTTCCAGTCTTTCAACTGAGGATAAAACCACTCAGTGTCTCAACTGAGCAAAATCTTTCCAGTTCCTTTTGTTAGGCAGTTAGACAGAAATGAGCACTGCGTTGGGGGGAGAGGAAGGGGAAAGGAGCAACCCAGAAAATAACAGTATGCCTGCGCTCAGCATCAGGGGCTTCAGAAACTTTTATTTTCTCTAAATGAAGGCCAGCAAAGATGCTGGCTAGAATCGAATGCTGCAGCTGCAACTGCACAGCAGAGGAGGACCTGACTTAACTTGACCCGATGCTCATTATAATGTAATTAACATTACAGCTTGAGCCCCCCCCCCCACCACCAGGTTTCTCTGTGTGCATCATGGGTAAAAACACGCATAAAAGAGACAGGCGCGCCTGAGCGCAAGGAACGAGAGCTGTCACTCAGCCTGGGTACTCAGAGAACCTGAGCCATGAATCAATCAATCAACCAATCATGAAACCGACCCCTAAGCCAGGATATAAAACAGGAAAATCAAAGAAGCCGAGCCATTTTTTCTCTCTTGGATCGGCTGGCTCCCAATTCTCAGGAATGTACTATATTTTACTTTTTACTTTACTAATAATATCTTGTTTATATATCACGCATTCTGTCTCTCATTAAAAAAAATTTTTTTTTGGGGGGGTGACTAAGAACCGAGGTAACTCTCATTCCCCTTTTCCCAGTAACACTTTCACTGAGGACAACCTGCTTGAGCAAAAATCTTCCCAGTAGTTTTTACTGAGGATAATCCACTCAGTATCTAAACTGAGAAAAAATTTCCCGCTTGCTTTCACTGGGGGTAACCCAGGTACCTCTTCTTGAAACTATGTTTCCAGGATAACCTACTCCTCCAGAAAGGAGTTTAACACCCTTGAATAAAACAGGATCATCAATCAATAACAGGGGATCCTAGAACCAGGAGAGACTCACCCAAATTCACCTGGACTCTGAGGAGTCAGATGGGCCTAAGAGGCCTCTGCTGGTACCAAGGTTCTGGATCCTCGTAGAGCTCAGGTGAAGGAGGGAAGCCTGCTCTGGGTCCCATGTGGTTGCACAAAACTGATGACTGAAATGCACAGCACAAAAGTTGAGAGTTATGTGTCACTCAGTGGGCTTTCTGAGGACTCAGCCCAGGATGACCGCCTCTGAGATCGCTCTGAGGGACTGCTTCCAAGAGACAGGGGAGGAGCCAGGATATGTAGGAGTTTTTATAACAAAGACCAGGCAGTCAGAACATCAAAAGATCACTGTTAATTAAAGAAAACCAGACATCTCAGGTTAAAGAGTTTAGCCCTTTTTTATGTATGGGAAGTTGCAATGTCTGGGCTCATTGAAATCATTTCTTTGATATGCACCTAGCTATCCAGGGTCAGTACCCTGTTCTTTGACATCCTGAGTTCCCTGGAGGGGGGCGGGGCAGGGGGGGCACCATTGGGGGCGGCTGCAGAGGCCCGGCTGCCTGCTTGTCTGCACTCTTACTTCCCTCACTCACTGTCTGGGGTGCTGTATCAGCTGATGACTTGATGGCTACAGCATGTTTGTTTACTGACATGGCTTGCAGTATTTTTTGTTCACATGTACCAATCAAAATTTAGTCACCTGCATTCTTGTGCAGAAATACACCTTTTAAAATTTTGGTCTATAGCTGAACGTCTTTTTCTGCACAGATGTAAACTACAATCTTACAGTTAATCTACTTTCATTAAACACATACTCATGCAGAGAAAATTTCATGCTCTAAATCCAAAATGTAAGCGACTGGGTCTTGCATTTGAAAGTCAGGCTTTCAAAACTACTGTTTATTCTGAGTTCTTTTAAAATCTGTGTATAAACTCAATTGATTCCTTTGCCATTCTATGTCCTTTTGTCCCCTTTCTTTGGGGTAATAACTCATGGATATTCTGTCTAGTTTTAATAGCAAGAGGGCTTCAGTGTAAAAAAGATATTATAGAAAAGAAAAAATATTAAGTGATATTTCAAAATACCACCCTCAGTACACCTCCATAATCTTCCTTCCGACCTTTGATTTTCTTTTCTTCATTTCTGGGATGAAAGGGATTAAAAAGAACATTTAAATCTTTCTCTCAAGAACAATACCTGTTCCCTCCACCCAGTCCTATACCTGAGACAGCACAGTCTACACCAACATTACAGAAAACAATTATTTTCTTCAAGAAAATACAATTTGCAAAATTTCAATTCTATCTTCCATAAAAGTGAGGAGTGTTAACTTTTCCAGAGTAATGTACCCAGAGGAAACCCTCAAATCTTAAATTTTTCAATCCTAGAAAGTTGTCTTTACCACACATTCATGTAACTGAAGGTGCTGGGGTGAGGGGTAGATTCTGAGCACAGAACAATAAGGCAAATTCAGGTCTTTTATTATCAGAAGAATCTTCTATTTGATGGTCTGAAATTGTGTGGGATTTTTTTGTTTATTTGTTTCTACAGTCTCCATCAAAAGATTATTTTTCATAAAGGTTTGGAATACTCCAGAGCATTCTTCACCAAGAGTGCAGCATAAGTGATGACATAAAGAAACAAAGAAACCCCAGAAACAATAATATGGGGTAAAAATCAAGATTTATTATATAAAAGGTACCGAGTGTGACTGGAGGCTTGGCATATGTTCAGAATTGCTATGAGTACATTTAGAAGAACAGAAGTGTAAGTTCTTTGATAACAATAGCTAGATATCTATCAGAGAAGCAATTATTAAAAGTATTTAGAGTACAATGATTTCCAGTTTGTCCATTTCACTACATGTTTGAGCTACGGAATCCTATAATGAGATATTTCACTTAGAAGTACAATCACGATTTGTTGGGATTACTGTGTCCAAACATTGAATTCTTCTAAAATTTTATTTTAATTTGGCTGAGATTCCTTTCTTCCTTTTTAACAAAATCAGAAAATGAAAAGAAAGATTGTGATTATGTCCATCCTCACAAAGATCTGAGCCTCAACCTTTTTAAAAAAATTTTATTTTATTGAATTACAGTTATTTTACAATGTTGTGTCAAATTCCAGTGTAGAGCACAAGTTTTCAGTTATACATAAATATACATATATTCATTGTCACATTCTCTTTTGCTGTGAGCCACCACAAGATGTTGTATATATTTCCCTGTGCTATACAGTATAATCTTGTTTATCTATTCTACATTTTTGAAATCCCAGTCTGTCCCTTCCCATCCCTCGCCCACCTGGCAACCACAAGTTTGTAATCTATGTCTATGAGTCTGTTTCTGTTTTGTACTTATGTTTTGTTATTTTTTTTTTGTTTGTTTGTTTTGTTTTTTTAGATTCCACATATGAGCGATCTCATATGGTATTTTTCTTTCTCTTTCTGGCTTACTTCACTTAGAATGACATTCTCCAGGAACATCCATGTTGCTGCAAATGGCGTTATGTTGTCGGTTTTTATGGATGAATAGTATTCCATTGTATAAATACACCACTTCCTTCTTTATCCAGTCATCTGTCGATGGACATTTAGGCTGTTTCCATGTCTTGGCTATTGTAAATAGTGCTGCTTTGAACATTGGGGTGCAGGTGTCTTTTTGAAGTAGGTTTCCTTCTGGATATATGCCCAGACTTACCAGGGTCATATGGTATGTGTATTCTTAGTCTTTTGAGGAATCTCCATACTGTTTTCCACAGTGGCTGCACCAAACTGCATTCCCACCAGCAATGCAGGAAGGTTCCCTTTTCTCCACAGCCTCTCCAGCATTTATTTCTCCTTTGTGGACTTTTGAATGATGTTGAGCCTCAACTTTTAATTTTTTCCAATTTACCGAACCCAATCCCCAAACTACATTATCCATTTTAAAATATTCAACATAAATATATTCTTATCTGAATATGTTTACTTCAGCAGCAGAGACTGAATAAGTTAATGAGATGCATCAAGTAATAGAAAAGCTTCTGAATAAAACAAGTGATCATTACCAACTTCTCAAATGTGTTCGTGTAACAGACTCAGATACAGGAATGTGGGCTGTTGTTGAAGCTTCAGATCAAGTAAACCTACTTTGATGTTCTCTCTCCAGTGTCATTCTTATTTAAGCATATTATTTAAAAGATAAATGCTGAAATGTAAGTATAGGAGACTTCTTTAAATGAGTGTCCGTTTTGAGGTAGGTAAAGAGATTTTTCATTCATTAAAAGCTACTCTCCTCTTTTTACATTTTACTTCCTCTATTTAGGGTCACAGTGCCACCACGGAACTCCTGTTTCATCACATGGTGGTTATTTTGACGAAGGCAAAACCTGGCTCATTTCCCGAATTGTGCAGGTGAGGAAGATATTTACAATCCATCTAACACAGATGACCCAAACTGAAGAACGAGAGAAACTCAGGAGTGATCGCCTGTCTTGTCTTCCCTTCACCATTCACAGACTTCTCTGGTGTCGCACAGCCTCCCCTGGCGTCCCACAGCCTCCCCTGGCATTCTAGCCTCTGACAATTTCCACAGTCAAGAAATGCTTTGCATATAAATCTCTCCCTGTGTCATGCATAATTGTGCCCTCTCACTGTGCCTTAAATGGCCATAGATGACTCATTTCTTCCTGGGAGAATTTTTGTGGTACTCTACACCAGACTGCTTACTAAACATCAGGAAATGATCCTTTGGATTCCAGGAAGACTACTATTTGGTCTCCCATCAATTTTCTTCACTTATCAAACTTTGGACATCATTTTTGAGTTTTATTCTGATGTCTGTGTCAAAGTAAGTTGTATATTTCTTTAGCTCCTCCTGAATAATTACTCAAAATTTCATGTTTCCACTGAATTGTAGGGTCCAGAGTTACATTATTCTAATTTATATGCACTATTCTAAAAAAAAATTTTCTTTACTGTTGATTATAAGGTGTTTTGTATGATGATGATGATACTAATTCATAATTTATTATTGTGTCAGGGCTGGGCTGTGTGCTACTTGACACATTATAAGTGCTTAATGCAAAGTTGTTAAGGAAAAAATGAATCCACTAATGTGATTCACATATTACTCCCAAGTTTATAATTATCTATGAATAAGTCCATGCTCAATAATTTCAAACCACACAATTTTAACAATATTCAATAGTTCCACCCCATGATTAGAAGGCAGTTTTATCTAACAGTTAAGTGCGGGATCCCCAGGTTTCAGAGGGTCTCCCAGTGTTCTGCCCAGGTATGAGCCCCAGTTCTGTCACTCACTTTATATATGAGTCTGTGTAAGGTATGTAAAGCCCCACCCGTAAAACTCACGCCGCGGAGTTGTGAAGCACTAAGGAGAGAATGCGTGTAAAAGCCTCTTAGCATGGTCACTGCAAGTGGTGATCTTTCAGTAAATACTGGCATGGTGGTTGGCACCTAATATTTGTGTCCCCCTAAAATTCGTATGTTGAAACCATAAACCAACAAATTCACAGGTTGAAATACATAACCATGATGGTATGAGGAGGTGGGGCCTCTGGGGGGTAATTAGGTCAGAAGGTGGAGCCCTGATGAATGGGATTAGTGCCCTTATAAAAGAGACGCCAGAGGGCGCTCTCGGCCCTCTTCCGCCACCAGAGAACACACGTTCACCGCAAGTGGGCCGTCACCGGACTCAGCCTGCCGGCACCGTGATCTCAGACTTCCCAGCCTTCAGAACTGCGAGAAATCAGTTTCTGTTGTTTGTAAGCCACCCGATCTACTATTTCTGTTACAGCAGTCCAAACTGACTAAGACACTTAGGGTAGTGGTGGCAGGGTATCAACTCGGATTTTTCAGCTAACCAAGAGGAGGAGGAGCGCCCTTCTGGACGTTGCCTCTGGGTCACGTTGCTGGAGTGAGTGACGGTGTAGCGTCACCAGAGGGCTACTGTTACCCTTGGAGCGCCCTCCCTCTTGTCCTTGGTTCACTTGCTCTTTGGTTCTATGAACTCCTTGAGTGAAACTGTACTGTATCTGCTGTTCCCTGATTTCATTTTCATCCCAGTCCAGCCTATGTTGCCTTCTCCACTGGTCCAACACATGGTCTCCAGTCAACTCTCTTCTGCTCCACATTCCTGGAAAACTGCCAGCCGTTCTCTATAAAACCATATGCCTTCTCTTTCCTTATTGCAAGACTGCAGAGGGCTGTTTGAAAAAAAAAAAAATACAATTGTGCGGCTCTGCCTCCGTGTTTGTTGCTCTCTCACCTCACCTGGGCCCTCAGGGCTTCTTAGCAATTCTTTAATTGTCTCGGTCAGCTCTCTGTCCAATTCTTTATAGCAGCTTTTCTGACCTACTATTCTTTTCAAAGTTCCTTTTATTTTGGTACCACCCTTATTCTCAACAGGTAACTTTGTCTTCAGACACACACACTGGGACCACCAAACTGAAACTCCGAGTTGAAGCAGGTGTACAGAGTTTGTCATCTGAGAGGATGCCTGCACATAAAAAAGTTTTCCCTTCGACTGAGATTATCTGGTTGGGTTGGTAGTGGTGGGTGGTACCTGTTTCAGAATTATGGGGGGAGGACCTCCAGTTTGCTCCCTGCTCTATGTCTGGTGTTGCCTGAGGACCCACCACGGGAAGGGCCTCTGTTTCTAAAGAAGTCCGTCCAGCTTGCACCAGATGTAAAGCTTAGAGGGGGTGGGGATTAGCCCTGCAAGGAAAAGGAAGCAATCTACTGCCCATTTTAAAGTGTTCCTGTAGGTCACGTACATTTGTTCCAATTCCCTGGTACTTCATCTCTATGCCAATCAGAAGGCACCCATCTCTTGCCAATTTTGTTACATTCCTTCTTTCAGCACATTGGTCCAGCTGATATCAAAAGCGCTCCCATATGTGAGCTGTCTAAAGCTTTACCATTAGAAGTCTCACCAGGGCCAAGCAACTGCAGAAGCCTCTTTCACAATATTGACCGGGCTTGGCAGCAACTTACTTTAGAAGCTGGGCATCTATGTCAAACAGAAAAATAGAAGAGTGGGGGCCACTGGCAGTCTGCCATGTTGTCAATGCTACACTTGATGTGTAAACAATTGGCATACAAGATAACACTCTTCTTCCGCATCCACTACTGATCTAATTGAGGAAACACAAGAAAGGAATGAGACCAAAATATAATCTTTATTACTTAAAGAGGCCAGATTAGAGGGTACAGCTTTATGTCTGTTGGGCACAGGAGCCTTATGATGCTGACTCTCAGAATGAGGCAGGTCTAACCAAGTTCAAGGCAGCACTGAAACAAAGCAAGTCTTCCTGTGGGTGAGGAAGAGCTTGCCTTTGGAGGAGCAGGAGAACATATGCTCTCAGGAGGCAGATTGCTCCCAAAAAGAAGGATGGCTAGAGTTCAGCCAAAGATTCTAAGGCTCAGTTATTCTGATCAAATTTATTAAATATATCATCAGTTCCATCTCTCCTAAGGTGATGTTGAGTGAAGGAGTTTAGACAGCCTGGCATGCGTTCCTTTCTAAGAGTAAGAAGGAGGGCATCACACCTGTCTGCATTCAAACCAAGCTGGGTAGCAATGCCTTTCTAAAATCCCCAGTGCTGCAGCACCCCCAAGCCTTCAGCCTAGTGCCAGCCAGTCCTCAAGGCTGCATCCCTGCTCACACCAATTTCTGCAGCATTGATTTTGCCTTCTTGCTTAAAGAGTTTTTCTCCACTGACTTCTCCTCCACAGATAAATACACTTATCTTTCCCATTTTAAAGAAAAACTTCCTTTGGCCCTGAACTCTTCTTCTAGTGATAATATGATCTCTGCTCTGATTTTCATAAGCAAAACTCTTGAAAGAATAATCTGAATTCAGTTGTTCATTCTCTGTTCTCTCAACCCACTGAAATCCGACATCTGCTGCCACCAATAAATGAAACTGTTCTTGACTAACTTCCAAATTCAATGGATTGTAATCAGCCCTTATCTCACTTGAACCTCAGAGTGAATAAAACCTTTGGCCACTCTATTTTTGAAAGACTTTCCTCCTCAAAGTTTCCGTAAGAACCTTTGTTTCTTTTTATTTCCTTAAAAAGTGTCTTCATCTCCTCTTGTCTATAAATATTGGTTTTTCATCCTGGAATTCATCCTTAATCCTTTCCCAATTACACACACTCTCCTTGGATATACATCTAAGTCTAAATCACCAGTATACTAAGTCAGCAGCACACAATGATCCCCAAATTACAACTATAACCTAGATTTTTCTCCTAAGCATCGTATCTAAATATCCAACTATCTACTCGATGTTGTCCCATGGGTGCCTCTCAAATGTAGCACGTCTGTCTGCTAAGATGATTGATTTCTTGAATATGTGTAAGCACATCAGACTGTCCTTTGTGATTGGATTACCGCATTCTGTTGATTATTTTGTGGCTGGCTTTATTCTTTTGATAACTATGTAAGTTTAAAAAGCTAAAGCTCTAATCTGTTCTGAGAAACAATGATTAGTACATATATGTCAACTATACAAATATGTATATGTATATATGTATTTACATGCAATATAATGTGTATGTGCAGTCAAACTAATAATTCTATCGAATAAAACTGGAAAAGGAAAAAATCTTTAGCATATCTAAAGCTAAATTCATCAACTTCCACCTCAAACCTGGATATTAAAATCTCCCATTTACTCTGGCCAAAAAATTGAAATTATCTCCCACTTTTCCCACTTCTTCAAACCTCTACTTCAATTATACATAAAAAATTATTTAAATCAGTCCTTTCTTCAGGTCTGCCATCATCTTATGGGTCCACACTTCATGCATATTCACCTGCTTGGAACTCCAGTGTTTCCACTCTGGCAGGGGTAAGGATCTTTCATACCACCACCAGAGTGCTTGTTCTAAACTATGATTTAAATCCTAAATATTAATAAATATTAATAAAAATCACAAGGTAAATGCTCTTTCCGGTGCCTTTTGTCTCTGATACCTCTAGCTGCATTTTGTAGCAAAATCCTAACCGTCTGAGAATTTGTCTGCTCTGCTCCTGTGCTGCTGAGATCTGGAGAAAAGTCATGTAATATGGATTGACTTTCTTACAAATTTGTGGCCTCAGTTCCTCAATCATTCTCTGTTCTCTCCTCAACTTTTACCTACATCTACTGGGAATCTTTAATGCTTTCCTCACGATACTGATTTAATCACCATGCACTTCCTTCCTTGGCAGCTAATGCGGAGGGGCAAGGACATTTGCCCAAACTGAGGTTTTTGTTTTAGGGTAATTAATACTAATTATACTTAATGGGATTAATTATTTCTCCATCTCTACTAGATTGTGAAATAGCACCAGGACAGAGAATGTTTTATCTTCACAGTTAAGTCTAAGGTCCTTCACATGGTATGGAAGGGCCTTCACTACTCTGCACCTGGCTCTGTCCCTGCTGCCCCGGGGTGTTCCCCAGCTGTAACCTACCATGGTGTACCCTCCACAAGAAGCCACTGGGAGCAGCCTTGGCACAGACTCCTTGCTCAGCCAAAATTAGATAATGGAGTGCTAACTTCTGAAGCATCCAGATCTTTGCCTAATTTTAGATCAAAGTGATCACCATAATCTGTAACATAAATAAAAGTACCCAAATGGTGTTCAGTACTACACATGGTTCCCTCCAGCAGCCGTGATCTGTCCCCACAGAGCTGCATTCATGCCCACACCTCAGACTCAAAATTGGTGAAAACTTCAACGGAGTGACTGTTTAACTATATTCTACCTACGACCATATTCTAAAGCAAGATATTAAATGCTAAATTCATAGCCTCCCAGTCTTCTTCTGCCTTTACTTGAGGTGTCAACAATGAAACAGGCTAGTTCTGGGAAAAGAAAAAGGTTTTACATTCACTTGAAATAAAATCTTACTAAAATATTATAAATTTTATTAAACGGGGAGATACAAAAATAATTTTAAGTATCATTGCTATAGAATGCATATTTTAACATAAGTGCAACTAACACCAGTTTAAAAAAATGGCTCTGATTGCCATTTTAGGATCTGATGTAAAACCCTGAGGAAGAGTTTTTGGACCATCTTCTGAGCATGTTTTTGCCCCCCCCCAAAACAGCATTTCCAATATGATGGTACATATTAAACATAATAAACATATAAACAGTATTATAGTGTATGGTATAGTACATAGTTATGCCCTTTAATTACTTGCCTGTCTCCTCTGATTGGCTGCACACTGCTTGAAGGCAGTCGTCTCTGCAACTCCAGGTACAGAGGCGTCTGAGCCCCACTAATGAATAAATGAAAGCTCAGGGAACTTCCAGGGGCAAGGTTAAGTGAACTTAACCATGTAATCAGTACTTCAAAAGCCGTGCGAAACTGTGTCACATACAGAACATGACATCTTCAGTGACCAACAAGGTAAGACAAGAGTTTTCACTCAAATCCGTTACTCGCCCTCTGCTCTGTCGCTTCTGTGTGAAATTTGACTTTTCCTGTTTGTATCTTCCTTTTTTCTTCTCTTTTCCTTATCATTCCTCCTCCACACAGCTGATCCTATTATGGAGATAAATTCTGTTCTAAATGTTTATTGAATGAAGCTGAGTTTTCCTGGACTAAATATTAACGTGTTTACATTAACAACTGTTTCTCAGAAGAAAAATCTTTCTGTATTGCTTTGACTTCTGAGGGTTTTATTAATTTGACAATGTTAATTAAAACATACTTAACATAAAATACAGTTAAGTACTTTTTTTAAAGAAAGCATGGAGTTTATAAATATGATTTTACCACTGTATTCTGAGCTCTACATTTTTCACCTTTAAGAAATAGAAAAATTTTGTATGAAGCAGCAACTGGTTTTATAATTAACTTTTGAAGTTCTACTTATTGTTTTTGATTAAACATAAGGTATAATCTGTTGGAAATTCAATAATTCAAGAAAATAATGGTCATTTCTGGTAACTATATTTAGAGTAAATACTGAATAGTGTTGCTGATAAAGGAATAAGATACCTTAAATAAATAGAACTGTGACGATTATATAAAATAGAAATGTCATTTTGAGCCAAGAGTTATTTGTGGCCATGTGTAAATACAAAAATGGACTTTACCAGTCCACAAATGATAAATGCTGGAGAGGGTGTGGAGAAAAGGGAACCCTTCTACACTGCTGGTGGGAATGCAGTTTAGTGCAGCCACTGTGGAAAACAGTACAGAGATTCCTCAAAAGACTAAAAATAGACTTACCATATGACCCCAGCAATCCCACTCCTTGGCATATATCCAGAAGGAACCCTAATTCAAAAAGACACCTGCACCCCAATGTTAATACAGCATTATTTACAATAACCAGGACATGAAAACAACCTAAATATTCATCAACAGAGGACTGGATAAAGACGCTGTGGTATATTTATACAATGGAATACTACTCAGCCATAAAAATGATAACATAATGCCATTTGCAGCAACATGGATGGCCCTGGAGAATGTCATTCTAGGTCAAGTAAGCCAGAAAGAGAAAGAAAAATACCATACGATATCACTTATATGTGGAACCTATAAAAAAAGTAGGACAAATGAACTTATATATAAAACAGAAACTGACTGACATAGAATACAAACATGTGGTTGCTGGCGGGAGGGGGTGGGAAGGGATAAACTGGGAGTTCGAGGTTTGCAGATACTGACTGGTATATAGAAAATAGATAAGTCTATACTGTACAGCACAGGGAAATATATTCAATACCTTGTAGTAGCTCATGGGGAAAAAGAATAAGAAAATGAACATATGTATATTCATGTGTGACTGAACAATTGTGCTGTACACCAGAAACTGACACAACATTGTAAACTGACTAAACCTCAATAAAAAATAAATAAAGAAAAAAATAGACTTTACCTATCATTAAAAAATTTAGTTGTACATAAATATATATACAATTTTTATGCAGTAAAAACTATACTATACTGCCAGATTTATACGGATCTGTGCACCAATTTATCATGTCAAGAATTAGAGGTATATGTTTTAGAATTGAGTTTCAGATGTCTTCTAAAATTTATTTCCACTAAATATAACACTTCTTATTCCTTTGTCTTTCTAATGAAACATAAGAATTGCTGAAGCACAAACCTAAACCTGTCGTGAACATGGACGGCGGCGGTGACTCCAACACGCAGTCTTCTGACGGACTGAAAACATGGAGGTGATCAAATGAGCAAAGTGACTTTACTCCCGAAATACGCTCCCCAGTGGTGTTCTGAAAAGAGGTGACAGTCAAGGGCGTGATTAAATGTCATTCAACAGATTCAGAAAACCTACTGAGTGCCTGCTAAGTGTCAGAGAATAAGACAAACGCACCTCGGTCCTCGGGAAGCGTCCAGTCTAGGGAAAAGGTGGCTGGTAAAGAGCATCAGGGTGATGAAGGGCTTAAGAGGGGGAGCAGAGGGGGACATAACGAAGCAAAGCCGGTCATCCATTGGCTGAAGGTTTCTAAGACATTTGCAGGGAAGTAAACATCTTTGACGTTGGCATCTATGGGGTTCTGTGAGACTCTCAGTTTTGCTTTCCTTTGTCTCATATAGTGTGTCCCCTTTCATGTGATTTTGTATTAAAATGCTCCCCAACACACACGCACTCCCACTGTTGAGTGGCCTAGGACTTGGTAACTCAGTAAGATCAGTTCTAAGCATAAAGAAGAAAGACTCTGACCCTTGCTGCTATTTTTCTTAAACTTGTCTTTTCGGTCTTCTTACTGTTGAAGTAGAGAGACTCTGAAAGCAAAAATTCAGGTAGAGGCCTAGGAAAGAGGAGTCAAAGGGGCCTCTTTGCTTTCTTTTCATCTAGGCTTCAGGGCCACAGCACAGAAGGAGTCCGTGCAGAACTCCGGGAGTCGGCCTCGCTCGCTAGGGCTCTGGGTGAGCGGCAAGACTCACTGTAAAGAATGCATGCATGTGCTTAGACATGTCCAATGGTTTCCAAGGAATAAGAAGATGGCTAATTTTTCAGGGACTTGAAGGTCCCTCCAAAGCCTCTTCTTAATCACAGATCTCTCTAACAGAAAACAAGATGACAATATGTTGTTTTCTTCAGGAAATGTACCCAAATACTTAAAATATTTAGGTGTAGAACTCTATTCCACATTCACACTCTTTATGCGACTTTAGGGAGGAGAGAAATATCATAGGATATTGATTAAGCTTCTTTTTCAAGGGTCAAAAGTTTTCCAAGGGACTACATGTCACTGCAGGCCCCTCTCCTCTCTCTTTGCAAGACAGGGCAAGGGAGGGGGTGCAGTTTGGGGCTGTCCTCTCCCCTTTCTACCCCCCCTCTTAATTTTGGAGCACAATACATTCACTTCAGTGATACATAGGAGAGCTAACAGGATTCCCTTGTCTGGGAGTCTCTCCACCTGCACGAGTGCACACCGGCGTCTTAGGGCGGACTTTGGAGCATTGAAAGTGAGCGAGAGCAATCCTGGGAGCCTGCGTTGGCCTGAAGCTACTCAGGCTTGACAATCTCAAGAAACAGAAGCTTTCCACATGCTCAGCCCATGTCCTAAAGCTTTGTCCTGCGGCTGTAAGCCGAATTCCCAGCTAATAAAATTTTTCACCATGGCTGTTTATTTGGTTCTCTTTGCCCTTAAGTTTTGCTTTATGAGAGCATACCTCTCAGAAGTGTCAGAAAAGGAGATAATTGGCTGAGATAAGCTCAGAGATGCTCCTGGTACTTTTTGGCAAAACACTATTAAATAGTACCCCCACCTCACTCAAATTTCTAAACAATGTAAGCATGAAAAATTGATTTAAAAGTAAAAATGCTCTTTTTCTTGGCAGAATACATTTTACTGATACTGGTATCAGTAAAGGTCTTGACAGCAGAGTATACAGAGCAATAAAGTATTTATAAACCAGCCCACGTTGTTCAACAAAATCTTGCTAATAAACTCAAGACTGCCCACACCGCACAGAAGATACTCACGCTGCTAGCCACAACCGCTCGTGAGCTGCTCCGTTTGCTGTGCTACGTTTGGAATTTGAGAACTATTAAACATTAAGAGAGATTTACAAACAAATGATTTAAATACTGGGAGTAAAAATTTATCTACTGTGAGTCACATTGCAGCCACGTGGTTGAAACTGTGAAATGAATAGAATTACCAATTCCTGTAATATACTAGGCTAGAGTCACCCAAAGCAAATGCTAGGGATTGCCCATCGCACGTATGTTTAGAAATAGGTATTATCCGTTTCTAGCAAGAGCATTCTGTAAATTCTCGCTTTTGTATATTGAGTCTCAAAGATTTCCACCTCTATGCTTCATCTGCTGCTCCGAGCCACCCTGTGAGGTGAGTAGGAAGCCATGGCTGTACTTTCAGTTAAGTCTCTATGCTCAGCTGCCTGTTCTTACTCGTCAGGGGGTCTGCATGTACAGTCTGGAAATGCATACTAAATTTTACAGTAATTTGAACATGAAGCCAAAGTATTAGTTTTACAACACAGACCACAAAAACTAAAGCCGGAACCACATGGATATTGAAGAGGAGGGGGTGAAGCGGGGAGGGGCTGTGTCTATTCAAAAAGGGCATGGATTTTAGACAGCTGATAGAAACTGCTCCGCTCCTTGTCCCCAGATGATCCCACCCACCGTCACGGCTTGACCAACCACGAAAGCACTGGAGCCTCTACGGGCTGCGTCTCCAGGCTGGGCTTCTCTCCCATCTTCTGACTCGCATTTTCATTTCCTTGCTGAACAACTCCCTGGGGGAAAAAAGTCCCAGTTTGAATCATACTATTTTAGGGCATGAATGGGCGGCATCTGATGATAAGTAAGCTAAAGAAGGCAACTTACCCAAACAGCAAAGCAGAGGGCCCACATCAAATCTGATATGCTAGAGCGGCTTTAGTTTATTCTTTGTAACACATTTTCTCTATTTCTGACAAGGAATATGAATTGTTTTTAATTCCAAATTATTTTATTCTTTAACAACCCCCAAAAGTCAGTTAGGTAAATAAATCATTAGGCTGAAAAAAGACTTCAAACAAGCAGTTTCCTAGCTGGCTGACCCATGACACAGCAGCCCTCCGACAGATGGAACATCTATACTGATGTTACCAAAACATGACATGAGGTTAGCTTATTATGCTAACGTGTAAAAACTCGAAAAACGATTGCAAAGCAGGTTTGCAAAAGCAAACAAGTTAGCTGATAGTTTACAACTGAAATAACAATCATCCCCTCAGTTTTAGGAAACTGGTGTTTTAAAAAATTAAAAGAAAAACTGAACATGGGAACAGGAACTCCTACTTAAAATAAAGACAAGAAACCATATAGACCTTTCTGTGACGCTTTTACAATCATTAAAAAAGTTTATTTTAGTCGATATGTATGAATGTGTAACTCCTGCTCCAACGGACACCACCTTTGTGTAAACTCAGCTGAAATATTCAGTCAGGGAGGTACATTTCCCAAGGTTATTTCTAAGAATATGTGTGTTTGCACAATGAAGTTTTTCTTTAATATTTGTCTATGCTTTCCCTTATTCTCATTTAACTCTATATCATATAGTAGCAAACACTATTTCACCAGAGGAAACATTTTTCAATTTGTCTGAGAAAACGAGTGTTTTCATAAGTGAATGTTTTAAGTCTTAAAAACACAGGGAAACTCTATTCTCTGTCCCATTTGATTTTTTTTTCCTTTGTGTTTTGAGGTTGAAACTTAACATTTGGAAAGCAATATTACTAGTTTCACGTTTCTCTAGTTATATATTTTACTTGAAAGCATCATATGAAAACTTGGCTGAATAAATAAGAAACGATTCACTCCAAGAAGCAAAATAGCTTTTACCCCAACAAAAATCTTAGTGAAAAAACAGTGACACCAACACAAACCTGATTTGGCTGTTTCACATCACCTGAATAGTGTTTAAAATTAAAAAGTGCTCCTGATTGCTTTAATTTCATAGAACTATGGATTACTTTCCCAAAGAGGTTAGCAATTTATCAAATATTTTATTACAAAACACCAATATTACTGACACAAGCCATATACAGAATTTATTGGCAAAAAAGACAATTAATTAAAATGCCACGCATCTACGAATGTATACAAATACAAGTCTCTACCTAATAAATTGGCAACCGCCATATGGCTTTCTAAGTACACAGTAAATACCTAGCCATGTGTATAAAAATGTAATTTCAATACCTTTTTTAAAATTCACCTTAAAATTGAGTATATCAGTGATACTATTTGACTTTTTTTTCCAGTGGGACTATAGTTTCTGAACATGTAAATATTTCTTACTTCAAATGAATTTGGATTGAGTAAAATGCTTAGTTTGTTGGTTTCTTTTTACCCGCTTGCCTTGTGGATTGGTAAGAAGAGTAAGAGCTCTTCAGGGCTACTTCTACCCTGTAAGCACATCGAAGTAGAGATTCCTTAGAAGAAATACTCTAGCCTCTCCATCTGATCCTAGAGAAGATGGCCACAGGCTCAGCTGTCTTCGTGTGAAGATGAGCGTTAGATCCCACTGCAATCTTCTTAAGCTTATTTACATTTGCAGAATAAAGTTGATGCCTTAAATTGCAAATAAACAAACATCAAAACCAATTAAATATTTATTATAGAAAGTTGGAAAGCATAGAAAGCTCTAAGGAGATTTTTAAAATTCATTCATAAATCCAACACCCAAAGGAGAACATTTTGGTGGATTTTCTTCTAGTATTTTTATGAGTAGTTATCTTCAGTATTTATTTCTTACATAGTAGTAAGTCCTCGTTTTGTGTGTCAAAGTAAGATTGCCCAGCATAGAAGAGAATATCAGACAAGTTCAGTATTGAATGAAAAATTAGAAGTGAGTCAAAATAAAAAAATAAACAGACTAAAATCCTGAGGGAGGGGAGAGGGACAGAATTAGATTTTCACATTACCTATGTCATGTTGAAGATAGTGGAGGTAATTAAGGAAGATGCCCTTCCCAAAAAAGAACCTAGTAGTGATCTTAGGTTCCAAAATAAAGTTTAGAGGTAACTTAGACATAGATTCAAAATTGTTTAGTAGTTTACCTGTAGTATCAGGAAGGAAGTCCTTCTTAAGGGCACTCTGTTGCCTGCTGCACTAACATGAAATTAATATGGGTGATAATCTTGGGTTGCTCACACCAAAGTCTAAATACAGCCTAAGGAATAATGCTCAGGGCATTCCTTCTGCATGATCACAGGACCAATTACTGTTGTCACTGGTGATGCTGTTGCTGAATTGTTGTTTTAATCTGAAGAGTGGCTCCAGTAAATATGTAATTTTGAAAGAGATCCTTTATTTATAGATTGCCAGATATTAAAAAGTAGATTTTACAGACTGGGATCTGAGAAGGAATTCTAAGCAATTCTCTTCATTTGAGGAAAATTCTCTTTGTTAAGTAGATTTTTTAAACTTATTCTAAATTGGAGATTTTCACAGTTAGAAGGGAATGTTATTTCATCAACTTACTTATGAGGTAATAAAGATACACAAACAGGAGTCCAGATAATCCTAACTTCTATTCACGTGTATTCAATTTTAAGGAGTTTGGTCAGATTCTTTTTTGTGCAAAACAACAAAACAATTTAGCCACAGTATTTCTTTTTAAATATTAAAGTAGTTTTGTTATACATGGCAGTATTAGTTCCTGCACTCATTGATCATTAACTAAATTTGAACCATATTCCCATTTATTTAACCAATTTTTAATGAACGGTTTTCCAGAGGACAAAGAAATTAACAAATATAAGTGTCCGTATGATTTCTTGGGACTTACTCTTAATATAATACTTATTACTAAAATGTATATAGAATGTTTGCCCCATTAAGTCCTTTTCTTCTACATGTCAAAATATTATTCCATTTCCATCAGTCATTAAGTGGTAGTATTTCCTAAGAATAAAGCTTTTAAATTCTTTTCTTTCTAGAATAATTCTCAAGTCACCAATAATTAACGTTTAACTAAATCAGTTGCTATTTTATGTAAAGAAATTATTTTATAGTGAATTGCTTTAGAAATACATGAAACTTTTTTTTCAGAGTTCTTTAGTTTCTTTTTTAAACATTTTTTATTGATTTATAATCATTTTACAATGTTGTATCAAGAAACTATTTTTTTATAACAGTTTTTATTATATTCCCCAGACAGAATTATCACTATGGTACAAATTGTATATCTGATTTTCTTAGATAGTCAGACCTACTTGTTCAACAGCTGAGTGGGTGGTTTTCTCATCACCAAGTAGCTTACAATTTCAACATGAAGTTTCTCTCCTTTTAGTTTCTTTTTTAAAGGAATCGGACAGTGGTGTTGATGTACGTATATCCTCTTCAAGGAAACTATGAACCTTTGGAAGATTGGGACTGTGTCTCATTTTTATACACCCTGTACCTTCAGAGGCTGCCACGTTTCTGGCAATCAGAAAACGTCTTAGGAATGAATGAATAAGCCAATTTTATATTAGTGCTCTATGCTCCTTCCTGTATTTCCTAATGAAACAAGAAATGATTCCTTTTATTTCTCCTGTCCAACTTCTTCATCTTCATTATCAAATTTTATTAAGTAGCTGTATTAATTTCCTCGGGCTGTCATAACAAATTATCACAAAATGGGTGGCTTGAAAACATTAGAAATTCTTCTGTCTGGTTTGGAAGCCAGAAACTTGAACTTAAAATGTAGGCTGGGCCATGCTCCCCCTGAAATCTCTAGGGTAGAATCCTTCCTTGCCTCTTCCAGATTCTGGTGGCTCTAGGAATTCCTTGGCATCACTTGAATTCCTGCCTCTGTCTTCACATGTTCTCTCTCTCCTTTCTCTCTGTATTTCCCTCTTCTGTCTCATATAAGGACAAGTGTCCTTTGATTTAGGGTTCACCCAGTTAATCCAGAATGATCTCATCTCAAGACACGTAATTACATCTTCAAAGACCCTTTTCTCCAAATAAGCTCACATTCACGGGTCCCGGGTAGACTCTGGGGGGACCTCTTTACAACCCACTACAGTACCTCAATGTACAGATTTCTCCCTTTTAAATATTTTAACAAATATCTTTTAGAATAGTCATAAATATTTGTACTGGTTGGTTTATATGTTAAACCGACATTAAAGAGAGAGCCAAAAAACATAGTGGCCTAAATAGGTAAAAGTTTTTCTCTCATCTTGCATTCTGGCCAGGCTAGGCTAGCAGAAAGGCTGTACCCCATTAAGTCACTCAGGGTCCCAGGAGCCAACGGTCTCTGCCATGTCAGCATCTCAGCCCAAGACGGGGAAACAAAGTGGAGAGAAAGTCATTTCCCTTCAAGCAAGTGGGACTGGAGTTACACACAGGACTTCGACTTTGCAGTTCTACTGGTGAGAACTTACTCAGGTGGCTCTGCCCAGCTGTGGTGAGACTGGGCAGTAGTTTCTTTAGCTGGGTGGCCATGTGTCCAGCTATAACTTTATTACTTTGGAAAATGGACAAATGGAGTGGGGGATAAGTAACAGCAGGTGACGACTTTTAAAAGCTTTAACTCTCCTAATTATATATATTTAAAACTAAACAGATTATTGGTGGATTCAACACAAGTTATGCATCTAATTATAGCTTTTGTCATCTTCATTCATAGCCTGGAAAATAAATATTAATTTTCCTGATTTTCTAAAATTCCTAATTGTATGACATTAATTATCTTTAAGGAAAAAAATATTTTTCTACATTTCAGAAGTCATTGTTAGACACTGTACAGTTAACCACTGTTATTTGCTTAATCTTTGACAAAGGAGGCAAGAATATGCAACAGAGAAAAGACAGTCTCTTTGACAAGCTGTGTTGGGAAAGATGGACAGCTGCATGTAAATCAACGAAATTAGAACACTCCCTCATACCATACACAAAAATAAACTCAAAATGGTTTAAAGACTTAAACATAAGACAAGACACCATAAACCTCCTAGGATAGAACATAGACAAAACATTCTCTGATATAAATTATAGCAACATTCTCCTAGGGCAGTCTACTGAAGCAACAGAAATAAAGCAAAATAAACAAATGGGAACTAATTAAATTTATAAGCTTTTGCACAGCAAAGGAAACCATAAATCAAGTGAAAAGAAAACCTACAGATGTGGGAGAAAATATTTGCAAATGATGTAACTGACAAGGGCTTAATTTCCAGAATGTACAAACAGCTCATACAATTTAATAACAAAAAATGAACAACCCAATCAAAAAATGGGTAGAAGACCTACACTAACATTTCTCCAATGAAGACATACAAATGGCCAAAAGGCACATGAAAAAATGCTCAATATAGCTAATTATCAGAGAAATGCAAATCAAAACCACAATGAGATATCACCTCACACCAGTCAGAATGGCCATCATTAAAAAGTCCACAAAAGATAAATGGTGGAGAGGCTATGGAGAAAAGGGAACCTTCCTACACTGTTGATGGGAATGTAGTTTGGTGCAGCCTTTATGGAAAACAGTATGGAGATTCCTCAAAAAAAACTGAAAATAGATTTACCCTATGATCCAGCAATCCCACTCCTGGGCATGTATCCAAGAGAAATTCTGCTTCAAGAAGTTACATGCACCCCAATGTTCATAGCAGCACTATTTACAATAGCCAAGACATGGAAACAACCTAAATGTGTGTAACTGAATCACTATGCTGTACACCAGAAATTAACACAACATTGTAAACTGACTCTACTTCAATTAAAAAAAGAAACAACCTCTATTATAAAATAACTGTTTTGAGCAACTCATCCTCTGGTTTCCATGAGGAAGTGTTTATCTTGACTTCTTGCCCTCTGTCCCTTTACTCCTCCGTATGGTGATGGAACGAATATCTGGGAGGTGGGTGACAGCCAATGGCTTAGTAAATGTGCCTGCCCTACAGATTCAAACTCTCCCTCTAACGGACTGTCCAGAGGACTAGACTGGCTGCAGGTTGTTATACTTGGCTCTCACTCTAAGATACAGTCTTCATCAACTCTTATCAGCAATAGAGTTAAAATTTTAACCTTCATTTTCCTGACTCAAGTGTCTCTCTCTCAGTTCAGAATTTAGGTGGTGAGAGGGAGGAGTCACTTATTAACCCTTTCTAATCCCAATGACTAAATGCGTTATGAAGCTTTTGTTTCCCACATGATTTGTGAACATAAAATATTGAATCAGAAAATTTCCTGGAAGGTTAAGCCAGAAACTGTTTAACGTTGTTTTTTAAAAAGGGTAATATTTTCTGCCTAAGGGAGGGATCTGGTTTCAGTTTAGACCCACTCTGAAAGTTACTCTTCTAGTCAACAGCAGCTAAATACAACACCTACTCTACCCCCACCCATACCATACTCTCCTCCCACCCTACCCCCTCCTGTCACTACCAAGGGGCAGAACACAGAGGCTGCAGGCCAATGCAAGAGACACAGAGGGTTTGCAAAAACTAAAAGAAGTTAATGGGTTGTAAGTATTTAACAAAGAAGACTGAAGAAAGCAACCTCTTTAGAAATGCTATTAACAGAGATGATAGCAATGGAAAAATTTTTTAATTTGAAAAAAGATCAAAAACGGGTTTACACAAGGAGCTGACCATTTCAGCAGCCCTACAAGAGAAGAGAACAAAACACGAGGGTCAGCAGAATCTTAAGAACAACAACATTCAAAGAAAGAGAAAACAGAACAGAGATGGTTCCTTAGTTATGTTTGGCTAAGGGCTCAGTTGCTAGAAGGAGAAACTAGAAGTTAAAATCAAAACTTCACTATATGTTATTTTGGGTTTAATAGAATTAGGATCACATATATATATATATATAGTATATACTCAGATATACGTCTCTTTCCATTTTGTGGTTTCAGTTGGTCTCAATTTTTCCTTGATGTTGCATCTATAAATTCCTATGAATTGAGAGGACCTCCTATAGTTAAGAGTATATTGAGGCTGGAAAGACAAGTGACACTTGCAGCCACGGTTCCGACCCTCAGCGAGGGCACGGTGGGCAAGCAGCTCCCCTGGACAGTGATTCTTAGGAAGGCCTGAGCTCACCCGAGTGGGCTTCACACCACACATTTTTGAGGTGTGACTGCTAAATGACCAAGGTCAAGCAGTCCCTTGACTGTGAAGGCGTAACCCATGACATTGGCAAGAAAATGACCTGAAACTCTGAATGATCTGGTGGACCCCATTTTTAAGATTTTGGTAGCATAAGATTCTTTGAATACCTAAGTATTACAGCATTTCATTTACATTATGGAACATAATTTTAACATTCTGAGGTTCCTTCCCTTTCCTTCATTCCCCACATTCAGTCATTCCAAGTAATACTGACAGTGCCTCTAGCCATTCTAGTTCATCTTTCCAAAAATGGGCTGAGGCCCATTCATTCTGTCTCTTGGATGTGTGATAATAAAATAATCTACTAAGTCATTTCTCCCCGATTCTCTTTATAGCTCCCAATAAACTTTCTAAATCCAAATCTGACTTCTTTCTCAGGTATAAAAATTCCAGATATTCTCAACTGACTACAGGAAAATCCAAACCCTAGAAAAGCGGTTCTTTAAAGTGTGTCCCAAGACCAGCCTCATCAACGTCACTTGTGAATTTGTAAAAAAAAATGCAAATTCTCAACCTCCCTCAGCCCTAAACCTTCAGACTCAAAATCTCTAGGGGAACCAAGCAATCCGTGCTTTTAAAAATACTCCAGGGGAACTGAGGCCCGCTCAAGCTTGAAAGCTACTAACAGAGAATGGCGATGCTGTCTGCCTCGCTTCCCCCAGGCTCACACGTGTACCCTGCACACCTGCCCTCGGATCTCCTCCCCACTTCCCAAGCACATCGTGCTCCTTCACGCTTCTGTGCTTCAGTACTTCCTGTGGCCAAAATGCTCTTCTGCTCCTCCGCTGTCTGTTCAACTTTTATTAGGCACTTAAAGTCCTTTGGGGATGAACAGGATGTAAATAAGTGTATGCTCATCCTTCAACACAAAGCTTTGCAGCAAAGCTTTCTCTCATGTCCGGACAGATTTAGCCATTCCTTCCCTCTGTGCCATCACTGTGTGTAACGTGCTGTGCCACAGCTGTTTATGGCCGGGGCCCTGGAAGGTGACTCCCTGAGGCCAAGTCTCACCCTCAAGATGCCCTTTATAATGCTGGGATTACAGATGCCCCCAGTAAGTAACAGTCAGGTACGACCTTACTGGGTGGTTTGCCAGGCAAGCTTGTCTACTCTTTCTGCATTTTTAAAAAAACTCCTTTCTCTTCACTGAAGATGAATTCTCTTCTTCCTGGTGAGAAGTCCCCTCTTCATCCTCTTTGGCTGAGATTTGAGAAGGAATAATACGAAGAGCAGAGGGGGAAGAGTATCAGCCAGATGGGTCCCTTGACGCCTGGAGATCAGGAGAGGGTGCCCTTTCTACGTAAGTCATACCTACTAAACGAAACAAACACTCTTGATAAATAAAATAATAAAAGTAGATTAAAAATTTTAAATCCAAATTCAATTTTTAAAAAAGGTTCTCTACTCATATATTGTCTTTCAGTTTTGATTTATGAGAAGAGTTGAAAAGCCATATACTTAATGTTGAAGAATATACACTTCTCTGTATGGGTGGCTAAAAAGTAAGAGATTTGTTCTGTGGAAATAATCAGTATCAGACTCTGACCATATTTTCTATACTGGGAAATTAGGCTCATTAGCAGTAGGATAGTCTAAATTTCCCTTTTTCTTACTTTCTAACAAGAATTTAAAGAGGGTCTTTTACACTCATTCTTGTCCCCAACATCCTGCATGGGCTTAATCAGTGTACTGGCTGGACTGAGCAGAACTTGGTGTGCACATCAACTTACTTAGTAACAGAATTACAACAACTGCAAGGTTTGGCATTTTCATCTAGTATCATGAATAAACAACTTTTCTAACTGAAACCCGAGTTACTGTTTTCCACAGAATTGAAACTACTTGAAATGTGAACCACAACTCTTTCTGACTATTCTGAACTGGAAGTTTTATCTGTAGAGTCAGCCTGTAACTTTTTTATTTCTTACTGCGAGTAGTAATTAACAATTACTTAGCTGGTATGAGTGAATAGTTCCATTTTCCTACTAACCCTTCCTTGCCATCTCTGTCAAGATCCACTTCTGGGTCAAATACATAGTGAGGAGCAATGAAAGAGGAGAGGGGAGCTGGAGTTACTCCTCAGGGAGATGTGCACTTGGTACAGAGTGGACAGGCATGTAAGCATAAGGGTGGCAGATAAGGCTGGATGGGATCTTTACCTCTCCCCCTATCACTGTAATGCTGGACAGAGGGCCTTGTACAAGATTGATTATGTTTGCAATTAGCTTAGGGAATTAAGGACACCTTTAATTGGAAACATCTAGCTAAACGCAACCCAGGAACAGAACTAAGAGCCCTCTTTGGAACTGGCTACCCCATCAAGAATTATCTCCCTCATCTCTGCCATTCCAAACTGCCTGGCACCACTCGGATGCACCCATCACACATGCTTTGTTATGTTCTCTTCTTCACAGTTAGACTCCACTCCCCAAAGGCAGGAAATATCTTTAATTCATCTTTACATTCTCAAGGGGATCTAGCAAAGTATATACCTTAACATGCTCTTGTTGAACAAGTAAGTTAAATATACATCCTTTAGAAAGAGTTAGTTGCTAACACTGTAATAGCAAATTCATACAGGGTCCAGATATACTCATTTAAACTGTATATCTTAAGCAGGTCTGAAAGAGAAGGAATTTGTCTTTTAAATTTGTCTTTATAAAGCACAGAGTTTGTCATGAAGAATTCAAGGCTTCTGGAACCCTATTATAAAATAATCCAGATTCTAGTTTTATCCCAGAACCCTAAAATCTCCCCCCAAACATGCCAATCAAAGATGTAAATAGAAAGAAGAGAAAGGCAAAAGGCAAAGGCATCACCAAATTCAGAAGAAAAAGAGACCCTTAATGCGCACGAGAAACAACGTGCACGAATAACAACAAATCACAGCAAACCAATTTTACCTGTTAGCTTCAATACCCAAGTATCAAAATGTACTTATCACTATGGATGCACTTAAATTTAAGTGAAGGTAATATTGTACAGTACATGTAAATCCATAATTGTAAAGTAGATCATTTAGAGTTTGCAGAGTAATTTACCACTGAATTGGTTTTTCATAGCATCGCCTCATTTTGCAGTTACATATGATTATTTAACAATGTTTGATTGGATTCCCTCTTCTAACCCATTCCCAGTTCTCACAGATACTAATGAAGTATCTAAATGACAAGCACACAGTGGAAAGTCTATAACAAGGAGGCTGGAAAAATGTATCCACTGTATGACAGACACCTGACGAGCTGAGAAGATAAATCAACCCTTATTTCGGATCAGGGACATTCCTGGAAATCATGCCCCTGGCTAACAAAGAGGAGAGGAAAGCCATCAGCATCTCCCCCAAATACATTCAAACAAACACTCAGATGACAGACTCCATTATAATTATTAACAAACACTGGCAAATTTGCATTCATTGCTATCTTTTCTTTGAACCTCAAAAGCATTGTCTCCTCTGCATCTAATCCTTTCCCCAGATCTTCATCCCATTCCCTCTCATCTCCTTCAGAACCTGGCTTCATCACTGAATTTCTCCCTTCTGTTAACTCTTCTCTCGCCCAGGCTTCTTTATCAATTTATAAACACATTGGAACATCTCACTTATAATAGCCCTGTCTTTCTCACCTTGCATAACTTTCTAGTTATCATCCTTTCTTTCCTTCTTTTCTGTTCAGGAGTATCAGAAGAGCTATTTAAACTCATTCTTTTTTTTTTTTTTCTTTTCTAATTTTTCATTGTGGTAAAATACATATAACATAAAATATAACCTTTTAACCACTTTTAAAAAAATTTATTAAAGTGTAGTTGAATTACAATGTTGTGATAGTTTCAGGTGTATAGCAAAGTGATTCAGTTATTATATATATAATATGTATATATATTATATTCTTTTTCAGATTCTTTTCCATTATAAGTTACTACAAGATACTGAATATAGCTCCCTGTGCTATTATACAGTAGGTCCTTGTTGTTCATATGTTCTATACACAGAAGTGTGTATCTGTTAATCCCAAACTCCTAATTTATCCCACCCTTCCCCTTTGGTAACCTTAAATTTGTTTTCAATGTCTGTGAGTCTATTTGTTTTGTAAGTAAGTGCATTTCTATCATTTTTTACATTCCACATGTAAGTGATATCACATATTTGTCTTTGTCTGACTTGCTTCACTAAGTATGATCTTCTCTAGGACCACCTATGTTGCTGCAAATGGCATTATTTCCTTCTTTTTTATGACTAATATTCCTATAGTATAAGTTTTATATATATATATAAAAATAAAATATATATATATATATACACACACACACACACACACACACACACACACCTCCCACATCTTCTTTACCCAGTCATCTGCTGACGGACAACTTAGGTGGCTCCCATGTTCTAGCTATTGTAAATAGTGCTGCCATGAGCACTGGGCTGCATTTATCTTTTCAAGTTAGAATTTTCATCTTTTCTGGTTATATGCCCAGGAGTGGGACTGCTGGGTCATATGGTAAGTCTATTTTTAAAACTCACTCTTTTATATTCACTTTTCACTCACTCTCAAACTTGTGCAATCTGCTTGTTCACTGAAAGAACTTTGCCTGAGGCCCCAGTGGCTACTTGTGACACAGATATCTAAGGGCCACTTACTGGCCTTTCTCTTACCTTGAATTGGGCCCTGGTGACCCTTCCTTCTTTCTTAACATTCTCTCTTCCTTGGACTTCTACTGTAACAGTTTCTCCTGATCTCCTCAAAACCCCTGAACTTACTTTGAATGTGAAACCTGATTCTATCACCTTCTCTGCATAGCCCTGGGGTAAGTTACATGAACTCAGGTGTTAGCTGTGCTGAACTCATCAGCCTGTGGCCTGTCCAGCTATGTTGGTCGGTGTCCCAGCAGGCAACAGCAGCCACAGTAAAGAGTCTAGTCAAGGAAATATTACAAGGGATGTGGAAGCATCAGGAAGCCATCACAGAGCCAGGAAAGAGCTGGAAACTTAAAAGGGCCACAGCCAACAGCAACTTCAGACATGGAAGAAGTCAGTCACTACCAAAAACACAGTGAAGCTAGGCTGGGAAGAGATAAGCATCCTGACCACCTCTCACGCTACTCTCCTCTAATCTTCTTCTGGTGCCTCTCATTGGTCAGACCTAACCGGAAACCCAGAGCACAATGGGGATTGGGTGATGTAAACTCTAGAAGTCAACTTCCTAAGATGTACAGGAGGGAAGAGTAGAGAATAAACCCGAATGGAGGACCAGCAAAAACCAGCCAGCAGACGGGCACACTACCTACCATCTCCTGCACTCACTTAAAAAGAATTTTGGGCGCCAGGGACTATTCTAGGAACACGGGGGATCACAAGACAGAAAAGGTGCCCGTTTTTATGGTGTTTTCATTCTCCTTGGGGAGACAGATTGTAAAGCAGTAACCACACAAGACAACTTCCAATGGTAGGTGCAGTGAAGAAAAGGGGCACCACGACTCTAACACAGATGAGGAGGTGGCAGGAGAGCTTAAAACGAATAAGAAGAAGGGATAATAAGAAGCTTTCTAAGAGGCAGGGGAAGAGTATTCAACGGGAGATCAGCAAAGGCCAGAGCGCAAACATCCGGAGGTGGAAACCAGTCTGGCTTATGCAAGGGGTGGACAGGAGGCCAGTGTGGCTGGAGGGGGGGTAGTAAGAGATGAGGCAGGGATGGTAGCAAAGGCTAGGTCATAAAGGGCTTTGCAGGCCAGGCAAGGAGTTGGATGATTTTGCTAAAGCAACAGAAAGGTTTCAGGTGGGGGCTGGGAGGCTGGAGCTTTCTGTAGGTTAAGACACATCTAATTTCCATTTGTAAAATAAAACTTTCACAAGTCTTTGAAAAATAAACTGTAGTGGGACAAGAATGGAAACGTCCTGTTACAGTCTGCATTGCCCTGACCAGAGTGCCCATGTTCAGGAGTGGCATTCTGCAAAATGGTGGCACTGTTTGGATCAGGATGGAAATCTGAGACAGGAGTGGCCCCACCACAGGCTGGTTGGCAGCCCATGACATGGGTTAGAGCTGGGGGCTCTGGCAACTGAACTGTGTTCCTCTGAAATGTGGATTATAGGATAAGAACAGGGTTAATTAGCAGTTGGTAGTGTGAGAACAGATCAAAGAGGTGGAGAAAAACAGAGATACAATGGGAACAGCTTCTCTTTAGAGGTGCCCTGCTTCCTAATAGCTACTCACATATCTATATAAGTACTCCTGCTTCCAAGCCTTTTTAATTAAGGTGGCTTCTGGGTCCCTCTTAAATGCAAAAGAGTCTAATGAGCACACTGGTGTCCCCAAGGTTTCAAGCCTCTTCTCTTCTCATTCACAACTGTAAGAAGTGCCAAAGATTTGCCCTGAAAACAAAAGGAAACGAAATCCCCCTCAAATCTCTGCTTAAAACAACCAAAGCTTTACTTCTCACATACTTCAAATGCCTACGATGAGGTGGATGGGTCACTACTGTGCACCATCCTTCCAAGACCAAGATTAATGGAGCATACACTGTGGAACATTGCTGATTGTCACGGCAAAGAGAAAGAGTTCTGGAAGGTCTTGCATCAATAATTAAAGGCTGTGCTCAGAATTTATGGGCAGAACGTGTCATGCGGCTCATCCAAACTACAAGGAGGCCAGAAGATGCCATCTTACCACTTACCTGTAAGAGAACAGGAAATATTTGGCACACCCATTCACTCATCCATAACCATGGCTTTAACTGGTGCCTATACATCAATGTCAAAATTTCTAGGAGAGGTGCTCCATTTTCACTCTTTAATCCATATTTTCAACCACCACAACTGGTTTCTATCATAGACATTCAAGTCTCACGCACCAAGCTTCATCCTTCTCACAAACTTTCTGTATTCTTTCTCTGGGTCAGTGGCTCCACTATCTGAACTAGGAAACCCAGATATTACCTTTGACTCTCTCTCTCTTCTAACACGCAATCAGTTGCCAGATCTATAGACTTCTAATTTATTCCCATCTTGATAACTCCATGACCATTACCCTACTTTAGTTCCTCATGGATTCTTGCCCAGACAGCTCTGTTAGCCTCCTGTCTGGTCTTCCTCCCATCATACCTTTCCCTATAAACTGCAATTCATTCATTCAACAAACATTTACAAAGTGCTTACTGCTTCCTAGATTAAATAAGTAATGGGCCCACCTTGAAGAAACTCAGTCTAAAAAGGGAAACAGCGATGAGACAAAATATTTCAACATAATGGACAAACGTGTTAAGAGCTATGCAGAAAGTGGAGTGGGAATGGAAAGGAAACACCAAGTTGGGTGTGGTGGTAATGGGAAAATAGTGTTGGGAGCTTCTAGAGAGGAAGTAAAACTTCAGCCAAATAAGGGAGCTACCCCTCCATGTGAACAACAGGAGCTAAAAACGTAGGTGAAGGTAGCAGCATCTGCCTGACACCTTTGAAAGACTTCACTTGGCTCAGCCAAACCAACATGGATTGAGAGGAATGGCATGAAAGAGAAAGCAGGCAATCAGTAAGGACTCAAAGCATCCTTGGTCGGTTAGTTGGCTGGTAAGTGGGTAGAAGGTCATCTGCTGAGGTAAGAAACTAAAAAGAAGATCAAGTCTATGGGGAACAATACTTTTAAATCATGGATATCTTTACATAGCTGAATACTGATTCTAGGCATAATGCCAAGCATCTTACTTTATATTTTATTTAACCATCACAGCAGTTTTATGAGGGAGGTAAAGTTGTCTATTATCTTCGTTTTGCAATTTAAAAGCAAACACTGAGTTTCAAGGATTAATGACTCGACCAGTTACAGTTACTAATTTTGTTTTGCACCAAGCTGCTATCTTTGTACCAAGCTATGCTGAGTTTGAGGTGCCTACAGGCATTCCACCCAGATGTGTCCACAGGCTGGATGGAGTGCAAGGGAGGGACTGGCAAAGAGACACAGGCCTGGGGTCTACCAGAATAGGGAACACGGTGGGATCAGAGATACGGGCTTGGATGAGAGGGCTCCGCGAGCTCTAAGCAGGGAGAAGGAATGAGGGGCTGGGGAACACTAGTCTCAGAGGGGCCAAAAGAAAGAAAGAAACCAGCGAAAGTTTAAGGCGCCATCCGATAGTGCGAGTCCTTAAGGATGTCCTTCCGTGAATCTTTTTGCCAAATCCCTAGTCCAAGTGCGTGGAGTTCAATAAAGGGCCTCCGGGGTCAGAAGGGGCACTCTGTCAAGGTTGGGCCTTTGTATCTAATTCCTTCAGTTCCTTAAGGACCAAAGGATGGATGACCTGAAACTCGCACGGAGACGTGACTACCTGAGGAGGTAAACAATTAGCTAAACCTCCTTAAAGCGAATGGAGGACTTGTCTCCCTCCAGCGTCGCCAAAGGCGCTGTGGTTGTGAACGAGCAGAGGTTACCGCAGAAACGACGATGCGTGCTGGGCAAGGATGCAGACAGCTGGCGGACGGGGACCCGGTCCGACGGGAAGAGCGACCGCCCCGAGCCGCGGGCACGCGCGCCGGCGAGGAAGGCCGGGAGCGCCGCGGGCTCACCCGGCTCTCCTCCCCACCGCAGCCGCCTCCTGCTCCTCCGGTGTCCGAGTACCCTCTGCCCTTTCTGCCCGTCCCGCCGCTCGGCTCAGCGCCCCGCGCCCTTCAGACGCGGCCACGGCCCAGCTCCCGTCACCCGCTCAGCCCCGCCCGGCTGTGCGTCACGCGGAGCGGGGTCCGTATGTAGCGCGGCCAGGCCCCGCCCCCGCGCCCAAGGCCCCGCCCCTCCAGCCCCACAGGGGCAGGCTCGCCGGCGTGGGCTGTGGGCTGTGGGCTGTGGGCTGTGGGGTCCGGACTTTCCCCACTCTCCGGGGGATCGTCCCGCCGCCGCCGAGGCCCCGCCTTTTCTGAGGCCCTCTCCTGCCACCTGAGCGGACGCGGGGAGTCGAAGCCGGGCGTGCGGGGCGCCATGCAGGGCCGCCGCCCCACAGGCGCGGCGGCTGCGGCGGGGCTGGCCGGCTGAGGCCCGTTCTGGGCCGAGGCATGTGGAGCCCCGGCGGGAGCCTCCTCCAGACGCCGCCCCGGCTGCCGCAGCACGCCGCCGTGCCGGGCCGCGCCGAACTGCCGCCTCGCCGGGCCCTGCCGCGGGCTGCGGGCGGGGACGGCCCCGCGGACCGCCTCCCGCGCGGGGGCGGGGCGAGCGCGGGGGTGGCGGCGGCGGCGGCGGCAGCGGCGGCGGCCTCCGGGGCCCTGCTTGGCGCCTATCTGGAGCGCCACGGGCAGCCTGCGGCCTTGGAGCTGCCGGCGCCGGGCGGGGCCTTGGCGGGCAGCCCCGGGAGCGGCGGCAGCGGCGGCGGCGGCGGCGGCGTGGTGGTCGGCGTGGCCGAGGTGAGAAGCTGGCGCTGCTGCTGCCTCGGCAGCACCTGTTGGTGCCGGAGCCTGGTGCTGGTCTGCGTGCTGGCCGCGCTGTGCTTCGCTTCCCTGGCCCTGGTCCGCCGCTACTTGCAGCACCTCCTGCTCTGGGTGGAGAGCCTCGACTCGCTGCTCGGGGTCCTGCTCTTCGTCGTGGGCTTCATCGTGGTCTCGTTCCCCTGCGGCTGGGGCTACATCGTGCTCAACGTGGCCGCCGGCTACCTGTACGGCTTCGTGCTGGGCATGGGACTGATGGTGGTGGGAGTCCTCATCGGCACCTTTATCGCCCATGTGGTCTGCAAGCGGCTGCTCACCGCCTGGGTGGCCACCAAGATTCAGAGCAGCGAGAAGCTGAGCGCCGTTATCCGCGTCGTGGAGGGAGGGAGCGGCCTGAAAGTGGTGGCGCTGGCCAGACTCACTCCTATACCTTTTGGGCTCCAGAATGCAGTGTTCTCGGTAAGTGGTGTCCCGCTGGTCCATCCCTCTCCGAGTCTGTTTTTGAGCGATCTTGTGACGGCCCTGGGAGGGCGCTCCATCAGATAAATACCAGCAGAGAAGTGACATTGACAACAGGAGTTAGCATTTCCGTCGTACCCTAAGAAATCTTAAATAAAGCAAATTTAAGTCGGGCCCTCTGTAGATCTGGTGAAGAAAGAACCAACCCTTTTTGGCATATGGGTTTTGTTAAAAATGAAGAGTCCTTTGAACTCTGAGGGGAGATGAATGGAAATATCCATTTTAAACATTTGTCATCTTATTTCTGTAGCAGCTTTGGCAACAGTCAGGGAGTAAAGGTTTCACATGCGTAGTTTTCTTTCTTAACCTGTATAAACGCATCCATGGTTTTGACTCAACAACGTGGCACTAAAGGAAGTGTTTGGGTAAACAACGTAGGGAGTCGTTACAGACTATATTTTGGGGTTCCCTAAAATTTTTGATAGGCCTTTTGTTCATCGAGTAATTTGCTGTGATACAGTGTTAATGGGGATAGCCTCCTGTTTATGTTTGGAGGAACTTCATTTTGAAATCCCTAGGTAGTGGATAAAACAAAATAGGACAGATAACCTTTTCCCCAGTGAGAACTTATTTTTCTTTTTGCACATCTTCTACACTTTTTTTGCCTTGTTTTCATGTGTTCTGCTCATCTAGCTTAGGTTTTTCTGGCTAGTGGACATCCCATTGCAACTGATTTAGGAATTAGAGACACTGCTAGTGAGGAAACCATGGATCAGAAGAAAGGAATCCAGTATTTACAAACTTAGTGTCTTTGGAACAAATTATTAACCCTATCTGCCTTAGCTTTCCTCTTTTCTAAGGTGAAGGGGTTGAATTAGATTACTGAGTTCCTCAAATTCAATGATTCTAAACTACAAAGAGTTCATATTAGCGATTCTCAGGAACTCAACCCTTCAGGTAGACATAAAGGAAACTGTATGAAGTCGAGAGATTTAGCACTCAAGACTGATAGGAGCCAACATATTTTATGTTAGTGAATCTGACACATTGTTTTGTTTCAGAAATAAATTTTTAGTCTCTAGAAACTTTCTTCTTTTGTTTTAACAATAATTCTAACCAACCTAGCTGTGACGAAATTAAGATCTCTTCTTTGTTGTTCTTTTCTTTGTAAATGCCTTTTGCAAATCTTGCGTTGATTCTAACGAACAGCGACGCTTGGCATGGAAATAGATAAGGAGTTCTCTGTGCAGATAAAGTTTGGTGTTTACAGGTAGTCTGGTATGTCCTCTCTTAAATTTTTACCTCTTTACAGCCACCTATAAACATGCACCTTGACCCAACCTAATATAGATCAAATATCCTAAGACTTTGAAAGAGGGTTGACACCACGGAACCTAAATAGTTTCATTCTGTTAGTTTGCTCAACTCTCCTGTGTGGCTTACTGTGTATTTTCTTGTCCCCCTACCTTGTGCCTACTATCCTAGGTTCTTTCCACATATTATTTCTAATCTTTAACTAGCCCTGCAGAAGGTGATTATGCTTATATTAAAGGCTATTGTCTAATATTCTGGAGCACAGGGCTGATGCTCTGGAGTTCTGCTGTCCCTGTGGAATCTATTGTCCTCGGTCAAATCGCTTACCCTCTCTGTGGTTCATTTTCTTATTTGCAAAATGGGGTCAAGTAATGGTACCTCCTTCATAGGATAATTGAGATGATTACGTAAAATAAATACATGCAACCAAACCTGGGTTAACAAACACTCACAGGTGCCTTTTGGGATAGTGACTATTGTTAGAACCCAGGGTCACCTAGGTACTAAATAAATGGTAGAACCAAACTTTACACTGTGGTTTAAAGATAGGGTCTCAACCCAACCCGGGGCTCTGTTTCTTCACTGTGTATAGTCCTGAGTGTATAACTGGACTCATTAACTGTTTATTAATTAAAAATCAAATAGATTTTTAAAATCATCTCTTAAACATATTAAAGATGTGAGTTAGAAATTCTGCTTTGTATTTGGAAATAATTTAAGGTAATTATGTAATTGAAACTGAACTTGACAAGGGGCAGTTCTCAATTTGGCCTTGTGGAATCGAGAGAAAAGAATGAAAAAAAGGAAAATGGCCTCTTGAAATAGGTATTATTGGCCCAGTTTTACTGAGGAAGTAATGGAGGCTCAACCATCCAGGAGCTTGTTCAGGATCACCCACCTGCCAAGGGGTGTAGCTGAGGTTTAGACCCCAGATTGGCTGAAAAAGTGCCTCAGACCGTGTGAAATTCTCACTCTTGGCCATGAACAGGGTGGGTTGTGGAGCCATTGGATATAGTCTATTACGTCTTGTTCATTTCTGTTGCTAACTTACCTGCTTAGTAGCTCTTTCAACCAAAACAGCTTACTGAATTCACCCAGCGTATGTGAGTGAAAAGAATGCTTAGTTTAGGCTGATTTTTCTTTTAGCCCAACTTTCCCTTCTGCCTTATAGAACTTCATTCTGTGTCCACCCTTTCTGCCCTCATACCCCTCTGGCTGCCCATGACTGTCCCTCTTCCAGACATGTTTCTTTTGTTTTCTTCTTCCCTGCCTATCTTTTAAGTTATCCTTTCCCCCCACCCCACCCCCTTTACAGTTAAAACTCATCTTCGGTGTCCACGATTGATTGATCTTTAATCAGTGCCCACGATTAAAGAAACTTATCTGGGCCTTCCTCAAAGAGGAAGTGAGGTATAGGGGTCATGAGAGGCACAGGCTTTGGAATTAGATCGTCCTTGATTAGTTCATGCTGAGTTATGAGACTGAAATAACCTAATGCAGGGAAACATGGAGTGTTTGCTGGGTACATACTCAATTCTCAAAAATTGTTAGCAATTATTATGGTTAGTGGTGGAGGTAGTGGTGTTTACATTTTAGATACAGGAGGTGATTGTAAAAGGTGAGTATATGGAAGAAAGAAAGGGGCTCTCCCTTTCTTCCTATCTCTTCTTAGCTGTATTTTCTTTTCCCATGTGATTAAAAAAAGGGTAAGCAAACTGACACTCACTTTTGAAACTCATTATTGAAATGGAAAATAAGTACATAATACTTTATAATATCAAGTCTGTCTTAGATCATAAGACATATACTTTCTGAAGTACATATTTAAGTTTTTTCCACTTTTAAAAATTCACTTGTTTCTTCTGGGAGATGGTTAAAGGCCCCCCCCCCCCAATGTTTTTGATGTAATCTTGTATCCATAGGTATGATTGTACATTAAGACAGATTTCTAGACTTGTAGTCTGTGTGTGTTTCTAAGTACTGTTCTTATCTGGACATATCTCCGTAACTATTTCTTACTGCCTCAGTCGGGATAGGCTAAATTCTGCTACAGTAACAACCCCCAAACCTCAGTGGGTTAAAAGCAAAGGTTTGTTTGTCTATTTGACACAGATCCAGGTTCAGCTTGGTTTGGGGAAGGGGTGGGGACTCTGCTTTATGTCATTTTCACTCTGGGATCCAGGCTGACAGAGCCACCGTCTTTCTCTTGGTTGCATGACATGGTGAATTGTGCACTGGTTTTTAAAGCTTCCACTTGGAAGTAATCTCATCTTTTTACTGGCTAAACAAGTTACATGGCCACAGCTGACCTCAGAGGGGCAGCGTGTACTCCAGGAGGGAGAAGAGTGAAGTGTTCGGTAGCAGTCTTCAGGACTCTGGCACTTGGTTTACAGGTTCTGCCTCCCAGACCCTTCAGTCCACTCCGCTGCCCCCATCCTGGCGCAGGCATCTCAGCTTCCCACCTGGTCTCCTTGCCTCTTAGGCAAGAGTTTCCAGTTTTTTCTCTGTCCAGAAAGGTTTTTCTAGAAGGCAAATCTGACCTTGGTTCTCCCTGTGGAAAACCCTCAAGTGGATTTTCTTTTCCCCTCAGGATAAATTCCAAACTCTCACAGCTTATTACCTCTGTAGCCTGTCTCGCATCCGTCTGCAATTACTAAGTGCCCTTTGATGTGTTAACTTATCTCGTCCTCAGCATTCTAAGGCAGACGTGATTATTTGATTCAAACATAGCAAATCAAAATTTTAGGATTTCCTTTTTGTTGATAAAGCTGAAAACTATAAACATCTCATTCTGTGTTTAGTAAGCATTAAAACATTCTTGTGAAGTCTCCTGTAAGATGCCCCCCTTGGAGATGATACAGAAAAAAAATGTGGGGCGGGAGGATGGCCACGTCCCAGGTCTCAATTGAGACTCTGGGATGCGCCCCACCAGGTGAGGGTCCTTGGCTTCACTTAGGAAAGAATTCAAGAGTGGGCCACAGTTGAACAAAGGTAGATTTATTCAGAGAGATAAATACTCCATAGATAGAGTACAGGCTATTGCAGAAGGTAAGAGAAAGTCCACAAGGTGTGGGGGTCAGGCACTCAGTTTAGAGTAAAAGTAAACACATCTACAGACAAGAGTGTGGGCTGTCTCTGAAGGCGCAGGACTGAGAGGCCACAAGGCGCAGTGTTAGTTTTTATGCGCTCTGTAGCGTCATATGCTAACCAATGGGAGGGTTATTCCAACTACTTTAGAGATGAGGCTGGGATTCCCAGGATTGGGCCACTGCCACTTTTTGACCATTTATGGCTAGCCTCGAAACTGTCACAGCGCCTGTGGGAGTCTCATTTGCAATGCTAATATATTACAGTGAGTTTATAATGAAGCTCAAGTCTACTGGAAGTCAAATGTCGTGCCATCTCAGGCCTCAAGGCTTGTTGGGAGTTGAATTTTCCACCATCTTGGTGTTAATTGCTGTGTCATCTCTGAATGGCTGTGTCCTGCCCCCTTCCTAAACTGTAGAAGTCCTCTCAGACATCTGGACTTATGCAATTTAAAGATACCTCCTGTGAAATAACAACTTTAATCCAGAAAATATTATAAGATAATTGGTTGTTATGGGTAACAGTATTCATATGAGTGCTTGCAACTTCCAAAATTTTGTTGTTTTACAGGAGATGCTAGAAATCATTCTCTCTTTTCACTTTAGTCATAGAAAAACTTCTCTTAAACAATTCCGTGTTGGAAAGTTTGTTTCCATCATGCTTAAATCTTTGAAACCTCAAATGAAAACTTAAAACATAGCATGGGAGACCCACTTATTCATATGCTGTATACCACGTTACAATTTGTAGAGCAGATTTCCATACACGATATCCCTTCATCATCACAGCAGTCCTTTGAGGAGGTATCAGTGACTAAGAGGCAGAGTTATATAGAAGACAGATATCACACACTTAAGTCAGGCGTGGTTCTGACATTAACTGTGACATCCTGAGCTACTCTTTTGAGCCATACCTTCTGTTGTAAGATGTGTTTACTAATATCTCCTGCATAGCTGTGATATAGCTTGCTTATTATATATAAGTATATATATATATAAGTTAGCTTGCTTATTACTGTTTCTTTTTCTCCATCCTCTGCATTCCAAAATGAGGACATTGAAACTTAGAAGGTTGTTTTTTGTTTTGTTTTGTTTTTGGTTATGTAACCATTATTTATATTGCACTTACTAAGTGCCAGGTTCTGTCTTCTAACATGTATATATTTCTTATTTAGTGCTCATATAAACATCTTAACTCATCTTAACTAAGGCAGTTGAGGCAGAGAGGTGAAAGTATACAGCTAGTAAATAGCAGAGTCATGAACATACCTAAGATTTTGTTGTTGGTCCAAAAAGAGCTGGGTTTCTCAGAGACCTCCTGGTTCTAGTTGCAGAGGACCTGCCCTGTAGTGCATCACGTATCAGATGTTATGGAGGACCTCCCATGCACTCACCAGCTTCATTCACCGGTCAGCGTTCTGCACAGTTGAATTAGGCATCATCCCAGGACTTTAGAGCAGGGGACAGCAGACTGTGACCACGGCCCACTGCGTGATTTTGCATGGCACACAAGCTAAACGTAGTTTTTAAATTTTTAAACGATAGGGAAAAAATCAGAAGGATAATATTTTCTGCACGTGAGAATTACATGACATTCAAATTTGAGCATCTGCAAATAATATTATTGGAATACAGCCAAGCTCCTTCATGTATGTACAATTTGTGGCTCATTTTAAGCTAAAACAGCAGAGTTGAGTAGTTGTGACAGGAGCCTATACCCTGCAAAACCTAGAATATTTCCTGCCCGGCACTTTGCAGAAAAGGTTTGCATTAGAGCTACTGCAGTCACTGTAATAAAATAACCGCCAAGCCTGAGCCCCTGCGTATGTCGGAGGGAGTGCTAAAGCTCTCATGTGTATCTTATTTACTTTTGTATTTAACAAAATCCTTTTTTAAAAAAACAATATATGCGTAATGTGGGTAAAATGCAGACAAAATTAAAATGGGTAAATTTAAAAGTGCAAGGCTTGACCCATCATCCTGGCTCAGTTCTCAGTAGAACCACTTTAAAGAATTTATGTTACCAAACTATTAGTTACTTTGACTATTTTTATGAGCCCACAGTAGGTTAGAAGCAGCAACAAAAAATTTGTTTGTTTGCTTTGGAAGGGGCAGGGAGCTGTGAAAATGGTACACTGACTGAAATAATGACAAAAAAACATTAAAGACAAATATAACTGTAATGTATTTTCCTAGAGTTTGCATTGAGTAATCAAGAAAAAGAGAAATTACCTTTAGTAACTTAGTTCACAATAAAACTGAAATTTATTACAATTAAATGAAAGTTTTTTTACTGGCAAGTGATTGTAAGACCAGAAAAGTGATAAAATCTTAGCCTCATAGACTCTTTGGAGACCTTTAGTTCTGTCTCAGCTCCTTTGTGACTTTGGTGAAGTCATTTAATAATCTGGCCTCCAATTTTCGTATTTGTAAAATGAGGAAGGTTACACAGTCTTAGAGTTTGCTCTTAAAAAGGTAAATGTTCAAAATAACAAGTTAATACCTTTTATTTTAACAGTTTGGTAATAGTATGTTTTATAAAAATGTTTTCTCATCTTAAATTTTTATTGTGTTATAGATATAACCGTTCATTCATATTTGATGAGTCATGATACTTGTCATTGTACTCTTATTTTTAAAGTATATTGATCTGTTGCCGGGTGAGCAGTTTAGATGAAATCAAAAGACAGAGACACAGTCTGTGTTTTGAAGGAGCTTGAAGTCTTAAGTCTGAAGGTTTAGGTACGGTGACCAAGTGGATAAATGGCCTGCCACCTCAGTCCACATCCTTCGACCTCACAGTACCACTGAGCGCAGCTGGCCATTGCCTCCCCAAAACCGTGTTCTTCTCTTTGTGTCTCTTCAGTTATCTCACCAGCTTCTGTGGTTTTTGTGTCATATATGGGTTTGGAATTCAGAAATCTGTATCTTTGGTCTGTTGTGTCGTGGTAACAAATAACAGTGTGTCTTATTACCCCTTCCTAGATAAAAAAAATTTCTTTAGAAGCAGAGTCTTATAAAACTTACTTTAACAGTATTTGCTTTTTCTGTCTGTGAAATGTGTTTATTGTAAAAACTTTGTTTTCTCCTTTGTATTTACTATACTTTTCAATCATTAACATTTTAGTGTTTATTTTTCTAGTCTTTGCATTTATTAATGCATGTGTTTTCCTTATATAACATTGTGAGTGAATGTTACAACTTTTGTGACTTTTTACTGAATGGAATGAACATTTTGGCCATTAGGTATACTACGAAATGACTTAAAATGACCACAGCATCAGCTGTGGTTTTCTGTCTTTGTATATTCATCCCTGCTTATGTATAGAAGGGCCTTATATATAGATGGCATTTGATAAATTTTTGTTGAATGAGTAAAAGTAATCAACTGTATAAAGAAGATCTTTTTAACTTATGTTCTAGGCGTTCTATGCAGTGACATATATATTTTTTTCCCTAGGGAGAGGATTCAGTGTTTTAATCAGATTCTCAAATGGATCAGTGGCCCCTAAAATATTTAGGAACCATTAAAAGCCGAATTAATTAATGCCTAATTTAATTGATACCTAATTTAGGGATATCGAACTAATGAAAAAGTCTGTATGTACAAAGATGGCTTCTGCATTGTGAACAGATTTATTTGCCTAACTGTCTCTGTCAGTAGAAGCCTGTACACTGACACCCTCTACAGCTGTTAGAGTGGGGTCTCTCAGAGCACCTGCTTTGTTGGGGTTTTTTTTCTTTTTTTCTTTTGTTTTTTTTTTCTAGTAGCAAAACTCTTCTCCATACTTTCAGAGTTGCTGCCTAAACAGAGGGTCTTAGCCTTGACATTAGGTTGACTCAGAGGTTAATGGAAATGCGTTTAGTGTTTATTCAATACTCAACTCAACAAGTACCTGGTAGATACCTACTCTGTGCCCACTTCGGTTCTAGATGCTACAGATGCAATGGCAATAAATAAAACAAAGTCCATCCTTGATCCTTCACGGTGCTTGTAGTCTAGTGGAGAAAGCATTCTGGATACATCAAGGCATCTATTTTGCTGATAATGAATCAATTTCCATTTATAACATTATTTCTGAGGAAATGGGGGACAGTATTTTCAGTTTCTGAACAGCCAGTTACAAATGGACTTTGCATCCTAGCCTGTTTATAAACTGGCGACTATTGTAAGTCTCACATTTGTGAACAAGACAGTTTTAATGTTGACGCAGTCAACATCCAGTTAATGTATATTTAGCACCTAATATATAATAGGCGTCATGCTAAAGGTAGTGACACAATGAAGAACTAGGCAGATGGATCCCTTCCTGTTCAAATTTGTAGTTTGAAGAAGGGGTGAAGGGCGAACAGATGGTAAAATACTGGGTTACTCTCTGGTGTGAAGGGGATAGGCAGGTAATAGTGTTGGTCCTGTCAGAGAACTTGAAAGGAGCTCTTAATGCAGACTTGAGAGCTTGGGGAGGGTTTCCTAGAGAAATTGATGATTTGAGTGAAAGGCAGTTTGGAACTTTGCCCAAATAAAAGGAGTGGGAGGAAGGGTATGAATGTCCCTGCCAGCAGGAACAGCGCCCAGAAGGAAAAGAACAAGGAACGTCCTAAGACAAGAGAATTCTGATGGCTGGAACATAGTGTCCATGAAGCATAAGGCAGTCCGAGGCCAGGCCATGAAGTAACTCCGTGTTGAGAAACTGAGCTTCCTTCTGATGGCAGTAGGAAAGAGTTTAAGCACGATTAGATTTGCAATTTTTAAAAAAAGATTTCTGCAAAATTTAGCATAGCTTGTGAGTGGGGATAGGTCTAGGTGTCAGCTGGAGACAGTGTTCCGGCACAGGAGCTGTTGGCGGTGGACTTCTTAGCTATTTAGAAGGCCTTCTGAAGTGGCTAGTGAGGGCAACTGAGATTGGGAACACAGACAAATGGATTTTGGGGAGGAAGGGAATGGGCAGTTAATGTTTTTCTTTAAACCAGTTTTTTAAATTTCCTGTTTCTGAAAGTGAAAACTAGTTACCACTTGTTAATGCTTTCTCCCTCCTATTCAACTGTTTCTGAAATATTGATAGTATTTTGAGGATATATATAATAAAATACATAATTTATCAATTATAATTAGATTGAAGGCTCAAACTGTAGTCATTTGATCTTTTTTTGATCATTCGGTAAAAATTATTACAGGGACTCATGATTTTTTTCCCGTGTAACATTATCAAATGTATATCTTAATTGGAATTTACCTTCATAGTAACTGTCAATAAACAGCACCGCTATTGTATAAACCAAGCAACGCATCAGTACAGGAGTGTACACTTTACCAAAACTAATACAGATTCACAGAGCTATGCATGAAATTTGAGTTATTCCATACACAGAACCCCTTATAGTCTTCATTTGAGTTGTGTCAAGATATTCTTTGAAAAAGTGCTAAAATTTCTTTGTGCATTAAATTAAAGCCAGTAAAGCCATGGTGTAAACGGCTTTAAACTGAGCAGGCAGAGGAGCTGGAGGCAAGGTTGCAGAGAGAGCTGTGCTTTGTGCTTGCCGGAGGGGCAGCAGGCCTCAGGTGCAGTGAGCATGGAGAGATCCATCTCAAGATAGAGATTCTCTTGTTGTCAGCTTCACAAATGTGTGTTCAGAGAAGAGTCAGCTCTTGCTTTTCAGAATTAAGGGGTTTTTCTTTCTCTTTCTTTTCTTTTTTTCAGTTGGTCATGTCTTTGTTTTCATGGTCGATCTATCTAGATGGTAATGTCCTACATTAACCTCTGCGGACCCAGACAAGTGAATTATATCTCCAGCTAAATCCCAGTACGTTTGGGAATAAGAATGTGTGTACTTCCGTGGTGCTACTGGAGTCTGAGAAACATGGGAGGATAGCAATCAGGTAGCAGTCACCATCCCTGAAACTCTCATCTGAGTATTTCTGATACATAGGAACTAACGAGCAGATGACACTGACATCCTCAGCTGAGACTTCTAGGAGTCGAGTAGGAGAACAACCCTGAGCTAATAGCCTGGAATACTGTAGGCAGAAATTCCTGTAGGCTCACCTGATTAAAATGCCAGATCTTAAAATTAGTGAAAATAAATTTAATGAAGTGACCACTAACTTTCTTATATATCAGTAATACCCAGATGGGGATATGGAAAAATTATTCTCAAAATTAATAGCAGTAGCAACAACTGTAACATAGAATGCTTAAAATAACTAATAAGAAATGTGTGATACATGTAAATAAAACCACCAAACTTTAGTAAAAAATGTGGAAAATTTTTAAGTAATTATAAAAATATTTCTGGATAAGAATGCTGAATATTACAGAGTTTTCTGCAGTATCCAGATTAATTTATAAATTTTCCTTAATCCCAGTATAATATTTACTAAATTTTTTTGAATAGCAGAGTGATCCTAATGTATCTGCAAAAGTGAATAAGTAAAAATAGTTATGGTAATTTTAAAAAGAAGAGTCATAATAGGGATTTGAAGGATGGGAAATTCTTATCAGATATTTAACTGGTAAGTCTTTTTTTTTTTTTGTCCTGGTTTATCCATCCCCTCACGCTGCTTTTCCTTTTGGTAACTGTTAAGTTTGTTTTTTATGTCTGTGAGTCTGTTTCTGTTTTGTAAGTAAGTTTATTTGTATCATTTTTTTTTTTTTTTAGATTCCACATGTAAGTGGTAGATATTTGTCTTTCTCTGACTTACTTCACTTAATATGATAATCTCTAGGTCCATCCATGTGGCTGTAACTTTCAATATTTCATTATTTTTTATGGCTGAGTAATATCCTGTGTGTGTGTGTGTGTGTGTATGTATGTGTGTGTGTATATGCCATATCTACTTTACCATTCATCCATTGATGGACATTGAGGTTGTGTCCGTATCTCGGCTCCTGTAGTGCTGCTGTGAACATCAGGGTGCATGTATCTTTTCGAATTAGTTTTCTCCAGATATATCCCAGGAGTGGGATTGCTGGATCACATGGTAACTCTGTGTTTAGTTTTTTTAAGGAACCTCCATACTGTTCTCCATAGTGGCCGCACCAATTTACATTCTCACCAAGAGTGTAGGAAGGTTTCCTTTTCTTCACACCCTCTCCAGCATTTATGGTTTGTGGACTTTTTTGATGATGGCCATTCTGACGGGTGTGAGAATTGTACTTCTGATTTGCATTTCTTTAATAATTAATGATGTTGAGCATCTTTTGATGTGACTGTTGGCTATCTGTATGCCTTCTTTGGAGAAATGTCTATTTAAGTCTTCTGCCTGTTTTTTGTTGGGTTGTTTTTTGGTTTTCTTTTTTGTCTGCATGTGTTTTTATATTAAGCTATATGAGTTGTTTGTATATTTTGGAATTAATCCCTTGTCAGTCTCATCATTTGTAAATACTTTCTACCAGTCCATAGGTTGTCTTTTTGTTTTGTTTATGGTTTCTTTTGTTGTACAAAAACTTTTAAGTTTAATTAGTCCCATGTGTTTATTTTTGTTTTCATCTCCATTACTCTAGGAGATGGATCTGAAAGAATATTGCTGCGATTTATATCAAAGAGTGTTCTGCCTGTGTTTTCCTCTAGTTTTATAGTATCCAGTCTTACCTTTAGGTCTTTAATTCATTTTAAGTTTACCTTTGTATATGGTGTTACAGAATGTTCTGATTTCAGTCTTTTAAAGGTAGCTGTCCAGTTTTCCCAGCACCATTTATCAAAGAGACTGTCTTTTCTCCATTGTATATTCTTGCCTCCTTTGTCATAGATTAATTGATTATAAGTGCCATAGGTTTATTTCTGGACTTTCTGTCCTGTTCCATTGATCTATGTGTCTGTTTTTGTGACAGTACCATACTGTTTTGATTACTGTAACTTTGCAATACAGTCTGAAGTCAAAGAGTGTGATTTCTTCAAGCTCCATTCTTCTTTCTCAAGATTGTTTTGGCTACTTGGGGTCTTTTGTGGTTCTACACAAATTTTTAAAATTATTGTTCTAGTTCTGTGAAAAATGCCATTGGCAATTTGATAGGGACTGTACTGAATCTGTAGACTGCCTTGGGTAGTGTGGTCATTTTAACAATATTGATTCTTCCAATCCAAGAGCCTGAGATGTCTTTCCATCTGTTTGTGTTGTCTTCAGTTACTTTCATCAGTGTCCTGCAGTTTTCAGAGCACAGGTCTTTTGCCTCCTTAGGTAGGTTTACTCCTGGGTATTTTATTCTTTTTGGTGCGATGGTAAATGGGATTGTTTTCTTAACTTCTCTTTCTGATCTTTCATTGTTAGAGTATAGAAATGTAACAAATTTCTGTGTGTTAATTTTGCGTCCTGCAACTTGACTGAATTCTTTGATGACCTCTAGTAGTTTTTTGGTAGCATCCTTAGGATTTTCTATGTATGTATCAGGTCCTCTGCATACAGTGACAGTTTTACTTCTTTTCAGATTTGGATGCTTTTTATTTCCTTTTCTGCTTTGGTTATTGTGACTAGGACTTCAAAGCTATGTTGAATAAAAGTGGTGAGATGAGCATCCTTGTCCTGTTGCTGAACTTAGAGGAATGCCTTTAGCTTTTCACCATTGAGTATGATGCTAGCTGTGGGTTTGTCATATATGGCCTTTATTATATTGAGTTATGTTCCCTCTGTGCCCACTTTCTGGAGAGTTGTTATCATAAATGGATGTTGAATTTTATCAAAAGCTTTTTCTGCATCTATTGAGATGATCATATGGTTTTTATTCTTTAATTTGTTAATGTGGTGTATCACATTGATAGATTTGCAGATACTGAAAAATCCCTGCAACCCTGGGATAAATCCCACTTGAGCATGGCGTATGATTCTTTTAATGTATTGTTGGAGTCGACGTGCTGGTATTTTTTGAGGATGTTTGCATCTGTGTTCATCAGTGATATTGGCCTGTAATTTTTTTTTTTTATGATATCTTTGTCTGGTTTTGGTATCAGGGTGATGGTGGCCTCTTAGAATGAGGTTGGAAGTGTTCCTTCCTCTGCAATTTTTGGAATAGTTTCAGAAGGAAAGGTGTTAAGTCTCCTCTGAGTGTTTGGTAGAATTCACCTGTGAAGCTGTCTGGTCCTGGACTTTTGTTTGTTGGGAGTTTTCTAATTTCTGATTCAATTTCAGCATTGGTAATTGGTCTGTTTATATTTTCTGTTCCTTCCTGGCTCAGTCTTGGGAGATTGTGCCTTTCTAAGAAATTACCCGTTTCTTCTAGGTTGTCCATTGTATTTGTGTAGTTGCTCATAGTAGCCTCTTTTGATCCTTTGTATTTCTTTGGAGTTAATTGTAACTTCTTTTTCATCGCTGATTTTATTGATTTGGGCCCTCTCCCTTTTTTTCTTGATGAGTCTGGCTGAAAGTTTATCAATCTTCTTTATCTTTTCAAAGAACCAGCTTTTAGTTTCATTAATCTTTTCTGTTTTGTTTTGGTTTTTTTTTTTTAGTCCCTATTTCATTTATTTCTCCTCTGATCTTTATGTTATCTTTCTACTAATTTTGGGTTTTGTTTGTTCTTCTTTCTCTAATTGCTCTAGATATGAGGTTAAGATTGATAGCCTTTGCAACAATTTGGTTTCAGTACAAGATATCAGTGGATAGTATTAGAGCCCCAAGTCTGCCCCTTTATACACAATAACTTCATTTATAATAAAATAAATATCCCAAGTTGCTGGAGAAGTTACTGATTTTCAGCAAGTGATTCTAGGAAAATTGGTTACTGGGGAAAGGGAAGGATAAGGCTATATCTTCACCGTTAATCATAATAAATTACAGAAGGAGCAAGTGGTTAATACTAAAAAGAAAAATATAATAAAAGAAATATAGGTAGAGTTAACAGTGGGATCTGAAAAGACTTTCTAAAGCTAAAAGTAATGGAAAATCAGAGGAAATGATTGATAATGTTTGATTATATATAAATTTAGAAACATTTATATGTCAAAACATAAAATTAAAAGATAAGGGACACCTTAAAGGAAATTTTTGCCACTTTATATGTGTCCATATAATAGACAAAGTTGCTCTTACTATACAGAGAATAAATGTTATGAATAAATAAGAAAACACAACATTTCAGTAAAAAATGAGCAAATGTGAACAAATAAAACCATAAAAATGCAAATAGAAAAATGTGTATACTTAAAGCTAACGTAAATATAAATTTAAATAGTACAGATTAAATAATGATGAAACATCATTTTTACCCCATCAAACTAAGAAAGTTTGAAATTTAAAACTTAAAGTGGGTAAGAGTATAATGAAACGATACAACTTATACGTTACTTACTGTAAGTATGTGAACTTTTTCGGAAAAGAGTTTTTACTCTTTGATCTCATAATTCCATTTCTGATGATCTATCCTAAAATAATGGAGTTGCATATTAGTCATTTCTCTCTGTGTAACAAATCACTCCAAAACAAAGTGGCTTAATAAGCATTTATTATCACATGGTTTCTGTGGGTCAGGAATTCCTTGCAGCATAGCCAGGAACCTCTAGTTAAGGTTCCCTTGCAACATTACAGTCAAGGTGCTGACCAGAGCTGCAGCTGTCTTAACGGCTCCACTACGGGGGACTCGGCTTCCAGGCTCGCTCAGGTGGCTCTTGGCAGGTCTCAGGTCTTTGCCAGCTGTTGGCTGAAGACATCAGGTCCTTGCTGTATGGACCTCTCCATAGAGCTGCTTACAACGTGGTAACTTACCTTCTTGAAGGAGAGATGGAAGTCATGTTGTTTTTGTAATCTTATCTTAGAAGTAACATCTCATTGCTTAGGCCGTGGTCTTATTTGCCAGAAGAAAGCCCTAGTTCAGCCCACACCCTGGGGAGAGGATCACACGAGGGCATGGATACCAGGAGATGGGCTTATTGGGAGTATTTTAGATACTCTTTCCCACACAGGTTGATATACCGAGGTTTTTAAGCATAGGTTTTTAAAAATTTTATAATAGCAAAAAAAAGTGCATAATCACGTGCAAAGAAACAATTAAGGAAGCAATTTAAATGTTCTACAACAGAAGAATGGTTGGAGTGTTCTCTGCATCCTCAGAGTGATTGTGTAATTGTATAATAATAGTAATGTCTACCTTTCTGAGTGTCAGTCATATGCTAGGCATTTGCTAAGATATTTACAAATATTTCTGATCCTAACAACAACCATGTAAGGTAGTGGTTATTATCTTCATTTTACAAATGAAAAGGCTGATGCTTATAGACTCGGCACAGAAATGTCGTTGTAGAGTTACCTGGCTTCAAAGCCCAGCGATCACACTGCCAGTTATGTATGCTTATGAAGAATATTAAATGACACGAGGAAGGCTTACAAAACGGTTTTTACAAAGTGATTCGTGTGCACATTTTATTTACATGTAAGGAAAAAAAGAATAGCCAAAAATGTTATCTTTCAGTGGCATAATAATAGAATTTTTTTCTTTAACCTTTTATTCTAAATCTTCTGCATTCTATATATATTCCCTTTATTATTAAAAACCAGAACACTTTGAAAAGCAGTTCCGCTCCCTCTGCTCCCAAGGGAAGACCACTAGCAAGACTTGTACACACCATTCTTTGTGAAATTGAAATTGTACATGTGGTAATGAATCAAATCCATTTATTCTGCTCTTCCAGGTTACTGATCTCTCCTTACCCAACTATCTGATGGCATCTTCGATTGGACTGCTTCCCACCCAGCTCCTGAATTCTTATTTGGGTACCACCCTGCGGACCATGGAAGATGTCATTGCAGAACAGAGTGTTAGTGGATATTTTGTTTTTTGTTTACAGGTGAGTTTAAGACCAAGGATTGTCTTTTTTGTTTGTTTCCTTTTTGTGTGACATTACTGATTTAAATCTAGCAAATTTCATTGAAAATAATTTAAGAAGATTTTTTCCTTTTTACATCTTTTCTTGTTTTTTCAATACTACTTCATATTGGGCAAAATTTACATTTTTAATTGAGTGGATATGTGGAAATATATAGAACTGAATTGACACTTACTGAAAATTCTCTTAAATAGAAAAATGGGAATGACAAAAATAGGGTTGTTTTTGCAGTGATTATTTTCAAAGTCATCACTAAACCAGATTCTGAGTTTGTATGAAGTGTTGTTAATTCTGTGTTTCTAAGATAATTTTAATGAGATTTGGTGGGGTTAGGTTTTTATCTTAATTTCCCTTCAACTTTGAAAGTATTGAACTCTTCTATTGGTATTTTTTAGGTTATTATACTGGCAATGTAAATTTCTTTCTAATAAAGTTTGATGTGAACAAAAAATTTTTTTAGAAAGTAATGCTTTATAAAAAGTGTAAAAGTATTCCATTATAAGTCCAAATAATATTCATGTAATAGAGTATTACTCCTCTGTAAATTGTAGTACAGTTTGGGGTTCATATAATTCCATGTAAGAGGTTGATAAAAGAGGAAAATCTTGCCAGGGAGGCAGATTTATTCAGTGCCTTAAATTACACACAGGAAGAGTTAAAATTCGTTTGCTTGTGATACATCTTATTCCTGAGACTTACTAAAATATAAAATCACCGTAATTTTCGTTGATTTGGTAAGACGATGATGAGCGCTAACAGGTATTGGATGCTTTATAGGCCATGTGTTTAAGCTCATTTACTGCCTCTACTTTCTTGAGCGAATTGTGCTCATCTCTTTCCAACTCTGCTTTCAGTAATGTCACATTGGTAGCTTGAAATTGGTCATGACGGGGTATTTACAGTATGAAATATGGCAAGTGTTCTACAGCAGGCCTCCCCCCTCTGATCCCTAAGAGCTAGTTAACCAGCACATCATTGGACAGCAATTTGCCTGACAGCAGAGCTGCAAGGGGCAGGAGCGGGATTTGAACACAGGCAGCTGGTCTTGGAGTCCATGCGCATAGCCAGTAGACTGCAGTCTGCAGGCAGGTGGTACTAATGAGACAGCTGCCTTGACTTCCTGGCCCCTTGAACTGTAAGTTTTAACTTACACTGTTACTGAATGTATGGTATCATATTGCAAATTTACTGTTAGTGGTATTATTCTCAAGTTTTTGAGGTACTATTTTGTATTAAAAATTCTAAGATAAATAAAACGAGAGTTAATTTTCTTTGTGCTTATGCAGTACAAGTTCATTAAACAAAGTAAGCCCAGGGCTATTTACATTAAACTATAATAAAGCTTCTCAATAAAAGGGCTTGGTTTAATAAAAATGTAATATTTTTTCAGGAAATCGTTTTTAATTTTTCTTCACTGTTTTTTCTTCAGTATTACATTTTTTTAAGATAACCTAAATCTAGATTTAGAGTTTTTGTTAGTTTGTTTATTTTTATTAATGTGGCATGCTAATCACATATTAAACTTTCTATGCATTATATAGTATTTATGTTAATAATTTACGTTTATAATCATCCTATACTATAAGATTCTGATGTACAGAGTATAAGTACTATATAAATACTGTAAGATTCTGATGTACACTACATTCTCAGATTGATTTTTTTTAGTATATTTAAGCGTATTTTAAGCATATTTTATGTTTTTCTAGTTTACTGAAAACAATTTGAAACATCTTTTTTTTTAAATTGAAGTATAGTTGATTTACAATGTTGTGTTAGTTTCTGTTGTACAGCTTAGTGATTCGGTTATATGTATATTCCTTTTCATACTCTTTTTCATTATAGGTTATTACAAGGTATTGAATATAGTTCCCTGTGCTATGTATAGTAGGACCTTGTTATTTATGTTTTATACATAGTAGTTAGTATCTGCAAATCCCAAACTCCCAATTTATGCCTCCTCACCCTTCTTTCCCTACTAATAACCATAAGTTTGTTTTCTGTATCAGTAAGTCTTTGAAACATCTTTTTTTCTTAACATTGTAATTAGAAGTCCTCATTATTAGTAGCTTTCAGAAGATTTACACTACTTGATACTTTATATTTCTATGAATATTAGTAAACTACTCAACTGTAATCAGTGGAGTTGTAATAAAATGAAATAGCTCATGCATTTGTCAGTGATGCTTCTTAAAATATAGGAGGATCTTTTTTCTAGCGATTTCTGACCCTTTTTCTTGAGTTGGCAAATTAAAGCTTAGAATACAAAGGAGGAAAGGCAAATATCTTTTAGCCCAGACATTTACAAAAACCATCACCACCACAACAAAAGGATGAAGGCATATTTATGCTTTAATATGATACATTGATGTTACTTATAGTTTAATTTGATTGAGGGAGGATTTAATTTAGCTTACAAAAGATATACAGGCGAATAAAAAAAGTCATTTGATGGGGGAAAATTAGCATAGGAAAAAGAGTGAAATATAGGTTAAAATTAGTAATGTATTATGAGGTTCCTCATATTTGCTAGAAATGAGCCACAAATTTGCCACCTATTATAGCCACCTAAAGTGATCCGCAGTGTCTGTAAAATTAAAGCAATACCAAATAGATGTTCAGAGGAAAGCCGAACTGTTTCTTGTATTCATGTAGATTCCATGGTTTGTCAATTCAGCTAACTGTTCCATGCCCTGTATTTTTTTGTGTGTACTCATCAGCCAAAACCCCAATCCTGGATAAATCCAAGTTTTGATCTGCTTTGCACCTGCCCTTTTAGGGAAGACATACAACCAAGCAGATTGATGATGCTTCATTTTCCTAACCTTCAGCTGGTTTCTCAGCACTGCCCTATATTCTGTCTGTTCCTTTGTCTTCTCGTTTCCCCATTTTTCCTTAATGACTGTTTCAAACTTAGCTTCACTCTCTTCACAGTTTTCTCCTCCTCCCTTTGCTTCCCTCTTCATTCTCAATAGATGACCTCTCCTGCTTAACAGAAGAATCAAAAGCCTGCAAATGGGAAACCCCTCAATTTCCGACTAAGAAATTTACTGACCCCCTTGTGTCCTGCTTGTACGCTCAGCCTGCTCTTCCACTAATGGTGGAAGGAATCCCTTTCAGTGTGTGCCTTTGTGTATAAAGCTTGTCCTTCTGCTTGTGTTTGATTCTTTTGCTTTAATAGGGAAACTTTTTTAAAAGTTTTTTTTTTTTTTCTTGTTGTGGGATTTTTTTTAACACTTCACTGGGCTGTTGGGAAGAGTTGGTACCCTAGGCCAGGCCCTAGGATGAAGAAAGCATCTGGGGAGAACCCCATGTAAAGATGTAGCCAGTTCACCCTTGTTAGGGACCTGAAAAACTTTTCACTGGTTCTCAACTTATTTTCTGTGGCCTTGCCAAATCCTTCCCTCAAGCTTTCATCACTAACCTTCTCTAAACCAGATACACTTTCCAGTCCTCATCGTAGCAACCTAAGACTCTTTTGGCAATGCCTTTTTAAAACACTTTCTTTTCCTAGCTCCTTTGATACCATATCTTCATCTTTTCCCATCTTTGCCTGGCTCTTTTATTAGCACCTCCTCCTCTCTTCACCCCTAAATTGGTCTTCCTCTGGATTCTACCCTGACCTTTCTGTTCTCACTCTGAAAACTTTCCTTCTTGGTAAAGGTGGCTGCGATGATACTTACTGTAACGGCTCCCATATATGCCTCTTCAGCTTAGCCTGTTTTCCACACCTTTAGACCCATGCACTGAATTGCTTTGGATAGCTGATAGGTACCTCAGATTCATCATGTCCTAAGCAGAGAACTTAACATCTCATCCACATCCTCCCCCAGTTACTTATCTAACATTTTCTCTATGTCTTTTTATGATCTCACCATCCACATAGTATCAAACAGGGTATTCGATAAGTATACCTTGTGTTTTTAAGAGAGCTAACATGTTAGGGAACAAACAAGATTTAAAAACCTACCATTAAAATACCTAATTTGCTTAGAATTGTACCGAGTAATGGGTACTCGCTCAGTGGTGCCCCTTGTGCAAACTCCACGTTCCCCCTTTTGCTTCTCCTGTCCCACCCCCAGTAAGCTGTCCTTCACCACAGCCCTGACAATTGTATGTAGAATACTTTTCCCATAAAACTGTTAAAATTATAGGTAGGGCTAATTGAAACTATTATATTTTATAATCACTATGCTTAGAGCAGCCTTTGGAAGCTTGTTGGGACATTAAACAACACCTATTGAGAATATTTACTCCAAACTCTAAAGAATCGCTTTACAAATGAGCTTTGGAGTAAATACCATTTAGAAGATGCGCAGACATTCTGCTGAATTGTATGTAGAGTGTTCAAGCCCAGAGGGACACAACTTTCGGACAGTGGGAGAAGCCCACGTGGTTTAAAGGGGCTCACCTGAAATCAGGTCACTAGTGAGTGGCTAAACTAAGACCAGAACCTCGTTTCAGTGTGATGCTTTTTCTAGTTATCCCTTTGACTGGCATTTTTTTGTTGTTGTTCACTCATTGTCATGTTTTCCTTTTTCCCTAAGTGTAGACAATTTCATGTTCATGGTTTCTAGGTGATTTCTTCTGAAGCTTATTGGCATTTCATTTTTTAAAAAAATGTTTCTTAATGGTTTTAATTTAGGCTGCAGCAGGCAGGTCATTTGCAAACAGTAGTACTTCTCTCTAAGTGGGCTTAGAGGTTGTGGTCATAGCTCTGCACAGACAGGCTACTACAGTAGTTACATTGAGAAAGTTTAGCCCGCTCTCAACCTCTGTTGTAGAATTCGTTTTTATTCTTGGAAGGAAGCTTTCTGATACAAAGAGGCAGGCTTGACTTGTATCAAACAAACATCACTTATACGGACTAAAAGGGATGTATGCCTGCCTTGTATCAACCTAATACTATAGAATGGTTACCCTGTAGATCGTGGTTCTCACCCAGCAGCCAAGGAAAGAGTAAATGACAACTGCCTGTAAACTATTTAAACATTTTTACCTAACTGTATCTGAGATGCATCCTGTTGGAACATTCCTAAACCAAATACTCATTGGATTTATTTTTCCCTTTTTTCTATGTAAAATAATTGTTAACTGTAATGTTTTATTTTTATTCACAGATTATTATAAGTATAGGCCTCATGTTTTATGTAGTTCATCGAGCTCAAGTGGAATTGAATGCAGCTATCGTAGCTTGCGAAATGGAACTGAAAACTTCTCTGGTTAAAGGCAATCAACCAAATATCAGCGGCTCTTCATTCTACAGCAAGAGGACCCTGACGTTTTCTGGAGGTGGACTCAATGTTGTATGATTCTAGCGAAACGTATGATTTTCAGGGGCCTTGTGTGCTGTCCAGGGTCGAGCGGTCTCCTCACTAGTGGGCAGACGCAAGTTCTAATTGTATTAAGGCACAAAAAACAAAACTGACAAGTTTTTAAATTGCAAATTTTTTTAAAGGAAGAACCATTTTCTGGACATGTAAGTGTAAATGCAGTTTTGACTGCACCTCTTTGTCGTTTACTGTGCCCATAATGGCCTGTAGGTCTGCACTTTAGTTTTATTTTATTCTTTGTTCTCTTTCTGGGTACTTATGAACAGAGAAATAATCCAAATATTTTTCTGCATATTGTCTTTATTTATAAAGTCCATAAATAGTTGTATGCATCTTTCCTACATATAAAGATGAGTAAAAGTATGCAATTTTAAGTGTGTAATATTACTGGATGTTCTTTGCTTCAGTAGTCTTTCCAGAAAGGATAAACAGATTTTTTTGGGTTTGGGGTTGTTTTCTTTTAATTGTTTTAGGTGGGACCACTTTGCTTCCCTTCTCCTTACTAGTTAGAAAATAGACATGAACTTTTGTTTGAATGTATTTTTGCAAGGATCATACTGTTGCAGGGCCATTTACACCCATACACACAAGCTTAAATCCTACATTGTGGGACTCAAGTGCTCTTAAGATACCTTTTTTAGTTTCACTGTGTAATACGGAAAGCAAAAGGGAAATTACTCAATGGGTGGTGGCTCAGATTAGAACTTGTGTTCTAATGTCATTACGTTGGCTTTACCCTTCTTAGGTCTTTCATCAAAGGGCTGTCCTGCAGTCTTATTTAAACATTTTATTAAAATAAACTTCTTTTCCTTTTTATATTCGCGATTAGGCTTTGAAATAAAGATGTTATCCTTTTAAAGTGGTGGGCTTGCCGTCATTGAAGGTGTCTCTCGGGTGGCCTTGTTTGATCAAAATGCCTTTTTAAAAAAACCAAGCTTTAAAATCATGTTTATAATTCCATTGAGTACATATATATTTGTCCCCATAGTCTTCAGCTTTAAAACTATAAATATAGTGTTAACTTAATGCCCAGATTTGTATCGTTTGTTTTACTTTAGGTTTATTTTGTTTGGTTTTTTTGGTACTTGTTTTTCTCTGGTAAGACTCAGGAATTCTGAAATGTGAATTTTAAGTCTCTCTACTCTTTCTCCTGTAGCATGAATTGAGTGTATTTATTCATAGCACTTACGTGGATAGCATGTAATAATTTGGCATATGATTCATATGACATGTTATTCATTTATCACCTTATATTTTTTAAGTAGTTTAATTGTCAACTTAATGATTAGTTTTTCACAGTGGAGATTATAGATATGAATGCAAATTTTCTGACAGGTATCTTTTTTAGCTATGAAAATGCCACCTTATCAGAGACCTCCCTTTTTGCCTTTTCATTAGGGTGAAATCCTTGCCCTGATTTACTAAAGTGCAAAAGAATTATTTGGAAGTATAGTAAAGATGCATTTGATCATTTCAATTAATTTTTTGCCTATCACAGGTATAATTGTTTTCCTTTCCTTCATAATGCATAATAAGCGTTCTCACCTTTGAGTCACAGTGAAGTTTATTTATACGTCCGTGCTAAGACCTCAGTGCAAATGATCTGCTAGGCACCTGGATCCACAGCACTTTATTGGCCTACAAATCCTTCCTTCTTTTATTGATAGAAAAAATATATAGTATTAGAATCTTCTTACTCTTTTTTGAATCCTAATTATTTGTTTAGATATTTTTAAAGTTATTTTAGTTTAATTATCTCAATGAACAATACATCTGACTTACTTTTTTCTGTCTTACTTGACAATATTTCTCTTGTGCTTCTTGTTTGTTGGTTAGTTTTTGTTAAAGAACTCAGTAATTTAAGATCACTGCTTTCATATAATTGTGTTACACTACATGGATTTTGAAGTGCATTTTATTTACTTAGCATTTTGTAACTTAAATAATTTCACCAAATGAATACCTTTTGGCAGTTCGTAATGAGTTCTTCCAGGTGCATTTTGCTTGGTACTTAAATAAGTAAAAAAAAAAAAAAAATAATAATAATTTTTCTGTATTCTGCCATAATTTTCTATAATAAAATCATCCATTTTTACTAAAAATAGTATGGATTTACTATTTCTAAGATACTAAAACTGCAATTTTCTTTTTTTTGTTTTAAATCATTTCCAGCCTCCAAGCAAACTACAATCCTTTATAGTCATGCTGTTGGATAGCTGGATTTGATTGCTGAGTTTTCAGATGTGCTGTCTGTAAATTGTGCAAAGCATCGCCATGCCTTATTCACTCCATCTTTAACCCTGCATCCCAGATTTCTGGCAGCAACAAATTTCTACAGGATCCTTTTATGTTGCCCAATTATTGCCTTCAGTCAGAGTATATATTTATAAAATAAAATGTTTTGGATTTCTCAAACCAGTTAAGTGCAGTGTAAAATTGCTTTATATGCATATTTTTAAAAGCACACAATTTACCTAATATCCAAATCTGATGAAAGATATGTTCCGTTTTTTAAAATTCTTTGGGCCTTTTTCTTAGTTTTCCATGTTTTCTGACTTACTATTAATGATTTTATTTACTTTTTGCCAAGTTTTGTCATGTAAATTATTTTCGAACAGCAGCACCTTTTTAAAAACACAGACATAATAATTTACAAATGCTTTCATGCCCATTTTCATTTGACCATCTGATTTGTGAAATAACTTGAAATATGTTCTCTTTGGTTTGTGAAAATAATAGAAACCAAATTTCTGTCATTAGAATGTGTATTTTGAGTTTATATTCAGAAATGATTTTGCGGTTTTGTTCAGAGCTAGCCATACTCTCTTTTTATGCACTTTGTAACCAACTGCAAACCTTTCTAAGACGACTTTACCCTGATAGGTCAAGCATCTTGACTATAAAACCTTTCCCTCTTTGAGAAGCTATTCAGTATCTATTCTTATCTACTGTTGCTGTTACTAAGTGGTGGGGCTACAAGCATACCCCAGCGTTTCTGGGTTTGTTAATGTGCAATACTGATTTGAACTATTCATAGGAAAGGTGCTATTGGTTACATATGTCAATACGTGTGAGACTTTCTTTAGAAGCTTAAAGTTATTAGATACGTGCCAGGTTGATGATGTCGGTAAATCCTGAGATGTATGGTAAATCCATGCTGTTCAAAACCAGTCAGCATTTGCGGAGAAGAGAGGTTTAAAAAAGAGAGATTTAATGAGGACCTCAGAAACAATGTTACTGACCTAGGTTGATAACTTCAGTGATGGAATTTTGTTTCAGACACAGGCCACTCAGAGTGTCAGAATGATGGTCAGAATAACACTGTCTGGTTTTTAAATTGGATTCTGTTGATTTCTGTTACAATAAACTGTTTTGGATGTAATTTTTTAAAGGTCATGTCTTTAAGCTGAAAAGCCTGTAAAGGGAATGGAATCACGTGTTCTACAGGATATTTAACTAAGGAATTCCTCACATATATTGAACATAAGCCGTTAATTAATTCCACAACTCAGTAGTAACTTGGTACTTCTGAATTGCAAAGTGATTGCTGCAAACTATTTTCTAGGGTAGCTAAAGATTTAAAACATAATTCTAAAGGCAAATCAGTAAAATCTCTTGATTATTGGTATCCCAGATCACTTCTGTGCCTGAGAAAATAAAAGGTTATGTTTTATTTTCCTTCTCTCTTCTCTTTCTTTCCCTCTATAATGAATGGATATAGAGACATGTGCCATGAGGAGGGAACAATTCAGGAGGGAAGGAGGAGGGCATGCTGGTAACTGAGCTCAGATGGGGTGGTTACAGTTACAGCAGGGGCCTGTGGAGAAATGATTCTGATGTCTTACACTGGCACTTGATCTTCAGTGGTTTTTTTTTCTAATACCCCTAGTCATGAAATGCTACCTGCCAAACAATTGTTAGTCATTTGTCCCAACTGCAGTACTGTTTGTGATGCCTTTCATAATGTTAAAAGACTTCTACCAATCTAATTTCCTGTTGATCTCTACCCTATTTCCATGACTGTTTCCTCGAGGGCCCATTCTTTCATCTTAAAACATAAAAAAAAAGCAAAAAAAAAAAAAAAAGTACTTGTTCTTATTTATTTGTAGCAGATCCCATACTATTGTTACCAAGTCCAAACTCGTTCTTGGTCTGCTCGCCACACGACAGGCCAGTAAATCGGGAGATGAGGTGTTGGGGCAAGGAATAGCAACTTTATTCAGAAAGCTGGCAGACCTACAGGATGGCAGACTAATGTCTTGGAGAACCATCCTCCTCAAGTCAGAATTCAGGCTCCTTTTATACTAAAAAACAGGGGAGGGGGTGTGGTTGGTTGGTGCAAACTTCTTGGTGTAGGAATTCTTTGTTCTTGTAGGTGTCCAGGTGCACCAGGTCATGGTGTCTCTGTAAAACCTCCAACAAAACAAGTGTTATTTTCTATTCTGCAACTTGTTATCTTTCTATAAGTGCAAAAGTGTTAATATCCTTAAAAGGTCAGAGCCTTGAAAATAGGCCGTCGTCTATATTTCAGGCTAAAGGCAACATTGTTTCATAAAAGGTGCAGAGCTGGCAAGACTAAGCCTTGAAAACAGGGCACAGGGTAAAAACAAGAGACAGATCTAATGTGGAGTCAGATTTGTTCTTTTCTATTACACTATCACATGTACACTTTTTCTAGACATTTTAGGTCACAATTGCTTGCTAGAACACAAAATAGGCCAAAGGGGGACACCACATATTGCAGACTGCCTCAGCTGGGGTGGTGCAGTGGAGTAGTCATTGGGTAAGTGTGTTGGCAGTGTGTGTGTTCACTACCCAAGTTTGTACAGTACTTTCTGTCATGCTCTCCCTCCTTGGTTGAGGGTGCCTGTCAGCACTCAGAGTGCAGGGAAAACGTATTTTTTTTAACTTTTTTTTTTTTATTGAGTTATAGTCAGTTTACAATGTTGTGTCAATTTCCAGTGTAGAGCACAATTTTTCAATTATACATAAACATACATATATTCATTATCACATTCTTTTTTGCTGTGAGCTACCACAAGATCTTATATATATTTCCCTGTGCTATACAGTGTAATCTTGTTTATCTATTCTTCATATGCCTGTCAGTATCTACAAATTTCAAACCCCCAGTCTGTCCCTTCCCATGCCGGGAAAACATATATTAATAGTACAGTATTATGAGTTAAATATGGAACATTTTTAAGGAAATCATTATATGTATGGTGGTATTAAAACAGGGTACATATATATGGTAAATTTATATTTAATCGTTCATATTTCAACAGAGTTGATTATCCAAATTGAGTAACTACTAACTGTTATTACTGTCTTAAAGTGATTAATACTCTGTATGGTAACATGCTGGTTGAAAGGCTTAAAAAACACAAAATATGCATAATGTTGAAAAGAGTGAGTGGAATGTGCATTGAACCAAAAATAATTTGAAAAATCAAAAAATTCTTAAAGTAAATATATAATTAGAGTGGTATTTTTTAATGTTAAGTATGTTTATCCTAGGAGGCATAAAACTCATAACCACCATAAAGTAGTAGAAACCAGGAGGAAATTCTTTGGCTCTGTCATTGTCATTTATAAAGCCATTTTCAGTAGAAATGTTTTGACACATGGCCTGTTTCATACTCATTATCTTTTAACAATCCTGCACTCAAATTAACCACTGTTGGGAGGACAGGGAGCTGAGTAGTTTTCCACTAAGTTTTTTTTTAGTTCATTCTGATTTTTTTTGGGGGGTGGGGTGTAAGCAGGTTTATTTATTTATTTTTTTTAGCGGAGGTACTAAGGATTGAACCCAGGACTTCATGCATGCTAGGCGTGCACTCTACCACTAAGCTATACCCACTGCCCTTATTATTCTGATTTTTTAATTGAAGTATAGTCAGTTCATTATTCTGATTTTAAGTTAACTAACTGGTTTTGTGTCATCGCATTCCTACTTTAGATATATAGTAGGACAGCTTCACTTGAAATCAGTATTCTAGGTAGTTCATAGCAGTGCGTTGAATTACAAGATGAACTTGGAACAGATTCTGGTAACATTAAAGCTGAGTGTCTTGTCTTCCCTCCACTTGCTGCTAGGATCAGCTCTTACGAGTTCATGGGGGTCTTGGTAGAGAAAACCAGAGCAGCTAGTTTTCCTACATGGGCTGGAAAATGCTGGGAGGAAACACTGGAGTGCTGTAGACCTTGAGGACATTTTAGCATTGAAATCTGTGGGTTTCTCAGGAAGGTTTGACAGAGGTCCCACCACAATGTGTCAGTTCTCCCTGACCTCTAAAAGGCTGAGCAGGAGCTGAATGACCTGAATGTTCCTTGCTGTCTGAAGAGGACCACATAGAGAGAAGCTTCCTGCAAGCTTCCTCAAAGGAATTCACAGCGTGCCTACTTCCCATTCCACCCTTGGCATTTCTTATGTCGTATTAATTGCAGCATTGTTCTTAGTGCCAAACAACTGGAAACAAAGTAAACACAGTGCACAGGGGAATGGCTGAATAAATTATGGTCCATCCACACCAAGGGAGATTGAATAACCACTTCCTTAGAAAAGAGGATGGATGTACACCAGTAAATTAGAAAGATTTCCAAGAAGTATTTTGTTTTGTGAAAGAAATGAGACACAGAAAACTAAGTAAAACTATTGCTTTTTTGAGAAAATGGCTTATTTCCCTTTACTTTATGACTTTTTGTACATGAGTTTCTATACATGAATTTATATACATGTGAATAGGTGCATTTCCCCATGTCGGATTAAATGAATAGAGTGGAAAATGGAAAGAAACCTACTAGTTTCAGCTGGATTACTTTGGTGGTGGGGGGTGACTAACAGGGGTGGAATGAAGAGGAGAGAGAATGAAGGTAATTAAGCCAAAAGGAAACGGGGGAAATATTGCACTATTTTTTTTAAATTGTAAAGTGAACCCACATTCCTTTCTTTGGCATGGTGGAACTCATCCTCTCATTAAACCATCCCAGCTGATTGTCATTCTGTTCACGTTCTGGAGGTGATCCATAGCAGTATTGAAGCATGGGATCTCTCTTTTTTTAATTCTTATTTTTAATTGACATGTAGTCGATTTACAATGTAAGTTTCCAGGGCACAGCAAAGCAATTCAGTTATACATGTATATGAATATGTCTTTTCAGTTTCTTTTCCAACTCATTACAAGAAATTGAATATAGTTACCCTGTGCTCTACAGTAGGTCCTTGTTTATTTTATAAATAGTAATGTGTATCTGTTAATCTGAAACTCCTAATCTGTCTCTCCAACTTCCCTTTCCCCCGGTAACCACAGTTTGTTTTATATATTTGTAAGTCTATTTCTGGTCTGTAAATAAAATGTGTATTTTTTTTAGATTCCACATATAAGTGATGTCATGGTATTTGTCTTTGTCTGACTTCACTTAATATGACAATCTCTAGGTCCATCCATGTTGCTACAAATGACATTATTTCATTCTTTTTTATGTCTGAGTCATATTCCACTGTCTGTCTGTCTGTCTATCTATCTGTCTATCTCAACATCTTCTTTACCCATTCATCTGTCAAAGGACATTGAGGTTGTTTCCAGCATTGGGTGTTGTAAATAATGCTCCTGTGAACATTGGGGTGCATGTGTCTTTTCAAATTAATAGTTTTCTCCAGATATATGCCCAGGAGTGGGATTGCTGGATCATATGGTAAGTCTGTTTTTATCTTTTTAAGGAACCTCCATACTGTCCTCCATAGTGGCTTCACCAATTTACATTCACACCAGCAGTGTAGGAGGGTTCCTTTTTCTCCATACCCTGTCCAGCATTTATTATTTGTAGAGCTTTTTAATGATGGCCAGTCTGACTGGTAAGAGGTGCTACCTCATAGATTTGATTTGCATTTCTCTGATAATTAGCAATACTGAACTTTTGCTCATGTGCCTATTGGCCATTTGTATGTCTTCATTGAAGAATTGCTTGTTTAGGTCTTCTGCCTGTTTTGGATTGGGTTTTTTGTTGTTAAGTTGTATGAGCTGTCTGTTTATTTTGGAAATTAGTCCCTTGTCAGTCACATTATTTACAAATATGTTCTCCCATTCTGTAGGTTGTGTTTTTGTTTTGTTTATGGTATCCTCAGCTGTGCAAAAGCTTTTAAGTTTAATGAGGTCCCATTTGTTTATTTTTCCTTTTATTTCCATTACTCTAGGAGATGGTTAAAAAAAAATACCTTTGTGATTTATGTCAAAAGAGTATTCTGCCTATGTTTTCCTCTAGAAGTTTTATAGTATCCAGTCTTACCTTTAGGTCTTTAATCCATTTTGAATTTATCTTTGTATATGGTATTAGAGAATGTTCTAATTACATTCTTTTACAGGTAGCTGTCCATTTTTCCCAGCACCATTTAGTGAAGAAACTGTCTTCCCCCCATTGTATATTCTTGCCTCCTTTGTTGTAGATTAATTGATGATAAGTGCATAGGTTTATTTCTGGGCTTTTTATCCTGTTCCATTGATCTATGTGTCTGTTTTTTGTGCCAGTGCCATACTGTTTTGATTACTGTAACTTTGTAGTGTAGTCTGAAGTCAGGGAGCATGATTCCCCCAGCTCCATTCTTCCTTCTCAAGATTGTTTTGGCTATTTGGGGTCTTTTATGGTTCCACACATATTTTAACAGTTTTTGGTCCAGTTATGTGAAAAATGTCATTGGTAATTTGATAGGGATTGCATTGAATCCGTATATTGCCTTGGGTAGCATGGTCACTTTAACAATATTGACTCTTCTAATCCAAGAACATGGTATATCTTTGCATCTGTGTTATCTTCGATTTCTTTTGTTAGGTGTCTTACAGTTTTCAGGGTATAGGTCTTTTGCCTCCTTAGGTAGGTTTATTCCTACATATTTTATTCTTTTTGATGTGATGCTAAATGGGATTGTTTCCTTAATTTCTTTTTCTGCTGTTTTGTTGTTAGTGTATAGGAATGCAACTGATTTTTGTATGTTAACTTCGTGTCCTGCAACTTTACCTAATTCATTGATGAGCTCTAGCAGTTTTCTGGTAATGTCCTTAGGATTTTCTGTGTAGACAGTATCGTGTCATCTGTGTACACTGATAATATTACTTCCTTTCCAATTTGGGTTCTTTTTATTTCTTTTTCTTCTTTGATTGTTGTAACTGGGACTTCCAAAACTATGTTGAATAAAAGTGGTGAGAAAAGCATCTTTGTCTTGTTCCTGATCTTAGAGGAAATGCTTTCAGCTTTTTATTGAAAAGTGTGAATGATGATTATGAAGCATATGATGTTAGTTGTGGCTTTGTCATATATGGCCTTTAATATGTTGAGGTATGTTCCCTTTGTGCCCAATTTTAGTGGAGAGTTTTTATAAATGGATGTTGAATTTTATCAAAAGCTTTTTCTGCATTTATTGAGATGATCATATGCTTTATATTCTTCAGTTTGCTAATGTGGTGTGTCACATTGGTTGATTTGCAGATATTGAAAAATCCTCGCATCTGTGGAATAAATCACACTTGATCATGGTGTATGATCCTTTTAATGCATTGTCAGAGTCGATTTGCTGGTATCTTGAGGATTTTTGTATCTGTATTCATCAGTGACATTGGCCTGTAATTTCTTTCTTTATGATATCTTTGTCTGGTTTTGGTATCAGGGTGATGGTGGCCTCATATAATGAGTTCAGGAGTGTTCCTTCCTCTGCAATTTTTTGGAATAGTTTCAGAAGGATAGGTGTTAAGTCTTCCTTAAGTGTTTGGTAGAATTCACCTGTGAAGCCATCTGTTCCCAGACTGTTCCCAGGGAGTTTTTTAATTGCTGATTTGATTTGGGTACTGGCAATTGGTCTTTTATATTTTCTATTTCTTCCTGGTTTAGTCTTGACAAATTGTACCTTTCTAAGAAATTGTCCGTTTCTTCTGGGTTGTCCTTTTTTTGGCGTATAGTTGCTCAGAGTAGCCTCTTATGATCCCTGGTATTTCTGTGGTGTCAATTACAACTTCTCCGTTTTCATTTCTGATTTTATTAATTTAGGACCTCTCCCTCTTTTTCTTGGTGAATCTGGCTAAAGGTTTATCAATTTTCTAAAGAACCAGCTTTTTTCCTTGAACTTTTCTTTCTTTCTTTCTTCTTTCTATCTCTATTTCATTTATTTCTGCTCTGATCTGTATGATTTCTTTCCTTCTACTGACTTTGGGTTTTATTCTTCTTTATCTAATTGCTTTAGGTGTAAGATTAGGTTGTTTATTTGAGTTTGTTTGTTTGTTTCCTGAGGTAAGCTTTTATTGCTATAAACTTCCCTCCTAGAATTGCTTTTGCCGTGTCCCAGAGATTTTGGATCATCGTGTTTTCTTTTTCATTTGTCTCTCAGTATTTTTTGATTTCCTCTTTGATTTCTTCATGATCCATTGGTTATTTAATAGCATATTGTTTAGCTTCCATGTGTTTGTGGTTTTTGCAGTTTTTTTTCTAATGGTTGACTCCTAATCTCATAGTGTTTTGATCAGAAAAGACGCTTGATATGATTTCAGTTTTGTTAGATTTATTGAGGCTAGCTTTGTGGGCCAGCATGTGATCTATCCTGGAGAATGTTCCATGCGCACTTGAGAAGAATGTGTATTCTGCTGCTTTTGGATGGAATGATCTATAAATATCAATTAAGTCCATCTGGTCTAATGCATCACTTGAGGCCTGTATTTCTTTATTGATTATCTGTCTGAATGATCTGTCCATTGATGTAAGTGGAGTGTTAAAGTCCCCACTGTTATTGTGTTACTGTTGATTTCTCCTTTTATGTCTGTTAATAGTTGCCTTATATATTGAGGTGCTCCTATGTTGGGTGCATATATATTTACAATTATGATAGCTTCTTCTTGGATTGATCCCTTGATCATTATGTAGTGGCATTCTTTGTCTCTTGTAACAGTCTTTATTTTAAACTCTGTTTTGTATGATACAAGTATTGCTACTCCAGCTTTCTTTTGGTTTCCATTTGCATGGAATACCCTTTTCTATCCCTTCACGTTCTGCCTGTACTCTAGCTCTGAAGTGGATCTCTTATAGACAGCATATATACGGGTCTTGTTTCTGTATCCATTCAGCCAGTTGGTGTGTTTTGGTTGGAGTGTTTAATCCCTTTACATTTAAAGTAATTATTGATAACACATGTTCTTATTGCCATTTTATTAATTGTTTTGGAATTGTTTTTGTAGGTCTTTTTTTCCCCTTTCTTCTTTTTGTTCAAAGCAGTCTCTTAAGACCAACTGCCAGTGTTTAAATCCTAGCACCACTACTGCTTAGATTCATGATCTTGAAACATTAAGAAGTTACTTAATTTCTCTCTGTGCCTCAGTTTTCTCACCTGGATACTGGCCTACCTTGTGGGGTACTTGTGAGAATTCAAGAGATTAAAATAGGGTAAGTGCTAAGGGTAATAACTGGTAGGTAGTAAGTACACAGTAATCATTAGATATTATTACCAAAAACCTACCTTTCAGGAGTTGAGAAGCACTTTGAGTATTTGAGTGTATATTTGGCAGACTTCATTGAGTTGGTCGTTTATGGGTCAGGGTATGGGGAAGTATTAAAATTCTCACCTGGCTTCTATCTTTACAGAATGAAGCTGGAGAGACAACATATACATATACACAAAGTAACTACCATACAAGGGGAAAATATCAATGTAGAAACAATAGCACAAACTGAGTAATTAGGGAAAGGAGTAGTCATTGAATTTAGGTAGATGTTGGGGAATTTTTCTAAAAATCTATTTTTTAGCTTAGTTTTGCAGAATGGGGCTGTAAAGTACATGGTTCTCAAAGGGCTCTCTAACCAAAAAAGATTAAGAAACATTGAGGTAAAAGGTGATGGTTGCGCAGATGCGAATTTTGTCTCTTTCCTTATTATGTACATAGTTTGAATTGGTGTCTCTCCGCTTCCTTTACACCTGATACGCTCTGTTTATGTCTGTAAGGCTAGCCCCTTTCTAAACACAAAGAAACCTGTAATTTGTCCTACTTTATGCTATTTGAGGATTGGTTTTGTTGGGTTGGTTTTTGGAAAATTCAGTCTAGTAAGTTTTTACCCAGTGGACTAATTCTCTACCAGCAGCTCTTTTAATTTTTTAAGTCAACATACAACAGGCTTACTTGAATTCATATTTTATGAATTATCAAAGTTATTTCCTTCATAAACAGTTTATTTTAAGTTTATTGCATTATTGCAGTTTGTGATGCCAAAATTATCCTTTTGTCAGTAAAGTTCACCCCTCATATTATTGAGACAATAAGATTTGAATTTTCTGAATTTTCATTGTCAATTTTTTTTTTCAGAAAATATTTAAGGAAAATTAGCTAGCTATCAGATACTCTGCTAGGCTTTGGCATCAGAAGAGGAATACTACTAAAGGAACTCTCATTTTAGTGGGAAACACAGAAGAGAAAAGGAACAATTACAATAAAATGTGATCAGAGCCATGATGAAGTTTATGCTATAGAAAGTTAAGTTAGCATCAGGGGTTGTAGCAGGGACAAAAGGGACTGGGGGGTGGAGGGTATGAACCAAGGCAGGAGAAAATTCCACAGTTAGTGACAACTGAATTGAGTTTGGGAGGATAAGTGCAATTGTCCAAGAGGTGAGAAGGAAGGGCGTTCTAAAGACAAAAGCACAAGAGAGCAAGGCAAATACTTAAGTAAAGCTAGAATATAGAGGTCAAGTGAGGAATATTGAATTAAGCCTAGAGAATTACATATATGATGTGTGTGTGTCATACACACATGTATATCATATGAGTAGATTTATATAGAATATTAAGAAGTTAGGATTTTATGTTTATGGATGAGGAGATACTGAAATGGCAATTGAGTCTGCATTTTTAAATCACGCTCAGAAGACTGGAGGAATTAAAGAGTCAAGAATGAGAATGCCAAAAAGAGGGGATAAGCTGGGGATGGTGACATATGTATGAGCAGTTTGGAGGTGGGGAGATGAGTTTGAAATGTCTATGAGGCATGGAGATCAAGAGACATTGCTTAAGTGGATATTTAGGTCAAGAGATAAGGGCTAGGAATAGAGATTTGGAAACTATCAAAACACATAGAACTATCAACACACATATCTGAAGCTTTGGGCGTGGAATTGATACCAAATGAGAAGGATGATGACTGGGAATAGGACCAGGCGTGAGAAGGAGACTGATGGAGAACAGCCAGGGGAGGGCGTGTCAGAGTGATGGGAGAAGAAAATGTTGAGAAATAGGAGGCTGTTGAATATTACAGAGAAGCCAAGTAAGGTAAAAACTTCAGTGCTCATTGGGTTTGACAGTGAGGCAGTCATTGGTAACTTGGTGGCAGTAATTACAAGCAAGTAGGGGCTGAGTAAGCCATGTGTGAGGGTATTAAGGTATGAATGAAATGGAGACTGCTAATAAATTTGGCAGTGGGAGGATGGAAGTGTACAATTAACATAGAAGTTAATTAGAAATTAATTAGTTAATTGAAGTTAAAAAGGGACCTACTTTTCAAAGAGATTTGTGTTTCTTTACATTGTAAAATTTGCATCACTTTAATAGTTTTTACATCAATTATGTCATTTAAAATTGTAAAGAGTCAGGTTATGAATTAAAGGGGAGAAAGCAGTAGCGGGGGAGTGGGGAAAGATAAGATAGCTGGTAGGATGGTGGTTCGCTCACACTGAAGTCACCTAGGTAACTGTCAAAAAACACCTGTGCTTGGCCCTTACCCACTCTTTATAATCTCTGCAGGTAGGGTGTAGGCACTGACTTTTTAAAAAGACTTCCAGGTAATTCTGATACCCACTGAAGGCTGAAAACCACTGAGAAAAGATTTTCCTCTTAAGATGGGAGTGACTGAAGCCTGTTTAAATGCTGAGGGAAATGAACCATCTGTAAGTTGCAAGCTTATTAATTATATATTAGAATTTGTGAGATATGAGATAGCCTTAGCTTATATCAGAAGATACTGGTGTTGGAGAATTAAATAGATCATTGGCCTAGGGGTTAAGAGACGTAACGCATTTTATTTCTGTCACTGAATCTGTAATTTTGTGCAAGTCAAAAAATGCACTGTATACAGTGTATACCATGTGGAGGCTGTGGTTCTGTGTCTAAGGACCACTTCAGTCCGTTTCATTTTAGTTTTCATCTACTTGAGCCGAGTCATGGCTCTCTGGAATAAACAGCTAATTTGTAACTGCAGGTAAACAGAATTCCAATTCTGATTAATCTTGGGATGATCCCTTAACTTTCTTCCATCTCTGAAATAAAAATTCCAAAAGGTTTACAGGACAAAGTGCATCCTTAGAGAACTAGAGGACTGAGAGGAAGCTCATACTGCGTCCCCTCTATGCTCAACATTCATACGCCAGGGGCATTTATTTTTAAATCAGTTTTGTTCAAGTTTGGAAAAACACGTTTTAAACCTGAAAGGAATGAAGATTCATCTAGTTCTGCCTTCTAATGTTGGAAGAGGAGGACACAGGATCAGTGAAAGTTAGCAACAGAGTGTCTTACTCCCTCATCATCTGCCTTCTGCACTCTGTGGCAAATGAGAGGCCTGCAGAAACAGCAACACAAAAGCATCCAGCCCGCACTGCCTTAGCAGTAAGGAGGCCTCAGGGCACACGGCCCAGGGACCATCACGCTGATTAAGCAAAAGCGTAGGTTACACATCCACTTAAACTTGATAGAACTCGATTAGGGCTGAATTCAAACTCACTTTCAAAATATCAAGTCCTAAAAAATTAAGTATTTGATAATAACAAATAGTTACCAAAATAGTTAGAGACATGGAGAAATATGTATTCCAGTCCCTTAGTTTTAAATATTTGCCACTGAGATCAAGAAAAATTAATTTTATGACACTTAGTTTAGATAGTGACACTCAGAAAAGAAGTTTGTTATATGCCAAAGTAGATATAATTCCCACAAAGCAAAAGAAGCAAAAGCTTTTTTAAAAATAGAGATATTTAAAAGAAATAATTGAAAGGAAAAAGAAACTTATTCCTAAGTAGCAGTCGGAAGTATTAGCAAATCTCCTGGATGTAGAAGCAGGGCATGTGGTCAGTTATAAGATCATTTCTGCTCCAGCATTAATCTCCAGCTTAAGAAATGATAGTGAAAGTTCTAGAGATGCATATGGATGTAAAATGCTCTCAGGGTCATGTGTGTGCACTAAACACTCAGGAGTAGCTGTTAGCAACTCAACTTTTCAGACTTAGCTTATGGACCTTTTGTACTTACTGATTTGATAGATGAAATTAGAACTAAAATAGGATTTAGTCAAACTGATCAGATGGAACAATTATAGTTGTAATACTATAGAAAAGTTGAAATTTTATAAAAGCTACTTTAACAAATCATCTAACCTAAAGTTCTGAATTACATATTTAAATGAGTTCACTCTGAAGGGAGGAAAGTGAATCTTAGTTGTCTTCTGATTGAAATTTTGTACTGTATCCCCCTCCACAAAGAGTTATCCCTTAACAGGCATTAAGAAATGCGAATTTCTTCCCTCACTGCTCCTTTTTTTTTTTTTTTTTTCCAGTGACAGATGTAATTCCCATTTCCGCAGGGCAGACTTTGTAGGGAGAGGCTCCAGGGGCATGAGAGAGGCCCATTATAATACTCTCACTGAGGTATAGGACCAGATCAATTAAAGTTACGTCTCTGTTGGATGTCACAGTTACTCTTGGCTCTTAAATTAAGAATTAGCCCATTTAGATGCAGATGTCACTACACTTAGTATCACATGAGTGCACTGAATTTCCTGCCTTGATTGTAAGTCTGACAGATGAGCTGCAAACTGTTCAGGTTGATTTAACTTGAAATCAAGGTCTAATTTAATAAAGCATTTTCAAATGTTAAAATCAAATTAGAAACACTTTTCTCATTATGACTTTCTCTTTCACATCATCCTTCAAAATAAAAAAGGAAACAGAATGTTCTACTTTTTCCTTACAGAGATTATAATATATTTAAACTTTTAGCTGTTCTGTTAGCTGGGAATGAGCGAGCTGGACTGTACTCTTCTTGTAACTCCAAAGAGGCACGTCATCCTGTTGATAAATCACACACTGAATTCCCTCACGTTGTCCTGTCAAGTTAGTCTCCTTGCATCGTTCTTGATTTTTAATTTAACAAAATGGTCACAGATCATCTGCAATAATAAATGTGTGCAAATGTCCAGGAAAGTTTTGGGGGAAAAAACTAATAAAGGAGGACTTTCTGTGCAAAAATTTCATAGGTAAAGTCATTGAAATCAGAAGAAATAGATTAATGGAACAGAAGAGAAAGTGTAGAATCAGACCATGTATGCAGAAGAATATATTATGTAAAGAAGATGATATCAGTAAATAGCATTGTAAAAACAAGCTATCTTTCAAAAAATTAAAGGTGAATTAAAGATTTAAAGTGGAGAAAAAGTGAATTACAAGGTGCTACCCCCAGAATTTATGAGCCAGAATAAATTTTAAATTTCTAAAAATAACCCGAGCCTTAATTCCACCTCCCTAAAATGCTTAATTTTTTCAACTGTTATCCCACATGTATTATTTAATACAAAAATGTATGTTCATTATGTTTTATATTGCATTTTATTTAATTTTATGATTTTTCTTAGGCTTATTTAGTATTTTTAGTTATTTTCATGATTATTTTAACACTCTTAATGTTTTAAATTTATAGCTAACAGTTTCATGTAAAGCCCTTTGCAGTTTTTTCTCTTTATATACAAATATTTATCTAATATGTTTGCATTCATCTCGCTAAACAAAAATGGAGACATACTATATATACTATTACTATCCATAATTTTTTTTCATACATGATGTATTTTGGAGGCAAGATGATCTTTAGAATCATACTGTCTCATTTTGAAGTTCAAAACAAAAGGCCTGTTTTGGTTTTACTTGGAAGCCAAATTGTAGAGAAATTATTTTTTTCTATATGAATTTCTAGGCTGCATTTAAAAACCTTTCTTCTTTGTTACCTATTTTAAAGAATATACTATTTCATATTTTTATTTTTATCTGAGGTTCTACTTATTTTGATCGATTAATTTATGCCATTTGCATGTTTATAATCATCTTACTTTATAATTTAAAAATTTACACTTCCCCCTTTTACTTTTTCCATTATGGTGTTATTTGTATGATGTATATTCTATTTACATTAACATTTTAATAAAGCTTGAAGGTAAATATCCTATTTTTAACACTGTTTACAAATGAATTAAAGCAATTCACAAACATTCATACTACAGCAATTATCAATTTATAACTAATTAAACCTACCATATTTTTGTTTCCTTTTAAGGAGAGAAAAATAATTTTAAGCTCTTTAGTAATGTTTTCTGTTCCCTCATTCTTCATTAGTTACATGAGACAGTCTTTTTGTCATTGGTTTATTTTCACTAATGTTTCATTTCTCATAATAAGTGGTAATATCACATCCCTTGTCTTTTCATAATCACTCTTGTTCTGTCAGTAATTACATACATTTCTAGTTATCATGAAGTTCTATACTTATCTCTAAACTTCATAATAGGCGCCCTAAATACTGAACTGCCTCTATGTGGGACTTATTTCTCTCTGCCCACGTGTTCTCTTGAGTGTTGTAGAGATCTTTACAGGAAACATACACTTGTATGATAAATACTGCAGGTCTAAAAATGTTTTTCTGTACTTTTACACACACTTGATGGCTGGATTAAACAGAGTAATCTTTTAGTTTTTAATTCAACTTTTTATTTTGAGATAATTGTAAATTCAATTCGGATGCAGGTGTAAGAAATAACAAAGAGATCCCGTGTACTCTTTATCAGTTTCCCCTGATGGTTAATGGCTTGCAAAACTAACGCACAATGTCCCAGCCAGGATAGTGACACTGATGTAGTCAAGAAACAGAGCGTTTCCACCACCACGAGGAAGGACCCCTGCATGTTGTCCATCTGTAGACACACTCACTTCGCTCCTCCCGCCTCCTCCTTTATCCCTGGTAACCACTAATCTGTTCTTTATTTCTGCAATGTTGTCATTTCCAGAATGTTATGAAAACGGAGTCCCACAGGATGTGACATTCGGGGACTGGCTATTTGCACTCAGCAAAATTCTCTGGCAACACATCTAGACTGTTGGATGTATCAATCATTTCTTCTAGGTTTTTTTTCTGAAAGTTATAAAACTTTTAGTCTTACAGTTAGAGTCAGTGGTTCATCCTTGAGATTAAAAAATCTCCCAGGGCATGTTTGATCTTGGTTTCTGTTGATTTTCTTCTTTACTTCCACCCTGACAGGATGAGTTCTTTCAAATTGTATTTCTTAATATGCTGAAAGGCATCTTCAGTTGTGCCCTTTATTAGTGATTCTGCTTTTTAATGAATTCTTTATTGAGCACTTCTATTATTCATAAATTTGTGTCTGTATCTTTTATTTTCACTGGTGCATATCCTCTTAGGGTAGCATGGTAGGTGCTATATAATTAACTTCTTTTTTTTATTATTTTATTTGTTTGTTTGTTTGGGGGGAAGGTAATTAGGTTTCCTTATTTCCTTACTTGTTTTAATGGAGGGACTGGGGACTGAACCCAGGACCTCGTGCATGCTAGGTATGCGCTCTACAACTAAGCTCCACCCTCCCCCCTTAATTAACTTCTAAATGATCAAATAAATGAGTATCTTTAATGTTACTCAGATTATCTGGCATTTTCTTTCTCTGTTATTTTCCCCTCATATTTTGTATTTCTTCTTTAGATTTATTTTACTAAATTTAATTTTGGTAGTATTGACTGTGCTGTTTATTCCAATGATGATAATTTGTTCCAAAGACTCGGTGGTTATAAAATATTTTGAGATGGAGTATAATGGTGTCCCAGAGGAAAATCTGGGGTTGCTCAAGGAAGACAAAGTCTGGTGGTGACCTAACGAGGTTATGAGATTGGTTTCATACACGCAGACTAGAAGCAAACACACTGTGTAAGGGAAGCTGTATTTCTCACCCATGAGAGGAAGGAGTTACAGATATGGAAAGCAGTAAGTTAGCGTGAACCTTTTGGCATTGGATTAGAAGATCAGTCTCTTGATTTTCTAGATGGAGGTTGGGATAAGGAAGTATAGATGTAAATATATATTTATATGTAAGTATGTGTGTGTATACATATGTTGGATATAGATTTTTTTTCTCTATACTGGGAGGGTCTGGGAGCAATGGCACTCCAATAATAATGAGAACAAACAAAAATCAGGAGCCAGCTGGAAAGGACTCCTGCTGGCCAAGTCTGGGACAATTTGAGCACCAACATAAATAATGATAAAAGCAAGTCATAACCCACTAATGAAATAGGAATATATGAGTCAACACTAAAAAAAAAAAAAGCAAATAAATGGAAAAAGAGAAAGCTCCACTTTATAGCAGAATGTCATCTAGAAGATATGATGGAAATAGAAAATCACCGTCCAGCAGCTACCACACTCACAGTGCAGAAATCTGCCTTTAATCACGCGTGTGTCACCAGAAGTGGTATCACCAAAAGTGTGTCCCACCTTTGCGGTGGCCATGGCAGTGCCCTTCCGAGATCTTCAGGAGCACAGGCTGTGGAGAGAGTGGTTGGCTGACGCTTCCAGCTTCCGTCCCCACTGTGCTGAGGGCCGCTTCTCCTAGGCTGCTCCCAGCCAGTCCCCGAGCGTGGTGGGTGTGCTGACGCCTGTCCGTTCCTGCCCGATGTGGCATTCCTCTAACAGGAAATGTTTTCTTGGGGACACTCCATCAGTCTGTCTTCATCACAGTCTGAGTTCTTCCTTCCTTCTGTCTTTTCACATGTGTTTGTCCCAAATATTGGTATAAAGACTCCATTCCTGCCTCTTATCCTTCATTCTTCACCAACATTCTTCCCAGTAAGTCTCTTTTGTCTTTAATCCAACTTGGCATCTGTTTCTTGGAAAACCGAACTGACACAATCTGATATGAGGGGAAAAAAGTACCACTTCTGTGATATTTATGCCCAAAATGCATAATCAATCTCTTCATGAGGAAACACCAAACAAACCCACACTGAGGCATCTTATACAAAGCAATAGACCTGTAATCTTCAAAAGTATCAAGATTATGATAATAAAAGACTGAAAATCTGTTCCAGGTTGAAGGAGTCTAAAGAGACAAGACAACTAAATGCAATGTGTGATCCTAGATTGAATGTTTTAATCACAAAGGACATTGTTAAGGTAACTGGAAAACTTGAACTGGTTCTCTGTATTAGATGGTAGTAACAACCTTGATGACAGGAGAGAAAATACTCACTGAAGAATTCAGGGATTATGCACACTGGGTTCAGGAAGATGTTTGTCTTTGCCCTATACCTGCCAATTTCCTGTAAATTTGGAATTCTCATTTTTTGAAAAGTCAATCTGGTGGAATATGGAGTATGGATTGTAAGGGGCCATGAAGGAAAGTCTGCAGAAGGGCTGAAAGGCTATGGAGGTGCCCAGATAAGAAAGAGTGGGCCAGCAGATCTGGCAAGTGTAGATTCAAGGTAGATTTATGTGATAGAATTAACAGGACTCATTAATGAATTGGATATGGAAGATGAGAAAGGGGCTATTAAAGATAATTTTTTGTTTCTGGCTTTAGCAACTGAGTGGAGGCTAGCCATTCAGTGTAGCAAGGAAGCTGGTGGGAGGGTGGGAAACATGTTTGGGAAGAAATTCATGGTTCTGTTTTAGACATATTGTAATTAACCTAGTATTAGTAGGTAATTGGTTATATGGGTCTAGAACTTAGAGTAGAAGTTCAGGGCAGAGGTGAAAATGTAGGAGTTATCAGCATATCAAAGCCACTGAGATGAATGAGATCACCTACAGAGACAGAGTAGGTATCAAAGAGAAAAATGTCCAGAAATTAAACCTGGGTGACATCCAACATGTACAGATCAGCTAAGTAGACCAGTTACAATGGAATAAATTTAAATAATTGTTTAACTGTCCCAGACTTCTAAGATGGAAAGCAGATGGGCGTGCATGTTCATCCACGAGGAAGGCATGCCGGGGCGCTGGGTCTGCCAGCTCCTCTCTCAGGAACTGTTCTCTGTTGTCAGTCTCCCTCACGTTGTGTGGACTCACCATTCATTCCTTCCGGCGTCAGCACCCATTGCAACAGGAGCTGAAAGCAGATAAGCTCTAAATCTGGTTTCAGATTTGCACATGCAGTGGGTTCACTCCTTATAAGAACTTGGCAACTATTGTTTCTCCTGGGGCCCATTAGAAGCTTCCTAGGGCTAACAAGCAGGCAGCTATTTGCCTTATTACGTATGTAACAGGGAGAAAATGACTCTCACTTCCAATTCACAATCAGTACAATCGTCAAAGGGAATCGTAAATGAGAGTTTTCTTAACAAATACAATTAGCTGGAGGCTACTTAAGTATTCTTTCACAAAACATTCTTATTTGAAAAATGTTTACCTCTGATCTGTCTCTGAGAGATACAAAACTTGTGGATTGATTTTATGTATTTCACATGTGTGCTGTTACATAAATTCGATGAAAACAGCTGGCATTCTGTGGATAAAGATAGGTAGTGGCCTTTTTTGGGTACCCAGTTACTGGTGAATAGGAAGCAAAAACAAAACTAAGTCGGCTTGAAAATAGCTCTTCCTAGGAGCAGAGTAAAATGGGTGATTGTGATGGCATTTCAGCAGGGGGATTTCTAGAAGGTGTCGCAAACACTCAGTGACTCCAAGGAGTCTGTTCTAGCATCCATAGGCTATGTGCTTTATCACTCCTACAGCTGTCCAGAGAGATCTCTTTAGAGAGCTGATGTTGAAAGACTGAAAGAATCTTACCTGATCTGTCTGTCTAACAGAAAGAGTTCTTTCTGTCTCAGCTTTGCCATTCACTTGGGAGAGGCTTCACTAAATGAACTTTGGCCTTGCCTTTTCCCTGGGTTTCTATCGTCCGTCCTCACATTTATGAGCAAGCATAGCTAGAGAGCTTGGCTCTAACCCTCCAAAATATTCACAGTAAAATCAACGGTAGTAGTGTACTGAGTTACTTGAATGGGATTTGCCATCACACAGGGTAAAAAGGGGCCAACTAGAGAAAGTCTCCCTTGCTTTTCACTAGCCTACGCACAACCGCTTTTCTTCTCTTCCCCAGAATAGATCAGGGACCCTGATTTGGGGTCAGCTGAAGCAGAAATATAGAAATCTAATGTTTCATGGAGTCTTGGAGATGCCTACTAATGCCTACTCAATTATTTCACTTCAGCACCCTCCCTCTCTCAGAGCAATTGTCTTATTCCCTGTCTTGTTCATCACTGTATGCCAACACCAAAAACAGCATTTGGCATCAATACATTACAAACATTTGTTGACCTACTGAATAATAAAGTTAATATGACCTTGTGTAGATAGAATATGACTTGATTACATCACTGGATTTAATAAGTATTCAAAATGTTGACTCTAAATAATTTTTCACTTTTCATATGTGATATAAATGCCAGGGAATGTAATTTAATACTCACAATCATACTATAACAGAGGAGCTTTCCTTTTCTGAATTACTGAAAACAGAAACATTTAGTCTTTGTGAATTTAATAAAAACTTTCTGAATTATTTTCATAAATTCACTAAAGGATATTATAGAGCTCAGTATAATGAGTATAGTCATTAGGGTTTAGAAGTTGATTTTATTGCTTTACTTTCAGTCATTTAATGTTTATTTTTAAAAATCTTTTACATTAGAATTTTCATATTTCATTAAAATGGGGTAATTTATTTTTTGTTTTTTTAACATTTCTATTGATTTATAATCATTTTACAATTTTGTGTCAAATTCTAGTGTAGAGCACAAGTTTTCAGTTATACATGAACATATATATATTCATTGTCACATTTTTTTCTCTGTGAGCTACCATAAGATCTTGTATATATTTCCCTGTGCTATACAGTATAATCTTGTTTATCTATTCTACAATTTTGAAATCCCAGTCTATCTCTTCCCACCCTCCGCCCCCTTGGCAACCACAAGTTTATATTCTATGTCTGTGAGTCTATTTCTGTTTTGTATTTATGCTTTGTTTGTTTGTTTTTTTTAGATTCCACATATGAGCGATCTCATATGGTATTTTTCTTTCTCTTTCTGGCTTACTTCACTTAGAATGACATTCTCCAGGAACATCCATGTTGCTGCAAATGGTGTTATGTTGTTGGTTTTTATGGCTGAATAGTATTCCATTGTATAAATACACCACTTCTTCTTTATCCAGTCATCTGTTGATGGGCATTTAGGCTGTTTTTATGTCTTGGCTATTGTAAAGAGTGCTGCTTTGAACATTGGGGTGCAGGTGTCATCCTGAAGTAGGGTTCCTTCTGGATATATGCCCAGGAGCGGGATTCCTGGGTCATATGGTAAGTCTATTCCTAGTCTTTTGAGGAATCTCCATACTGTTCTCCACAGTGGCTGCACCAAACTGCATTCCCACCAGCGGTAAAGGAGGGTTCCATTTTCTCCACAGCCTCTCCAGCATTTGTCATTTGTGGATTTTTGAATGATGGCAAAATGGGGTAATTTATTAATTGTATTTATGTGTGTGTGAGAAAGAGAAAATGTATGAATTCCTGCTTGTGTCCTTTGCTGAGTTTTCTAATATGGTGCTTATCTTTTTGTCACTGATATGCAACTGCAATATCTTAACACTCTGATATTTGTATAAGAAGTATTTTTCCCAATTTATTTTAATTTGATTTTTCTTACAGTTTTATATATAATAATAGACTGTTACAAATATAAGCTGTTATATGTAAGCCTCATGGTAACCACAAAGCATAGTAAATACACAAAAGATAAAGACAAAGGAATATAAGCATACCACTACGGAAAGTCATCAAATAAAGGAAGAGAGCGCGAGAAGAAAGGAACAGGGAGGAACTACAAACACAGCTAGAAAACAATCAACAAAATGGCAATAAGCACATACCCATCAATAATAACTTTAAATATAAATGAATCAGATTCTCCAGTCAAAAGACATAGGGTGGCTGAATGGATGAAAAACAAGACCCATCTGTCTGCTGCCTAAGAAACACATTTTAGATGTAAGGACATACACAGACTGAAAGTGAGGGATGGAAAAATCTATTCCGTGCAAACAGAAACTAAAAGAAAACTGGAATAGCTATACTTACATCAGACAAAATAGACTGTAGAAGACTATAATAAGAGACAAAAAGGGGCATTACATAATGATAAAGGAGCTAATCCAATAAGAGGACAAAACATTTAAAATATTTATGCACCCAACATAGGAGCACATAAATATATAAAGCAAATATTAACAGGCCTAAAGGGAGAAATACAGCAGTGCAATAATAGGAGACTTTAATATCCCACTTACACCAATGGATAGATCATCCAGACAGAAAATCAATAAGGAAACATCAGCCATAAATGACATGTTAGACCAGATAGGCTTAACGAATGTTTACAAAAGATACCATCCAAAAGCAATGGATGCATACTCTTCTCAAGTGTACAGTGAAACATTTTCCAAGATACATGATGTGTTAGGCCACAAAATAAGTCTTAATAAATTTGAGGAGGTTGAAAGCATATCAAGCATCTTTTCTAACCACAATGGTAGAAACCACAAATTAATTATACAAAGAAAACTGGAAAATAAACATGCTATAGAATAACCAATAGGTCAAAAGAGTCAAAAGACAAATAAAAAAATACTTTGAGATAAATGAAAATAAAAGTGTAACATACCAAAATTTATGGGTTTCATCAAAAGCAGTTCAAAGAGGGATGTTCATAGAGATGTATTACCTACCTCAAGAAACAATAAAAGTCTCAAATAAACAACCTAACTTTACACCTTAAGGAAGTAGAAAAAGAAAAGCAAACAAAGCCAAAAGTTAGTAGAAGGAAGGAAGTTATTAATAAAGATTAGAGCAGAAATAAAAGGCACTAAAAAGACAATAGAAAAGATCAATAAAATTAAGAGCTGGTTCTTTGAAAAGAATTAACAAAATTGACACACTTTTAGCTAGACTCACTAAGAAAACAAAGAGGATTCAAATAAATAAAAATCAGAAATGAAAAAGGGATACAAACAATACCACAGAAATAAACAGGATCATAAGAGACTAATATGAACAATTACATGCCAAAAAACTGGACAACTGGAAAAAATTGATAATTCCTAGAAACATACAACCTACCAAGACTGAATTATGAAGAAATAGAAAATCTAAACAGACTGATTACTAGCAAGGATATTGATCAGTAATCAAAAACTTCCCAGCAAACAAAAGTCGAGAACCAGATGGCGTCACTGGTGAAATTCTACCATTCAAAGAATAATTAATGCCAATTCTCTTCAAACTTCTAAAAACACAGAAGAGGGGATAACTCTTCCAAACACATTTTACAAGGCCAGCATACCCTTAAACCAAAACCAGACAAGTTTGCCACACACACACACGCACAAACAAAAAAAAAAAAAAGAAGAAGAAGAAGAAGAAGAAGAGAAAATTACAAGCCATCCCTGATGAACACAGATGCAAAAATTTTCAACAAAATATCAGCAAATTGAATTTAACAACATACTAAATGGATCATACACCATGATCAAGAGGGATTTATTCCAGGGATACAAGGATGGTTCAACATCTGCAAACCAAACAGTGTGATGGATTATGTTAACAAAGTGAGGGATAACAATAATATGAGCACCTCAATAGATGCAGAAACAGCATTTGACAAAATTCAGCAACCATCTATGATAAAAACTCTCAACAAAGCAGGTATAGAGGAAACATGCCTCAGCATAATGAAGGCCATATAGGACAAGTCCACAGTTATCATATTCAACAGTGAAAAGCTGAAAGCTTTTGCTCTGAGATCAGGAATAACACAAGGATGTACACTCTCACCACTTTTATTTAATATAGTATTGAAACTCTTAGCCAGAGGAATTAGGCAGGAAAAAAAAAATAATAAAAGGCATTCAAACTGGAAAGGAAGAAGTAAAACTGTCATTACTGGTAGATGACATGATATTATATACAGAAAACCCTAAAGACTCCATCAAAAAACTATTAGAACAAATTCAGTAAAGTTTCAGGATACAAAATCAATATTCAAAAATATGCTGTATTTCTGTACACTATTAATGAGCTATCAGAAAGAGAAATTAAGAAAATAATCCCATTTACAGATACATCAAAAAGAATAAAATACCTAGGAGTAAATTTAATCAAGGAAGTGAAAAACCTATATATTAAAAATCTACAAGACATTAATAAAAGAAATAGAAGATGACACAAATAAATATAAAGATATTCCATGCTAACAGATTAGAGGAATTTGTTTTGTTAAAATATCCATACTATCCAAAATAATACACAGATTCGATTCAATTTTTATCAAAATTCTAATGGTATTTTTTATAAAAAGAGACCAAACAACCATAAAATTTGTATGGAACCACAAAGACTCCAAATAGCCAAAGCAATCTTGAGAAAGAAGAACAAAGCTGGAGGCATCACACTCCCAGATTTCAAACTATATTCTAAAGCTGTATTAATTAAAACAATATGATTTGGGCATAAAAAGAGACACATAGTCAATGGAACAAAATATAGAGCCCAGAAATAAATCCACACATACATGGTAGATTAATTGACAGCAAAGGAACCAAGAATATACAGTGGGAAAGGGGCCATCTCTACAATAAATAGTGTTGGGGAAATTGGACAGCCAATTGCAAAAGAATGAAACTGGACAACTATATTACACCATACACACAAAAAAATTACTCAAAATAGATTAAAGACTTGAACATAAGACTGAAACAATAAAACTGCTAGAAGAAAACACAGGCAATAAGCTCTTTGACATAGGTTTTGGCAACAATTTTTTATATCTGACAGCAAAAGTGAAGGAAAAAAGAAAAAATAATTGGGAATGCACCAAACTAAAAAGCTTCTTCACAGAAAAGAAAACCATCAAAAAGTGAAAAGTCAACCTACTGAATGGGAGAGAATAATTACAAATCATGTATCTGATAAGAGGCTAATACCCAAAATATGCAAAGAACTCTCACAACTCAATAGCAAAAACAAACAATCTAATTATAAAATGGGCAGAAGATCTAAATAGACATTTTTCCAAAGAAGACATACAAATGGCCAAAAAGTACATGAAAAGATATTCAACATAATTAATCATCAAGAAACTGCAAATTGAAACCACAGTGAGATGCCACCTCACACATTTCAGAATGGCCATCACAAAGAAGACAAGAAATAACAAGTGTCTGCAAGGATGTGGAGGAAAGGGAACCCTTGTGCAGTTTACATTGGTGGGAATGTAAATTTGTGCAACCACTGTGGAAATGGTGTGGAGATCCCTCAAATAGTTAAAAATAGAACTACCATATAATCCAACAATTCCACTTCTGGGTATTTATCCAAGGGGAAAAAAGCCACTGACTTAAGTAGATATTTACATCTCCATGTTCATTTCAATGTTATTTATAATAGCCAAGATTTGGAAACAACCTAAGTGTCCATTGATGGTGAATGGGTAAAGAAACTGTGGTACATATCTACAATGGAATCTTGTTCAGCCATAAAAAGAATGCAGTCTTGCCATTTGCGACGACACAGATGGACCTTGACAGCATTATGCTAAGTAAAATAAGTCAGGCAGCTAAAGACAAATATCATATGGTCTCTCTTATGTGTGGAATCTTAAAAAAAAATTTTTTTAAAACCTCATAGATACATAAAACAGACTAGTGGTTGCAAGAGGCTGTAGGTGGGGTGAATTGTTTTTGTTTTTGTGTTGTTGTTTTTGTTTAATAAAACTAATTTAAAATTTTTTTAAGAATTACAAACTGTATTAATTAGCAGTACTAATTTTAAAAAGAAGAAATGAAAATATGCAAATCAGACCAGATTTGTTTACAACTGCAGACATGCCTTAGAAAAAAAATATTTGCTGGAGTTGCCAATAAAACCATCTGGTCCTGGGGTTTTCTGTGTAGGGAGTTTTGGGGGGGTTTTATACAAGAAAACAGTAGGTGCCACATAAACTCTACCCTGTATCTCCCAGTGACAGCATCTTGCATAAGCATAGTACAGTATCACAACGAGGGGAATCGCAACTATTGTTACAGTCAGGCTGTATTATAGTTCTATCACCACAAGGATACCTCATTTTCCTTTTTCAGAGCAACAGCCACTTCCTTCCGCATCTCCTACTTAATCCTGGCAACCATTAATCTGGTCTCCATTACTATAATTTTGTCATTTCAAAATGTTACATAAATGGAATATACAATAGGTAATCTTTGGGCAATGGCTGTTTTTCACTCAGCATAATTCTCTGGAGATTCATCCAGACTGTAAATAATTTGAAAATAATTCAGTCTTACTAGTAATGAAGGAAATATAAATGAAGAATGATGATGATACTATTTTGTTAAACCACCAAAGCTTAAAAAACAAACACACAAACATCCAATGTGTGCAACACTGCAGGGAAATAACTTTCATAAAAACAACAACAATAGCTAATATTGGTTGAATGCCTGTTACTCAGGCACGGTTCTAAGTATTTTACTGTATTAACTTACTAATCCTTACAACCACCCTATAAAGTAAGTGCTACTGCTATCCCCATTGTATAGATGAGCAAACCAAGGATTGAGAGGTTAATTGCCCAAGGTCACAGAGCTAGTAAATGTCAGGGCCATGACTTAAACGTTTACTTCCTAGTTACTTTTAAATAACAGATACACACTACTTATAACATCAAAAATTCATCTGCTCCAATTAAAATATTTCTCTCCTAAGGTAGTATGACCAACTGTTCTGGCGTCATAATTATTTCAATGTTTTACTTTATCGCCTATGTCCTGCAGTGCTAAATGCCATAGCAACCAATAACCAATCAAAATTGGTATCATTATCACTACTGCAAATAGTAAACAAGTCATTTCTGAATTATCCATAATTCAAAAATATTTTTCTTTTTGATTGTGTCCAAAAGTTCTGAAACCATGATTATCAATATCTAATTTAATAAAATGTTCTATAAAGTGTATTAACATTTTACTCAGTGTTTCTTCCAAAGTTCTAAAATATCTGAGGCATCTACAATAAAATGAAGTTTGTTTCTTAAAATGGGAGGATTTATTTTAGATATATAGACACAGATATTTATAACTGAGGGGGAAAGAAATCAGTTACCCTGAAAATGTCATCCTCTAAAACAGTATATTAAAAGAGCAAGCATTCTTTATGGAACCAGAAATCCATATTAACTCAATGAGTTCCAAACAAGCAAAAGTATTATGTTTATCTAAATGACTTCTGAGTATGTATTAACGGAACAGAGTCGTAATTTATATAGATTATGATAATGAGTTAAATATTGCCTGTCTACTTTTGTAATAAAATCTATGCTATTTACCTTTTTCCCTCTGATATTTGTTCCGCTCTAAAAGTGCTGTTATTGTTTTTCAGTTGTAAAACTTTATATTTTATAAATATATGTACATAGATATTAATCAGAGAAAGAAAATTATGTAATTGTCTTTATATTACTCAGTTAAAAATAAATTCTTTATTTTCCTAAACTTAAAAATACTGTTTTATGATTACTATGGCATCTTGTCTTTAGGTTGTGATTAAAATTATAGCAAAGTACTTATGTTTCCAGGTTAAAATGTTGCATATATAATCTGCTAACTCTTATCATTATACATACAGCTGGGAAGGTGTGCTGACAATCTACTCTAGTAACACACCCAAACCAAAACAAAATCACTGAAATGTTTGTGACCCACAGCACATTTAACAAATGATTTTAATATGTCATGTGATAACCCTAACTTCAGACACACAGACTTATTCTTGTCACTAGAAATAATAACAACAAATGTATCCTTTTGACTCCTGTCCTATTATAAATTAATGTTGAAATTTTTTTCATCTTGGGTTTACTTTTTTATGCTTTTTGAGATTTATACTATCCCAGAGTTGAATTATTATGTAATTTTGTAAAGATATTCCTTTATAGCAAATTCTCCATAGGTGAAAATATAGAGGACTCAAAATAATTCTCAATAGATTTTGGATATGGATTATATGTACTAGTGGGAAATAAAGCACTAATTAAATTTGCCCTTCTGCCACAGAACATATGAACTGACTAAATGAGATGCTAATACATACATGAGCTAGAATCTCTGAGAGTTAGATTCTATTTAATATTAAAGGATTAAAGTTTTAACTCTCCATTCATATTAACAACTATCCAGTTTAATTTTCAAAATAAGTAAAATTACATCATGAAGTTGACATTCAACTTTGTAAAATTTTCCAGTAGTAATACTTATGCAAAACCCACATTATCTTAGGTTCTTAATGGTCAAAATAGATAATTTAAATGATATTCTCTTTAATGTAGAAAATAGATTCATTTCTGAAATGGGAATCTGTGCTTTGGATCCTGTAAATTAGTTCCTGTTTGCTCACTGAATTCTATTATATACCTTGGATTATTCTTTGCAAAAATGTAAGTCACAATCTGGTTTAGATGTGACACTGCTCTTACAAGCAGAGCGTGAAGATTTCCTTAGTAATAATGTAGCACTTTCTCTAGTGACCCACTCACCTCCTGGGAAGTTTGTGTGTGTACCTCTTTATTCCAAATGACCTGGCTTACTCATATTTAGATAGACCCAGAGGTTGACTATGAGGTAACAGCTAACTTTTTTGGGGCTCTGCTGTGCATCAGTCATAATTCCAAGCACTTTTAGGGATGATCTAACCCTAGCGGGAAGAATTGATTAGCCCCTTTTACAGATGAGGAAACTGAAAGGTGGAGAGCTCTCCTGGGCTTGAGAACACAGCTTGATTCCAGAGATAAATTTAGAACCACCATGCTGTATTGCCTTCCCATTTCCAAGACTAGAGCTTTTCAATCATGAATAAGGTTACAAATATGTCCAGCTAGGATCCTTTCAGTCCTTGAGATTGATGGACAGGACCTGGAGCCCAGACCCCGGGTCTACTCCCAAGTCTGTGAGCAGCAATATTTACTTACACCAGCGGGCTCCCCGGAGATGACTGTTCTCTAGGTGTGCCATGGTGTGCCATGCACACTGCCCTAGAGTGAGGAGAACATTTAGACATAAATATATTAACTGTGTTTCCTAATTTGTAACTGACTAAATTTTCAGAGTGTTCTGACAAGGGATGACGTATCACTTACACGATTCTACTTCACGTTGCTTTGTTAATAATTTCTTCTTGGTACTTTGTTATGCTCCATGTTAATTGTTACCTGTATAGCAGACAACATTTATTCTGACCAGAGTTACCATGAAGTCTTAACATCATTAAAGTGGAAATTATTTAATTATTCTTGATAAATCAATTTTTACTGTTCATATGGACTGCCTACTTCTCAATCAGAATTGGCAAATATTTTGCCTTGAAGGCTGAAGTAGCACAAGTGCATAAAGGTGCATAAAGTTAATGAGGGAATGCTTACTTTCTTCTTTTTTAAAGATGAGGTTGGGGGGCAGGGGGCAAACCTCCCTCAAATCCAATGAGAACTGTTACTCAGGGACTTCACGGCCCAGCCTTCCTTTCTCGTCCCCCAAGCTTTCTACTCTGGAGACACCGAGCCACTGCAGCCCCAGGCCCTGCTCCACGCCACTCCCCATGTCACCACCACTGCCACCACCGCAGATATCGCAGATACTGCAGGCACAGCTCGCACCAGGCCCTGCCACCCAGCCGAGGGCACACCTGCCAGTAATGCTTTCCAAAGAAGTGATGCTTCAAATGATAAATGCTGGAGAGGGTGTGGAGAAAAGGAAACCCTCCTTCACTGTTGATGGGAATGCAGTTTGGTGCAGCTGTTATGGAAAACAGTATGGAGAGTCCTCAAAAGACTAAAAATAGACTTACCATATGACCCAGTAATCCTGCTCCTGGGCATATATCCAGAAGGAATCCTAATTAAAAAAGATACCTGCACCCCAATGTTCACAGCAGCAGTATTTACAATAGCCAAAATATAGAAACAACCTAAATGTCCATCAACAAATGAATGGATAAGGAAGCTGTGATATGTTTATACAATGGAATACTAGTCAGCTATAAAAAATGATAAAATAATGCCATTTGCAGCAACATGCATGTCCCTGGAGAATGTCATTCTAAGTGAAGTAAGCTAGAAAGAGAAAGACAAATAGTATATGATATCACTTACATGTGGAATCTGAAAAAAAAAAGAAATGAACCTATATATAAAACAGAAACAGACTTACAGACATAGAATACAGACTTGTGGTTGCCGGGGGGGGGGGAGGGAGGTGGTAAGGGATAAACTGGGAGTTCGAGATTTGCAGATACTGACTGGTATATATAAAATAGATAAACAAGTTTGCATAGCACAGGGAAATATATTCAAGATCTTGTAGTAGCTCACAGTGAAAAAGAACATGAAAATTAATATATATATATATATATATTCATGTATGACTGAAGAATTGTGCTGTATAGTAGAAACTGACAGGACATTGTAAACTGACTATACCTCAATCAAAAAAAAAAAAAAAAAAAGGAGAAGAATAAGGAGAAGAGGAAGAAGTGATGCTTGCAAGTTAAAAAAAAATACACAGAGAGGCCAGGAATGCTGTCTTTATGAAGAGACTTGAGTGGTTTAAGAGCCCCGGCATACCACTGAAGTGAATTCCGAGACTTCACATCATTTTAATGCCAGGATGAAGTAAAGACAGAAGAGTTTAGAATCCCCAGGCACCTTAGAAACAGCACAGGGGAACCCAACTGGCAGTCCCAACTGGTTTAAATCACAGTGTAGTGATACATAAACACTCACACACAGGTGTTTTCATTGTGTTTAAAATGATTTATTCACAATGCGTTAATCATGGAAGCTCGTCTGGAAGTGTGGCTTTCCAGATTTTACCTTGATAGAAGTTTTCAGTAAAGATAAATGCTGCAGGTGAGCGAAAGAGGGGAAAAAAAAAACCCCTCTTGATTGCAATAGCCAGAGAAGGACTGCCCAGGTAGCACAGGGTGTTTCTGGTTCCTGGTGAGGGCCATCCTTGGAGCTTTGACTGTTTATCATCCGGGCTGGGTATGTGATTACACGTGACATACCAGGGAGGGGGAAGGAAAGGTGACTCCGAAGTCGTACGCCTCACTGATTCCACAGTAATGGCCATTGTCAAGGAAAATATTACCAAGAAGAGCGGTTGGTTCCACCTTCACAGGAGGAGAAAGGTGGGCAACCTGTGGCACAGGCCACACTGGCCCCCTTGCCGTCCCTGAGCCCACCAAGCCCAGCCCCCTGAGGGCTTGCACCTTCCATTCTCAGCCCGAAATGCCCATCCCACTGAGACAGGGGCTTCCTTTGTGCTCCTGTGATGTTCTGTCTATGTCACTGATGCTACATTCACCACACATTGTGGTGTCTGTGTAGGTACTTGTCTCACCTGCTGCATAATAAATATTCATTGAATGAGTAGAAGAGGAATGAGGAGAGACTGCGTCGGGGCCACGTGTCAGAAATCAGGGTCTTGGAGTTCTCATAAGTTGGTCAGAATACGTGTTATTTCAAGGAACATAATACTCGCGTGCTCGTTGTGGGCCAGGCATTTCTGGAACAAAAGCCAGACAGTTTTAAGCAGCGTCAAGATGACGCTCTCCATTTCTTGGCTGTGGTATTCTGAGCACTGGCCTCATCTCCAGGCAGGTCATTCCCAAGTGGCAGCCAAGTCAGCACTCACTCCTTCAAAACAGCTCTGTCTCCCCTGGAGTCATTGTCTCCCTCTTTGTAACTGGGGGAGGGGGGCCCCTTAGTGGGTCTGAACCCAGGCCAGAAGTGGGAACGGTTTTGAGAGCAGGGTATGATATGAGGGCAAAAACAAAAAGTCACGAGTCCATTCGGGAAATCGTAAGAGGCCAGCAAGTGGCACAGGGGTCTGAAACAACAGCAGGGGACAGAAGATAAATTCACTCTCCCCCTCCTCCACCTTACTGTCAAAATTACTCTCTACTGCCAGAGAGAAGGATGGGTGCTGGTCCCTGAGATTGTCTTTGCTGTGTGTTTGAGGTTCTGTAGATAAAGGAGAGTTGAAACAAAGCTTCAGCTGACATTAACAGAGTAGGTTCTTGTCAGAGACGAGACACAGAGGTCAAGGCAGTGAAGTGAGGATTTATTAAGTGATAGGTGCTCTCAAGGGGAGGATGGGCAGACTCGTGTGCTGCAGCGGAGCTGCTTGGGCAAGCTGGTTACACAGGGTGCAAACATGAATGGGCAGGACATTCATTGGAAAGGGAGAGATTTGGGCTTGTATTCCCTGATTTTAATCCCAGATCCACCTTCCAGAGAGGAGGAGGGATTTTTGTCCTTGTTCGGAAGTGTCATGGCCTCGGTACATGATGGATATTTCCTATTTGTAATGAGGGCATAATAAGCAAAAGGTTACATTTGGACACTGGAGATTCCTGCCTATCTCACCTTTCCTTGTCTGCCTCTAGGACACTTGTCACCCCAAAATGTGATTTCTTATCAGTCCGGAGTTTCCCGCTTTCTCTGTCTGTACAAGCTCCCCCGTTGTCCACAAGATGTATGGTTTCCTGCTATTTGGCCCATGTCCCCCTGTCTCTGGTCACATCTATCCTCCTGCTCTAACAAGGTCACCGGTCAGCATGGGAACATTGAGCCTCAGTGTTTTTATTTGTTTAAACATTGTGTCTGGTTTGATATAAAAATATAAGTCAAATATAAAAGTTTTATATAAGCTTTTAAAAGGTCTCTAAAGCTATTACATATATGTATATATATTTGTGTGAAGCCTAGACAGATGACTTAAGCTTTTGTGTCTCATACTCTCTGGTACTTACCTAAAGGTTAACTAAGAGAATGCATGAAAAGCACCTAGCACATTGTCCAGTGCAACCATCAATACTGATAACTGTTATTGGCATCATTGTTGTGGCTTAAGAATTTTTTTATTGTGGTAAAATATTCATAAAACATACCGTTTTAACCATTTGTAAGTATGCATTTAAGTGGCATAAAGTACATTCACCGTGTTGTACAACCATTACCAATATCCATCTCCAGCACGTCTTCCTCTTCCCAATCGGAAACTCTGAAACCTAGTAAACAATAGCTCCTTTTTTGGCTTTCCCCCCAGTTTCTGATAAGCACTGTATTTTCTGTCTCTCTGAGTTTGCCTAGTCTGCACATCTCATGTAAGTAGAATCATACGTTTGTCCTATTGTTGCCAGTGGCTGTAACCAGTGTTGCAGGTTCTTGTCCCGTCCCAGAAAGAGTTCAGAGACAAGATGTAGAGGTTAAGAAAAGTAAAGTGAGGATCTATTAAAGGATGGATGGGACACTCTCAAGGGAAGAGCAGGCAGGCTCAGGTGAGAGGCTGCCCTGAGTTTCTTTGGCAAGTTAGCTACACAGGGTGTAAAAGTGAATGGGCGGAATATTCACTGGGGAGGGAGGGGTTTGGGGTCTTATTCCCTGATTATCATCCCAACTCCACCTTCCCAAGGGGAGGAGGGATTTTTGTCCTTATTTAGTCTGGATCGGAAGTGCATGGTGTTGGTGCATGATTTGTACTTCTGATCTGCAAGGCTAATTGTATTGAAATGAGGGCATAATGAGCAAAAGGTTACAGTCAGATACTGGAAATTCCTGCGTTTTCTCAACTTTCTTTGTCGGTCTCCAGGCCACTCATCATCCCAAAAGGTGTGACCACTTATCAGCCCAAAGGTTCCTGCTTTCCTTTCTCTGCCCAGGGACCCCTGGTGCTTACATGATGTGTGGCTTCCTGCATTTGGCCTGGGCCCCTCTTTTCTGCCCAGATCCTGCCATGTGGTCTGTGTCCCCCTTTCTCTGTTCACATCTAGCTGTCTGCCTGCTCTGACACTATTGTGTCTGGCTTAATTAAGATTTTCTAAACAGCAAATGCTAAATCTAGAGTTTTTAGTCATTGATTTCTGAGGTTTCTGTACTACACAGGCCCTAACAGATAAGTCTAAATTCCAACATCTCGTTGACAGTATATACCGGTTTTTATCGGCACAATGTCAGAAAGTGAGAAACTGTCCCTGCAGTGCGGGCCCAGTCTACTTCCACTGCATCACAGAAGCAGAGGGTTTTTTTCAGTGACTGTAGAATCTGTAAGTATTTCTGAAAGGTAGCTCAAGTGTGCGGGTGCTTCAGCTGTGGATGAGGATAAAACATCTCTAGCCTGAGTATGGCAGCTTTTTAGTGACTGGCCTGAGGATGTCTGTCCCAAAGCAACTGTTAACTGTGCAGTCAGTAAACAAAACAGACGTCAGCAAGGCATTTATATTTATAATTAAACAATGATGGAGGCCTAAATCAAGAGACAAAATCATTCAGAAAAAGCTCCATTTAAAAACTTTCTCACAGGAATCTAAAAATAATAATAATAAGGACATAAATGAACTAATTATTATTTTGATTTCTTGAATATGTGTCAGCACATCTGACTGTCCTTTGTGATTGGATTACCGCATTCTGTTGGTTCTTATTTTGTAGTTGGCTTTATTCCTTTGATAACTATGTAAGTTTAAAAATCTAACGCTCTAATCTGTTCTTAGAAACAATAATTAGTACATATATATAAACTAAAAAAAGTGCAATATGCTGTATGTATGTATTTACATGCAATACAATGTGTATGTGCAGTTGAACTGTAATAATTCTACCTAATAAAACTGAAAAAGGAAAAAGCTGTGCAGCAACTACACAACCTGCTTCTTTTTATCATGTTACGGGCTCAGTGAGCTGTTTCCCTCTCTGGCAAGTCTGCATGCCTTCAGTTCTGCATAACAATGCCAGTTCTGGGACAGAAAGCAAGAACTGTTCAGCCCACAATCATCAAGTACCAAGCAAAGTTGTTGCTGTAGCAACAAGTCACCCATGCGAAATCTCTTAGGGTTTTTACCTCTTTACTTCAATGACTTTTCAATGCAAATGCAGCCATTACCAGTCAAGTGGAACATCCTAAAACCGCTGCTTAAAAACCTGGGAGCAGGCTCTTTCCCCTAAGCTCAGCTCCCTCAAGCCTGGTCTTTCTTGTATTGCTTGTTTTCTGAGGGGAGGTAATTAGGTTTCTTCACTGATTTCCACTTGGAGGAGGTACCGGGGATTAAACCCGGGACCACCTGGGCGCTGAGCCCGAGCCCTACCACTTGAGCTGTGCCCCTCCCCCAAGCCTGGCCTTTCTGATGTCCATAACCCCGACTCCGATAAGTCACCACAAACCACAGTGCCACTTCGGACTGTAATTTCTGCTTTCTCTGTATAATCTTGGGCAAACAATTTATGATCTCTGAACCTTAGTGTTTCACCTGCATAACAGGCAAAAAAAGGCAGCTTGTGAAAACGCCTGGCCTGGCGTGTGCCGCGTAGTGAGGCATAAAGGCAAGTGTTAGATTGAGGAAAGAAGCATGTGGAGTGTGTATGTTGTACTTTTCCAGCTCTCTTTCTCCTTGAAACGCTTTCTCATTTCTCTCCTAACAACAACCACTTCGCAGCTTCTTGCTCCAGTATTTAGGGCTGAAATTTTTACCTCATTTGCCCTTCCACCAGCAGAGCCAGTCCTGGCATAAGCTGAGGCTACAGGCTGGAAATCACCGCCCTGCGACTTACTTATGTTCATCTCATACATCCCTTGGCCCTCAGGACTCTCTGCCTGATGCTCTGCAGAAAGCAAAAGTTCGATAGCCTGCTATTTCTAGTTTTTAACCTAAATGAAATGGCATAGTTTCAGTCAGTCATTTGAAAGGACTCTGTGATAATTAAGAAAGGCAAACATTCTGTAAGAACAAAAGCAAAAGAGGTGTTTACATTTTATATTAACCCTGCAGTCTCTGTCAGAAAGGGTGATGCTGTGGTTGTTGCACACTTCTACTTCTTTGAACAACTATGCTGATATTTATTGAGTGCTTACTACAACCCAGGCACTGCGTTAAGCACCTCACATGTATTATTTATTTCACTTAATCCATCCAGCATCCTAGGAGGTAGACGTCATAAGGTTAAGCAGCTTGCCTAATTACCTGCAGAGCTGGATGAAAACCGCACTGCCCCAAGGACCCGCAGTCTGGCTACCGTGCCCGGGTGCTCCGTGCTGTGTTCCAGGGCAGGTCCTCAATCCAGAAGAGGCAGCGCTGAGTCATTCCTGTAAACGAGCAAGCCTCTGCCAGACTTTAAATGATGGTCTTCTTCCTGCACATTTCCCCCTCTTATTCTCTTTATTTTTCTCTTATTGAGGTCCTTAGGTTTAAGTTTTTAATACTAAAACCTGTCTGTTCTCTGTTCCTTGCAGTAAGAACCGTAAGGCTTCAAGAGGGCCATCCAGCTTTCCAAGTTTGAAATCCTCGCCGAGGACGCGGCAACGGAACACTGCGTCCATCCAAGAGTAAAAGGTGGCCTCAGAGATTCTTGTGGTCTGGATTTCTCTTTCGTAATCAAAATAGTTAAGGACACTTGATTAATTTTCTGTGTAAGTGTCCCTACACAATATTTTATTTCTTCAAGTAGAAAATATACAGTCCCAGGTGCAGAATTTGTTGTGTATGTGAAAAAGAAAATCAAGACCCAGAAGATTTTATGTGGGATATGACAGCTTCCCAAGACAGTCCCTTGGGAAGGGTCTATTTCTTCTATTAGAATTTTGATTTCTACTTTTTTCCTGCTCATTATTTTTTTTATTTTAATTTTTGTGTGTACTTTATAATGTATATGGATATTTTATACAAACATAATATATACTTTATATATATGATTAATCTGAAATTATGTACTACTGTTTTATGTAAATGATAACATGTAATATATGTTCACATGTATTCATTATTTTTACTTTATTCTATATATTCATACATTTTTGTTCATATATGTAAAGTATACGTCAAAGCGTTTTACTGATGAAATGAGTGATCATAAAAAGCCTGGAAAGCACAGAGATCTTTTGAAATTCTAAAGTATTAGTAATTCTCATGAGTTTGATAATTAAGCTTCCAGCATTTCTAAAACGTAATAAGCATTCATTTTTTGTAACCTAAACAATCAGAATTTTTTAAAGGATACAGTATTTTCATAAGAGCTAAATCATAAATAAATACACCAGGTGATAAAATCAAAAGGCCACTTTTAGGATTCACCATGTTCATCTAAAGTATAATGATGATTAAAAGCTATAGCATGTTCTTGGGGCTTTGCAAAATTCTCAGTTACCCTCTAGCATAAATTGTCTTAATTGCCTCTAGTCTAAAAGCAAAATTATATAGTCCAAGTCATTTGCAAGTTATTTTTTCTCAAGCTGACGTCATACACTTTCAGTGGTTGCATTGTCCCTGAGATGACGTGCAAGGTTATCTAGTATCCTGATGGCGTCCAAGCCTACCTCATTGCCCAACACTACACCCCTCCAAGTCTATCCTAAGTTCAATTTTCTTTGACAATTTTCTTGCCTTTGGGCATTTACAGGATCTATTTCTTCTTAATGAGAGAGAGAAACCCTTTCCTGCTCTTTGCCTGGCTAACCTCTTCCCATCCTTCCCATCCCAGTTAAAATCCTTTCCCTTCCCTTAGTTTGTATTAGTTGCCTCTTCTATGTGTTCCGTGGCATCTGGGGTGCTCTCCTTGCCTTTAACGTTTATCACATTGCCTATTTAGATGTCTGTCTTCCAACCTTGAATTGTAATATTCACCTCACATTTCTGGCAGATTGGACCATCTGTCTCAATTCCTTGGATCCAAGTCTGGGTGGAGAAATAATGGCACATGACTGAAGCCTTCTTACTTGGTAATGCAGAAGTTTCTCTGGCCCTTAAGTGGCACACTGCATACCCTCACTGGTCAGCTAGTTTATACCTTGTGGACTATTTATTATATGCTTTGATCTTGATGCTATGTCATTAAAGAATAACTCAGCAATTAGTATCAAGATGGCAGGAGATCTGACTTCCAGTAGACCTTGAGCTTCATTATATGCTCATTGTAATATATTAGCGTGCTAAGCGACACACCTACAGGCACCAAGACAGTTCTGAGCCTGGTCATAAAAGGTCAAAAAGTGGGCAGTGGCCCAGATCTTGGGACTCCCCACCCCTTCCTCAAAGTAGTTAGAATAATCTTCCCACTTGTTAGCATATGAAGTTACCAAACCCATACAAACTAACAACTCCCACACCTCATGGCTAGTCTCACTTTTCTAGATGACCCCATGCTCTGAGGCTGCCAACTCTAGCCTCCTTCTTCTCAAGATGGCCTGTGTTCTGCCTATGAAGTGTGTATCTACTTTTGCTTTAATCACCCCCCACACCTCATAGCCTGTCTGGCCTCTGAGATGGCCCACACTCAGTCTATAGAATATGTATCTTTCTGAATAAGTCTGCCTTCACTCTACAATGGTTCGCTCTTGAATTCTTTCCTAAGCAAAGCCAAAGACCCTCATTTGGGAGAGCACGTCCCAGGGACTCGCCTGAGACCTGGGACACCACCATCCTCTCATGCCTCATTTTTCCTGTATCAGTATCTTCACTTAAATCATTCACCCACTCCTTTTTTTTCCCCCTCTTGTCTCCTTGTCTTCTCTTCTTTTGTTAGACTGACAGGCTAGCCCTGCTAATATTTCTGATTTTCCTCCACATATCTACTGTCTATAGGAAATTAACCTTGCTCCTCCAGGCAGTGTCAGCAAAACTTACCCACTGATCTAGAATGGCCAGCTGAGAAATGCTGCTTAACAGGGGCAAGAGAATGCACTAGCAGCATGGGGGAAGGACCAAACTGATGTTAGATAAGATTTGGTAGGATATTTGACCCTTGATTAACAGTCCTTTAATGCAAATTTTCTCTAATTTGGGGAAAAGGAGTAGGCTTTTCTTTCTCATTTCCTAATCTTTTTTTTTTAAATCACAAAATGCTTTTTCTCTATCTTTACATCTACCTGATTCTAGGGCAAGGATGTTAGAAATTATGCTGTCAGAAAAATTATATTTGATTATGAAAACAAAAACATTGCTGAATTATTTGAAATTCTATTCTGTTTGTGTTCTAATTCAAATTTGAGCTTGACTTTGTTTGATGGCTATAGATTGTGTATGATAATCATTCATCAGCCATTTTTCTGGATTATGAATTCAGATGTATATTCTTGTTAGCTGATTTGAAAAGTGCTTTAAGTTTTCATTGTGTTGAATGGATCTGAATTGTGGATTTCCTCTTCTCCTCTCTCCCAGTGCTAACTTAAGCAAAATAGACCCCTAAGATTTACTTTTACAATATTTTCTTTTGCCTCTTTGTGAAATTGTTGGCTTTAAAATCTTCTCAAGATCTCAAAGCCTTACCACCCCTTCTCATGAAGGGATGATGCAATCAATTAGATTGGAGTTTGAATGTCAGTTTTCAGAAATTAGTGGTGGGAGGGGGAGGTGAAGCATTGTTTTCTATCAAAACTACCTGTTTCTCAGGGAAGGGACTTTGCTGCCTGCCAGCCTCTCCCACGAGAGATTTACAGATTCAAGAGTGCAGGGAAGCAGGAAGTAGCTCAGTGGTAGAGCATGTGCTGAGCATGCGTGAGGTCCTGGGCTCAAACCCCAGAATTTAAAAAGAGAAAAAACAAAACAAAACAAAACAAAACAAAACAAAACAAAACCAAACTACAGATCATGCAGGGAAATAAATTATATTATGATGGGGGGAATATTATGCCTTATACTGGAAATTAATTTGTCAATTTCTTAGTGTCCAAAAGTTTTCTTTTAGATTTTTGATAAAAAGTCAGAATTATTTTAACTAGCTGGAAGTTAAAGTGTGAAATTCCTGTTAAGGACGTTGTTTGCCTTTTAATGTTTGGATATATGATGAAGTAAACATCCTAAGGTTCACATTAGTAAAGTTACCACAGTAGTTTTCAATAATTTATTCTAATTAAACGTAGAAATGGTTGAGCAGGAGACCATGAATATGCAGAATCATGTCCTGTTACTAATCACCAATTAAGAACAGGCTGAGTTGGATTTACATGTTAATCAGTTTATTTAGCTTTTAACAAATAGAGTGGACTTATCTGTCTTGAGGAGTGAGTTCACATAAATGACTTTTAAAAAGCTGAACTAGTTACTTGAAAATAATATATATACACACATATGTATTTCCTTAAAATTCTTTTTTCTTACTGCAAGATGTGGAGAATCCAGAAAATACAGAAAACAAAATAACAGATAATTACCTGAAATCAAACTACCCAGAGACAACTAATATTGTGTATCAAACTAAGTTTAAAGTAAGTGTACAAGTAGTGTGTATAAAATACCTATTTGTGCAAAATGATAGAAAACGGTAAGGTCTCCTCAGTTTCTGGCTGTTGTTTTGTTTTTGATTGTACACTTCCTGGTTTTTAACACAGAAACCTTGTAGATATACATATATACACACACACACACACACACACACACACACACACACACACACACACATATATACATATATATATAACTGTACCAGAAAATATGGGTGAATACATTTATGCTCTTGAAGAGACGATGGCCTTTCCAAGTATGACCTAGAACTCAAGGGCCAAATATTCGGTGACTTGCTGATTTGATTGCACAGAAAATTAAAATTTCCATACAGTGAAAGAAAGTGAAGAGGTAAACTACATGAACTATATAGCGAAGAGCAAACAGAATGGGAGAAAATACCGAGCTTCTACAAATCAGTAACTAAGACAGACACCCTGAGTAGACAAACGAGCAAAAGCTAAGAGGAAGCAATTTACTGAAGAACACAAATGATCAGCTAACACAGGGAGAGATGCTCTACCTCACCAGTAAAAAATAATTAAATACAACATTTTTAATCAGGCTGAGAAAAATGTCTGAGATTCTATCTGCTATTTACAAGAGATGAGAAAGCTAGTACTCTCTAACATGCTATAGTTTGGGAGTGCTATTACAAAATATCGATTAAAATCTCAAATGTACATGCTGTTTCTCTCACCCAACAACATCACATCACAGAATCCATGTTAGCACAAGAGAAGAACAATACATCTGTAAGGATGTCTATCTATTACCAACTGTCATTTGAGAAAAGGGAAATAATATAAATTTCCCTTAAGTGGGATGAATAGATAATTTAATTATGTAACTCCAGCAATGAAAACTGCGAGCTTGATGAGGTAGAAGAGCATCTACACAGGCTGACATGTGAAAGGGCCTCGATCTACTGTTAATTTCAAAAACATTTATATAGACTAATAGACATAATGCTTTAGAGACATAGATCAAATTGTTAGCAGCACATCTGTATGAAACGAGGCTAGTGCACAAAGACTCACTTTTTAACTTCATATCTGAGAGTACAAACTGGTGACCTGTCAGCTAGATTCAATCAGCAGCTATGGGTTTTTATTTATTTATTTATTTATTTATTTATTTATTTATTTATTTATTTATTTATTTATTTATTTGACTTATAGTTCGTTTACAATGTTGTGTCAATTTCTGGCATACAGCAAAATTTTTCAGTCATACATGAACATACATATATTCATTGTCATATTCATTTTCACCGTGAGCTACCACAAGGTCGTGAATATATTTCCCTGTGCTGTACAGTATAAACTTGTTTATCTATTCTATATATACTTGTCAGTATCTACCAATCTCGAACTCCCAGTCTGTCCCTTCTCACCCACAAATTCGTATTCTATGTCTGTGAATTTATTTCTGTTTTATATTTAAATTCATTTGCCTTCTTCTTCTTGATTTTTTTTTAGATTCTACATATAAGTGATCTCATATGGTATTTGTCTTTCTCCTTCTGGCTTACTTCACTTAGAATGACATTCTCCAGGGACATCCATGTTGTTGCAAATGGCATAATGTTGTCATTTTTATGGCTGAGTAGTATTCCATTGTATAAATATACCGCACTTCTTTATCCAGTCACAGCAGGTAAGGTTTCTACAGAGAGAATGTTATAAAAATCAAAGGCATTCATGAGAAAACCTAGACTTCCAGTTCTCTTAAAATAAGAAGATTTGGGAACTCAGGGCCTGTATTCCTGCCTAGCAACAATTGGCTGGATCTGGATAAACACTGACCCCTTGAAAAGGAATGTGCCTGCTCTGTGTTAAACTTAGTTCATGATGTTACCTGCCAGGCCTCCAGGGGCACTGGAATTTGCTTTCTTTATTTCATATGCTCTTATATTCTGTGAATTTGTTACAAGTATGTTTTACTCTTTTAAATAAAAGGTAAAGATTAAAATTTATGGTGGCACACTCAAAAATTTGTAATAAATTACAAAAGGATTTCAGTGGTGATATATTAATAGTATTGTAGTGCACTTCAATTTCTAGTAGTTATAAATCCAGCAATTTTAGTTAGTTGCCACAGAATTGAGGCCAGTTTACCCAGGAATATCCTGAATATTGAAATCATATGTTAAAAGCAGCTCATCTGGTTGAGGTCTGTCCCGATGGGGCTTTTCCCATAGACCTACGTCATTTGCAACTCCTCATAGAGTAACTATGTGGTTTCCATCACTCACAGAACTACATGTTAGATCTGTGGAAAGAATTACAAGACAGAGATGCTAAATAAATATTGAAAAACCTAACAGTCAAACTTTTTTATCTTAGGTATTGGCAACGATCGGTACTGTTCTAGGGTGTGATGAGCTTAGGAGTAAATGATTTGAACTGAATGCATATTTAGAGGGTGTCAGAAATTCAGAACCAGGCAGATCCATCTTCCCTGACCCCAAATATGTAACAATCCTAAAGTAAATTCCTTGAGGAAACCAGATCCCAAAGATTACAGATGAGGAGCTTTTGAAGTGTCCTCATGTTCCACTGGAAATCAAAGAAGCCCAACTCAAAGAATTATGGACTGACTGCCAGCTGTTGATTGAGCAAAAATTATTGAAAGGGTTGTCTTGAAGATTATGACTCAGACATTGGAGGAACTAAGGGTTAATGGGCTGTGGAAAGAATCAGAACATGTGTGAAATTCTTTAAAAATTTATTGACTTAAATTATGTTACACAATTTAAAAAAAAACCTTTACACTTTAAAAAAAATCATCTAAATCCATATGTATAGAATACCTACTATGTGCAAAGAAAAATGATAAATGCTGCATAGCTAACAAAACAAGCAGTGTGATATCATTCCTTTCCTTTCTAAGTCGTCCATGAGGTCTACAATAGCTGACTGGCTGCTGTACACTGACACTATTTTTTCATAGTTTTCATTATAGAACTTATTTTAACCCCTTGTTATAGCACTCAGTTATTTTCTATTCCTGCTTTCAAGAGAGCTTTACTATTATCTCAGTAATCTTTGAACTATTTTTCCACCCTCCTGATTAATCAGTTCTGCATTTTGGGATCAAATTAATCTCTAAAACATTGCTCCAACCTTGACATTTCCCTTTTATTACATATTAATTCAGTTCTGTAATTTGGAAAATCAAAGCATGCTACAGGCTGACCCCAGTGTCTAGATTTACTGTTGTCATGTGCTCCATGTTTCAGCCAGCACTGGGCCGCTGATGACTTTCTAAACATAATTTCAGATCTTCCATTCTCTTGATGATTTATTCTTCCTGGAATGTCAACTCTTCTGTTTCAGTTGTGGTTTAAAACCCTAGCCAGCCTTCACATCTTTAGCTCAGACGCCGTCTCCTCCGTGAAGCCTTCTGCCACTTCATCCTTCCTGTGAACTTCTGCTGTGGTTTGCGTGGACTCCTGACACAGCGCACAGTCAGCTGATCGGCATCACAGTAATTAAGGCATTACTCTTTTCTGCTTCTCAGTATGTTTCTAAAGATCAAGGATCGCCATCTGCAAGCACAGAATTTTGCATACTATTAAAATTCAAAATTTCCACTTGAAAAATGAGACATACAAAGCTGATGTTAGGCAGAAATGAGGAAGCAGACAGAATTGTAACGGGGAAGATAAAGCAGACCTAATAGAGGTATCTTACAGGAACTTCGGCTGCATTAGGGTGTTCGTGGGGGTGACGGGAGGAGGGTATCACTGCCTAAGTGTAACACGTGCACCTGGTGCCTCCTTGACAGGATGACAACAATGGAACCTCTTCTCAGTAACCACCAGGTGTCCAGCTAATGTCAACTGAGGATTCGGAGCAGGCTGGTTTGGTGTAGCCTATGTTGAGTGGATTTGAAATTTTAGAATGAAAAATTATTTGAGACAATGTTCTTAGGAAAGTCAGAAAACACTTAGAGGACAGAGTGTCAGACTGGCTGTTGGAGGACTTCTGGTAACTTCTATCATTGGAAAGCTGTTGGTGGTTTGCAAATGAATCGTACTAAAGTAATCGGCCTTGACTGTCCTGAGTCTGCAAGAGGAGGGGACACCAAGCCTTGATAAACCTTAACAGTCATCAGAACTTCTTATGGCTGTGAGAGATGCCATGATTTATCAGGCTCCCAGATTTAGCAAGTAGCTAAAGTTCTAATGTGAAACTAGTTCAAACCCACCCCAAAAGGCCAAAAACCATGTAGTTTATTTCAGCCAAGACTAGACTTCCATAATAAGCCAGCCACATGGCTTGTGGCAAAGAGTGGTTGCCTGATTAACAAACTAAGGGGGGTGTTATACAAGCAAAAAAAAAAAAAAAAAAAAAGTTCAAATAGGCCTTCTTGGAAACATTTGGAGGATGAATGGTTTGGCATAAGGATGAACAGCCTGAAAGGTAGCCAGGATTCATTTCATTCATTATTATTTTCCCACATGGGAAAATCCTGTATCTTGAGATTAATGCACAGGGGAGTAGAAGCCTGGCCTTGGACTTCTCTGACGTAAGTCAGCAATTAGAACACAAGCCTCCAAAAATTTTCAGAGGGTCAGATTCTCTACACCAAGTGAGTGTCCCTACACTGCACTGGAGCTAGACAAATCTGGAACTAGGGCAGTTCCAAAAATCATTGAACAGGAAGGAAGTTCAATCTTTGTTCCTACAGGCAGGATTTCATTTGGCAGCCCAAGTAGCATCTGGGAGAGCATTAAGATATGCCTAGTGGATAAAAGGGAACCCTTGTGCACTGTTGGTGGGAATGTAAATCGGTGCAGCCACTTTGGAAAACAGTATGGGGTTTCCTCAAAAAATTAAAAGTAGAACTATCAGATGATCCAGCAATTTCACTCCTGGGTACTTATACAAAGAAAACAAAAACAAGTTTGAGAAGATATATGCACCCCTATGTTTACTGCAGCATTATTTATAATAGCTAAAATGTGGAAGCAGCCTAAAAATGCCCATCTATAGATGACTGGATAAAGTAGATGTGGCTTGTGCATGTGTGCGTGCGTGCGTGCATGCGTGCATGCGTGTAGTGGAATATTACATAATTATAGAAACAGAATGAAATCCTGTCATTTGTGACAACATGAATGGACCTAGGGGGTATTATGCTAAGTGAAATAAGTCAGAGAAAGACAAATACCATATGATTTTATGTATTGTACAATCTAGAAAACAAGTAAATTGAACAAACATAACAAAACGGGAACTGATAGATACAGAGAACAAACACATGGTTAGCAGAGGGGAGGGGAGGTGGGGAGAGGAAATAGCTGAGGATGATTAAGAGCTACAAACTTCCAGTTATAAAATAAATGAATCATGGGGATGAAATGTACAGAAGAGGGAATATAGTCAATAGTAATGTAACATCTTTGTATGGTGATAGATGGTAACTAGACTGATCCTTATGATCATTTTGTAATGTACAGAAGTAATGGATTGCTACGTTGTGCACCAGGAACTAACATAGTGCTGTAAGTCAATTATACTTCAAAAAACAGACTCATGGAATAAGAGATCTGACCTGTGGTTACTAGAGAAGGGGAGGGGGAACTGAATGGAGGTCAAAAGATAGAAACTTTCCGTTTAACTAAGTGCTAGGGTTATAATGTACAAAATTATTATTATAATTAACACTGCTGTGTGTTATACATGAAAGTTGTTGACAGTAAATCCTGAGTTCTCATCACAAGGGAAAATTTTTTTTCTTTCATTTGTATCTATATGAAATGATGGGTGTACACTATACTTACTGTGGTAATCATGATGTATACAAGTCATATTATGCTGTATACTTTAAACAATGCTGAATGTCAAGTATACGTCAATAAAACTGAAAAAAAAAAAACCAACCACTTGGAGTTTATTAGTGTTGGTGACAAAAGTTGTACAGCTACCCTTTGTATCAATGGGGGATTGGTTCCAAGACCCACCCCCACCCCCAGTACCAAAATCTGAGGATGCTTAAATCCCTTATATATAAAATGATGTACCATTTGCGTATAACCTATGCACACCATCCAGTATACTTTAAATCATCCCTAGATTACTTATAATATCTAATACTACTATGTAAATAATTGTAAATACAATGTGAGTGCTGTGTAAATCATTTCTGGCACACAACAAATTCAAGTTTTGCTTTTTGGAACTTTCTGGAATTTTTTTTCCTGAATGTTTCCATGCTGCAGTTGCTTTAATCCAGGGATTCAGAACCTGAGAAGTCGGAAGGCCAACTGTAGATGAGAGCAATGGATTGTGAATCAGGTAAACATCAAGCAAAAAGATGCAGAAATGTGAGGACAACTTTTTTTTCTTCTCTTCTTCCTTTGTTTTTTCTTTCTCTCCCTCCCTCCCTTTCTCTCCCCAATACCTTTCTTAATGAGACATACCAGCTCTTGTCTAATGGCTCTTTAAAACGGCCACTGGATACTTTACTAGAATTTCAGGACCACCAGTCTAAGTCTACGATAGATGTGAACATATCTCAGTAGCCCCTGAGTAAATCATTATACAGTTAATACTGGTAGAGACTGTGAATCATTAAGCTTAAATCATGTTTGTTTTTACTGTAAATGGATAAAATTAGTCATATGAGTGTATTTTTCACATAATATTTGATTGTACTTATATGATTTCAGTTTTGATAGCCAACATATGCACGTGATTCAAAATTGACATTCCTGTCCCAGTGACGTAGTCCCCTTCCCAGAGACTATCAATGATACCAATTTCTTGTATATGCTTCCAGAAGTTGTTTTTGCACACACAGTTACATGCACAGGCATTTAACACACCTATATAATTAGTGTTAATGCCTGCACATTAATGTTAATTGTTATTAATGTAATAGAAAAGAACAAATCTGACTCCATATTAGGTCTGTTTCTTTGGCTTTAACCCTGTGCCCTGTTTTCTAGGCTTAGTCTTGCTGGTGCTGCACCTTTTGTGAAACAATGTTGCCGTTAGCCTGAAATAGACAGGAGAGCCTATTTTCAAGGCTATGACCTTTAAAGATATTAATACTTTTGCACTTATAGAAAGATAACAAGTTGCAGAATAGAAAATAGCATTTGTTTTGTTGGAGGTTTACAGGGACACCATGATCTGACCCTCCTGGATGGCTGCAAGAACAAAGAATTTCTGCAGCAAGAAGTTTGCAACAACCAACCACACCCCTTCCCCTATTTTTTTTTTTTTTTTTTTTTGTATAAAAGGAGCCTGTATTCTGACTGGAGTAAGATGGTTCTCTAAGACATTAGTCTACCATCCTCTCGGTCTGCCGGCTTTCTGAATAAAGACGTTATTCCTTGCCCCAACACCTCATCTCCCAATTTATTGGCCTGTCATGCAGCGAGAAGAACAAATTTGGTCTCGGCAACGTTAACATTAATAATACAGTCCTGAAAATCAGCAAGAGAATGTTAAGCAGGTGTCTGTTTTTCATCATTCTAATGCATCTTATAATGTATCATATCAGCTCCCTATCTCCCAAATTCCTAAACCATGTATAAGCCACACTAAATGTTTATATATGTAACATACTATCATATTAGGATATAAAGTCCTTGAAACATCACTTACTAATCACTAATAATAGACCTATTAATAAACCTTTGCCTTGTATGCCTGAACAGGGCATTTCAGGTACTCACTTCAAAGAAGCACGTGACTTTTTTTGGACACTTTGTGAGCACCCCAAAACATGTACATTTGAATCATAACCTACCAGATGTATCTGCAGTATAACTTGAGGCTTTCCCAAGCATTGCTTTGTTAAAATTGTACTAAGTTTGGGTGGTGTAAATATACATTTTATCTATTAAAAAGACGTATTGAGATATATATACATACACACACATATATATACACACACACACACACACACATATATATATATATAAAATAGAGATATACGCTTATACATATTATATACTACTATACTGAATTGAGATATGTAATCCACATGAAATTTATTTCTCTAAAAGGTTGAGGTAGGGATCGACCTGGTTTCCCTCAAATGTCCAACTGTCCAAATACCATTTATTTTGGCAACTGGATCACGACTTTGAAGAGTCACCTTTGTTATATATGATTTCCCGTACATAACTGAGTTTATCTTTGGTCTCTCTGTTCTGGGCTACTGATATATTTATCTATTTTAGTACCAGTACCAGATTTATACATGTCTATAGCATTATATTACATTCTTATATCCAGTAGGAAACTCCTTTTTTGAAGAATTTCTTGACTATGCTGAAGCATTCACTCTCCAGCTAAACATCATTTGACATAGTTTTATGACTCAGTAATATATCATGTATTACTACGAATACAAGATTTCTACAATGTTACTTGAAAAAGTTTGAGTTTACTCCTAGTTTATAATTGAGGTTGTTGGTGAGTGAAGTTCTTTAAATTCATTTTATTACTTGGATACAGTTGTTATATAGGAAATCTCTGATTATTTATACATCATTGGCAGGGACTATCTTATCTAACATAACTCTTTCTAAGCAGCTGATTTTAGCCCCCTGTTCTGTAGAATGTTGGGAGAAAAAGATCAGTGAGTTAAGCTGTCACAGAAGGAAGCTGAGGTTTTCGCAGTCTACTGTGTTTTTCTGAAAGTTTGCTCAGAGTAGGCGATGGTAGTATGTGACCTATTAATGCTCCACAAAATGGAAATGAGGTCAGTTCTCAGGACTCAGAAAACTCTCAGGACTAGTAAGTACTGATAATATACATTCTAAAGCAAATTAACTACTAACTGAAAATAAATTAAGATGTTTGTATTGCATTTCCAAGGGACAGTGGCACTCAATGTTAAGTTCTGAAGAAAACTGTTACGAATAATTCTGTTAAGAGGCCTTGGTTTGAAATGTCTGCACAATGATTCCGCAGTTTATTGAGGTCAAATTTTAAAAACCCCGATCACCAACTTTGATCAATAAGCCTGTTTTATAAATGGGATTATGTTGAAAAGGTAAAAAACTTCAAGTTCTTTTTGAGTGTATTTAACAAATATTTCTTGCAGCAGTAGTAACAATCTAAATTTTACAAAGCTTTGTAGTTTACATAGATACATACCTACACATGTATATGTACATATCTCTTTTATATATTTGAGATCATTTAATCCTCAGAAAAATTCTTTGAAATAGAAAATGAGGCTCTAGTGTTACCTTGCTTTCTCAAAGAAGAAACTGAGGTTTAAGAAGGTTCAATGAGTTGTCCAAATTTATATAAGTCTTAAGTGGTAAAATCAGGGTTTAGATGCAGATCCCCTGAGGCTTATGTCAATATGCACCATAATCTACACTGCTGCCTCCAGAAAGATCCAGCATATTGTAAAATGTGACATGAAATACCCCAATTGTCTTGTCTCTGATCCTGGATTACGTGGTTGTGCAATCACATATACAATCTGCGTGACCCTGCTCTGACTTTAACATTGCCTGGATACACCAAAATGCTCCACCATGCAAGTCTGAAACTGCCTTTCTGCCACGGCCAATGAAGACTTCATTAAATCCCCCCCAATGCATTTTTTTTTGATATCTATATTGACTTTATGCTAAGCAACTGTGTTTTATATTATAATCAATTACAACATCATTCCAAAAGAAAATTTTCAACATCTACAATCTTAAATTCAGTGAGCTGCCTATCCTGCCATTAGTATGACTATTTGATATTCACAAGGATTTGATGTTTTTGTGAGTTTTAGAATCTAGAATATTTTTAAAAGCATTTTGAACTTTTGTCTTCAAACTGTGAGGCTGTACAATTTGTATATTGTTTTTCGTATGTCATATACACTTTTCCCTGGTAGAGAGGGACTGGGGAAAAAGAGGATAGAATATTAATAGATTAATCTCCAACAAATGTCCTTTGATGGCTGGGGAACATACTTTTAAAAATGCAGTTAGTTACACACTGAACCTTTTGAAAAATTGAGATCTTGTTATGATTCTTACTTCTAAAACCGTCACTTCCTCTTTTCTACCACTTTCCTCTCCTACTCTTGTCATATAACTTTTTCCACAAATTCACCAGATCCATTTCATTCTAAGCTATCTCTATACAGCAAAGTGCTGGATAACAGGTAGGGGGAAAAAAAGGAATCTTTCAAATATTTTTCAAGTTGAAGAATAATATAGATAAAAGAATACCTTGAAGATTAACTTTAGAGTTCTATTTTGTGCTGGGTCCTCAAGCACAATAATTTGAACTTTGAATAAAAAGAACATATGACCTAAAAATAAGTAACCAAAGTGAAGTAAAAACAGTACCCTTTCTGTGAAAGTCTCAGAAAGTTCTGATTAAAAAATGAAAAGTCAATATATCATATACTGTGTTCATCATACCACATGCCAGTTTTTAACAGAGCAAACTATCAGTCCAAATTACAGCTAGATGAAAAATCTCTTTCTAAACCAGTGACTGTAGTAAAGACAGAGACTATAAAAATAAAACATTTTCTCTGAAACAATAAAAAAATGCATAGAGTATCCTAACCAAAGCAAACTTTGTTTCATGCTTACAACTGAATTTCTCATAAAATAGAGACACACTGTCATGGTGTTGCACCTCTAGGACCTCAGGGAAAATACTGTCAGTGTAACAAACTTATATAAAAATACACAAAGCATTCACAAGCCTTTCCATATAATATTCCAGCATATGTTTAATTTTCTCACTTATTTCTATGAGTTATTTTCTGTTTACTTGGTTAAAGAGTAAGATATTACCATAATGAGTCTGAATGGCATATTCCCTTGTTACCAGTAGAGAATTCTCTAAAGGTTTGGTTTCTTAGCATAACTTTTTGCTTGCTAAGTTTAACAAGAACTCTCAGGTTGGTTGAGTGTGAGTGATATTAGTAACATACAACAGAAGTTTTAATTAAACATCAATTTTGATATGAACATAAACTCCCTCTATTCTTCACCAGTAAAATATGGCAAGTAGCTTTTATGTCAATTACAGTTTTTCTTTATTTTAGAAAAGAGGAAGTTGCTCAAAAATAATAATTCCTGAAACTGACCCTTGCTATAGAACTAGGCTAAAAATCAAACAGGATAGAAAATGAGTTTATTTATATCCATTTTTCACCTAAGAAAACTTGAAGGACAAGGTCACAAAACCAGTAAATGGTGGGGACAGGATTCAGTCCAGGTCTACTTAAATTTAAAACTGAAGTTTTAGCTGGACGTACAGCTACAGAGGAGCATTGGGAGTAGCTGGCTTCCCCTGAACATATTCCTCAAAAGATATATCTTTTTAAGAAGACAAATTAGAACATTATACTGATGTGATGGCTGTTATGATTATGATAGTGGCAGCAGCATGAAAATAACAATGTCACAATCTGGCAACAATCCTGCTTTAATCACTACACTAGAGTGCTTTCCAAGACACTGAGTACTTCATGAGGATTTTTGTTTGTTTCTATTTTATCTTTTCACCCATTATCTTATTATTATTGCTTGATCTTCCTAGAATTCCTGGAGGGACTGGGTTATCTTTCTTCTCCCACAAAAATAATCCTGTCTTCTTATGAAGAAAACGACAGCAGGTCATGAGATAATTACTTTTTCTGTTAGTAGTGGTAACTGCACCTAGATGTAGTCTTACTCTTTCATGTGCCCTAGTTGACGTATATTTTTAGGACATCTGGTAAGATTCAGTAGGTTAGAGAAGCCTGCAAACTATCATGGGGTACTGAGTTACACCTTTAAAGAAAGGAACGTGAATGTATCCACCCAAACATCACTACTGGAAAAAGACTCCAGAGCATCTCTCACAGTTAAGAATCTCACTTATTAGGTTTTCAACAGAGAAGACTTCCTGCATACAAGTAGATGGTAGAGCACTTGGTCAGGAATTAAGTATGATCCTGGACTTCTCAGAGTTTGCTTATGACATTGGACAAATGCTTTATCTATTCAGTGAAATGCCTCAGGCTTGAATCTGTGTTGGGACAGCTCATTGGCAACTAAAATATTTATCCCACATTATCTGGGTCTATTATTCGTTGAACTGTGTCCTCTACAGATTCGTATGTTGAAGATCTGACCTCCAGTAACTGCAGAATGTAACCGTATTTGGAAATGAGTCATGGCAGATGTAATTAAGTTAAAATGAGGTCATATGGCAGAAAGGTGGGCTCCTAATCCAACACGGACTGGTGTCCTTGTAAAATCAGGAAGTTTGGACACACAGACACACATGCATGTGTATGTGAAGGCAGAGATGGAGGTGATACATCCACAAGTCAAGAAATAGCAGATTTCCTGCCAACCACCAGAAGGTAAGAGAGACACATGAAGATTATCCCTCACGGCCCTCAGAAGGAATCAGTCCTGCCAATATCCTTGATCTCAGGCTTCTGACAATAAATTTCTGTTGTTTGACTAGCCTAGTTTGTGGTACTTCGTCATGACAGCCCTAGCAAACTAACACATGGTCCTTCACAGAAAGGTCTTAGTTGATTTAGGATTAAATATATGTCTCAATGCCTTCAGAGAGTTGATACGAAAAATGTTCTGTTTAAATAATTCTTTATATTTTATAAAGCTATTGTTAAGATAGCAGCACACTATGAAAAAGACTATTATAATAAATTCCTACCTGGATTTAGTTGCAAGAAAAGTTTTGCCTTAGTATGCTCATATATATGTTTTCCTTTTAAAATGTGTCTCATTGTGCTTCTCTTTTTACTCCCGCACCCAGAAAGCTTAGAACCAAGTGTATTGCCCCCAAACTGAACACATGTATCTGAAAACATCTACTCCTGAAATGAAAGTATTTGCCTCCTTTAGATGGTTTCTCTCATTGTATCCTCACTTGTCTCGTTGGATGTAAATTGTAGGTAGTTTCAAAGCCTTAATGAAATGAAAGAAAAATCAATTTCAATTTTTAAACAAATAAATGATAATATATGCCCTCTAGAAGTTAGTCAGAATTTGTGACAGTCTAGAATTATTAGCTGGAGAACAGCATTTGGGTAGTCTTGAGTGCTGAACAGCTACTGATTTGGAAAAAAGTGTTTGGGTCAGGGGCATGGAATCATGCTTTTGAGATCCAGGAAAACTCTTGTCCAAGCAACAGAAAGCATCAAAAACCTGAGGATTTTCCTATATAGTATATGGTCAGTCCATCAATAGTATTATTTTCTGTGGTTGGTTCATGATGTCTATAAAAGGCTCAACTTTTTTTTGTATACAAACATTGAAACAAGCAGAGATAGCATAAGATTAATGTCCTAGGAAGAAACAAAAACCAAGCAGTCAGAAGAGGATCGATGGTGGCAAAAGCCAATGCAAGAAAGCACAATGACAGCTGTGGTAGCAGGGCTACAAGGAAGCAGGTATCTTGATGTCAGAATGAAGTGAGTCAGTGAGTCAATCCTGAATGTCAATGAGGTTTCCAGTCTGATGATACAAACTGAAGTTTGCATTTCTGCACTGAAGTCCATTAGCCAGAGACGCAAGACATCTGGAAATACAGAGCATCAACAGTGATGACACAAATGTGTGCAGGGAGGACAGCATGAAATTCCAAAGTTCACCTGAACCTCAGTAATTCTCCAGATGATGCACAGCGGTGCGCCAGGGCACATCGATAAACACAGCCCAGCAGCTGGTTACTGAGGTGGGTGTTTGCCCTGATTGCCTATAGCTCAGCATTCATAGCTCCATGTCATACACCCTCTCCCTCTGCGATCACTGCACCTGCACTTAGGGCTGCATGAGCAGCCATGAGTTCCAGGCACTCGGATAATTTATGATCTCATATAATCCTCATAATAACCCTATGAAATAGATTTTTAAAAAAAATTTTGCTTTAAGATAAGGAAATTGATGGGGGGAGGGTATAGCCCAAGTGGTAGAGCACATGCTTAGCATGCATGAGGTTCTGGTTTAAATCCTCAGTACTTCCACTAAAAATAAACATAAATAAATAAATCTAATTTACCCCCCCCAAAAAAGAAAGAAAAATAAGAATGTCCTTTGAAAAAAAAAATAAGGAAACCGAGAATCAGAAAAATTGAGTAATTTGTTCAAGCTAACCCAGCTGCTGAATGGCAGAGGAGAATTCAAACTTAGATCTGTTGGAATTTAAAGTGTTCTTCTCCAGCCTTTTCAAAGAGTCATTGCTATTGCTAATTCAACCATTGTCACTGCCCAATGTGGAAATCTCCAGATCAAAGTCATTTTTCTTTAGAAGAGTATTTCTGACTTTCCAGAAAATGCCTTGCCCTCATGATAGTCACCCTTGTTATTTCCTTAATGTCATTTATTCTTTCTCCCCATAGTGCTCAGCTCCGGGTACAAGGGCTTTTAGGGGACGGCAGATAATTACGTCTACTTGTCATCAGCTGTAAGTATACCTTCTGATTTCTACTCAGCATCTCAGAATGATTGATTTTGTTCCTCAGCGTGACCCAGTTGTCTTGCCCCTTTACAAAGTTGGGGATTTGGAGTCACAGCAACTTAAGGTCTTAATTGGTTTTATGGAGAAATTTCAACAGCTCTAGGTTCACACAGTGGACAATGACAAGAGGGTCTTAACATCCATGGGTCATATAGATCTTGCCACCAGTCTATGCCTTCCTTCCTTCTTTCTTTTTTTATTGAAGAACAGTCAGTTATGATGTGTCAGTTTCTGGTGTACAGCATAATGTCCCAGTCATGCATATATATGTTTTCATATTCTTTTTCATTAAAGGTTACTACAAGCTATTGAATATAGTTCCCTGTACTATACAGAAGAAATTTGCTTTTATCTATTTTTCTATATAGTGGTTAACAGTTGCAAATCTCAAACTCCCAAATTTATTATGCCTTCTTTCTATCAGTTTACATTATAGTGCTTAAGTCAAGCAACCACACTGACACTCACTGTAGTAGCCTGAATCATGGCCAATTACGTCCATGTCCTAATCCTGGGATTGGAATGTTACCTTATAAAGTAAAAGGGACTTTGCAGTTGTGATTAAGTTAAAGATTTTGACATTGAAAGACAATCCTGCATTATCTGGATGGGCCCTAAATGCTATTACAACTGTCATGAAAAGAGCTGGGGGAGATTTGACTGCAAAGGCACTGGTGATATGATGGAATCAGGGAGAGAGTTGAAGATGCCATGCAGCTCTAGAAACAGAAAAGACAAGGAAAGGGATTCTGCCCCCTCAGAGCCTCCAAAATGGGGTACAACTCTGTTAATGTCTTGACTTTAGCCCCATAAAACCAACTTCAGACTTCTGACTTCCAGAATTGTTAAGTACATTAGTTTTGTTTTAAGTACCAAGTGTGTCTTAATTTGTCATAGCAGCCATAGAAAGCCAGTGAACACATAGTTTTAACTTTAAATGAAAAGGGCCCCAAATATTTGAAATGTTACCATCTTTTTTATCAAATGGCTTTCAGAAAATTTTAACACTCAGAGAATTCCACTCAATTTTACTAATACAGAGCTAGAAGCCCAGTAATAAAACTTCAAAAAAAAAAAAAAGCAACCCTTCTTTTCAGGAAATGTGTTAATTAATGAGGGTCAACACTTTGCCTTCTTAAGAGTCTTTGTTTCATTAGCATAATATAGCTGGGAGTCCTATGTTTGAAAAAAAAATAGGAAGAGTTATTGAGTGTCCTTGACTATTTCCGCCCCCCACCCCACTTACTTTTAGCGCTGTGTGTCAGGCTGCAGGATGCAGATTTATTTTGCAGATTACATCTGTTTCCTGTATATCAGGTCTGTCCTAGCTGCTTATTTCTAGTATCTGGGTGAAATCACAAGTCTAGAAAATGCCAAGTAGCCCTCTATAAAGGTGAAACAGATGAAAGATTATCAAAGAATGCCAAATAAATACTCACACTTACCATAGTCATTTTTGTGTTCACTATGTAAGACAGTTAAAATATTACTACTCTTTCCCCTGTTACTTTTCTGTGGCTTACAGAGATTTGTATTCAAAACCTATTCTAATTAGATGTCATGAAAGACCTTCGGATTCAGCTACTTTCCTTTTCAAATGTCACTCTTAAGAAGGTGAAACTAATGATCATGAGTTAGCGCAGTGTATAGTTTATACAGATTTTTAGACTCATGACCCAGCTCTGCTACAGCTCAGATTTCTGACTCCTGCTTGGAGCTTGGCCAAAAACACCTGAAAGCTATTATCTACTTAGCCATGGCGATTTCAGAGCCCCATGGAGCTGGTACATCTCAATAAGGCTAGTAACTCACTGAACAAACATACTTAGAAGAGGGAAACATAAAGATGCTTTCTGGATTTATTTCAAATGACTCAGAGCAAGATACTATTTTGTTCTTTGTGGCAAGTGTTCCTGGTTTAAACTCACAGTAACACAGGTAGTCTCCCAATTGTGACCAGGAGTTGCTTTTTGAAACTCAGAAACTAATGACTGAAAATGTTACTGAGTACAAACTCGTTCTGCTCACCAACAAATCGGGAGACGAGGTGTTGGGGCAAGGAATAGCAACTTTATTTGGAAAGCCCAGAGACCAAGATGATGGCAGATGAATGTCTTGGAGAACCATCCTGCTCCAGTCAGAATGCAAGCTCCTTTTATACAAAAAAACAGGGGCGGGGATGTGGTTGGTTGGTGCAAACTTCTTGCTGCAGGCATTCTTTGTTCTTGCAGCCATCCATCTGGGTCAGGCCATGGTGTCCCCATAAACCTCCAACAAAACAAAGGTTATTCTCTATTTTGCAACTTGCCATGTCCACATAAGTGCATAAGTGCTAACATCCTTAAAGGTCAGAGCCCCAAGAATAGGCTCTCCTGTCAATTTTAGGCTAAAGGCAACATTGTTTCATAAAAGGTGTAGCGCTGACAAGACTAAGCCTAGAAGACAGGGCACAGGTTTAAAACTAAAGGAACAGATCCAATATAGAGTCAGATTTGTTCTCCTCTATTACAAAAAGACTTTAAATCCTTTTCTCACAAATTCAAATAGGTATAAAGACTTCCTGTTATCTAAAACTTTCTAGTAGGAACATTCTGAATCAAATAAGACTTGGGTCATATTTGAAACTATCAGTTAAAGATCACCACTTTATAATTCTTCTATAATTGGGTGCTGTTTTTATTGCACAGATTGAAAATCACTTACTGACTTGAGAGAGTAAATTGCATGCCCTGGGTGGATGGTGAGTCCTTTTCATAATTCACCGCACCTTATGCAAAGCTCAGTAGAAATACTACGGAGCAGAAGGAAGACGAGAGGCTTGACTAGTGGGCAGAGAATTTGGGCAAATTGAGGTTACAGGGGCCAGCACGTGTGGACTAGAAAAAAAAAAGGATGTAATTCAGGAAAGAAGCTGAAAATGCAAGAAGGGGGACAGAAGCACAAGTTCCTAAGAGGCACGAGGGGTCAAGGGAGGCAAAACTGTAACAGAGGAAGGGGAAGTTCATGGACTTTGAAAAGGGAAAAGTGGGACTAACTGCTAATGTGTTGAATTTTGAAATGGAAATTGAGGGATATCAGATGGCATCTATTGTTTTGGTTAGTAAGATATGAATGAGACTAGAGTTCAAAGAAGGGAAATGTTCAGACACTATTTGTGAATAATGTGATAAAAGTCAATTAAAGATGACTGAAAAAAACTGTAGAGCAGTATGAAGGCTGGGGCGAGATTGCACAGCAAAAGTCTATAACAGAACAATCAGGTACCCTGGTGTCTATCAGCCTGTGGCTAGAATAAAAAAAAGCTGTAGGAATAACAGCACATCTTCCTCTAGTGTCAATTTTACTTGAAACATTTGGAATGAAATTTTAATTGCTTAACTGAATATTTTAAAAATATTTTAAGATAGACTGAAAATCAAGGAATTATTGAGAGAACGCTTCAAAGGGTTTAAGGGCTTCTCAGTGACTAATTTCTCAGTTACGCACAGCAACTCCTGGTCAAAATGGGGAGGCTGCAGTGTGCTGTGTTTAAGGTAAATGAGAAACGTCAGATAAGCTAAACGCTTGTGGTAAGCTGCTCTTGATAACCCCCAACACTGTCACTCAGACCCGCTACATGTGTCTGTTCATTTTCTTCTCCTCTTGGAGGAATGTTCATGGAAAAATTTCAGATGCTAGGGGGCTGTGCAATGGGAGGAGGAGCACAGAAAGCAAGGCAGCAGCCTCTCCCGGGGACTGGCGGAGGCTGGAGGCCAGCAAAGCGAGGCGTTCTAAGGTGCTTGCGAAAGGCCCTGCAGGTGACCCTTCACTCCGTATGACAAAGTGCTTCTCTCAATCTGTCCAACAGAGATGTTGTATTTATCCCTGTTTGACAGGTTTGGAAACTAAACCTCAGAGTAGTAAACAGTTTGCCTAAGACACATAGCTGATAAGTAACGAGGGAACTAAGTGTGGTGGGAAAGGCTCTGACAGCTTGTGAGACCAAGAGGCAATGGAGTGACTGCAGATCTGAATGAAGATAAAGCCAGGGTCGGCTGCGGGCAGGGCCTTGGCAAGGTGGAGAGATATCAAAGGGAGGCGCTGTTATTTATTGGTTGTTTGATACCAAAACCATGATTTAGATTTAACACAACTGTGTAAGCAGCGTTCAAAAAAGTCAAATCAGCCTTATACTTCTTTTAGCTATTCAGGGTGGTTTTTCCTTTGTCTCCTCATTTTCCTTTCCCAGAGGACAGATGCTGCAATGAGGCTGAGGTTTCCTTCTGCTGTGCGGCAATCACAAATTAAGACCACGGAGTTAGCTACATTGGGTTACTTCTAAGTAGCTCAGTTTTCCTCCACACCATGTATGTGGGGAAAAGTATGAACTCCAGCAAGTTGTATCTTCTGCCTCTGCTCAGTAACATACGTACAGTGCACCAAAGACTGGGGACCAAGTTACACATCACTGTGTTGTCTGTGGTCTATCCTTAGGCTCCTTCACTACTTTAAAAGACTTTCTCCATGTTAACATTAAGAGCAAACTTTTCAATCTCTTGGGGGTTTTAAAATATTATTTTTGTTATTGTTCATTTAATATGTATTTCTTGAACACAAGCTGCATTTTCAACATTGTGCTATTTTGGGGGGTAGGGGTGGAGAGTAGGGGGAGGAACCAAAAGACATTTACAACCCAAGAATCATCTTTAACTGCTACCTGATTTACCTATGAATCAGCCTTAAGACTGTTTTCTAATAGATGGAAATCCTAAATTAGTAAGGTCAAATAAAGAAGGTCTGGTTGGTCCATTTTGGAACCTGGTGTCTCTAGAGAAGCAGGATTCATGAGAGTGTAAGAGTCAGGCAGAGGACTTGGAGATGTGAGGTAAAATCAATGTGTGCAACAGAGCTGGAAGGTCACAGTAGAACTCCCACAAATTAAGGAGGTCAAAAACGCACCTGGTGCACTGTAAAATGCATTCACAAGCTGTGTGCCAGATGGTGAGAACCAGCCAGGGCAGCTCCGTCCTTACCCACGACTCCCTTCCTCAGCTCAGCCCATCAGCAGCAGCAGCTGCAGATTAAAAACAGCTCCAGCAGGTCTAATCCTACTCCAGAGAGGCCACTATGTCTATACATTAAGTGATTTTATCAAAAAATGTTCCTCTGAAATGAGGTAAGCCTGGCAAAGGAAGTGGTGAATGTTGGTTAGAAGCGTGTCTTCCCTGAACTCACGAGTAGATTTCTCTGTCAGGAACAAGGAGCAATCTTAATGCTTTTTCTGGGAACCAGTATTTATAGATTCTTTGATATGTTTCTCTGAACAGTGGAGGCTGATTGGAGAAATGTTACTGATTTTCACATTAGGCAAATTCATTGTTATACTAATACAGAACTGACTAACTTAACAAGTGTGCATCTGTGGTAACCAGAAATACCTCATCTCCTTGCAAATCAGTTTCCTAATCAAAAGAATTTTGTAGAGCATTTTGTTAAAGGCAAAAGGACTAAGCTTTCAATGTAAGGTACTAAAATCATAAGTAAGACTTAAAAATGGGAATGAGCTGTCATGAATGCCAAGTAGGTAAACCCTGAAATTTATTTAGCCATTCAAAAGCAGTAAGGCAGAAATGTCATAAAGGACATGACGCTGAATTCACAGCATTTCAGGGTGATGACAACAGTGAGAGCCCAGTGACAACAAAAACAGTAAGACTTAGGGGGCCTTCCTGGCCTTTCCAGCAAACGTTTACATGACTAGTCTGAAGATGTCTTAATAGGGATTTTGGAGATTTTATCAAAATGACTCCTTCCCAGATGCCAAAGAATGAGACACATGCATGCAGTTCGTGCAGACACTGGGATTAACTACCCTCCACAGTGCTGTGCAACACTCGTTAAATGTCCTGCTGTGCAAACTATGTCCCAAGTCTTGGGACAACTCTGAAACATCTACTTGTGCTATTTTTTAATCTTTAAGTGGAAAAAAGAGGTGTGGGGAGAGAGGTACATGAAAATGGCATTAAGACGGATATGTTGGGAGCACACTAGAAAATCAACCAGGTTTCTGAAAACTTGGGCAAATTTAATGACTATGCTTAGGAGAGAAAATTTAGAAATTGCGACTATAGGAGCCCCTGTGTTGTGTGAGGTGCCTTTGCAAGAGCAAGGATGGTGTGAAAGGGACACCCCAGGCTGCCACCGTGGTTGATCTGGGTGGGTCCTGGGGAATGTTTCATACAAATCTTCCTATTAAATTGCTAGTTGTGGTAACATATTTGTGATTTCTGAAAAGCAGTTGGGTCAAGAAAAGATCACTTAGAGTTTCTGAAGGTTTGGGGGCTGAGGATGAGGGCACCATGACCAGGATGGGAGGTCTGAAGCCCAGCTCCATCCCTCTCAGCCTTGTGTTAGCACTGGTGGTTTTGATGAAGATTCAAGGAGAAGCATACACCGAGTGTCTGCATTCTACCTGGCACAAATAAGAGCTGTCCTGATCACCAGTGTCTTTTTTATCACCGCTCATCACGTGCTGGGATGTGTATGAGAATGGTGAGAACCTACATTTAAAGAAAAACATTTAAAATGAAGAGGAGAATTGTGAAAACAACAAGAATGAACAGCTAAACTCCGGAGAGCCCTGGGCCAGGTTCCAGTGAAAAGCCACATGTGGCAAGGGGAAGGGCTCCCAGCCTGGGGCCTGCCAGGGGGTTCCTGTCAGCGGGCAAGTTCGGACACTGGACCAGAGCTCGTTTCTCAAAGGACGTCCACCGCGTTCACCTGGGATGTCTGGTTGAAAGGGCGGACTCTTCCGAGCCACTGCCCGTGCTCCCCGGCTCAGGAGTGCAACAAGGCAGAAACGAGAAATGGGAAAGGAGCCACTGTCAGCTGGGGTGACTCATGGGATGTCAAAACTCACTTGCTGCTCCCAAACTTCTCAGCTGCGTAGACCCTTGAGTCCTCTGTTGCTCTGGTGGTATGAGAGAGCGTTTCCCATGGGAAAGGCCACGAGGAGGAAGCGTTTCTTCTCCATGACATTGTAGGAACACCTGATCTTTTGGAATTCAAAGGACAGGACCTCCTGCCTGTTTTTGCACTGTGGGAAAAGGTGCATGTGTGGCAGAGGCCTGGCAAGCAGTGTCTTCTCATCGATGTGCAGGTCCACAAGCTCAGTGGCACCATTGTTAGGGGCTGGCACCACATTCATGACGGTCACTTTGCCGGGGTCCTGCTCCAAGAGGCAAAATGTTGCTGCTGAACCCACTGTGGGGTTGCTGGTGCTGCAGCTCTCTGGACGTGTTCTGAAACATGCCCCTGGGCTCTGGGTGCTGGACTGGCCACTCCCCAGTCTGTCACTGGGCCGAGGAACAGCACCTCACCAAGCCTTCTCATCTTAAAGCTGGGTCACAAATAGCACCTGATGCCCAGAGCTCTGCTCATGACGACATGATCTCAGACAGGAAGAAGGCTGCCTGGGGTGAGGTTCACTCTCAAACCACAAGAGCCAAGTCCTGTCACAGCTGACTGGCTGCTGCTCCTGCTCTGCCTCTTCCTGTCCAACCCATCACTATTCTCATTGTGTCCTTAAGTGAGGAGGGGCAATGAAACTTGACGATCATTCTTGCCTCAGCTAAGGGGCTTGGCGTGTTCTGTTTTCTCTACCTGGAACGCTCAGTCACACAGCCACTTCGTTCAGGTCTTTGGTCAAAGTTACCATCTCAGGAAGCTGCCTCTGGGTGCTCCATCTAAGTTCCCTCACAAGGTTCCTACCCTTGCCCTGATTTTCTCTCTTCAGCGTTGACTGCTGACTACAAGTTCTGCTGCCCCCACCATAAAAGCAATGGGTTTTGTCTGTTCTGTTCTCTGCTATTTCCCCAGCACCACGGAGGCACTGAAGGGAGCACAGTTCATGCTCCCTCAGTCCTGTGAGCTGCATCAGCCCCGCCCTGTGCAGCCACATGCAGTTTAGGGGAGGTACAGCCTTGATCCTCTGGGAGTTCATGGGCCACCAAAGCAGGCAGGTAATAGTGACAAAAGACATTACGACAAACTCTGATACTGCTAGCTAAGGAAAGTGCAGAGCACTAGATGGGGCCACCCCCACGGCAGGCCCTTTGCAGATGTCATCTGTTTCTGCTCACAAGAGGACCTGAGGTGGATGTTATCATTCTTACTAAGGACCGGATCTAAGATCTCTGACGCAAACCCAGATCCTCCGGTCCGAACCCCCGAGCTGCTCAGCTCTTCGTTGTTCTCCATCCTTGGAGAGAAAGTCAATAGTCACACTTTTTAGCTGCAAGCCAATAGGCAGCCCCTGCCCCAACTCCCCTTCATCCTTTTGTCTCTCACTGGGGTCTTTCACTGTACTGACCTGAAGCCTCCAAGCCCAGGAGTTTGAGCCCCTCCCTGGCACAAGGCTTGCTGGGATAAGGAAGACTTCACTCCCTCAGAAGAGAAAGAGGATGCAGTCCTCCCTTGGCGGGTGGGGTGGGGTGGGGTGGGGTGGGGGGTTCCTGTCTCTTTCTGCACCCCTTCCCTATTCTTTCAGCAAACACATGCCTGGGATCCAAGGGGAGGCTGACTGGAAGTGGACCTCAGTGCCCATGGCTCTTGTGTCAGCTGAGGCAGGCCCAGAGGTCAGTGGCGCAGTCTCTGATCTCAACTGCTGACCCAAGGCAGCTGTCACTCACCTGTGTCTCAGGGCTAAGGGCCACACCCACTCCTTTCCTGTTGTACACTGACCCCAGGCCTCACTACCATCACTCTCATCTTGCAGAAAGGCATAAAGACTCCCAGCAGTTAAATCACTTGCTCACAAATGGCTCCTGTTCCTCCCAGATGCTGCCATTAACTGCGTTTCAAGCTCATTCTGATGCATGCAGAGTGGGGGCGTGAGGGGCGGGCCTCTGAGCCCTGTGCAGTAGGACTGAGGCTGCATTCTCAAACCAAGAGTCACAGACAGGGAGACCTACCCTGCAGGTCTAGCTTCACAATTTGAAAAGCATGGTAGCAGACAGACTACAGAGGAGGTAGGACCACTTCCATGAAAAACAGAGAACTGGCTAGTTTGGAAGCTGGAATGAACAAATCCCATCAGTGACATATGCTGGGCCCTGCGCTAAACTTTCTACAAGTCCTGCCTTATTGAATCTAAGTGACAATACCGGGAAGGAATTCCAGAGGAGGTAAGTAACCGGCGCCAGGGTCACAAAGCAAGTCAGCAGTGGGGCTGTTGTGGAAAGATCGGACCCCATCCCTGATGAGATGAGTAACTCAGAGACTGGGTCTTGGAGCTGAGAAGACAAGAGGCAGCTTAATTGCTTTGCCGGGCAAAGGGGACTCACAGCAGGCTGGTGCCTTCACAACTGTGAGCCCATCTTAGGGTTGGGGCTTAGTGATTACACAGTGAGCAAACTGGGGAGTAAAAAGGGGATATCAGTCAACAAGAGTCTCTGGTGAAGCTTCCTTCTGAATCTTGGTGAGTCTGTCCGGCATCGTGGGACCGTCTGGTGGTTTGGAGGGTCATCAGCCCATGACCTTCTTTATCTGATCAGACTCACTAGGCACCAGCAGGGACTTCGGAGGGTCTGGTCACTCTCCTGAGGTTGTCATCCAGTGACTCCCTTCCTGGGGGAGTGACTCAGAATCCAAATATGATTGTAAATTTCAATTGCCAGAGTGAGGTAAACAAACAGGAAAATGAATAACTCCAACTCTAATTGTAACTGTGGGCCTGGGGCAGTGTCCAGTCAGTCAGATTTGCTGACCATTTTAAAAGCAAATGGCAAGTATAAGGCCAGGAACTAGTTAGCCTAAGCATAGCCATTTTGTTATTTCTCCTTCAGGGTCAGGATTCAGTCAGTGCACAAAAGGGGAGGGCGCCGCTGGGGACGCAGGCCATGCAGATAGGAGGGCCAGGCCCAGTGGGGGACTGACACAACGCAGTGGTTGGGAACCATGGTGAAGCCCAACCGTGCTGGGGGTTCAGCTTGTGTGAACACACTTACCAGGTTGCCGGTGACCGAGCACTGAGCGTGCAAGGACCAACGCCCCGAGAGCACGGTGAGTGTGTGCGCAAAGATGGTGGGGAGCATGAGCAACAGGGCCTCGGGTGTTGGAGGAGAATAGGTTCTTGCCTCGCCCAGGAAAGATTTTGAGAGCAAGGCATGGTAAAGTGAAAGCAAGTTTATTTAGAGAGACACACACTCCATGGACAGAGTGCAGTCTGTCTCTCAGAAGGGAAAACGGCTTAGGCGATACACACTCCTTGGGAGGAATGCGGGGCATCTCAGACAGGTGAGAGGGAGTGAAGCCAGTAGGTGTGGGGTGTTTACTTCAAAGTAAAAGCAGATACACACTCACAGACAGAGTGCAGGCCGTCTCAGAAGGCGAGAGAGAGAGGGGGAGCGCCAGAGCAAGCAAGAGCGACCGTGAGGGGCAGGGTTGTCAGGTTTCACGGGCTCGGTAACCTCACGCGCTAACGGGCAGGAGGGTTGTTCCAGCTACTTTGGGGAAGGGGTGAGGGTTTCCAGGAAACGCCCCCCGACTCACTTTTTGACCTTCTATGCTCAGCCTAGGAACTGTCATGGCGCCTGTGGGTGCACCATGAGGCTCAAGGTCTACTGGAAGTCAGAATTTCCACTACCTGAGTTCCAGCTAGTTTGTCCTGTCCTCAATGGCTGTGTCTCTCCTTCAATGGTGAGTCCTCAGAATTGTCCACCGGAATAAAACATACCTCCTTAGGCTGTGCCTGTATTTCAGTCGACACTACTACTAGAAAAATGTATAGCTATGGGTTTATTATGTTCCTTTCTGTCCTCTGATAGAGAATTTACTTGAGCTACTTTTTAAATTTTTTATTGCATATTGAATTTTCTGGGTTATATTGCATGTTCTTAAGATTCTTGAAACACATAGGCGTAAGATTTCACAAAAGGAGAATGGAAATGTAACAGGACTTTGATAATATTCTATATTTAATAGAAATAACTACGATGTTTCTTTCTGCCCCATTACAGAGTAGGACATTTTTACTCTTTCACCAATTTTCTAATAATATATGTGCCAGAACAGTCTGCAACCTTTCGAACATTCTTTTCTTTTGCGTAGTGGTAAAATGAAGGCAAAGATGACATCACTTTGTCTTCCCTGCACTTATCAACTCTGCAATTCTGGATTCTTGGTGTCATTCCAATGTGATGACATCAGCTAAACACCCTCTCAGCTAAAAGCTTTCAGCATGGATTTTACTTACTGACAACAGCAAGCTTTTGACTTGTGGAACTTCATTTCTAGTTCTCCCGAACAGGTTTGTTTTGTAGACCACCTTACTTATCAATCAGGTCTTTGCATCTATAAAAGCATCATGTGCTACTCTCAGTCTCCAGAATGCCCAGTGGTTCTGAATGCTCAGAAGTGCATGGGATATCAGCGTAAGTTAAATCTTCCTTTCTCAGGGAGAATCATTTTAAAACAAAGAGATAATTTGAAGTTGTGAAATCACAGTTGGATTCCAATTAGGAAAGAAACTGAGACTATGCTGTTTAATTTGACTGCCTTTCCTGGTGACATTTTGAATTCTGAAGCAGTCTTATTTTTTTAAAAACAGGCTTTTTTTTTTTTTTTTTTTTGCCACATGTGTTTCTGTCACAACCTACATGTAATATTCAACAACTTAGGAGAGGTTAGTTCATCCTTGTCTTGTGCTTTTGATGTCACATTCAGGAAATTACTACCAAGATCGATGTCAAGAAGCTCATTCTCTTATGTTTTCTTCTCAGGTTTTTACAGTTTCAGGTCTTCTGTTCAAGTCTGTAATCCATTTCAGGTTAGTTTTGGTGAGTGGTGTAAGATAGAAGTTCAATTTCATTCTTTTGCTTGTGGATATCCTGTTTTCCCAACACCATTTGTTGAAGAGACTGCCTCTCCTCATTGAGAATTCTTGGCTCCCTTGTCAAATATTAGTTGACCATATATGCATGGGTTTATTTCTGGGTGCTGGTGGCCTTATGGAATGAGTTAGGAAGAATTCTCTCTGCTTCTATCTCTGAAAGAGATTGTAGATAATTGGCATACTTTCTTCCTTATAGCTTTGGTAGAATTCACCAGTGAACCTGTCTGTGCTTTCTGTTCTGGGAAGTTATTAATTATTGATTCAATTTCTTCTTGTGTGAGTTTTGGCAAGTTATGTCTTTCAAGGAACTGGTTCATTTCATTCAGGCTATCAAATTTGTGGGCATGGAGTTGTTCATAGTGTTTCTTTATTATCCTTTTAATGTCCATGAGGTCTGTAGTGATGTCCCCTCTCTCATTTGTGATGTTAGTAATTTGTGTGCTCTTTCTTTTTTGTCTGCTGGCTAGAAGCTTATAAATTTTATTGATCTTTTCAAAGAATCAGCTTTTGGTTTTGTTGATCTTCTTTATTGATTTTCTGTTTTCAATTTCATTGATTTTTGCTCTAATTCTTATTATTTCTGCTTACTTTTGATTTATTGTGCTGTTCTTTTTCTAGTTTCCTAAGGTGGAAACTTAGATTACTGACTTTAAATCTTTCTTCTTTTCTAATATATACGGTTATATATAAATTTTTCTCTAAGCACTACTTTTGCCATATCCCACTAATTTTGATACTCTGGATTTTTTTTTTTTCATTTTCTTCTAGTTCAAGATATTTTAAAATTTCTCTTGAGATTTCTTCTTTGGCCCGTATGTTCTTTAAAAGTGTTGTTTAATCTGTGTGTGTTTTGGAATTTTTCATTTATCTTTCTGTTACTTGTTTTTGTTTAATTTCATTTTGGTCTGAGAGCAGACAGTACATGATTACTTTTTAAAAAAACTTTAAGACGTGTTTTTGGCTCCAAGTGTAGTCTCTTGTGTTAAATAGTCCATGTGAGCTTTAGAAGAATGTGTATTCAGCTGTTGTTGGATGAAGTAATCTGTAGATATCCATTATAGCCAGTTGATTGGCTATACATCTCTTCCAACTGGCTGTTCCTGAGTTGTATCTTTTTATAACAGACTGGTAATCTAGTAATTAAACTGTTTTCCTGAGTTCTGTGAGCTGCTTTAGCAAATTAATTGAACCTGAGGAGGAAGTTGGACGAACTTTTGATTTCTGCCTGTTGGCCAGAAGCATAGGTAACAAATGGAGTTGTAACTGGCCTCTGAAGTTGAGGGGGAGGTGAGAGCTAACCTGTGACAGCTGATGTTATCTCAGGTGGATAGCATCAGAATTGAGTTAATTGCTTGGTTTCGTTGGGTAAAAACACAAACCGAATGTAGTTTGGTGCAGCCACTGTGGAAAACAGTATGGAGATTCCTCAAAAGACTAGGAATAGACTTACCATATGACCCAGGAATCCCACTCCTGGGCATATATCCAGAAGGAACCCTACTTCTAAAAGACACCTGCACCCCAATGTTCATAGCAGCATTATTTACAATAGCCAAGACACGGAAACAGCCTAAATGTCCATCAACAGATGACTGGATGAAGAAGATGTGGTATATTTATACAATGGAATACTACTCAGCCATAAAAACTGACAACATAATGTCATTTGCAGCAACATGGATGCTCCTGGAGAATGTCATTCTTAAGTGAAGTAAGCCAGAAAGAGGAAGAAAAATACCATATGAGATCACTCATATGTGGAATCTAAAACAAACAAACAAACAAACAAAGCATAAATACAAAACAGAAATAGACTCACATAGAATACAAACTTGTGGTTGCCAAGGGGGCGGGGGGTGGGAAGAGATAGACTGGGATTTCAAAATTGTAGAATAGATAAACAAGATTATACTATGTAGCACAGGAAAATATATACAAGATCTTATGGTAGCTCACAGAGAAAAAAATGTGACAATGAATATATATATGTTCCTGTGTAACTGAAAAATTGTGCTGTACACTGGAATTTGACACAACATTGTAAAATGATTTATAAATCAATAAAAAAATGTTAAAAAAAAACAAACCAAAAAACCACACAAACCGGAGTGTCTGGTATTAGCTGGGGGGAAATTCTCAGTCATTAACATTTCAAACTATTTTTTATGTTTCTTTTTCTCCTTCTTCTCCTGACAATGGACTCTGGCTAGAGCCGCTGCCACTGTGCACTCACTCCTGCCGTGGCAGACATTGTAAGTGCACACATGGCGTAGTGCCACAAGAACACCCAAGGGCTAGGCGCCAAATCTCGGGTGGTCAGGCTGTGGGCAGGAGTATGCCAGGATTTGTATTTTGGCAGAAGCGCCCCAGCTCTACCCACTCTACACTGCAGCTTAGTGTCAGATCTGGGGTGGACAGGTCCTGGGAGGGGTCTTCCATAGAGGCATCCCTGGTCCCCGGCAGCAGCGCAGCCACCTCGATTCCTGAAGTGACAATGTCCTGATTCCCAGCCCCAGCCTTCCCCACACCACAGCCTTGCACTACGTCTGGGATAAGCACAATGGAGAAAGGGACGAAACCTTGGGTTGCTTCTGAGCAGAACTGCAGACACGTACACGGGCAGTTCATAGGTTCACTGTGACCACACAGGTCCCACTTGCTTCAGCGGTCACCTCCTTTGGGATGAAGCATGCACTGAAGGGCGATGGAGATGGATGCAACCTGACCCTCAGGGCTTCTACTTCATCAACTGAGGGGCAGACCCCAAGCCCAACAGGGCAATGACAACCACAGAGCTCCGGACACCACAACACCAATCACAGCCCCTATCAAGGGGATAACAGACACGTGCTCTGAGGAAAGACATGGCTGGCATCCATATGAAAACCAGCCCTCACACCAAAAATGTTTGACACAGTCTGCACAGAGATGCTCCCACATAAAAACACTACTTCGAGACCACAGTAGATAACCATTTCTCCTAAATTCATAGAGACAGAGGAAGTTAGGTAAAATGATCAGGCAGAGGAACCACTCTTAATTAAAGGAACAAGAGGAATCCCCTGAAAGAAAAAATAATGAAACAGATCTCACCAGTCTACTTGACCCTGAGTTCAAAAAGGAGGAAATAAAAATGCTGAGAATGAGGAAAGATTATTGATAGAAATGCAGATCTTTGTAACAAGGAACTAGACAGCATAAAGATGACCCAACCAAACAAGTCAAGTTCCAAGATAAAAATCAATCACACAGACAAAAAAATCGAATGACACAGAACAAATAAATGATCTGGAAGGCAGAGCAAGGGAATGTAATCTCCAAAACACTGAATCACTATGCTGCATGCCACAAACTAACCCAATATTGTACAGCAGAGTACTTTAATTAAAAAATAATTCATTGGGTTTATCATGGGTAATCAAAGCAGTGAACATAGAGGCTCAAAACCAAATTTAGTCAAAACCATGATGGATACCACTTCAACACCCATTGTAATGGCTACTATTAAAAACAAAACAAAACCAACCAAACAAAAAGCCCAGAAAATAACGTTGTAAGGACGCAGTGAGACTGGGACCCTTGTGCACTGTGAGTGGAACTGTTAAATAGTGCAGCAGCTGTGGAAAAGAGTATGATGGTTTCTCAAAAAAATTAAACATAGTATCACCATATGACCTAGCAATTCTATTTCAGTGTATGTGACCCAAAAGAAGTGAAAGCAGACACTTGAACAGATATGTAAGCATACATGTTTTTAGCAGGATTATTCACAATAGCCAAAGGTGGAAACCATTGACATATCCCCTGACAGATGATTGTGTAAAGAAAATGTGACATATACATACAATGGACTCATTCAGCCTTGAAAAGGAAAGACGTGGTTACATGTTACAATATGGATGACCCTTGAAGACATTATGCCAAATGATACAAGCCAGTCACAAAGGGATATATACTGTATGATTCCAATTACATGAGGTACTTAGGGTTGTCAAATTCATAGAGACAGAAAGTAGAATGGTGTTTAACAGAGGATAAGGAAGGAAAGAATGGAAAGTTAGTATTTAATGGGCATGAAGTTTTAGTTTTTTGGAAGATGAAAAAGTTCTAGATATGGGTGGTGGTGATAATTGTACAGTGATGTGAATTTACATAATGCCAGTGAATGATAATATAAAAAAAATTAAAATGATATATTTGAAAAATGGTTCCTTTCCCCCTCTCCCTGCCAGAACCACAAGGAGATTTTTTTTCTGTTATTTCCTCTCTGTGCTTCATTGAGCTCCTGAAAGATAAATCTCAAAAAATTGTGAGGGCTCCCTTATGACTGTGTCCCCTTGGAGTTTTTAATTGTCAGACTTGTCCACTGAGCCCCTAGCAATTTGTCAATTATAGTTCAAGTTTTCCTAGCTGGGTGTGGATTCCTGCAGTAGTTTCTGCTCTTGAGAATTTGCTCTGTTTCCTGCGTTTGCCTGTCCGTGCCTCCAATCTTGGGGGCAGCGGTTTTCCCTGTGTCCTCACCTCTCTGAAAGATCCTAGAAGAGTTGTTGATTTTTCAGTATGCTTATCTTTACGCATGTTAGGACAGAGTGATGACTTACAAATTTCTTATATGCAGAAACCAGAAAGCCCAACTTAAAAAAAAAATGCCAGCTTTATTGAGATACAATCCATATGCAATACAGTTTACCATTTAAAGTGTACAATTCAGTGGGTTTTGGTATATCATAGGTGTGTGCAACCATCACCACGTAGCATAATGTTTTCAGAGCTCACCTATGTTGTAGGATGTATCAGTGCTTCATTTCTTTTTATGGCTGAATAATATTCCATTGTATGGATGGAACACATTTTGCTTATCCATTCATTAGATGGTGAACATGTGGGCTGTTTTCACCTCTTAGCTTCTATGCATAATAATTGTCCTTAGCTTTGGCTGTAGGCAGACCCAGGATAACCTCTCAGAGCCTCTCTGTTTGGGAGGGTAACCAAGAAAAAATTTTGTGTGACACGTGGCTGTTGATGAATCCAGAATGCTCTGCGTGAGTTTTCCTCTTTTTTTAAAAAAACTTCCTTGGAGATGTTCTTCATGTAAGGGTCCCATACAGGACTATGGCCAGGCTTGGGACTCCCTTCCAAGGCTTTCTTGCATAGCCTGGACCAGTCTCAGCCTCCAGTGAGAAACTTTGAAAAATCTGCCCCTGGACTGCCGCTAAGCCTGGACCACACTCCTAGGTTTTCACAGGCTGGCCTGCACCAGCTCTGCTGTTGGAGGGTGACTGAGACATATTTTGGGGTGGCTCCTTCAACTATCAGGGCCCATGTGGGCCTGAAGCTGTTCCCAGGAGACTCCTCCACGGCTCCCTGAGTGTGACTGCATGTTCATTTTCATAATTAGAATTAGCTTCATCTTCATTTGTTCTAATTTGATGTTAGTTTTGCATGATTGTATGACCCTGGTCGTCTTTTCACAGGCGATACACTGCTTCATCTTCATTTGTTCTAAGTCTCTAAGTCAAAATACGATGTTAGTTTTGTGAGCCCATTATAACTTGTGATGCGATGGTTCATTTTATGGGTCAACAGGGCCAGGCTATGGTACCTAGATATTTGGTCAAATACTAGTTTAGATGTTATTGTGAAGGTATTTTTCAGGTATGAGGAACACCTAAATTAGTAGACTCTGAGCAAAACGGATTATCCTCCATGATAGAGGTGGTGACCTCATCCAGTAAGTTGAAAGACTTAAGGGAAAAAAGACTGACCTCCCACAAGGAGAAGGAATTCTGTCTCCAGACTGCCTTTGGACTCAAGCTGCAACATTAACTTTTCTTTCCTGGGTCTCTAGCCTGCTGGCCTGCCATGTAAATTTTCTACTTGTCAGCCTCCACTATCACTTAAGCCAATTCCTAAACATTAGTCAATCTTTCTCTATTTGTCTCTCTCCAGTTGATAGATAGATAGATAGATAGATAGATAGATAGATAGATAGATAGATACATACATACATACATACATACATACATACATACATAATAGATATATAGATACATAGATGATAGATAGATAGATAGATAGATAGATAGATAGATAGATAGATAGATAGATAGACAGACAAAGGATCTATCTTTCTGTACATACTACATCCTAAGGGTTATCTTTCTCTAGAAGAGGCTACTAAAACACATTTTCTCAAGTAATGTATTGCTTCTTCATTTCTTCTAAATTGAAATAACATGGCATTTTTATTGCCCTTTGTGAGTCTGAGCTTGTTTCATTGTTGCTTAGCTGCACTGTGATTTGCTCTAACCTGAAAGGAGACCTCTATTTGGAGAGCACTGTGTAACTTGGCACATTTTTACAGATAATGCCTTGATTCACCTTCATGTGCTTAACTTGAAATGAGGGATTACTCCTCAGAGTATGACTGTGGGCTAGTTTCTACGAATTCTACTGGAATAAAGGATATATTTTTGTTGTTGATTTGTTTTCCTGTAACCACTGACAACATTCAAGCTCCCCTCTCCCCTCTGCCTCACTCAGGTGCTTGCTGATTAGATAAACTGGCATGGTTTAGTGGGCATGTTACTTTGCCAAGCACCTTGTAATGGGCTGAATGGTGCCCCTGCCTCCCTTCCAGCCCCATTAAGAGATGTGTCCAAGTCTGAATCCCTGGAACCTGTAAATATAATCTTTGCAGATGTAATTTAGCAAGGATCATGAGATAACCTTATCTTGGATTTAGAGTGGACCCTAAGTCTGATGACAATTAATAGAGACACACAGAGGAGAGAAGAGGATGAGGCTGTGTATATATGAAGGCCGAGGGGTGCAACCACGAGCCAAGGAATGCCCGTGAACACCAGAAGCTAGAAGAAACAAGGAAGGATTTCCCCCCAGGACCTGTGTAGAGAGTGCAGCCCTGCTGACAACGTGATTTCAGACTTCTGGCCTCCAGAACTGTGAAAGGATAAATTTCTATTCTTTTAAACCACTCAATTTGTGTTACTTTGGAGGGCAGTCACAATGGATGGGAAGCCCTAACTAGCCCTGAGAGGGAACCTTTTGGCCCAGAGAGCATGAGATGAGCTTTAATTACAGGGTTGCATGGCTCCCTTTGACTGGTTCAACAGTCACCATTAAAGAGGTACTATCACACTGCACACAAAAATAAACTCAAAATGGCTTAAAGGCTTAAACATAAGACAGGACATCACAGACCTCCTAGAAGAGAACACAGGCAAAACGTTCTCTGATGTGAATCACAGCAGTGTTTCCCTAGGTCAGTCTCCCATGGCGATAGAAATAAAAGCCAAAATAAACAAATAGGACCTAATCAAACATAAGCTTTTGCACAGCAAAGGAAATCACAAACAAAATGAAAAGACAACATACGAACTAGGAGAAAATGTTTGCAAACAATGCGGCTGACAAGGGCATAATATCCAGAATATACAAGCAGCTTATACAACTCAATAACAACAACAACAACAAAAAACCAAACAACCCAATAAAAAAATGGGCAGAAGACCAAAACGGACGTTTCTTTAATTAAGACATACAGGTGGCCAATAGGCCCATGAAAAGATGCTCAATATCACTGATTTTTAGAAAAATGCAAATCAAAACTGCAATGAGGTATCACCTCACACCAGTCAGAATGGCCATCATTTATAAGTCCATAAGCAATAAATACTGAGAGGATGTGGAGAAAAGGGAGCCCTCCCACAGTGTGGTGGGAATGTCATTTGGTGCAGCCATTAAGGAAAACAGTATGGAGATTCCTTAAAAAATTGAAAATAGATTTACTATGTGATCCAGCAATCCCATTCCTGGGCCTATATCCAGAGAAAACTCTAATTTAAAAAGATTCATGCACCCCAATGTTCATAGCAGCACTATTTACAATAGCCAAGACAGGGAAGCAACCTAAATGCCCATGGATAATATATAATATTATTCAGCCATAAAAAAGAACGAAATAATGCCATTTGCAGCAACATAGATGGACCTAGATATTATCATATTAAGTGAAGTAAGTCAGAAAGAGAAAGACAAATACTGTATGATACCATTTATGTGTTGAATCTAAAAAAAAGTGACACAAATGAACTTATTTACAACCGAAACAGACTTACAGACATGGAAAACAAACTATGGCTACCAAAGGGGAATTGATAAATTAGGAGTTTGGGATTTGCAGACACAAATGACTATATATAAAATAGATAAACAACAAGGTCCTACTGTATAGCACAGGGAGCTATATTCAACATCTTGTAATAACCTATATGAATGGTTATTACAATAAAAATAATATGAAAGAGAATATATATATATATATATATATATCTGAATCACTATGCTGTACACTGGAAACTAACACAACATTGTAAATTAATAAAACTTCAGTTAAAAAAAGAGGCACTAGATGGTTAAGAAGTGCTACCTGCTTATGGGGTGTGACCAACACCCAGGGTTTTGCATTTCAAGGCAACAAACACCACAACTGAGGTCATCCCAGTGTTTGAGAATTTTTAAGGCTACCCTCCTTCCCCCCCACCACAGGAATGTTGTGGAGCCTGGTTGCTGGAAGTGTCCCCTGAAACATTTCCAAGTCTCTGATGGCTCTGAGAGGCCACGCTAAGCTTGGCTGCAGTAACCGGTCCAGGCCACAGACTGGGCATCCTCCTGGGAGTTGGTGACAGTTATGTCCCAGATTGGGACTTTCAAGACAATCAATGCTCTCTAATAGATGCCTCTGATGGATGTCCTCTGATCAGTGTCCTGATTGATAACCTCTGACTGATGCCTTTGCTGCATGCTTCTAATCAATGCCTCTGATGGCTGCCCTCTAGTTGATGCCTTCAATGCATGCTCTTCTGGACAGGGCCCCGGAGTAGATGGACATTAGGGCTGCTCTTCCTGCTACACCTGAGGGTCCCATGCACCTCCTCCCCTCACCCTGTCCATGCTCCTGCCCTCTCTAACTTGGCTTAGGTGAGTCAGAGTCATCCCTGGCCCTTTGTATCTCTCATGCTTGACCCTCCCTGAGGCAGGAACATTGTCCCATTGTTGCCAGCATGGCCCTCCACAGCTCAGGGAGCTCCAGGCTGCCCATGAGGTGCCCCCACCCAGCATCTTTCTTGCTCTCAGGGCCCCAAGAGTCCTTGCTGTGTGGCATGTGAAAGGAGGAGCTTGCCTTGGCAAGTGGTAGCAGGACTTTGAGAGCATGTTCCACTGTGAGCAGGGCTGAGAAGAGCATCATGAGGTTGCTGTCAGCCCAGAAGCTGGATGGTCCTGTTGGTCTGAGCCCAGGATGCTCACCAGCTTGGAGTCCTGTTGCTGTTCAAAGTGAATGTTTGCACTCAAAATGCCCAAGGAAGGCATTGTTCTATCTTTTGTTGCCCATGACATTCCTGCAGCTGTCACATAGTGCAGCCCCCACCAAGCCTGCATGGAGTGTGGGAGCATTGGCTTGGCTTGATGGATGCAGCACATTCAGTGCTTGATGCCAGGAATTGCCTGACTTCTCCTCTCCCATTTCCTTTCCTTTCCCCCATAGCCCCTCTTCCAGATGGGGGACTTAGAAATATTTGGCGGGCATGCCTCCTACCACTCGGCCTCATGTGTGATTGTGGCTGGGGCTAGAGACCCGCTCCTGCATTTCTCTCACTGGCCAGAGTTGGTCTTCACTGTGGAAGGAGACAGAAGAATTTTGAGAAGCTTATCTGGTGACTGGGCCCTCATGTGACACTCCTTGGGCCTCAGTGTCTGGCCTGGGCTGGTCCAGGTTTCAGGAGAGAGACTTAGAAAATTTTTCAGGAGGTGCTCCCCAGGAACCAAGGCTTAGCTCTGGGCACCCTTCCTGGGACTCCCTGGCTGGCCTGTGCAAATGTGCCCATTCTAGAGGGTATGGAAATGAGAACAACAGAGGCTTCTTATTCAGAGCTTGCTAGAGCAAGGGGTCAGCCACTACCACCGCATCTGGCAGAGATTCAAAGGCAGGCAGGGAAGGGAAAGAGCTTTATGCCAGAGAAAGGAAGGCACAGGTGTGCCATTGAGGCTATTGGCATGAGGAAGGCAGGGGCAGATGATGAGAAGTGGGTATCCCATGTGATGGGTTAGAAGAGAATATTTGGCTTGGGGAGCAAAAGTCTTGAGTTTCTGGGACAATTGTTGCAAAGTTTGTGGATCAGAGATCCATCGTCATGTATGGTTTGGCCTTTGTCCTTTCATATTTTCCATCTCTCAAGGGTGACTTGAAAACTTTTGGGGAGGCACATCCCACAGTCAGGGCCTGCACGGGACTGTGGTCAGACCTGCCACCTTCTCCCTAGGCCTGTGCCTGGTTGTTTGGTCCCCATATTGGAAGGGGGTGGAAAGGCATTTCAGGGAGGCGAATGTAAAGAACGGTGCTCATGTGGGACAGTGGCTGGGCACAGGATACCTCTCTGGATGGCTCTGGATAATTGCCTCTGGAGGGAGACTTAGAAAAATTTGTGGAATTCTGTTCAACAAATGGGCCTCAAATGAGATGCCGCCAGGCCCAGGGCACCTCCCCAGGTCATCCTGCTCATCCCAAGCCATTGCCCTTCCTCCAGAGGGGGACTTGGAAAAGGTTTTAAAATTTCACAATTTATATATTTATTTACATTTAATTATAGTAAAATACACATAACATAAAATTTATCATCTTAGTCATTTTAAAGCATAGAGTTCAGCAGTGTTAATTAAGTATACTCACATTGTTGTGCAAAAGATCTCTAGAACTTTTTCATCATCCCAGACAGAATCTCTGTACTGATTAACCAACTCCTTGTTTTCCTCTCCCTCCAGCCTTGACAACCACTAGTCTACTTTCTGTCTCTAGGGCTTTACCTATTTCAGACATTTCACATAAATGGAATTATACATTACATGACCTTTTGCATTTGGCTTCTTTCTCTCGGCATAATGTCTTCAAGTTTCATCCATGTTGTAGTATCTTTCAGAACTTCACTCCTTTTAAATATACATGTGTATAAACAAGAGATTCATTTTAAGGAATTGGCTCACATAATTATGGATGTTGCAGTTGGCAAGTTAGAGCTCCAGGAAAGACAGTGGTGTAATTCCAGTCTGAATGCTGACAAGGGAGACCCAGAAAGAGGTGACATTTCAGTCCACAGGCAGGAAAAACCCGATGTTGCAGCTCAAAGGCAATCAGGCAGGAGAGAGAGGTTCCCTCTTGCTTACAGAGGACCAGCCTTTTTGTTCTATTCAGGCCTCTGGCTATTGGATGAGACCCATCCACGTTAGGAAGGGAAATCTGACTTACCTCAGTCTACAGACATACCAGAGTAATGTTGACCAAGTATCTGGGCACCTGGTGGCACTGCTGAGTTGACACATAAAATTAACCATCACATCAGACTCACACCATAGTGCAATTGATTGGAATTATAAATCCACTAAACATAACCAGGATTTTACCAGGGGGGAAAATATAGACATTATATAAGGATAAACCTGTTGGGAATCTGTCAGTACAACACTGTAATGTGAAACAGAGCAATAGCTCTGCCCACAGGAGCCTTGGAATCCCAGATTAACTGAGACCTGGCTTGTGATCTGTTCCCCAATCCGTGACAGCATATGCGCAAAGATTGACTTTGTTAAGAAGGCTGAGAAGATGCTACTGTAATTCAACTGATCTGCTTTGTAAGGATCTTAGACTACTTATCCTGTAATTGCATTTGGCGTGATACTGGGGTAATTAGTGACACAAATTTGATTTTACTGTTCTATTGGTATCAATGATGAAATTTATTGGGAAAATGAATTAAAACCCCTACAAGCTGTTCTTCTGATGAAAGCTGATTGAGAAAGAGAAAGAACAGATTTTGTTAGTCATCAATTAACTGTTTCTTAAAGTTCACATGGTGGAAGGAGGCAAAAGAGTTCTCAAGCTTGTACATAGTTATGAATAAGTCTGTGTTGGAATATTTGGTAAATGGAAAGATTTCTTTAAAGCAATATCTATCCCTTATTGGAAAAGACAAACAATCAGCATTTTGGTGTATATCTTTCTTTTTTAAAAACATTTTTATTATTTTTTAACATTTATTTAATTTTATTTTTTATTTTTTGGAGGACGGAGGTGATTAAGCTTATTTATTTAATGAGTTTTTTTTAAACCGAGAAATGGGGATTGAACCCGGGACCTTATGCATGTTAAGCATGTGCTCTACCACTTGCGCTATACCCTCCCCACTCAGTGTATATCTTTCTGTTTCTTTTAGACTATAAGCATTGAATGATGCAGAAGGAAGAATAATGATGCGTGGTTTGTAATTCAAAATGCTTGACTAAAAGTCAGAGGCGTGGACTGTGTAAATGCAGGTCTATTTCAGGTGCTCTATTTCAACCCTATGCTTATGTTTGGGATACCAGTGTCACAGTGCTTACTCTTGGCTACACCTGAATGAAATGTAGCTAAGTAATGATTGCTATAGCTCTGTGTAGGGGCTGCAGTAAATGAGGAGGCAACCTTAGCTGTTTATCAGCATTAGTTTTAGAAATTGTGCAAGATTGAAGGTTTGCACCTGGTTTCAGTTATGTTCTTTGGCTTCTGCTATTGAGATTGGCCATGCAACTTGGTTTTGGCTGTGTGATCTGAAGGATATTAAAAACTCTTCCTCACATGAGACTGTGGCTCTGCTGCCACCAAGATGTTTCACACAATCTTGGTGATTCATGATCTGGACATAAAGTGTGTTCTGTGAGACAGAGAGGACCACAGGACTTATAACTAGAAGCCTCAGATCTCTCTGATGTTTACATGTGCCTTATTTTTCCTGCTGTACCAGATAATGTCTTCAAGCTTTAACCAAGCTTTAGCATGTGTCAGAATTTCATTACATTTTAAGGGAATGATACTCCATTGTATGGATGTACCATATTTTGGTCATTCATCTGTCAGAGGGGGGAGTTGTTTCCACTTTTTGGCTATTGTAAACAATGCCCCTAGGAATATGGGAAACCCTGCACTTAATTCTTTTGGCTATATACACAGAAGGGGAATTGCTGGATTATATGGTTCTATTTTTTAAATTTTTTTTGAGAAACTGCCAGACTGTTTTCTATAGTGGCTGCACAATTTCGCCTTTTTACCAGCAGTGCGTGCAGGTTCCAATTTCTCTACATCCTCGCTAATATCTGTTGTTTTCTGGGGTTTATTTTGGACCCCTAGCTGTCAAGAGTTTGCTGGCTGCTGCCTTGATGTGGCTTTTCCAGAGGTCTGAGCATCCCTTAATAGAATGTAATCTGGATGTGGTGACTGAGGTAGGACTTCAGGGGGCTAGCAGTGATGGCAGGATCATTCTGCTGTGCCCAGTGTGGCTGGGGAAAGCATTCTCCACACATTTACTTACATTTAGGGGATGGAAGCCACTGCCACTGTTCAGGTAGCACCTGGGGACAGTTCAGGAGGGTTAACTGGCATATGGAAGATCCTCCACTGGTCAGATTGTCCCAGGCAACCAGGAGTAGGATGTGTGGTGCTGGGTCATCTGATGAGCTTCCCAAAAATGTTTTCAAGTCCTCCTCTGAAGGCCTGAGCTACTCCCTTCCTGCCTGGCCCTGGAGTGGGACTCATGAGGATCCAGATTCTTCTGCCACTCCATGTGAGGAGTCGACCAGATGACCCACAGGGCTTTGGGTCTCTCATGGTGATGGGACTGTTATCAGTGGCCAGGCTGAAGTTCCAGGAAGTCAGCCTATAGGGCAGATATTCCACACTGACTGGGTGTGTGTGTGTGTGTGTATTTTCTGAACTGGCAGACCAGATTGGACCACCAAAATGGTGGTGACACATTGATCTTTGGTTACTCTGAATGATGGGCTACAGATAGTTCACCACCCAAGACAACTGCTGCTTGAATTGTTTATGTATTGAGTCTCCTCTGTCCTCATGTCCAGGCCTCAGTGCTACTTCTGATCCACCTGAGAGTGGCAGAGGTGGTGGTATGGGTTCTTTACCCCACACAGGATATGACCTTGAAAATTATCAAGGCCAAAGTCAATCGAAGGTCAAGTTTAAGGTGATGTTCAAGGCCAAACTCAAGATTGAAGCCAAAATTTCAAGCAGCAATACAAGTTGTGAGGATGATAGTCAAGGACACTATATGATGTGAAAAAGATCAAGGTCAGGGTCAATTTGCTAGTCAGTGACAGAAATAAATGTTTGATTATGGTCAATGCCAGGATTTGATCTGAAGTAGGGTCAATGTAAAAGTTCAGTTCAAGGTCCCATAATCACTCAGTAATAAAAATAGTCAGGATACAGGATATGGATCTGATAAGAGTCAAGGTCAAGGTCAGGTCCAGATCAAGTTCAGGGGAAAGGACGAGGTCAAAGTTAAATCAAGGACAATTTATTAGTCAGTAATAAAGAAGATCAAAACAATTGTAAGGGACAAGATATAGGTGAAAAGGGGAACACAGATGAAAAAGGTCAAGGTCCAGTTCACAATCATGTCCCAGGGTCAGGCCAAGGTCAAGTTATTAGAGGGAAAGTCAGGAAGATGGTCAGAGACAGGTTATGTTAGAGGGTCTATATCAAGTTCAAGATTATGTCAAGTTCAAAGTCAAGTCAACAAGACCAAGGTCAAATTCTCTGTCACTATTAGAAATGGTGAGGATGACATTTCTGCAGAGACTTAAGTTCTGAAAAGGGTGAAGATCAAAATTAGGCTATGGTCAAGTTCAGTGTCATAAAAGCTAAAATCAAGGTCATAATAACTGTCAGTGATAGAATGGATCAAGGCAATAGATAAGGACAGGATTTGTTTAAAAAAAAGTTCAAGCTAAAGTTAAAGGTCAAGGTTATTATTAAGATTAAAGTCAAAGTCAAATTATTACTCATACAGAGTGCTAAGATGATAGTTCGGGATAGATTACAAAACTGAAACTGATAACGGTCAAGAACGATGCCAGTTCAAATTCACATTCAAGGTCAGATTCAGGTTCAAGTTTTTGTGTTTTTGTTTGTTTTTTTAGTTAGGGGTAGAAATGAACATTGAGGATAATGAAGGACAGGATTTGATCTGAATCAGAGTCAATATAAAGATCAAAGTTAAGGTCAAATTAAAATAATTATTCAGTGATAAAGAGAGTTGTGCTAATAAGGACAGGACATGGGCCTTGGTCATACAAAATGGGTCAAGGTCAAGGTAAGGTGAAGGTCAAAATCAAAACCTGGGTCAGATAGTGTTACAGATATCAGGAAGACAGTCTGACATAGGGTACTGGTCTGAAAAGGTCAAGATCAAGGAAAGGATAATGTAAAAGTCAAGAGGAATCAAATTATCAGTCAATGAGAAGAATGTCAGGAAGATAGGCAAGAACATATTATGGGTGATGTCTTAGTCTGCTGAAGCTTCTGTAATAAAATATCACAGACAAGGTGGCTTATAAACAATATAAATTTATTTCTCACAGTCTGGAGACTGAAAGTCCAAGATCATGGTTCCATGGTTGGGTTCTGGTAAAAACCCTCTTCCCAATTGCAGACTTCATGGTGGAAGGTGTAAGGGAGCTCTCTTAGGCCTCTTTTCTAAGGGTCTTAATCTAATTCATGGGAGCTCTGCCCCCATAGCCTAATCACATCCCAAAGGCCCCACATTCTAACACCATCACAGTGGGTATTAGGATTTCAATGTGTAATAGAGGAGAACAAATCTGACTCTATATTAGATCTGTTCCTTTGGCTTTGACTGCTGTGCCCTGTTTCCTAGGCTTAGTCTTGCTAGCTCTGCACTCAAGGAAAGATAACAAGTTGCAGAATAGAGAATAACATTTATTGGAGGTTTTGCAGGAGCACCATGAGCTGGCCCATGTGGACGGCTGCAGGAACAAAGAATTCCTACACCAAGAAGTTTGCAACAACCAACCACACCCCCTCCCCTGTTTTTTTGTATAAAAAGGAGCCTGTACTCTGACTGGAGGAGGATGGTTCTCCAAGACATTAGTCTGCCATCCTCTCGGTCTGCCGGCTATCTGAATAAAGTCGCTATTCCCTGCCCCAGCATCTTGTCTCCTGATTTACTGGCCTGTCGTGCGGCGAGCAGAACGAGTTTGGACTTGGTAACAGAAATAGTGAATAAGTAGCCCTGGAGTTTGCAGTACTTCAGAACCACCTACAAATTATAGAAGGAGAAAAAATAAGCAGGAAAATAAGAAAAAAAGAATACGGAAGAACAGAAAAGAACTAGCAGGAAGGTAGGTATAAGCCCATATTATTGACAATTCAATTAATTATAAATGGTGCAATTATTCCAACAGTCAGAGACAAAAAAATTAGAAGATCCAACTGTATGCTACCTATAAGTACCCCAGTTTTAAATTAAAAAAATACTAAAAGTGAAAGACTGAAAAAACATATATCATAAAAACCTTAATCATAAAAATGTATGGTGGCAACATTATATATTATATTATATATATTATACATTATATATAAGATAGAAATATTATATATAAGATATAAATATTACAAGGATAAAGAGCATCATTTCATAATGATAGAGGAGTCAACCTGTCAACAGGCTATGAAAACACTAAATGTGTATGAAGTTGAACAGTTGAGCTATAAAGTATCTGAAGAAAAATATATAGAACTTAATGTATCACATTTTCTTCACATCCATTGATCAATCTCGTAAATATCCATTTATCACATCTACCATATATATGACATATATATACGTACATATGTATCTCCAATATCACATATATAGCACATCCCAAACCACTCAACAGCCACTCAGGGAACATTAACAGAGATAGAACTTAGAAATAAAATGTGTCTCAATAAATTTAATATGATTTATATCATAGTATGCTCTCTATCAGAGCAAAATTAATTTAGAAATCAATAGCAGAAAAAACCCCAATAATTTTCGAATATTTGAAATGTAAACAACACACTTTATAATTCATGAGAAGAAAAATTTTGAAGTAAATTACAAATAATTGGAATTAGATGAAAATGACAATTCAACATATAAAATTTGCAGTGATAATGTTCAATAAGGTTCTATTAAATCATTGCTTAGTAGGAGTTACAATTTGTAATGCTTTTATTAGAAAAAAATAAAGCTGTAAACTCAAGAAAGACTTGTACATGGATCTCTAGACGCGTGCATCTTTTGACCACCTTCACATATTTGCCATCTCCGTATCACTATATCATGAGATACTCTTATAGGCCTCGAGTGACAACTAAATCTTAGGGAACACAGATCATTTTAAAGTGGTGTATTTTTACATAGAAAAGCTCTTGATTAAAAAAAAATTCCTGAAGAAATGTATTTTTTTCCCATAGTCAAAAAAAAAAATTATCAATATGTCACAGTTCTCACAGCTTATTTCATGAACTTTTAACATTACTATCACATTTGTTAGTGACATATCCCCTTCCCATTGGCCACGTGGTAGCAGACACAGCTTCTGGGTGTCATTTCGCGGGGGCCAAACGAGGTCATACTTGTTCCCTCTGGGTCACTGAGCTTCTCTGTCTCTGCCTTGGTTTTAAGAACTATAAAACGAAAAGAAATCATCCTTGTGTGATGTGTTCCTGAGCGCTTTTGTAAGGACAAATTGAGATCATGGATGTGAAGGCATATTGCATTTTAAAAACATTATACGAGTAAAAGATCATCTCCCAACCTCAAATAGAAAAATAAGTAAGGAAAAACATGAATACATTAAGAGAACTTGGAAAAGTTCCAGCACGCTTTATTGGTGGCAAACTTAGCCCTCATTCTCACACAAACAAAAATGGTGGGGGAGGGGCGAGTTGTAAAATGGCTGTGAAAAGAGAAGGTAGAAAGATTGTTTTGTAATATCTGAAGCATGCAGGCTGCATTTTCAAGCCCGATTTGTAAAAGGATGGGCAGTGCTGGTGACACCTGGAGGGCTTAACCCTCCTTTAGATAGAGGTGAGAGAGATGCGAAGTAGCCCAGCACCAGCACCTGGTGAGAGAGATTGTCACTTTTCAAATAAGAGAAAGGGGGAAATCAGCCAGCACTGTAGTCACCTGTCTCCTAGTCTCTTCCTTCTTCCACATGCTCTCCCAAATCCTTCACAAACTGTGCTTAATTGATTGTATAGCTTTTTAGTTATAAAATTCAGCCCCTCCGAGAACCCTTCCCATAGATAGGAATTGGGCGAGGAGGGATGTACTGAGGGGAAGCAGAACTAAGTCAATACTCCAGTGACCGCACACGGAGGCATGTCGCTGTACAAGATAGTACAGGAGCCGCTTTATTTGTTAATCAATGGACATCCAACTGCCGGCCTGAGATGTAGGTCAGGCTCATTGGAAATACCAGCTACCGATCACATGCCATCTTCATTATATTTCCAGACCGGGTGTGCCTCTGATTCCTGCACACTGGGGTGCATCTGAGCTGCAGGAGGGAGAGGAAGCACCTGTGCCTTAGTGGCGCAGGTGAAGTCCCAGCTACCTTCCTGAGGCTTTCTCGGGTGCTTTCCCATCTCTTCAGCAGTCCCTCCTCACCACCATCTCCCCTGCCGTCTTGGCCCCCAGCCTCTGTTTAACCCATGCCTTTCCCGCTCTCTCCGGGCGGAAGACACAGAGGGCTCAACACAACCAGGCCTGCCTAACAGCCTGGAGGCCTTGAGCTGCAAGAAGAAAACACTCGCACCTTCCGCGCTCCCCTCCGCGCTGCAGCTGCCTCTTGCCACTCAGGCGGTTCGACGTGGGAATGGCCCAATTAGGGCCCGCGGTCTCCTCGGGGGCCCCGCCTCTCCCGGCAACTTCGCCAATGAGCGGCGGGCGGAGGCGGGACGCGCTCCGCTCTTACGTCTGCAGTTCGGGCGACGGGTGTGAGCCGACGTGGGCGCGAATGAGGGACTGCGGCTGGGCCGGCGGGTGGCGCGGGGCTCTGAGCCCGACAGCGGGGACAGGCGCGCGGCGCCGGGTCGGGGAGGGCGTCAGACCCTGGCCGCGGTGGAGGGCGGCCTAGCGGGGCTGCCCGGCGACCTGCGTCCGAGCGCGCGGAACGCTGCGCCTCGCTGGGGACAGTCCGGAGTCCGCGCTGTGGAAGAGGAGGAATACTTGCCGGAGCTGATGGCGGAGAAAGAGCCTGGATCCATGGTTTGAGCACCGTCGCGCCTTTTGGCCGAAGGTGGGACTGGCCCCCTGCGCTGGGCGCAGAGCGCTATCCCCCTCTTACCGCGGCGGGGTTCGGGGAGCGAAGGTGGGGAAGCCGCCTGTCTCCCTCGCGGGAACTGTCCCTGAAGGTGCTCCAGAGCTGCGGACAGAGCCCGGGTTCGGGCGGGCAGATGCTACCTCCCCTCCCTCCACGTCTGAAGCTGGGGAGACGAAAGCTGGGAGGTGTAAGGGCAGGGGAGGTGTGCCATTAGGGTCACTGACGGAGGAACGAGTAACAGGGCTATTTTCACTCCGCAGAGGGAAGGGAGATCAGTTTGGAGTGATCAATGTAGTGTTTTAAGAGCTTCTTAGCTACGAATCAGCATTTCTTTTACTTTAACTTTTTTTGGTCTTACCTTTTTTCCTTCCTTCCTAGTGATTTTGATATCCTTTCGTCTAATTACAGTGTTTCCTATGGATGGTCTTGGGATAAACCTAGATTAAATGATGCAAGTTCAACCGTGTTTGTGAATGTGGAAGAGGCCGAAGTGCGTATCAGTTTACTTGAAGTGTGGTGATTGGGGGCCCTGGGAGGTCTGGTCCCTCGCGTCGCTCCACAGTTGATCAGCTGTTTTACCAAGTGTGCATTTTCTTTCGTGTACTTGTATTGTTAAAAGAGATTTAGTTCTCAGAGGAACATAAATATCTTGTCTTTTGCTGTCTTTTGAAAAGGTGGTTTAAACACACACACACACACACACACACACACACACACACACACACACACACTTCTATATGACATAAGTATTAACCAAATTACTCCATTATCTTGAAATAGTGCTGTCTAACTGCTCAAAGGTGCTCACGGTATCTGTAGCAACGTACATACACCTTTTTAAAACAATTCCAGATTTTTTTTTGATTAATGCTTCATCAGTAATGAATTGCTTCATCATCAAATTGGCTACAGTGCAGTTTTGTAGGTTAGGTTGTTGTTAACTTACCTATAGGAAAACTAACAACTTTCTCTTCCTCAGCCCATCAGCATTAAAATAAATGCTTTTTTGAGATTTAGTTGACATTGGAAGGAAAAATCCTAATCCTCCATGTATGATTCAGATAGGCATTAGGCTTATTGAAATGCTTTACTGATGGATTATTATTTACAACAATAAAGTGTCAGGGTTTTTTCTATTCTGTACACCAGGCAACGAAGAAAAGCTTTATCATCAAACTATTGAACACGTGAAACAATGAAACTTTCTCAAGGAACAAGTTGTTTTTGTAGAGGATATGGAAAGGAAAATACAATCATGCTTACTACTTTCTTGGTTACTGAATGAAAAAAATAGAAATTAAACGAAAATGAAAGCCAATTAAAAAATTAAACTCACCTTATCTATTAAAAATAATTACATAAAATACTAAGAATATTGAAAATTAATGGATTCATCAATGATTAAGAATGTTCAAAGAGATTAAAAATGCAGTTAAGTCTTTTTAAATCGTTTACTTCAATGTATTTTCCAGAAGTGTCTTAATCTAACTGATCATATCTTTAAAATGGAAAAAAAGAAGTTACAAATTGATCATTTTCTCAGATGGGCTAATTAGACTTCTTTCTCGGGACAGCAGGCTCGATGATTAATTCATCAGTCACTTAATGAGAGTTAGTGGGCTTACTATTGAAAACTGCCAAACTAAGTGCATGTGAGGAAGTCTAAATCGCATGTACAGGTATTTCTGCAGCTGATAAAACTGTCAGAGAAGGCTGTGCACCTGCTTCCTTAACATTTTATTTTTCTCAGGAACTTGAGTTTTTGCTCCTTAGGAACATGTTCCCAGGGACCTTGTAATTTGGTTTTTTCCCAGCAGGGGGAAGCATATTCTGCTTTCGTGAAGAATTGGGAAGAAAAAGCTCATAAGTAGAAAACCATCTAAGTAAGAAACAAAGAGAGGGTCCAAATTTCAGAGAAATCATAGGAAAAGAGAATGGAAGTGATGATAATAACCTTGATTATATAAAGAGAGAGGCAGAGAGATCTTTAAGGTTTAAATTAATCCTCTCATTGTACCTGAGACTCTATGCGTGCTTATTTAAGAGTAGAAGCTGAGCGTCCTTTTGAATCTCTGATAAATCGTTACATACATTTTACATTATAGATCTTTTGTTATCTTTTGAAAAGCCGCTTGCCAAGATGTGTAGGTTTTGTTTTGAATCTCTGTAGGAGAGGGCTGTTGAGATGATTTTATTTGCACACCTGGAAATGCACTGATGGAAGGCAGTGGCTGTAAATAAACCTGCCGTAGATACTCATTTGAAAAGAAGGTGCGCACTGAAGGGCATTTCAGTCGGCACTGTGCAGACGCTCTCAAGTCAGAGTGAATAATAAAATGATCAGAAGATTCCGGGCTTCAGAATGATTTTCTGGAAGCTAATATATGTAAGGGCAATGATGTAAACCAATGAGCTTTCACAGTGATTTATTTTGCTTTTTTGATTGATGGTTGATGCAAATCAGAGCTCAATTGTGACTACTTCACTTAGAACTGAAGGCCACTGGTGGAGTTAAAAGTGCTAATTTGTTGATTATTTTGTTATTTTTGTTGTAGTTTGTTTATTTCACTTGTTTCTGCTGTGTGTTTTCAGTAGGAATGATTCTGAGACAGCTAATGAAAGAGCCTGAAGATTGTATTTTGTTGCTACTTTGAAAAGACTGATGTGGCTTGAAGATTATTTACGTTTGAGTTGTTAAAATGATTTCCTTCTGTGATTATAATATTGTTTAATTATCCATTTGTACGGAAGGTGCTTTTGTGGATAAAACAGCAAATTCAGCATGAGCTTTAAAGTTCCACTCAGCCTCTGAATTTGCTTGCCAGATGAAATGAGATGAGGTTACTTATATCTATGCTACTTCTGGGAAATGCACCAAACTGTGAATCCAGATACCTGGATTTTAATTTAATTTAATTTACTCCTACTACTTATGTTATTATAATTAATGGACAGAATTTATTACATGATTTTTAAAACGTACACACAACGCTTAATATAACAGTTCCAAAGCCTTGCGTATCTTCTGTTCCAGACTATTTCAATTCTCTATTATTTCATTCTGTCAAGAAAAATGCTAATGTATACTTATGTTAATAATTAATGGATAAATTAATTTAAAAATTATCGAGAAAAATACCCTGTCTGCAAGGAATTCATAAATTAGTTCATGTGAAAAATAGTTATTTAACATTATCTGAGAAGTAATGTAGCATGATAGTTAACTGCTTTAATTCTGGACTCAGGCAGCCTGGGCTCAGCACTGCTGTGTTACACCATGGTGGGCGTGATCAGCTCCCCTTCCCAAACCAGTTCGGATGTCAAGGACTGATGGTGCCAAAGTCACACACAGCCAAAAATGTGTAGTGTTTTTATAATTCACGTTCTGAGGTTTTCTCAGGAGAGGTGGGCAGCATCTGAACTTGTCTTAAAACATCTTGAGCTAAAGGAGCTACTGGCTTTGGTTTTTACTGTGGCCAGGCTACAGGGCTAGGGTGAGAATTCCAACGTGTGGGCAAAGGTTTATGCTTACACCGCCCGCTGGTGTCAAGAGACCTATCCAGATGTGGAGCAAGAGAGGGTGAGAGAGGGCTGGGGTCCGAACGCTGCCAGTGGTCAAGCACGGAGATGGAGTCCGACTCTTAATTACAGCAGTCTAACCCCGTTACTTCCTAACTGCGAGAGCCTGGGTGAATTACTTCTCTCACTATATAATCAGCATAAAAGCAAACTCTTCCTCATAGATTTGCTTCATTTGCTTTATAAATGTGGATAATACAATTCCTTATCACATAGTTAAATGTGTGTTTTATGAGCATTAAATTTAAATGGGCATATGAGCATAATGGCATATATATATGTTTCCTTAGAAGCTTTTCTGGCACACAGAATGATCTCGGAACTGATTTTCTTCTTAGGCAGCCATTATGTGCTAGACCCTTTGTGCTAAGCAGAGGATGTGGCATTTAACTACCATCAAGAGCTCACACTGTCACTGGGGAGAGCTAAAAATAACCAGGATTAGTGCTATAAATGAGAGAAAGGAATAGTTTAGGTTTAGAGAAGGGGAAGCTTAATCCTAGCTATGGAGCAGTTAAAATTTGAGGTCCACTTTGGAGGCTGAGTAGCGGTCCCACAGGGAGAGGGGGTAGTAAAGCTCTTGCTCACAGAGAGGGTGTGTCCTAAGCAAAACGCTGCGCTGTGGGGCGTGTGAGGTCCGCAGTGGGACGGCAATCAGAGTGCAGGCTTCGTGGGGAGGACTGGATGCCCACAGGGCAACCAGCGCGCTGTGAAAGAATTCTAGTGAATTTCCAAATTGTGCTTTGTAAATTATAAAACCCATGTAAGATTTCAAAAACAGAAGTGAATGGCGATGGGAACAGCTGAAGAATCATTCATACATCCTGTTAGAGGTTCTGTTTCTCTAGTTGAATCCTGACCAATGCAGCCCCCTCACCAGCCTTTGCTGTATTTTGGAAACAGGGGAAATTAGAAGAAATGATACATTATATTACTCTGAGGTCTGAGCTGAAGTGGCTTAAGGTCCCAAGTAGAGAAATGAATGTGCTCTAGCAATGTTCTGAAAGAGTGACTTCAGATTGGTGGACAGAGCAAACAAAGGTTCTTTAAAGGTTCTTGAAACAAGTCGTAAGTAAACTGTTGTTTCGTTAAGTGAGTTTTCGCTCAGCTTAATAAGGACTGTGTGATTATTACAATTTTATCAATTCAATATTGTGTAATTATTCAAATAATGTAAAATGATACCTTTCTTTTCAATGTGCATCCCTTTGTACAGTATCATTCTACTACTAACATACAAATTGTGCGATCACCTTTGAATATTTAGTTTCAAAGTCTGAGAAAATCATGCAGTTTTGGTTCTATAAACACATCACTTATGCTGGAAAAGTCGTCACTATTCTTAGAAAAAAAAATCAACGGGATCCCTTGCTGCCATTGTGGTAAGGGTAGAAGGTGGCAATTTAGCAACTTCCTGTCTGTGACTGTTACCCGTATGTGCCCTGGTTATGTGTTGGCCCAGGCCACCTGGACAGACGTGTGACTGACTGGGATTTATCCACCATGAGCTGTTCAGGGTGCCACCGATGGCTCTGCCTTCAGTACTCTCCCCTGATGTCCATTTTATACATTTTGTAGATTAATAAGCTTATAGTGCAGATTTACCATTGTGATTTTTTTGGTTCATCTAAATAATTTTTTTTTTAAAGTAGCCACCCGTATGTCTACTGATTCTCAGATCTACTGAGGTTCTAAAAAAGCAAATGCTCCCCAGAATGGCGGGAGAAAAGGAGGCTCCTTGGAGGAGGGGTACTGCTTTTTTATCACTCAAAAGGTTTGAGTTTTAAAGAATTTCTGATCTGGAATCCAAAAATCTAAATTTGACGCCTTGCCATTTCAATGTCAATATATTAGTTGTCTGGGCATTTAATAGTATTTTAGGAGTATTTCAATCTTAATTTCCTTATTTACAAAGTCTGGATAAGAGTTATTTTATCTATCAATTAGGGCTATATTGATTATAGTCCTATAAGATAAAATACATGATAATAATTGTTCTTAAAGTGCTATGAAAATACATAGTCATATTGCACAGTGAGGGATTTTTATTCCAATAGTAATAATTATTAGGATTATCATAATTAAAATTAACTGTGTCCAATATGCCATGCAATCTTTTATGTGCTTTACAAACTTCTACTCTCACTATAACCCTATGAAGAAAGTACAGTTACTACCGTAATTTCACAAATGAAGGAAATTAGATTTTCCAAGGTCATGTACCTGACAAGTGGTACTTGTCTAGTAATTTAAAGGATGGATGATTGTTGTTTTTCACCCAAAATATAGTTCCTCAGTAAGGTAATATATATATTTCTTAATTGCTTATTATGTCACCAAGAAGTATCCAAAATAGTATTGCGTTTTTGCTCCCTGTCTTTGCTAAGTAAATTTGGAGGCAGAATAAACTGGAAAACATGCTGTTGGCTGCTTACAATTCTTGCATTTATCTATAATAGATGATCAGGAATTTTCAAAAAAGCTAGAAATATTCATAGTTCTCAATACATGGAGCAATTGTTACCTTGATATAAATAATGTTAAACTCAGAACTTTTCTTACTCATTTCTATAAGCTAGAGCTCACAGGGTTTGTATAAAAAAAAAGTCACTTCTGCAAATGTCAAAAACATTACAATTCAACTAGTGCTGTAAATCCCACAACACTATCTCCATTTTTATTCAATCTAAAGTAAAAGAAATTGGGCACACTTTAAAAAGATCCAATCTGGTAGGAAGGGCTTTAAAGAATACATTTTAATTACGTGTTTTAAAATTAAATGATGTGAGAAAGTACACAAACCTCATTTATCAATTTTACACTATGAGTAACAATAGGCTTGATAATGATGTAAATTAAACGTTACTGGAGAAAATTTTGTCTATTGAGGCTCAAAAATAGAAGACCAAAGATACAGTGGCATAGTTGAATGACTCAAAATCTAATATATTTTGTTAGTTAACATTCAGAAATACATGATTACTAAACTACCATGTAATAATATCATCTATGGTAGTGATGCAAAGGAACTCTGGCATTTGACCTAAGAAATGATGGAATATTTTTTAAGTCTAGGAATTAGTGATTATTGCCAGTATAAATCTAAATCCTTAAAGTACATAGTGCATTTGAGAATCTGAGAACAGATTCACATTTCTGTTCTAAAAGTTTCTAATCTTTATCTCCAGCCCCTAGAAGTACGTTTTAGAATAAGGATGGCAAAACATACAACCCAGATGACTAGGAAATGCTTTGTCAGGAAATATGCAGAGAGACAGCTGAAATCTACAAGTTTAGTCTGCAGATGAGCTTCTGGACCATGAAACACACCTGTTGGAGGAGGCTGCTTGTCAATACTTCCAACATAATCAAAGATAGATTAATGCATTGTCACATTCAGGTAGTCAGTGTTGTATGGGAATATTATTTTCTCTAAACGGAGCCAATTCTTTTCTATTCCATCTCTCATACATGTAACAGCAAAGTTATGTATTTTGAAAAGGTTGTTTCCAGAAGACAGATGAGCTCTTTTAAGCTTTTGATGGCCTGTATAAATGCCTGCCTTGAAGCTGTAGGGATATAGCACAACTCGTGTCTTCCTCAACATATTTCAAAAGTAGAATTCTGAAGCAGCAAAGAAGGGCCTTAGAAGGGCTCAAGTGTATGAAATAACTGCAGGAAATTCACTTCATTTTTTAAACTTCATTAAATGCTCTGTGATAATGACTGAGTCACCTCCAGAAGAAATCTAGAGGAGTGCCATCAGACTCTGCCTTTGGTCATAATCTAGTGAAAATCAGTATCCAAACCAAATTCTTAAAAACACAGATTTCCTAGTTATCACATTGGTGGAATTATGTAAGTAGTGTCTATAAAACACAATTTTCAAAATTTAAAAACATGACTCTCATACAAATACAGAATAAACGTGTCAAAGATACTTGTTGAAAACATTAATCAATTAAGGAACTAGTAAGATGGTCATGCTAGTTCAAGAAATAATTTGAGAAATGAATATTTATATAATCACCCAGTCAAAAGAATGCTAAATTAAACACACTAATAGATACAAAACTGGTTAAAGTCCTACAGAATATTAAAAATACACCATTGAAGTTATCTTTTCAACCAGTAAGAAATCCACTAGCTAACATGTAACTCCATAATGTCTGGGTGCTAATCACCTAATAAATAGCAAAGATAAATACAAGCACACTTTCCTACATAATTAATAATAGTTCAGGAAGCCTGTTAAATAATACTTCATTATGACAGAGGAAGGAAATTAAGATATCTTCTCGCTTTATTTACAAATATTAGATACACACACGTGTGCACACACACATGAACACATCTCTCCCCTAACAACCCACAAAGTGGTTACTATGTGTAATTACAGTAAATAAACAAGTTTCATAGACACACATAAAGCATTCCTTCAGGGAAATCCAAGTAAATTTGCATGACATTTTAAGAAGGCATGAAAGTCACTGTGGTTTATACTAAACATACTAAATATAAAAGTGACCTTATTTATACTCACTGTATAGCTAACTGCAGTAAACACTGAATAAAGTTTAAAGTGAACATAGAAAAACATTTTGCGGAGTATTCATTTTAAAGCATGTACACAAGACGAATGTTTCATTAAAATATTAGCATTATATGTGTTTCTGTTTCTACATTGATGATACAGTTTAGGATCAAAACTTTGCTGTCACAACACTCTGGACAGCAACTGCATGTCATGGTTGTGCTTGGTGACCAGGCGGAGTAACATAAAAAAATTCCCATAAAGTCAATTTGACACCCCCTAAGTCTTAGTGTAACAGATAACTTTAGAATAATTTCCTAACTATATATTACATGTACACAACCAAAATGCTTACTGGTAATTACTGCAAGATAATTCCCAACACAATTAGTTATGCTTAATTGATATTATAATGAAAGAGATACAATCAATCAGTATTTTTGTTAAGTCCCTTAATTTAACAGGCTGAATATTTTTCAGTTTCAGTTGACTGATCAAGTTTGAAATATTTTCAATTTTCTCTAAAAATTAAAATTAAATGAACATCACAAAATAAGTTTTTTTAAGTTTGGACAACTTTAAAAATCCATCCCATTTGTATACACAGATTGAAGCACAGTATAAAAGGGGAAGTTAGATCATTTCCTGCAAAATAATTCCCTTTTCTTTGATCTGTGATAATCACAATCCATCAATAAATACTAATAGTTATCAATTTATCCCTTACAAGACTTAATACTCATAAATCTATAGGACTGTCAAATAAATAATGTCGAATTCCCTTTTCCAAGTACTTCATGTATCATGGATGCTATTTCACCTCTTCAGTATATTAAATCAATTGAGTTTTGGGAAAATTGTGTAAAAACTAAAATTGATATTTCCTAACATTTATTTCATCACCATCATGAAACTGTATGTAGCTTATTTTATTTTGCGTTATTCAATAGATAAGTTTGGTTCAGTAAATACAATTAAAAGGATAATTTTGCTCACGTAAATTATCTCTCATATATAAGAACTCAGAAATGCTTACAGTCACTTTTATATAGAAGGCCAAAAGTCCATTTTACTACCATTTTCCTTTTTACAATAATATATTGTTAAAGTAAAAAATAAAGTTACCATTCTACTTAATTGGTCCTATATGGCAATAAAATGAAATAAATGCTTGAAAATACACAAATCAAAAAATGCTTCCTTGGAATTATACGTAACAAGCAAGAAAATTATTAAATGGTTATAAATATTTGACAAATTTTGTGTGCTCAGTAGCATTCTATAAGTAGTTAACAATAAGATCATTTTATAGTTAGTAGGTAATGATCCACTCTTTCTATAGGTTTATGCTTTATTTAAAATGAATGCTATTTGTTGACTTTAATATTAGGCGACAAGAGAACCAAATGAGCTATATATATTGTGTTGCCTACTTTTTCTTTTTTGCCAAAATACTTTCCTTCATCTACATTTTCAAGGTATTTTTCAATGATTAACTGATTTTTTTTGTCATGCTCTATTTGTGAATTTTTTTCTTCAAATGGTTTAATAAAATGGTTTAATTAACACATGTAAGAGACCAGTTTTGTCCTTTCAAAACTGGGCTAGACTCATTATTCCATTTTCTATAGTATTTCCTGAATATATATAATCTCAAAGCAGGATGTCATACATAGATGGTACACTTTTTATGAACATTGTATTATTATAATCTCTTCCTCTTGTCTTATTACATTTCTTGTTATGCTGCAGTAGGAGCCAATATATAAGTAGGCTCATAAAAATTAGGCATTATGACCCAGAAGGACATCTTTGAAAATGAATTCTCAAACACAATTGGCTTTTAGCTTCATATAAATCTTGGTGGTTAAGTTACCTTTACTCCTAAAATCCAATGATACATGAATAAAAAATAATGTTTTCATACAGGGTAGGCTTAATTTTATATTTAAGCACAGTTTGCTATTTCACAATAATACTAGAACCAGAATACTGTGTTTTAAGACTTTATGGAACTAATTTATAGTGTAGGGCAGGCACAAACTTGATCTCATGGCAGCAAAGTTTTGTTTCCATTTCAGCAATACTGCCTAACACAGTATCAGGCCAGCAAATCTTAAATATAAGTTAAGCTAACATGATCCATTACCTTATAAAGCTAGAGCACCCTGAGGAGTCATGCTGCATATGCCAAGTGATTTTTCAAACTTTAATCATCTTAAATGTCAGATAAAGGTGCTTTGCTGTCATTCTTTAAAACTGGGGCAGAAATCCCAAGCATACCTGCAAGTTACAAAGAAAGCCTCGTCTTAATACTAGTATTAAATAAACAACACCCTTTCCAATCACCATTCATTTTGCCGCTCACAGTAAACAAAAACATGATAATGCTATAAGGCAAATTCAAAATAAAGTTATTTTTTAAAGGTAAAAATATAGACATCTCCCTAGCAAGACACAAACTTCTTATAACCATCAGGTCAATTTGAATTTCTGTTTTGGTCATTACCGGCGACACTGACAAAAGTTTGGCAGCTTTACAAACATCTTATTATGAGCATAGACCCAAATGTCCTCCACAAAAATACGAGCAAATGGAATCAAGTGATAAATAAAAAGACTAATACATCACAACAAAATAGAATTTCTTCCCATAATTCAAGGCTGGTTCAAGATATGTATATTAATCAGTGTAATTCATCATATTAACAGACCTAACAAGAAAAAAGCTCAAGATCCTATCAGTAAGTGCAAAGAAAGTACTTGAGAAAAAACAACAGCAACATCTGTTTATGGTAAACTCTCTGAATTTGGAATAAAAGGGAATCCCTCCACTTGACAAGGGTATTTGTGACAACCTGCTATCAGCATCATACTCAATAGTGGAGGCCTGTGTGCTTTGTCCCTAAGGTCAGCAGGAACAAGACAAGAACACACTGTCTCCTGAGTCGTATTCAACATTGTAGTACATGTGCTAACCAATGACAGGGAATAAATGAGAAGCATACAGAATATAAAAGTAGAAATAAAATGTTTTCTATTCACAGATGAAATGACTTTCTCTGTGGAAAATCTGAAAAACTTTTTTTCTAGAATACATAAATGAGTTTATCTAGTCTTAAAATACAAAGTCACCGTCGAACTATGGATTTTATTTCTACCTGCCAGCAATGAACAATCATAATTTAAAAATAAATATTTACCATAGCACTAGATAAAGTTGAAATATTAGGTAAAAATCTAACATTCAGAATCTATGTTAAAAACTATAAAACATGAAAGGAAATAATTAAACAAGAAATTAGTGAAAGATGTTTTTGGACTGAAAGACTCAATTTTGTTATGAAATAAATTATCCCCAATTTGATCTGTAGATTAAGTGCAATCCTAACTAAAATTACGGCAGGATTTTTATAGGTATCTGTTAGCAGGATTTTTATAGGTATCTGTTAGCTGACTCTAAAATTTACATGAAAAAACAATAAAAAATGAATAGACAAAAATTATTTTGAAACTGCAGAACAAATTTGGAAGAGGCACACATCTCAATTTAAATATTTACTTAAAAGCGGCAGTAATCAAGACAGCACGGTATTGGTGAAAGCAGAGATCCACAGATTGATGGAACACAATAAATAGATTAGAAATAGACTCCCCAAAGTTCAGGCAATTGATTATAAAGTAATCCATTTGACGCCTCCCTCTGCCGCCCTCTTTTCCTTTTCTTTTTCTCTCCCTCTTACCATACATAGACACACAAACACACGCACATTTCATTTATGCCCCACAAGTTCCATCTCCACCAGAATCCCAGTTCTGCATTTACCATCTGCAGGTTTACCTTGTGGTCCGCCAGCTGCAGGATATTGTTAATTATATACCGGGCCATCACTGGGCGCTCCAGGGGGAGGCTCAGGCAGTGACCGACAGGTTCGCGGTGAGCCGCGTGGGCAGCAGCATCTCGGGCAGAAGAGGCAGGAGTTCCGGGCCTCCACGCACCTCTTCAGGGCTTGGTAGGAGCTGAACATCTCCATGCTGGGCGCTGCATCAGGGTTTTAGGCTGGCCTGAAGCTCAGCTGAGGGTCACTGAGCTCGGGGAAGCACTCGGGCATGACGCCCAGGAGAAGGCCCAGGGGAGGCCGTGGTCAGCCACAAGCCCTCCATCCGGTGGGACCTGGCGAGGTGCATGGAGTCCAGGGGCTCCTGCAGGAACACACGAGTGGATGGAGAAGTGCTCGGCGGCAGTGGAGGGCTTCCTCTGGGCCGGGCTTTTTCCAGCCCGGCTTCTTCTGGGCCCGGCCCGAGTACGGTGGCGCAGGCTGACGGGTGTGGGTCCGCAGCAGGTTTCCACACCCCCGCCGCCTCCCGCTTCTTGTGCATATACCCCTGACATCCGTACCTGCCCTCCGGGCAGATTTTCTTCACCCATTTGGAGAAAGAATTAATTTATTATGGTTATCATCACAATCATTATTTTTAAAATTGTGTCTTCTAATTAAAGTTTGTGTGTGTGTGTGTATGTGTGTTTTAATGCGTAAGTTAACTCCCAAGTTGACTGGATAAATATTAGACAAGCAGATACACATTTAAAAGAATCCATTCTGAAAACACTAAATTATTCGGTAAACCTTCTGCAGATAACTTAAATAATTGTTTCTCAGAAATATTAACTACATTTTACATATAGAATACTAAATGCAAATTTTACTGTCAGAATTTTTCAAATATAGAATTAGTAATTTTTTTAAACCATTACTGGAGAATTTATAAGCATAGATGTTGAAAGAAAACCCAAGCCAGCATATAAAAAAGCAATAAAATAATTGGCTGATTCAAAAATCATAATTACTTAATTCAGTTATCATATATAAAATCATCTAAATGATTATATAACTTATGTGCCAGCAATTTTGCTTACATATCAACTGTGTAATATGTTCTAGTTAAGCAGAATATTAAAATTTGCAGATATAAATATCACTTTTTCAGCAGTAACACTTTACTGAAGTGTAATTTATATAAAAGCAAAACACCTATTTAAAGTGTATATTTTGATGAGTTTCAGGAAATGTATACAGTCATGTAAGAACCACTATGATCAAAATAAAGAATAATTCCTTCAGATCAGAGACAATATGTTATTACCTTTATTCTAATTATTAAAAGTAGTCTCCATTGTAGATTTGACAGTGTGAGCAGAAGATTTCTCTACCTTTCCACTTAGATTTCATTTCTGTGGTATTGTAGAACACTAATGAGTTTGTGATAAAGTGATTTGAATACTTCCTTTGACATTATTTATGTACTAGATGGCTCTAGACAGTTCCTTGAAACCCTCAATTTTCCTGTTAGATATGATACCTTCTGTCCTATCCATGAAGATCTGTACTTGATCTAAAAAAGTTTTCATGAAAGTCAAATGAGATAATGGAGTTAAAATATTATAAATTAGGAAACAGTATACAGATACATATTGTTTAGCATAATTATTCATTCAGCAAGAGGTTCACAGTTCACTCCTGATACAATTTTCTGTCAATCAGGTTTTGCCCCCTGCTTTTCTATTCACTTCCTGCAAATACAGGATAGAGAGAAAGCATGTTAGTTCCAAATGAACACGGAAACAATGTGTCCCAGGAGAACATTACTAAAATCACAGAAGTAGTGGGTGCACCCCCGTTCCTGCCTCTGCACAGAAGTAAGGAAAGTGTGCCCGCGACAGGGGTGCTACAGCTTGTTCTCAGCCTACTAATTCTGTAAGGTGAGCGGGAATTTGGAGTGAGGTGTATGTGATGGTTTCCATTTGGAAATATCTTGGAGATAATAAAGCAGAGTGGTGAAAATTATGGTGACTTTCTAAGCAGGAACTCTGGAAATCATGACAAGTTAGACACAAAACTTGAGTTCTATTTAAAAGTTTACTAGAAAATGTTAGAAAACACAGAAAGAACTCTAGACGTGGTTATGAATACAACCTACCAGCAAAGGGAATCTCACGAGCGGTCATTACGTCTGCCCCCCATTATGCCCAGGTGTTAGAGGATGCATTCTCACTCACCCACAGCGGTACATGGCTGTTTGCTACATGTGCGGTGCCATTTTAGGGGGCTGGTCCTGCTCACAGTGATATGGCAGGGCTCCAACACCCACTCCGTAATTGCTAAGTGGTTTTCTGCAACTGGCAGTCCAAATATTTTGATGCTGCTGAAGCTAAGGGTGATTAATTGGGCCTTTCCTACTCAGTTGTTATGTGGCAACGTAGGTTTAATGTTTTGAGCAGGCTTTGAAAGGCCAGGGGATTTTTTCATTGTGTTAGAATTGTGACAGCACGGGAAAAAGTTAAGGTATGAAAATACATTTCTTTCCAATATGCAAAATGTATTATCCCTTAGGGACTGTGTTTTTCATATTTCCATCCAAGATGACTTAAAACCCAGTTAAATATTAACTGATTGTGAAAAAGAGTGAGCATGTTCTTTTTTTCAACTCCCTTTAAAGCCAAGTTTTACCTGAGCTTGGGCTCATGATGTCATTCTGTAGTATTTAAAATCTAATTTGAGTCCTGTTTCTATTTAAAAAGAGCATTGCAACCTGCTAATAAAGACTTACTTTATCTACCACGTATTAAACATTTACTACAGGATAAGCACTTTGCTAAGTGTATACACAAAATAAGCTTATTGAGTATCCTTGTCATACAATAGAATTCACTTACTAAACTTTATACTTCGATGGGTTCTGACAAATGAATTTGGCTGTGTGATACTATCACAATCAAGCTACAGAACATTTCCTTCATCCCCAAAATTTCCCTCACAGCCCCTTTGCAGTCCAGACCCTCCCCTCAAGCCCAGCCTTTCACAATAACTAACTTGTTTTGTGCCACTATAATTTTGCCTTTTCTAAAATGTTACATAAATGGCAGAAAACAATATGTAGTCATTTGCATATGCCTTCATTCACACAGCACAATGCTTTTAAGATTCACCCATGCTGGGCTTTACATTAGCAGTTCACTCAATTTTAATCACTGAGTGGTATTTAATTGTGAGAATAAACAAAATATGCTTATCCATTCACAATTTGGTGGACATTTGGACTGTTTCCAGCTTTGAGCTAGTATGAAACAGTCTGCTATGAACATTTACATACATGGACCTATATTATCTTTACCCTCGGGCAAAAATCTCATAGCAGATTGTTGAGTGATTTGGAAATGTGTGATTAATTATATAAAAAGCAACACACTATTTTCCAAAATGGCTATTCCATTTTGCATCCCCATACCCAATGTATGGAAGTCCCAGTTGCTTGGTATCCTTGTTAATATTGACTGTCTCAGTCTTTTAAATTTAGCTTTTCTAGTATTAATTTCAGGTATTCTAATGGGAGACGGCCTTTCATTGGTTTAATTTGCATTTTTTGTAAAAACTAATGTTAATGAGCCACTTTAAATCAGCTCATTGGCCACTGAATTAAATTGTTTGATTAAAGTGTCTCAAATGTTTTACACATATTATAAATTGGTTCATTATTATTGAATTTATGAACTCTATATATAATTCAGATACAAATCTGTATAAATATATTATATATTATGTAAATACAAGTGGCAATTATTCTTCTACTCTATATGCTGACTTTCACATTCTTAGCAATGTTTGCAAGCATGTTTTTAAACTTTTGATGTTTATTCTATACATTTTTCTATATATGGTTCTTATTCTTTGCATCTTAAGAATTATTTCCCTAGCAAAAGTTACAACAGTTTTCTTCTATGCCCTTCTACAATTTTTATTGGTTTAGCTTTTACTTTTAGGTCTACAATCAATTTCAAGTTTTATTTTGTATATGGTGCAAGATAAGTGTCTTAGCTCAGATGCTATAACAAAATACCTTCGACTGGGTAGCTTAAACAGCAGATACTTATTTCTCATAGACCTGGAGACCTGGAAGTCCAAGATCAAGATGCCAGCATATTCAATTTCTGGTGAGGGCTCTCTTCCTCGCTTGCAGATGGCCACCTTCTTGCTGTATCCTCACATGGTAGGGACCAAGAGAGAACTCTAGTCTCTTCCTTTTTTTATACAGACACTATTCCCACCATGGTGCTTCACCTTCATGACCACGTAAACCTCTCAAAAGCCTCACCTCCTAGTATCATCACATGTTCCAAGATTATTCCATCCCATTGAATTACCTTGGATTATTTGTCAAAAATCAATTGATGGATCTGGACTCAATCCTACTCCATTGTATATACATACATATGTATATACACATACACACATATATAAAATATTAAAGCAATAAAGTATTTTTATTGAGATATATTTTTCATATGATTAAATTCAATCACTAAAGTTTATACTTTGATGGGTTTTAGTGACATTTCTGGCTACTATAGTTTTATAGTAAGTTTTTAAAACAGAGTTCTCCACCATCTTTGTTCTGTTTAAAAATTGTTTTGTTGTTCTGGTTATTCCATGTACTTTGGTCTTCTATATAAATTTTGAGATCAGCTTATCAATTTCTACAAAATGATTTTTTAATTTCTTTGAAATTAGAAATTAAAAATTTGGAGAAATTGGTAACCTTAAATATGTTGAAACTTTCAATACATAATTATGGTAGAAATTTCTATTTTTTTGGTTCTTATTAAGTTTCCTTCAACAGTGTTTAGCAGTTCTTAGTTTACAGGTTTTACACATATTTATATTGCTTACATTTAAATGTTTCATGTTCCATGCTGTGCATTTGGTCTACAAATGCTCTAAATTTTATTGGTAATATTTTTTAAAACCATCTAATTTTTAAATATTGACCGTCAGTACAATAAAGCTGGCAAATTCACTTAATTATAATAGTAGCTTTTTGTAGATTCCTTATTATTTTTGATATATGACTAAAAAGGGATATCTTACTTTATCATATTTATGCTTTCTTCTAATTTTTTCCATTTTTTACTTACTGGAACCTGAGTTCAATGATAAATAAAAGTAGAGATAGTAAACAACATTGCCGTGTTCCTAGTCTCAGGAGGAAAACTTTCAATCTTTCATTATTACAGTGTCAGCTGTAGATTTTTCATAGTTTCCCTTCATCAGCTTTAGAAATGCTCTTTCGTTCCTAGTTTGGTGAGATTTTATCATGAATGGATGTTGAATTTGAAGTGCTTTTTTTCAATGTCTACTGATAGGATTTTTAATTTTTTTTGTTTTTATTCTTTTAATAACATGAATTACATGGATTGATTTCCACATGTCAGTCTTGCATTTCTGGGATAAACCCTACTTGTCCTTGATGATTAGACCTTTTATATATGGATAGATTTGATTTCTTACTATTTAGATTGGGATTTTGTATTTATGTTCACAATAAATATCAGTATTCAGTATTCAGCTCTTGTAACTGTTTTTCTAGACTTTATTATCATGGTAACAGTAACATCATAAAATGAATTTGGAAAATACTCCCTCCTATAATTTGTAAAAATATGCAAGAAATTGATGTATTTCTTCCCCAGATAATTGGTAGAACGGACCATTGAAGTGATCTGTGCCTGAGGCTTTCTATGTGGAAAGGTTGTTACACATGAAGTCTCTTTCTTTAGTAGATATGGGCAATTGTGATATTTCTTCTTTAGTAAATTTTCATAGCATGACTATAAAGAACTTTTCTGTTTCATCTAATTATTTAATTAAACCTTTTTCAGAATAGACTTTTGAATTGGTAGTAATGTCTCCTCTTTCATGCCTGAAAATACTAATTAGAGTTTCTCTCTCTCTTCTTTTTTAATTGATCAATCTAGCTGGATATTCATCAATTTTATTAACATTTTTGTGAAACCAGATTTTGCATTTTCTATTTGGATTCCCTCTTCCTATTTTAGTATGCCTACCTTTGCCATTACTCTTTCCTTATTCCTGCTCCTTAGGGTTTAAATTGCTTTTCTTTACTAGCATAATAAGGTATACGCATAGTTTATTGAATTGAGAACTTCTTTTTTTCCTTGTAATATCAGTCTTTAAAGGTATAAATGTCTCTGTAGGTGCTGCTTGAGCTATATCCCACACATTTTGATATATTGTGTTTCCTTTGTTATTTAAATATTTTCTAACTTTGTTAGTTCTATTATGACACATCAACACATGAATTATTTTTAAAGATCTTGATTTCTTGCTAAATACTTGGCAATTTTCTGTATATCTTTCTGTTATTGGTTTTAACTTTGATCCCATTATGGTCAAAGAACACACATTGGATAATTTCAATACTTTTGATTCAGTTAAACTGTTTTTTTGGCCCTGAATATGGTCTCATCACAGAGTATTTCTGATGCAGCTCAAAATAAAGTACCTCCTACTTTTGAGAGTTGGACGATCTATGGCTATCAGGTAGGTCAGTGTTAGTGATCCTGTTTTCTCGAACTCTGTAGTCTTACAGATTTTTTGTTGACTTTTTATGTCAGTTACTGAGAGAAAGGTATCAAAATTTATTACTGTGTTTGTAGATTTTGTGATTTCTCCTGCATTTCTGTATGTTTCTGCTTTTAAGTATTTTGAAGCTTTGTTATTAGGTTACTACATACTACTATGCTTACTATCTTTTGATGAGTGTATTTTTATCATTTTGCAATGTTCTGTTCATGCCTGGTAATCTATCCACTCCAGCTTTCTTGAGTTTCTCTTAGTACCTGCACATACATATTTTTTCATTTCCTTATACTATTTTAATAACTTTTTATTTTAACATAATTTCAGATTTACAGAAAAACTGTAAAGATAATACAGAGATTTACCATATAGCAAACACTCAGTTTACCCTGTTAGTAGAAATGTACATATTATGGCAAATTTGCATTAGACACTTGTATATTCTCCCTCATTCATTTATTTATTCAGTCATTATTTATCACTGTAGACACATGAATATGTATGTTATACTTTGGGATAACAGTTTTGGGTGATTATGAAGATGCTTTAAAATCACATGCTGGTTTTTGTGTGGACATAAGTTTTCAAATAATTTGGATAAGTACTTAGTATTCTAATTGTATGCTATACTATATTTAGTTTTATCAGAAACTGCAAATTGACTTCCAAAGCAGCTGTATCATTTTACAAAGAATAAGGGTTCCTGTTGCTCTGTGTCCTCTCCAGCAAGTGGCATTTTCAGTGATTTTATTTTTTAAGATTTTGGCCATTATAATATTTGTATGGTAGTTGATCTGAAAATGTTTTTATTTTCTCTTCATTTTTAAAGACATGTTAACTAGGTATAGAAATCTGGGTTAACAGTTTTTTCTTTTTCTTTTCTTTTACCACCTTGAAAAGATAACTCCATTTTCTGATTTGCTTAGTTTTTGATCAAAAATTTTCCATCATTCTATCTGTATTCTTTGCATATACTACATATTTTCCCTCTGGCTTTTTTAAAAATTTGAGTTTGGAGTTTATTTAATGACATCAATGTGTGAATTTACACTTTTCATCAAATTTGGAAAGAATTTGGAGTATTATTTTTGATTTTTTTTCCTGTCCCTCCTTTTTTCTGGGAGTCCAGTTGCACATTCATTGATTGTTATTTATTACCCCATGGATCTTTGAGTTTCTGTACATTGTGTTGGTCTTTAGACCCCTGAATTTATGTTTCATAGTTTCAATTGACATTCACTGATTTGTCTACTCATGGACTATTACAGGCCTCCGTTGAGTGCTCACTAGGAAGACTGTAGAGAGGGGATAAGACTGAGACAGTCTCCTCAAAAGAAAAAAGAAAAGAACTAGAAGGTAGAGCTTTCTAGAAAAGCAGCTATTTTCATTAGGTTTTGTTTCAAGGTATGACAAACATATAAATAGCAATTAAACAAAAATAGAAAATTGAATTTCTTTTGTGGAAAATATTAGAGCCCCCCTTTTTAATAGCACTGTGAATTTCCAGTATAGAAGACAAAGTTGGAAATGATGGAGATATAAAGGTAGTTACTAAAACAAAGTCCTAGAATAGATGATCAAGGAAATCAGTGTACTATAGAATAACATTTCTCCATAGAACAGTTGTGTCTTAGACAAATGGCTCACATGCCTCGGTAGCTAATGTGTGACATTCATCCAGATTGTTTTCATCTCACAAAGTGATGTTTCAGATAAGCAACAAATCATAGCAGCCCTGTTTCAGTAACCATTCTGAAATGAGTACATAGGAAATAAAGTTTAAAAATATTCCAGAAGGGTAATATATTTGCCTGTAAGTGGGTTATCATGTTTACAGCACTACTAACAAGACAGAAGTCTGTTCTTAACGATATTGGATGAGAAGAAGTAATGAAAATGATGAGGCTCCTTTTCCCTTTTTCATTACAACCAGGTAACACCTGCCCTGGAGGAGGTAACATTGCTCAGAGAAAGGCAGAGAAATTCTACTCAGGAATAGTGATGGACAAGTCACCTGGGTACTTAAGAGTTAACTATTCACAACTTCTTCTTTCTCCCCAACCAAAAATGATTCTAATTTTCAGCTCAGATTTTTGATTCTGTCCTCTTTCTTCCTTGCCTTAGGATCTGGCTATACCCTAATACAACCCCTCCCCTCCAAAATTCCAGTATAAAGTTGGTAAAACACATAGCTTTCACCCTTGGCCCATTTTCTGTTTAGAATGTGAGGATAGGGCATGAAGGAATGTTAGAATTTGAATTCCAAGTTGAAAATTTACATAGGTTCACATATGAGTTACTAAGCTAGTGTTGTAAGAACATTAGTACAACAAACTGTAATTTAATGTTCTCTTTTTCTAAATTCCAGTGGATTTTGAATTATGAATAATTATTGTAATTCTCAGTCAATTTATTTAAAAAACCCCAGTACTTTAGCTTGTACTTGGCCTTGGAATTGAACATAGTGTAATGCATACTGTGTTTTGGATGAAATGAATTAACATAGTACAATGGTAAAGGAAAATCCTGCATATTTCCTCATTATACCAGTTTCTTTTCTGGTGGATTCTGTGAAATATGAGCTGAGCATTTTGAGCTACTATTTGACAATAAGCTTGACTTCCCCTTTCCTTTGAAGTTAGTATTTTAAAAAATAATTACTTGCATAAGTTATCAATCTCTTATTTCTTAACATCTTATATCATTTCTCATTTTTGATTTAATCTTCTGAGTTGGTTATTTTTGGGTGACTAATTTTCAGGACACAAAAGAAAGCATGCATCAGAAACACCTTGAAACAATTATTTGTCCTCTTCTGTCCAAGCAGATGCTGCCCTGACACCCCAGCTCTCTACATTTGGCATCATCAACACACAGAGAAGTAAATTAGTTGTTATTCTTCAAGGTCCTGAGATACACAATTCTTGACATGTTCTTTTTGTTATCAATACATTACTGCAAGTTTTTTGAGGACAGAGACCCTTTCTGTTTGACCATTTTATTCCCAAGAGTTTAACATTGTTCCAGGTCCATAGCAGGTAGAAAGTAAAGATGCATAAAATGCCTGGAAAGACTAACCTGAGACTAAAGCAAAACTGTAAGGATAGTATTCTCTGCTGGATGGTTGAGATATTTAAGTGTGTCTCAAATTATTTGAGATTTGTGTTCTTCTTTCATTACTATCATAATTTTCTGGCAGGAATTAAATACTTAAAATTATTGAATTAACCAGTAATAGTAATCTGTATTAATTACAATATGTAGTATAATAATTATAATATATAGTCTATATATTATAATATATACATATACATATACACATACATGTACATATATATACACATGCACATAACTGTATAGCACAGTAGGGTCTTCAAATCCATGGATGTAGAACTCATGGATATGGAGGTCCAACTGTAGAACTTATTATACATACAAAGATTTATAATAATAAATGTTAACCATATAATGTTTAGTTTCACTGTTCTCTAGAAATATTATAAGCCAAAATCCCAAGGATAATCTCTTTAAAGCACAAATATTCTATATCTGTCTCTTGACTAAAATTCTTTTATGGGCTTCTTCACTTTCCAGGAATAAAAATTTATATTTAATTTTATTGTCATAACAAATAAGAATCTTATTGCAGTAGTGCCTTTTTTAGGCTTTGGTCTGATCTTGAAGTCCATCTCACTGTACCTGTTACGCTTCAGTCATTCTGGAAGTTCCCTCACACCACTTCACATGTTGCTGCCCTCTGCCTGTAACAGACGCCCCTCCTCCAAGTCCCGACCCTTTGTAACTCTCCTGTGTTATGTCTCAGAATATATTACCTTCCTTTGCTCCCTTGGCAACATAATCTTACCATTATTATACAGTTTGTCAAATTGAATTTAATTGATGTTTTTCTTTATGTCTCCACATTTATATGATGAATGGAAGGAATTGCATGTGTAGTTTATTTTTACTTTTGTTCATTTCTGTGTTCCTTCTCTTAGAACATACGCTAAAATTAAATTTACTTTTTATCTAATTAAGTATTTTAAGCATTGGACAACTGTGGCTTTGTCTTAAAATACGCTATTTAAAAATCACTTCACATTTAAATGAATTTCCAATTTTTCACTTGCTCTAACAATTATTCTTACATCTAAATACTCCCCATCCTGGGAATCTAATGATCAGTCTGCATTTAAACTTTAATACATGTAAAATTCCCAGTTCTTCCCTATGACAACTGATTAAAACTTGTAATGACTTTTGAAAAGGAAGAAAGTTCTGTGAATAAAAAATATGTTCTTGCAATATTAATAATTCTAAAGAACGTCCTCTTTTATAGTCTTTTTTCTTTAAGAAATTATATTAACAATTAAATCATCAATCACAGGATTAATATTTGCATCAATTATTCCTTAAGGAAAATGTTCATGATACATCTATCCAACTGGTTCCTATGTATAAAAACCTCCCTGTAAAGTAGTAAGTACAACTATGCCTTTAGATTTTCTTGAGCTTCATATACTGTAAATTCAAGCGTACCTAACTGGTTTTAGAGTTTAAATTGGTCACACAATTTAAAATGCTATGTCTGTAAAGTTTTCATTATCTTTGTAGTAGCAGAAGTTTTGTTTCTGCTCCATGCTACTCCTGCTGCATCTGTCAATAGAATTTATCACAGTGGATCACAGAGCATAATCTTCTCAGTTATCGTCTCCATCTCCGAGACTAAGGGCAGGGTGTTTATGTTCCATTTACTCTCTTGTTGAACATTTGTTTCAGGCGGTTTATATTCATGCTTCATGTGTGGTTAATTTCCCCCCATATTTTTTTGACACTGAAGCTGTGGATATTAATCCTGCCATAGCAATGCTTTGTTTTCATTTTTAAAATTCATTTGCCTCCTTCAGATGTTTGGCCTTTATTTCATTTGGTCTTTAAAAAAAAATTCCACTGGAAAATTGTTCCTGCTCAGTCTGATACAGAGAAAAATTTCTTCACAAAATTTACATTCTAGTATTTTAAATGATATACCAGAAATAATATTCATCTTCTCATTTTTTAGTTCTGGATATTTTGCACTCTCAAACTCTATGCAAACACCTTCTATCAAAACTTACAGATACTGGAAAAGCTTTAGAGACATTATTAATTATTTTTCTTGAAATGGTGAAACAACCAATAATTAGAAGTAAATACAATTTTGCTTATTTTACTGGTAATAATGCAAGGAAAATATTTAAAATTTAGTAGTTAAAGTATTACTTTGTGGTCTTTTTGTTCCCTCAAAATATTTTACAAGCATAGTTTTTTAGTTATTGAAAATCTGAATCACTGCATATACACAGAAAAGTGTACAACTCATAATTATAAAGCTTGATGAACTTTCACAAAGTGAATTCATTTAGCAGTTACCTAGACCAAGAAACAGATCCATACCAGAACTCCTACAGCTCCCTTATACCTCTTTGCTGTTGCAAGTCCTCTCCCCAAGGATAACCAGTATCCTGATTTCTATATTCAAAGCAGTTGTTTTTGCCAGCTCTGAAACTTCGTTCAAATTGAATCATTGTGTTTACTTTTGTAAATTCAATGTTATGCTCCTGAGACAAATTAAGTTTTACTAGTAATTATCAAGTTCCAATATATAGTTGCTTGATTTATATGTCAGGAGTTCATGTGTAATGTGAGATATCTCAAGGGAGCAGAGAGTTGCACAATGCAAGTTAGCTGACTATCATTACATTGTCTTTCAATATAATGTGACATCTTATAGTTTATTTCTGCTCTACTTAATAGACTCGTGCATTTTGTAACTTAGTGTTAGTTAAACTGATTATCACAAAATGTTCAAGAAACTTAAAAAGAGCCTTGCAAAGAAAACAAGTGTTTAAGATAATGCTGAGTATACAGTATTTACCTTTAATAATGCTACTTGCTTTAACATCTTCTTGTCTGAATTAGATTGCCACACCAGCTTTCTTTATTGTTTATGAATTATATTTCTTTCCATCTTTTTCCTTTCATCTTTATGTAACATCATTGTACTTAAAATGTCTCTTGAAAGCAGCATATAGTTAGGTTTAACTTTTCTTAATCAAGTTTGACAATATTACTCTTTTACATAAGAGAATTTACTCAATTTACATTTAATGCAATTACTTATCTAGATGAGTTTAGGACTAATATATTACTGTTTTTAATCAGTATATCAGTTGTATATTTTTCTTCCCTCTTTTCTTGTCTCATTTTTAGTTGTTGTTTATTTAATAAGAAGAAAGGAGGCCAAGGGGAAAGGCGGTGGGAAGGGATAAATTGGGAGTACAAGATTTGCAGATACTAACTACTATACATAGATAAACAACAAGTTTCTACTGTACAGCACGGGGAACTACATTCATAATCTGGTAGTAACCTATAATGAAAAAGAATATATATGTATGACATAAACATTATGCTATACACCAGAAATTGACACATCGTAAACTGACTATACTTCAATTAAAAAAAAAAAAAACCCTCGGGGGAAAAAAAAGAAAAAGAAAAGAGGTAGTCAAGAAAGCACAGTAAAGTATCAGTCTTGTCAAGAGTGAGAGAAACAAGAACCAAGACAGAATGAAAGCCAGTCTCCTTGGTGTATTAGTCAATATTTGCTCAGGCAACACACACTCCCAAATTGATTACAGGTGACAGTAACAGACGTTTACTTACGTGCTTTTATATTCAAGGGCTGTGTGGGTCTGTTGCAGCTCTTCTGGCTACAATATCGTTCCACACCTGAAATGAAGGAGCAGCCCAGCCACTGCAGTGTATTTACAGGGCTTTCTGATTTGGAGGACAACCTGTATGTTCACATTTCATTGATCAAAACATTGTATACAGAAACAAAAGATATTAAAGAGATGATAAGACATTTGGACATTAGAATGAGGGACTACTGTATACCTATCAGATCTCTAGTAGAAAATAATTTAAAAGAAAAAAGAAATAGTATGTGATGAGATAACTGATAGTAATTTCCTTAAAGAAAGAAATGATTGTTTAGAATCAGATAAAACATATTAAAAGTAGTATAAAGATAATTCAATTTACACAGACAGTATTAGACACATACTAATAAATCTACAGAATTCAAAAGAAAATGAAACTTGAAGCAAAAGAAAGATAATCAAGGACAATTCTACTGATAGCAGATTTGTCAACAAATAATTTTTGAAAAGAAATATATAAGTGAGTAGGTAAATTTGAGATTATATCGACTGGCTAAAGGAATAATACATAATTTATTTTAACAAAAATGTATAGAAATAATTTTATAGATAAAAATAGCAGGTAAATAGGTGAGAGTTGTTTTATTGGCTGATTTGTCTCCCCTCAAAATTAATCTGTTGAAGTCTCAGCCTCCAATATCTATAAATATGACCGTAATTCGGGACAGAGTTTTGACAGAGGTAATTAAGCTAAAATCAGTTCATTAGGATGCACCTCAATACAATATTCTTAGAAGAAGAAGAAATCTGGACACCGACACAGAAGAAAGACAATGTGGAGACACAGGGAGAAGACAGCCATCTGCAAGCCGAGGAGAGAGGCCCTCCCTTCATGACCCTCCAAAGCACCAACCCCGCAAGTACCTTGACCTCAGACTTCCTGCCTCCAGAGCTGTGAGAAAATGAATTTTGGTTGTTTAAGCCACCTGGTCAGTGTTTCCTCATCCTGGGAGCCCTAACAAACTAATACAAGAGGAAGTTGAAATTCAAGTATTTGATGGCATTGTCAATGACAGACAGACAAGTGTCTGATTTACTTTATCTTTCTTTTCCTTCATTTATTTTACATCCGACATCTACTTTTAACCTTTAGGGGTGAGCACTAAAATAATCAAAGTGTATATCTTACAAACCACTATAAGAAAACAGTATGTATAAAATAAGGAATATGTGTAAGTAAATCATGAAACAAAGCTAAAAATAAGATGCTGTAAATAATCACAAATGAAACAATAATCATAATAATTTTATGTGAAGTAATTTTCTACATTCATGTGAAAATTTTCAACCTTTATAAACCAAAACTGGTGAAATGACAAGTGGGTATTGAAAACTCTATAATTATTTTGGAAGATTTTTGTCAGTCCTTTCTCAAGATTTAGTATTTCAAGCAAATGGACATAAAATTTTGAACATATAATTTAAAAGTTCAATTTAATTATCACAGAATGCATGTTTTTCTATTAATTGGGGTATGATATAAGTTCCAGTCATTTAAAAAATTCAAACAATATAGATGATTAGGCATTTGCCTTATTCTCCCTTGAAATCAGGCAAAATAAGAAAGGAGAAAAAAGCAAAGATTCCTCATTTAAGCTAAATATGGAGAAAGTTTAAAGCACAAACAGGCACTAGACTAGCCAAAGAACAGCAATGCGTATCGAGGGAACGGAGCGCAAATGCCATGGGTGCAGCTCTCAGACAAGGCTCAAGAAAGAAATCTACAAAAGGCAAGTTACATATAGTGAGATACAATTTCCAAAATATTTATTTGTCACTAGTGAGAATGGGGTGTGAAATCTTTCTGCAGCGTCTTCTGTGGAATCAGCTGGTTCCCAACACCAGCCTGGGATCTGCTCCTGCTGCTCGCAGTGCGGTCTGAGGAGCAAAGTATGAGCTTCGCTGAGGAGACTGTTAGAAATTCAGAATCACAAGCTCTGAGTCATTGCGGCAACATGACAAAAGGATGTGTATTCACATTAACCCGAGGACCACTGGGGTAGGTCAAATGAGAATATTCAGACAAGCAAGCCGTATTTTCAGGAAGCACTCAGTCTCCAGGGCAGCAAACTTGGAGGGCAGAAAGGAGGACAGACAGACAGACAGACAGACCAAAAAACAGGGAGACAAAGACAGAGACAGAGACTTTTCACTGGGTAAAATGTTCAGCTCCTGTCTCAATTGTTTAGGGAGAAATAAAATGTAAACACTCTCAGAAACAAAACTGTAGGATGATATAGAAATACTAGCCTTTTAAAAATATGATTTTTACTTCACCCCTATTCAAGAATGCTATGAATGCGTGATCTGAGTAAATTTCCCCTGCCTCAAGGATAATTATTTTTTCAAAGGGAGAAATAATATGATCTATATAAAGATATTTGAAAGTGCAAAATTAACATGCAAAACAAATGATAGCTGAAGAGCACTCAGGACAAACGGATGAAAATGGAGACAATCGTGCAATATGAATTAAAAAATCAATGGAATATTTACCAGTCTGAAGAAAAAGCACCAAGCCCAATGACACAAGGAAGATTAAAAAGTGGGAAAAATAGGAGGTGATGAAATGTAATAAAAATCAGAATGAGAAAAAAAAAATGGAAATAAAATAGTGACAAATAAAGTTTTGAAAAAGGAGTGAAGAAGATAGCAACATAGAACACTGAAGCTACTAATGAGAGGAAGAAGGAAAAGAAGGAAAGTTAGCAGTGGGAAGAGAGACAGAAGAGATCAAGTCCACATCTGGAATGCATGAAGAAGAAGATCACAATAGAACAAGATAACTGTCCTGAGGTGGTAGGCGATGTAGAGGTAAACAGTGAATGCTGACATTGTATCATGGGAAAACTTACCCAGTTCAGTCAACAACAAGATAATGCTCTTAATTTTTAAATAAGAATAATTTTAATAGGCATTCAGGCCAAAATGTCTTTCCATTTATAAGCATGTGGAGGGATAAGCAGGATTATCGGCTGTAAAGTCACAGTGAGTTCTTCCAGGTGTACCTGTCAGTCGGTTATCCGAGTGCAGGACTAGCCCTCCCACGCCCGGCCTCTCAACTGCTGCCAGACGATCTGTGTACAAACGATCCCTGTGAAAAGCATGGCTACCCCTCACTCCAGGGGGAGCAGTGACGCGTGGTATCAGCATCCCCCAGGTTTTCCCAGTGGAGGGCAGGCGGAGTTCCCGTAAGTTCCTGCGAGCCTAAATTGCTGTTGTGCTGATGCAGTTGGACTGCCCCTCGCTTGCAAGACTGGGCCCAGAATCTCTCCATACAGGAAAGGGCTGGGGTGGGAGTAGGAGCTTGGAGGTGGGGGAGTGGTGCAGTGAAAGTGAAGAAAAGTTCCATACAGCACTGAAAATAGATACCAACACATGACTCCAACATACGTCTCTCAAATAGAATAGTAACAAGAAAAGCAAATGGAAGTATGGTATTTTATAGTGTTTAAAATATGCAAAGCAGTATTATTTACTGGTCACAGCATCTGTAGTAAATTAGAAATACATCCATGGTATGTGATAGGTCTTCCATAGTGAAATATTGCAGACTGGGTGGCTTAAACAACAAATTTATTTTCTCACTGTCCTGGGGCTGGAAGTCTTAAGGTCAAGGTTTCGGCAGGGTTGGTATCTTCTGAGGGCTGTGAGGGAAGCATCCTTCCAGGCCTCTCTTCCTGGCTGGCAGATGGCTGTCTTCTCCCTGTGTCTTGTCATACTGTCTTTCCTATGTGTCCTTATTTCCCCCGTTTAATACAGACATCAGTTACATTGTCTTAGGGCCTACCCTAATGACTTCATTTGAACTTGATTACCCTATCTTCAAAGAACTTCACATTCAGAGGTACTGGAGGTTATGACTTCACACTGGAATTTTGGGGGGACACAATTTAACCTCTTAATACATGGCAATAATAAATACTAAATTCATATTTATGATTACTTTTCGAATTTGATGTTTTAATCCTAAACTGGGCAGTGAATACAGAGGTGATTGTTTTAAATTATTCATAATTCTACATATACCTGAATTCTTTAAAAATAAATTAAAATTAATAATACAAAAGCTTAGAGAAAAAAATTAAGAAATAAGTGAAACCCTCTGTTCCAAGCACATAGAAATATATTTTTTTAATTAAACAAAGACAGAAAACTCTATGTTCCAGAAGGAGGTTGACAGCTAAAATAGAGTGGATTTTGCTGCAGATAATTGTTAGGGATACCAAGCCTGAATAACAATGCCAAGCAGAATTGCATTAAATTTTACAGGATCTTTAGTTTCTGGGAGGTGGATCTTGGTTTCCTTCATGAAAGGTACTCACCTGAACATTCCCTGGGCTTCCTCTCACTGGTCTTTTTTTCAGAGAGAGTAATCTTAGTCTGTGGACAATTTATAGAAGCCACAATTTAGTAAAAATTACCTTCTCTAGGAAAGGGTAACCACTTCACATACCCTTCATCCTTTCCTAACTTCCCCCAAATAAAAGGCTGAGTTTGTTTGTTTTCCCGGTGCTCCTGCTGAGTTGTCATTGTGCTGCAGCAGCTCTCCTTATCAGGTAGTACTGTGATCCACGGTTTAAGTATCTGCCTCCAAAATACGCTGTAACCTGCACACGAACAGCAACTAAATGTTCATCTTCATCATCTTATCAAAACGGTTAGTTCCTGTCACTTATAAAAGCATCAGTACATAACTGTATTCTTGATGGACTGAAAGTGTCTTCCCATTTGACATGAATAATAGATTTTACTCTAAATACTCATTTTTTCCTGGATAACCATTTTTACATACCAGGTCTCTATCTGTATGGTTTCGATTCATTCTGCTTTTATTTCTTCAAATATCTGGAAAGTTGGCTGTCAGATGTACAGCCACAGGGAGTACCTATACTGAGTACTTTAGTTAGAACTCAGGATTCATCTGAGCATGAGTGTTATACGTGACATTAAGATTCCTGGCTACGTGCAAAAGCCACTCCTCCCGTGTGACTGACACAACACTCAACAGTCACGGTTGCATGGATCTGTATAATGCTATATGATATGTATGTACAGGGAAGCAAAGTTAGAAATCCCTCTTTGGAAGACAGAGCATCCTCCTTTCTTGGCAGGACCAGATGACTTGATGACTACAACTTCCCTGGGAATCTAAACCTGAAAAAAATTGTCATTTAAGTATAGTCTTTAACAGCTCCTTCCTCTTAATTATCATGAAACTATAAATCTATTTGCATATGAGTAATATGGGCAAGTTCTTGGAATTTAGAATCAAACTCACAGGACTAACCAAAGACCATTTTCTTATTAAAAGTGTTCCGCAAACCTTGTGGCGGAAACCTACCCACATTTTCTAAGCAATCACAGCAGCCACTAAACTAGGGACGTCTTCTCCATTCTTGTCCTTAAGATCTTTAAACCTGATGGTCTTTCACGCTGTGAGTTCTTGTTACTTACTGAAATTAGAAAACATTTATCAATTATCTCCTATGAAATTTTATTAATTTGCCTCTCAAACATTTCTATTCATTTATATAAAGTGTATCCTGCTATCATCCCACTATCCAAAAGAAGGGGAAATCCATGGCTGTTTGTCCTCTCTGTTGTGAACTAAATGTGACTAAATAAGGTTTCTTAGAACTCCCTACCCCTTTGAAAATCCACACTTCATCTTGTTGTTTGATGGATCATAATTTAATGGAAATAAAAAGATAGCAAGCAGAATACACCATTATAGCTCTCAATTCACCCCTATAAAGTGATCTCTGACTAAAGGTGAAATCAGCTCAGTTATCAGAACTTATTACAATTTCCAGAAATTACAATTACCAGGATATTGCTTAACTTCTGAGAGGTAAGGTTTTTAACATATACATGCTATCAGGTGTATTTTTGGAGTAGTCAGTGTGGAAACAGGATTTTGACCAATTGCAAATGGTCTGTAAGTTAATTTTTCAAGGGCTTTAATGGCAGAATCTCATTGAAAAGGAGATAAAATGCCTTAGCTGAGCATTATGCTGTCTGTCATCAAGATCCTGGCCTCTGTAATACTCCAAGAAGTCAAATCACTGGAGATATGAAAAGAAGTTGTAATAGAATTTGCTTTGGATTCTGCAAAAAATTACTGAAAAAAATCTGACTGTAAATTCATGAGGATAGTTTCTAGTACATCATGAAAGCGGCTTGGTGGTGACAAAGACCTCAGATGGGAACTTTCAAAACTTTGCCTCTATACCCCATCAGTACTGTGAAGAAATTGTACTAATGTTGCTGACTGCTTCTGGTTTATGTCTCATCTGTCACAATGATCATCGTGGCAAAACTGTGAATATGGAACTTGGATAGTAATCTAAACCTCAGTGTCCCTTTGAACATCTCCCAATAGATTTCATACAACCACCTACCTGCTAAGGGTTTTGAAAATACGCTTTTATTAAAAAAAAACCCTAATCTGTAGGAAGATGAAACTTTCCTTTCTCAGAGAGCTAAGGCTCTGACTGATGGACAATTTTTGATTTGATTTTGTGTCTCAGGCTGGGTAGTTCCAAGCTATGTCTCCAATGACAGAGGCATTCATTCTACTAGAGTTTTAATAGGGAAATCTGAAAAGTTTGATCACTTACTGAGAGACTTCATTTTGACCCTATCATTCTTAATACTTAGGAAAGGAAAATAGAGTCAATGACATTTTTAAACTAAATTAGTAAAGTTAGCTGGCGCTTGGGCTTCCTTGGGCCAGAGTGCTGCCTCTGGCCCTCGTGTCCATGAGGCCCACACTCTCCAGGGCCCATGACTTTCATCATCAGGTTTAATGCAGGTCACCTATGGGCTTGGATACTTCACTCATGATTCTGGACTCTAATTTACCTCAGGAGTACATCACAAACTATGTAGGAGATTCGTGCAATATATCCAGTCTTATTATGGATGGGTACAAACTTCCTTTCCTTCCATTCTTGCTCTAAATGGCCTAAGACTAAATAATTTGCCTCCTGGAAAATATACCAGAAGGGGAAAATGTCTTAGTATCATGTTGGAAAAAGGCTCTTTTGAAAAACTTCAGCATCACTCAATCTTCAGACTATTTAGACCATGGTTAAATGTGTCGTAGCTGAAAAGATATGACTTAGGCTACCATTATGACAGGAAATGTAAAACTAAGCATCTTAATAATCTTCCATAAATAGGTTTTAGATGGTATATCAGTCATGGTTTGGTCAGGAGAAAGAAAGAACAATGTAATTTGAAAAGACAAAGGTCAATATAAAGAATTATTTACTATTACAGGGGATTGGAGTGATATGAAATTGGTTGATGAAGTAAAAATAACTATAAAGAATATAGAACAAAGCTCATATCCAGAAATTATTGGAGAAGGCAAGGTGGCGGCTCACTGAGGGGCAAAGATACTGCTGTGATGCTTGATCGCTTAACTTGCTAGAAATCTGTTCTCTGTAGAGTGTTGAAAACCCACTCTTAAGACCTAGAGGAAGCTAGAGGTGTTCTGCTACAAAACTACCTTAAGAGAAGGTGGTCCTGGTGGAGCCATTGTTCTCTAGGAACTGCTGAGCACCATGTGCTGAAGGTGCTGGATGACTGAGAAGCACCACACTGCAGGAGTTGGACGGTAGGGAGTCTGTGTGCTACAGAGCCAGCCAAGTGAGTGTATCGGAAACAGGAAGGAAAACCTTCCTGCTATGTGCCTCTAAAAACCTCTACTGACAATGTCTAATGTTATAATATCTGGCAAAGGAAAAATGTTTAAAGGACCCCATCCTGCTTCACAAAGCCCAAAATGAAAGGTGAATCTGGAGCTAAGAGACAATAAATAGGTAATTGGCTCAGAAAGAGACAAGGCTTTGCCCAAGAACTTTGTATCAACAAAACAATTGCATTAGGTGGGTGAATCCCACACAAGAGCTACCAAACAACATCTACATAATTATAGTCACAAGTTTCATGCTTTAATTGGCACACTGTTGTTTTTCTATTTTTCTGGTTACTTTACTTTCTCTTTGCTATTAGTAATGTAAAAAACAATTTAACCATAATATTTACAAAGTCTATATAAAATTTTCTTCTGTGTATTTAGTCTATCGTTGGTATGAGTCAAACAATCAGCTTCAATTTTTTAAATGATTTGATTAAATATTAATTCAAACAGTATTGGTTTTCACACATTTTTTTACTGAGTTCCAACCAACTCCTTTTAGAACTAATCAATTATTAAAAAAAAAAAACAGTAATTGGACTCAACTACTACTTGTTATTTTATATATAGTATAGCAAAAAAATGCGAGGCAACCAAAAATCTAAAACCATTTCACATCATGTCCATGACAAAACAATGAAACAGTATCCAGGGGCCATGTTTAGAAATTTGCCTCTGTTATCAAACTTTCTTACAGGTAAGGCTGGGAAAGAAAACAGAAAAAAGTTGACATATTTAATAAAAATCTTACATAGAAGTCTTAATGTTTAGTACATACATTTTCCAGTTCTTTTTCAGATCTAGTCCTTCATCTATTTGGTTATATCTCCTTTTTATATTCTGCATAACTAACTATGCTCCTCACTGTCTTAGAATGATACCAAAACTATACAATAAAATGTATCAGCCTTAGTAGGGGAATTGGGGCTAGAAACAGGTGATTGTGCAGCCTCCGACAGCTAGTATTAGATTTGTGGTACAAAAACCTATTGGCTGTTAAATGCAAATTAAATTGTACCTATTACTTGGTAATCTGCTGATGGACTGAAAAATAGCCATTGATGGGGTGATGTTACTTACAGTTCATTTAGACTCAATATTTTCCTTTTTATCGAGAGAAGTTGCTAGATAACTTAAATCGAGGATAAAAACTGAGTTCTAGCTGAGATCCTGAGAAACTCTTGACGGCTTTTTTCTATCCTTAAATCTCCTCACATAGTGCTATGAAAGTATAATGAGAAATAGGAAAAATCTTACATGCCATAGTTCATATAATAACAGGGGCTAGAAAATGTCATTGAAACTTCTCAACAAAAATGTTAGCAGTAATGGGCAGAAATGAGGGAGAGCAAAGGGAGAGCAAGGTAGATACGGTATTGTTTTTGCAAAAGGTCCATGTATCATTTTAGGAGAATGTTGCATTTAAACACCCACTGAACTCTCTCATATCTTTAATATTAACAAGATTCTGAAAACAAAGAAATTATGAAATTAGGCAATTTAGCTAATACTTCCATATATAATTCTGTGACCTCTTCAAATTGGAGAAGGGATTTATTTCTTCTCTTGGTTTAGTTAGGACACTTGATTTCTGGTTTCGAAGTCTGAAGACTTTGAGCACTAACCATCACCTCTGATTTGTCTTTGTTGCAGTGTTCAAGTATGTGAGTTTCAGAATCTTAAATTCCATTTTGCAGATACTTCTACCAAATGATTCAGTAAATGGTCTTTATTTAAAACACATAACCTTGATAAATGAAGTAGAGCAAATAACTCCCACCAAAATCTGATATATAATCATGACTATTCAAAGAGTGGTGAAAATCAAATGATCAGCTCCCCAGTTGGTAATGGCCTATCTGCCAACCCCGGCTGAGGAATGAATATGATGGGGGGTTGAGAGTCAAGACTACACTATGCCTGTCAATGTGACTTAGATCCTTCTGTGGACTACCGATGTCAGTATTACTTTGGAAAATTCTGCCACAGAGAATTGAGACTATAAAACAATAAATAATTTCCATGTTTGCTTGAGGAAATCCCTACAGATCAATATCCTGGCCATCTGGGTGAGCAGCCCATGTACAAAGCAAAAGCGTTTCTCAGTTCATAGCAAGGTCCTTAGACTTCTAATCCTAAACTGTTGTATCATAAATTCTGCCCAATTTCAAGATGGTTTTGCCTTGAAAGACCCATGGTAAACTACTTGAGCTCAGACTGCAAAGCCTTATAAACTTTATTTATATATGTAACTTCCGCTTACTGAGACACAGCTCTGCTAAGGTGGTATTTTTTCTTAAAACTTTGCTTTGTTAACAAATTTGTGGTATTTTCGAGAAGTCAATGATCCTATTCTTTGTGATCTGAAATCCTCATTAAAAAATTAAAGCATTTAAGCTGAGAAACTGTTTTCCAAAATGTGTTCTTCAAAAACTCTGTGAATTAAAATGCTGATAAGCAAATTTTAAAATGTCTTACTGCAAGTATTACAAGTCTTAACCAAGTGTGTGATCTTTTATTCCGTAGTATCCTGTAACATTGGGTAGGATGTTATATGTAGAAAATTCAAGTTTTATTTTATTCTTAAATATAAATTTGTGAACTATCAAGTGTAATAAAATCCACTGGAGACGAGTTGGGAGATATCCAGATTCCTAAGGGTATTTCTGATTCTAGAAACTTGAAGTCTTTTCTTCAGCAATAAGAAACCAGTCCTCATTTATATATTTTGACCAAATAATACTTTATACATTGTGTTTATCAATACATTTATTCAATTTTTACCAATTTCTCATTACTCAGTGTTCTTTATGAGATAGCTGGCTACTCATAATGAAGAGTACTGGTCACGGGCACCTGTGAGAGGGAAGGGAAGAGAGCAACTCTTAGGGGAGGCTACACGTACATTCCCACAAATTTGCGTGGATAATTAATTGCTCTCTTCCACAGTGCTGGGATGCAGACACACACAGCATATGCATGGTATTTTCTGTAAATGCGTTTCCCTGCACATAAAATTTATCTCCTTTGTTTCTCTTGTGAAGCATATAAATTTTCTATTAAAATATTAATTTTCCATTAAAATATTAATATTATAATACCTTATATTGTGTGACTAAAATATATATTTAAGAATTACACTTATTTAACTCAATAAAGAAATGTTTAAAAAAAAGAATTACACTTATGAATTGGATATGATTACTAGTAGGCAGTTCATTGTGAATTTGTTTTCTTAATATCAGTGAGAGTATGGCTGGGCTGACCATACCCTTTGTATTTAGTTTCACTTGTGACACATTTTTCTAGCCCTGGGCAATGATAGAGTTTACCTCTAGACTAAGCCATCCACCCTGAAATGGGTTTGGATGCTTGAATCTCTAGTAATTTTAAAGTTATGGTTATTATAGCTAAGTTAAATGCACTTCTTCCCTGGTCAATAAAAACATCTTTAGGAAAGCTCTCCAACCTCCCCTCTTACGCTACTATATTGCCAGTCAAACTACAGCCAGAGTCAAGCTCACACCTTTACAGTGACCTCTTCTGTTACCTCTGAAATCTAAGCACCAAATAAATGCAAACATAATGTTTCAGAAGATTGAAAGGCTATGATAATGGATTTCCTAGGAGGAACTTTGGATTTTTTCTAATAACTTAATGTGTTAACATTTCATTTGAGGATTCCAGAATAGAAATTGTTTTTTACTTTAATGGAGTGTTTTTATATTTGTTAAGATACTATTCTATGTGTTCTGCTAATTATAAGCCTTTATGCTGTTCTCTTGTCAGGCTAGTTTCATCTTGTGTTACTTCTTTTTCCTATTTTCTATGAAATTATTGCTAATACAATAATTAGATCAACTCATTGGAAAGCACATTAAAGAATAAATAATACTAACACTTTCATCAAAGTGTGAGAAGTCTGGGACAATGGCATTTTTAAAATAAAATTTGTTTTAAAAAAGTTCTTGTTATGTTACGGGAAGTTTTATTCATTTGTTTGTGTTATGTAGATTTGTATACTGTGTCTTCTTTTAGGAATTATATTTGAAGATTTCAGTTGAATACATAAAGCTACAGACCGCTTATATATACAAATATATTTTTTATGCTCTTAAACAAATTTCACCAGTCTGTGTGCTTTCATCTCTTGAGTACCTTTTGTCTTCCTTTGATGAATTTTTTCTTTCATTGAATTTCATGAGCTATTTACATCTGTGTAACCCACCTTTGTTTTGGATGGCTCTTTCCAAGTCTGATGCTGGCACTAAAATTTATGGACAGCAGGTTCTGAGAATACTTTTTACATTATTAGCATGACAGATGTCTTCTGAAATAGGCAGGTTGTTCTATCTTCAGCAGCCAACTAATGTATATTCTTTTTCATCAATGCTGTTTCTTTAATGATAGAAATGCTCTAAAGTTGCGATTCAAGGCAAATACTCTGGAGCCTTGTTTTGCATACCCAGACATTCATGACCCATTCTTCCTCTATGAATAATATTTAAATAATGCTACTAAGTGTGGCTTTTTATTTGGGAAACAGCATGCTTCTGCAGGCTGACCTTTGAATCAAAATCAAGTCTAACAGTCAGGACTTCCTAGTTCCAAATGTTACTATTCTGTGCAATCAGCAAGATCTGTCTGTCAGCAAGCTGCGAGATTCTAGGAAATTTTCTAAGAATGCCTACGAAGGAAGAGCTTTTTAATGAATCTCATTTATACTCTTTAGACTTTTATTGTGACAGTCATCAGATTAGTCCCTTTACTGCTTTCAATAAAAGAGGAAGATTGTGGTTTAATTTCTAGGGTTCCTAGAGTAAGGAAAAAAATTGAAAACACTACTTCTGTTGTCTTTTAATTTCTCCTTTTTCAACACGAGTCCTGTTAAAGTTGAATTTATATCATAGTTAAGAAATTAGCCTTTATTTAAATGTCTTTGAGCTAAATAAATGAGATTAGACATCAATTCATTAAGGTGAAAAAAAGTAGATGAACCATAGTTCTTCTTTAAACCACACACACACACGATGACATAGGCCCTTCTAAATATTTTTCTGTAATTAAAGTAGAAAACTCTGTACTTTTAGTGACCACTGCAGGGTTTATTTTATTTGATTGATTAACTCAGGGTCAAAGATTCAAATTAATTACTCTTATTAATTATTCTTCTGTATTCATAGCAATGAATTACATCAGTCCTCATAAAGGCTCACTCCTGTTTTATTTGTATATTTGTCCCTTTATTCACTTTATTCCTCATTACCTATTTCCATATCCCTGCATGATCAACTATTCTGGCGGCTTTGGTGAGTATCCTTTTACTGATACATGTACTTGCTAAATATTTAGTTTTTATTCTGAACTATTTTTTCTGCATGTATTTTTATTTAAAAATAATACTCTGCTCTGGGTGTCTTTTTTACCTCTTAGCACTACACTTCTAAGATTTGAAAACCAACCTTGATAGCCATCTTAACATTTTGCTTTTAACAAGTGCATATTATTTTATGGGATAAAGGAACCCACTTTCCTTACCAATCGCCCTAGTGTTGGAAACCAGTTTTCCTCCACATCCTTTTCTTGGGCCTTTGTGACACTTTTTCCTGGAGGCAGACCGTAAGGTGGTAGGGATGCAGATGTCTGTGTGTCTGCCTGTGTTGTCGTATCCCACTTGGTGGCCTTCTCCACATTGGTAAGCACTGCCAGTCTGAGGGTCTAGTCAGCTAAGGTAGGACTGGAGCGGCATTTAGATTTCGTTGTTGCTACTGCAACCCTCAAAGCACCACAGGCTGTAAACGTGTCTAGTGTTCCCTTGTAATGTGAATAGAGGCTGGCTGGCAGTGAACTGTTCTTCATGCTTTCTCTGTCCTCAGCTTCCAGTCTTCCCTCTGTAATCCCTCCTCTTTCCCTTCCCGACAGTAAACTGCTGTTACTTGTTACCTCACGCCTGTCAGCCTGGGGTCGGTAGGCAGGGAGACGAGAGGGTGCATTCCCCACGGCTGGGCTTCATCTCCAGCCCCTGCAGCATCTCTTGCCCTGGAGATCAGGGCTGTGGCTCCCTAAGTGACCCCCCTTCCCTTCCACAGGACACCTGTAGTGTTCTTGGCCCGTAACTTTACCACATTCCCTTGGGTCTTCACTTGTGCCTTACAGGGAACAGGTGTGCTGACTTCCACAGACAGCTTAAGGCTTCTGCTCCACTGGGAATAGAGGAGCCAGTCCTAAAGGGTCGTGCCTTTCCTTCTGCAGCTGCTGTTTGCCTCCCCGGGAGGAATCACGATGGAGACTTTCTCAGGGCTCCCATTCAACTCCCTAGCTTTCTTGGGAAAAGCAGGTGAAGTTTGTGGTGAAGAGACCACACATGAGGGTCAGTTCCCTCTGTGTCTGTGACTTCCAGGACTTCAATATCATCAGTCTAGTCTACGCTTAGCTTTTAAAACTTCATTACGAATTTTAACTGGATCCTTCTTACTGACTGTCACTCTGTCTGGATCTCAGCATCTGCCCCAGGCACTGCTCATACCATCTCTCCTTAGGAGTCACCTGTCTTTCCTTAAACTTCAGATGAGTTAGTTGTCCTGTAATCTCAGCTTTCTGATGTGTTTAAGAAGAGCTGTGGTGTGTGTATCATCTGGCTTTTTATGTCATAAATGAGAGCCTAACCTCAGCAGGAGCTGAAAGTTTATCAGGGCTACAGTTGACGTGGGTTAGCAAGTGTTTTAAGCACTATGCCAAACACATTCCTTCCTTCCTCATTTATTAGACAGTCTAAATTTATCACACGTCAAGTTTCCATATATACACTGTCTGTCTCCGAGGTCCCCATTCTAATACTGTGGCATCTGTTCTTAAATAGTACCAAAATATTTTTGTTACTATAACTTCATGGAATATCTTTAGTCAGGTAAATACTGTTCTTTGCTTTAATTTTTTCAAGTCTACTCAACAAATCAGGACACAATCTTCTCCTAAAAAGTTTTGGACAAATATATTGTGTTATTCAAAATGAAATATAAAAGTAAATGCTATTGATTTATAAAACAATTGGGGAAAACTGATATCTTTTTAAAGTTCAGTTGTGTGATTGAGGACTGCAGAAAGATTCTATGCTAGAAAAGCATCATTTGTCCCTCCAAATGCACTCTCTGCCTCTCTGCACTCTTGTTACCTGTCTCAGGAGACTCATCTCGATACAGTGCAGGAACCAGGACCTTTTGCTCTCTAGTTTCTGTTTAGATTTTGTCATATGAAGCCACCATCTGAAAATCAGAGCGTGTGAAAATTGAGAGGTCAGGGTATATAATCCCCCAGCTACGACCTGGTGGGGATGTTTGGCCTCGCTCCTCTATTGAAGGCCACTGCCCCCACTGGACAGGCTTCTCCTATGGTGATGGCTTTCATGGGGTTGCAGAATCTGCTACATCATGTTACCACTTCAGATTTTCTTATAAATTTCCCTTAAATCTGAGCAGAGCTCTGTAGATGGTCTTCAAAGTCAGCTATCAACCAAATCTCCTATATCCTTAACCTCTTTTCAGAATGATCCCTCGGCTTTCCCCCTTGAACTATGGCTTGTTTCTTTAGCATAGTTTCCCTTCCAGCTTTCTCAGGATGTGACTGTTTCTTCTTCTGCTGTCTAAAATGTGAGTAGATTGCTTGTAACAGCCACCTTCTGTTTGCAGTTGTTTCTTTCTTCGTCCTAAAAACAGGAAACTCTGAATCTCATGACATCAGTTTAGCCATTGGTGTATCTACTTACAGCAGAAATCTGCCATCACAGAGTTTACTTTCTTTAAAGTTACTGGCTCTTGGCATACTATGTCTTTCCAACAAAATTTGCCTTAAATTTGACATCGGTATCAATAAATATATTTCCAGATCTCTGGTGTCTCACTTTCTTGATTGTTTCCTCTTTAAATATTGCTTCTTCCACCTTACCTAGTAACTTGACCCAGTGGTCCAAATTTAGACATGTCATTGCCAATAAATACAATGTCTCCAATAACTTGATTCAAGCATGTATCTTTGTGGCACTCCCTTTTAGCTTTCCTTTGCAATTCTTCTGGTAACTCAACTCTAATCATCCATTGACCCCACTGGGACATGTAATTAACTAATACCATCAATTTTTCATGCCCTCTCATTCAGTCATTTATTTATTCATTCAACAAATGTTTAGTTTGCATTTACTCTGAGAGAGGAATTTTCTAGTCAGTAGAAATAAAGCAGTAGATGAAATAGATAAAAAATATATGCCTACTTGTAAGCAAACTGAAATAATATATGCTTTTAGATAGTGATAAATAGGAAGATAATAACAAAATAAAGAAAGGGGTCTGGAAATGTCAAGAAGATAAATGCAATTGTACTTATGGTGGCATAAGAAGGCCTCACTGAGAAATAACTTTTACAGCTTTACTCCTGTGTAATTGTTGTGCAATAAACAACACATATGTAATGTATGCAATTTAGCTAGTTTTGATGTCTGCGAATAGCCATGAAACCACTATCACAATTGAAATAATCAGGACAACCAACACTCCTAAATGTTTGCGCATGCCTTTTTGTTATCTATCCTTCCCTCCTTTCCTCTCTCATCTCGAGCAACTACTCCCTTCTGCACGTATTGATTAGTTTTGTACGTCTAGGATTTATATAAATTGATTCTTGTGGTATTGATTGTCTGGCTTCTTTAACATCGTGTAATTATTTTGAAGTTCATCCACGTTGTATCAGCCATTCATGTATTTTTAAGAGTGAACACGTTTCTCTTACATAGAATAGTGTATAGTTTGTTCATCCTTCACCTTTTCAAAACTTTTTTTTTCCAGATTATGGCTACTAAAATTAAAGCTACTATGAAATTTCACATACAAGTTATGCACATATGGTTTCATTTTCTTTTGCTAATTGCCCAAGATCGTATTGGCTGGGTCATATGATGGATGTATATTTAACTTTTTGAAAAACTGCTGAACACTTTTCCAAAATATGTATACCATTGTATATTCCTACCAGCACTTAGTTCAAATCTATGGCGATATTTGCTATGGCCAGACTTTATAAAATTTAACCATTTTATTGGATGAGTAGTGGTATTTCACTGTGGTTCAACTTGAATTTTCTTAAGTATTAATGATGCTGAGCATATTTTCATGTGCTTATATTCTGTCTTTATCCTTTTGTGAATTTGCCATTTAAAGCTTCGGTGAATTTTAAAAATTGCCTTCTTATTAAATTATAAAAGTTATTTATATATTTTAGAAATAATTATTTCAAAAGATACATATGCTGCATATATTTTATGTTTTTCTTTCACCACCTTTTTCAGTGATGTTATGAACAACCAATCAACCTCACTATATTTTAGTTTTCCAAAAATGTTCAAAAATACCATATACAGATTTGTCTCCTCTTTTTTTTCCTATTTTTAAAAAATTTTTAATAGACTTTGTTCTTTTAGAGCAGTTTCAGGTTTACAACAGAATTGAGCAGAAAATACAGAGTTAGCACATAGCCCTCCCCACCCACACATATATACTCCCCTACCCTCAACATCCCTCATCAGTGTGGCTCATTTGGTACAATCGATGAACCAACATGGGCAGATTATTATCAACCAAAGTCCATAGTTTACATTAGGTTTCACACTTGATGTTATACATTCTATGGGTTTTGACAAATGCATAATGACATTTAGCCACTATAGTATCATACAGAATAATTTCATTGCCCTAAAAATACCATGTGCTCCATCTATTCATTCCTCGCTCCCTCCCTCTCCACAAACCCCTGGAAACCACGATCTTTTTATTGTTTCTGTAGCTGTGCCTTTTCCAGAATGTCATTTGGTTGGAATCATACAGTTTTTAGCCTTTTCAGACTGGCTTCTTTCATTTAGTAATGTGTCTTTTAAGTTTCTTCTGTGCCTTTCATGACTTGATAGATCTTTTTTTTTATTGCACATATGTTTTTTAATTTATATATATGTACTGTTCATTGTTTCTAAGAACATTTAGAGCTTTAGCTTTTGAAACTTACATAGTTATCAAAGAAATAAAGCTAACCACAAAATAAGAACTAACTCAAAAAGATACATACATCTTGCTATTAATAGCAACATTATTTGTAATTGCCCAGACATGGAAGCATCCTAAGTGCACATCAATAGCTGAATAGATAATGGAGATACAGCATGTGTGTGTGTGTGTGTGTGTGTGTGTGTGCACGATAGAATACAACTCACCCATAAAAAAGATGGATATTTTGCCATTTGTAGCCCTTCATTCACATTTTTTTTTCACTTCAAAAACCAGAACTTTATAACTGGCAGAGACATTTCCATTACATCAAAAACAACAAAATGCCTACAAATAAACTTAACCAAGGAGGTTACCTGTACCCTGAAAACCGAAATGAAACAAAGAAAGGAAAGATTTCTTGTGCTCTTGGATTGGCAGAATCAACACTATCAAAATGGCCACACTACCCAAAGCAACCCACAGATCCAGCGCAACCCCCATCAACATACTTGCGACATTCCTCACAGAACTAGAACAGACAATTCGAAAATTTATAAGGAGCCACAAAAGACCCCTAATAGCCAAAGCAATCTCTTGTAGGTCTTTTTTTTCTCTCTCTCTTTCTTCTTTTTGTTCTCTTTTCTTACTTTTTGATGACTAGAGAAGGTCCTTTAACATTTGTTGTAAAGCTGGCTTGGTGGTGCTGAAATCTTTTAGCTTTTGTTTATCTATGAAACTTTTGATTTCTCCACAGAATCTGAATGAGAGCCTTGCTGGATAGAATATTCTTGGTTGTAAGTTTCCCCCTTGCATCACTTTAAATCTATCGTGTCACTCCCTTCTGGCCTGTAGAGTTTCTGCTGAAAAATCAGCTGACAACCTTGTGAGAGTTCCCTTGTATTCATTGTTATTCATGTTATTCATTGTTATTCATTGCTTTTCTCTTGCTAATTTTAATTTTTCTCCTTATCCTTAATTGTTGTCAATTTGATGAATATGTGCCTTGGTGTGTTCCTCTTTGGGATGATTCTGTGCGGTACTCTCTGCACTTCCTGGACTTGGGTCACCGTTTCCTTTCCCAAGTTGGGGAAGTTTTCAGTTATTGTCTCTCCCAAAATTTTCTCAGGTCCTTTCTCTCTCTCTTCTATTTCTGGAACCCCTATAATGTGAATATTAGGGTGCTTCATGTTGTCCTAGAGTTCTCTTAAACTATCCTCATTCCTTGTTACTCTTTTTTTCTGTTCTGCAGTAGTGATTTCCACTAATCTGTCTTCTAGCTCACTGATCCGTTCTTCTGCCTCATTTAGTCTATTCTTGGTTCCTTCTAGTGTATTGTTCATTTCAGTGATTTTATTCTTCAACTCTGGGTATTCTTTATACTTTCCAACTCTTTGCTAAAAACTTCACTCTGTGCGTCTATATTCCTCTTGAGTTCTCTGAACATCTTGGCCATCATTACTTTAAACTCTTTCTCAGATAAGTTACCTATCTCCTCATCACTTATTTCTTCTTCTGGGATTTTATCTTGTGCCTTGGCCTGGGAGATATTCTTCTGCTGCCTCATATTGTCTATCTTTCTATGTGTTTGTGGAATCCTTCCACAGGCTTTGGGATTGTTGTTTTCTTATTTCTAGTATCTGCCCCTGGTGGATGAGGCTGGACTAGAGGCTTGTGCAGGTTTCCTGGCATGAGGAGCCGGTGCCTACCCACTGCTGGGTGAAGCTCAGTCCTGGACCTCTGGTGGCTAGGGCTGTGTCTAGAGGCCTTTGTGGCTCAGGAAGTCTGCTGATGGGTGGGGCTGTTCCCACCCGGTATGTTGTTTGGCCTGAGGCTTCTCTACAGGCTGTTGGGTGGGACTGGGTCTTGGTGTTAATGATCCAGTCAAGATGTCAGCCTCCAGGGAAGCTCATGTAGATGAACACTCCTGGAATGTCTTCCACCAGCTTTTATGTCCCTTGGGTGAGCCACAGCTGTCCCCCACGTCCCCAGGAGACCCTCCAAATCCAGCAGGCAGGTCTGGCCCAGATTCCTATGAAGTCACTGCCTCTGTCCTTGGACCTGGTGCACATGAGTTTCTGTGTATGCTGGAATGGAATCTCCATTTCCCCCAGTTCTGTGAGGCTCCCAGAGCTAAGCCCCGCTGGCCTTCAAAACCAGATATCCAGGGGTCTCCTTCTCTTCTCAAAGCCAGGACCCGAGCTGGGGAGCCTGATGTGGGGAGAGCTCTCACTCCTGTGCAAGGGCCTCTGCAACTTAACAAATCTTCAGCTTGTGGGTCGCCCACCCCGGGATATGGGGCCCAGTTATATCACAAGCATGCCCCTCCTACCGTCCTGCTGTGGTTCCCTCTTTATGTTTCCAGTTGCAGAAGATCTTTTTTGCTAGGTTCCTGTCTTTTTTTGATGGTTGTTTAGCAGTCAGTTGTGGTTTCATTGTAGTTGTGAGGAGGGGCGAGCTCGTGCTCCTACCACTCCACCATCTTGACTGGAACTTTCTCTTTTGCTTTCATCAATGGAATGGTGGTACAGGCTAAGCCAAGGACAGGAAGGGAGGCTGGGGGGGTCCCAATGCCACTTACTTTGTCAACCATTACCCAATGATGGCCTTGGCATCCCAAATAGAAATTTGAACAGCAAATACCCAGGCAGGCTTTACATCCATAGCTGTGTGCTCTGCCTCCCTGCATTTCCCACATGACATTGTTTCTCCTTCGGTGCTGACAGATGCAGAAGCCTGTAACCCAGTGTCTCCTGGGAGTTACCGGTTCCCCTACCTGCTCTTCCTTTGTGTAGTATACTCTGTGTGGTTTGGTTAAGCCCACCCTAGTCTTGCCAAATTGCTGTCCTTAGAGAAAAATAAACAAGTGGTCAGTTTTTCAAATCCCTGAGCATGACTTTTCGCTCAAGGTTGAGATGGACGCAGTCTCATGAAAGCTGCAGAGGAGCCTCAGTGAGCTTGACTCTGAGATGTTTTTAAAGCAAAGTGCTTGCAAATCTTACCGCCAAGACTGTGGTGTCTGGAGCAGGAGAGGATGGAGAAGAGGAGGATGCTGGGTCCGTGGGATGGACCGAGCCCTCGGAGCCTCCTGGCTCTCATCACCTCTGCCCAGCCAAGAACTTGCGACCCGAGAGCAGACACCGCCCACCTGGAGGCGGGTGGTAGGGGTCATGTTCTTGCTCTTCTCCAGGGACCCTGCGGAGAAGCAGGCATCAAGACCACTGATGAGCACTGGGAAATCGCAGGGTTGTGATGTCCGCGTACGTGATGAGATGCCGGGGTGGCTAACATGAGGGCAGACATGTTCACAAGCTGGGAGTCCTGCTGATACCGGAGCGAAGTCAAAGCAGGGCTCCTAGCAGGAGGAAGCAGTGTGTCCTGAACCATCTGCAGCTTCCAGAAGCTGGTCCAAGAGAGTCTCTGAAATGGAATAAAAAAGAGCCACAGTCAATCTCAACAGGATCTGTAGTTGTCAGTGACAGAAATTAACTCCTGCTGATTTGAGTGACCATGAGTTCTTACGAGTCATCGTTTATGCTTTGCTCCTAACCACTCCTTGGAATCAAGACACCATTCCCCCCTGCTGGACATAGACACGTGTCAGGCTCTGGGGACTGCTGGCCACCAGCTGCACCTCTGCCCGGGCTGTCCCTTGGGACCAGGCCTCCCAGCCCTTCTAACCAGCTTTGGACCCCAGGTCCTTGTGTCTTTCTGAGACCGCATCACTTGACTGTGCTCATCCGGCTCCCTAGAGAAGGCCAGCATGTTCTGTCCCCCACGGGAAGACCCTGCAGAGGGGCTGGGGCCAAAGGAAGGATAAGGCGGTGCCATTGGACACCTCCCTGGGGTGAGGGGCTCACTCCCAAGCCACAGGCATGGGAGGTGGAGACACACTTCCTGTGTCCAGCCGGCTGGAGGCAGTGAGCATCCAGGCGGGGCAGGCTGTAGGAGTGGTTGCTCTCCCAAACTAGACCAGGAGCAGTCAGACTGTGGTTCCACCTTGAGCTCAAAACCAGGCACTGAAAAGCTGAAAGTGGAATTTGCCAGTTCACCATGGACGTCAGACCTCCCAGGCTGATGCCACAAAGTGCCCATTCTGGGGCCTAAAGCAGACATCTTACCCCTGCCGGTTCTGGGGCCCAGGTGTGAGATCAGGTGTGGGCAGGTGTGGTCACCTGAGACCCCTCTCCTCGGCTGCTGCGGACGCCGCCTTCTCCCCGCATCCCCCGAGCACAGGAGCCCCTGTCTCTCTGGCCCACATCTCTCCTAGGAAAGACACCATTCGCGTTGGATCAAAACCCATCCTCATGGCCTTGCTTCTGTCTTTAATTTTATTTTGTATTGAAGCATAGTTGATCTACAATGTTAGGTTCAGGTGAACAGTAAAGCAATTCAGTTATACATATACATACACATCTACATATATATATTTTCAGATTCTTTCCCACTATGATTTATCACAGGATATTGATTATTATTCCCTGTGCTGTATGGGAGGTCCTTGTTTTTTTAATCTATTTTATATACAGCCATATGTATCTGTTAATCCCAAACTCCTAATTTATCCCTCCCCCCTTTCCTCTTTGGTACCAGTTTGTTTTCTATGCCTGTGAGTCTACTTCTGGTTTGCAAATGAGATCATTTGTGTCATATTTTAGATTCCACATCTAAGTGATATCATATGATATTTGTCTTCACTTAATGTCATCATTTCTAGGTTCATGGCCTCATTGTAACTCCTCAGTCACCTTCTGAAGGGCCCCATCTCCAAATACAGTCACGTTCTGACGCCCTGGAGGTTAGGGCTTCGACACGTGAGTGCTCCGAGCCCAGTTCAGTCTCTTGACGCGGCCTCCCTGCTTTTCCATCACCGAGGGCCCGCTCTGCGTCAGGTGCATGGCAGCCTTCAGCCTGCCCCGCCCTCCCCGGCTCAGCCGTCACAGCTCACCCACCTCCTCCTGCCTCGCTCAGACTTTGTATCAGAATAACTCAATGTCACCAAGCCGGAAAAACCTAAAAATCTCATCTCTTGTGTGGTGTGCGTTTAGCACCGTCCCGTTCTGTTGGAATCGTTTCATGTGCAGTTAAATGAATGTTGGGCGTGTGATCAGCAAGCCATAAACAGAAAGGGCAGGGACTGCACAAGGTGGCTTGTGTACTGTCTGATCATGTAGATTAGGTATTATGATGGACAGATAATATATGTCAGATACAAACACAAAATAGGAAAGGACTAAAACAATAGCACTCATTTCTGCAATTTGTTATGCACCAAGCACATTTCTTTGTTTCCAAATTGATTTTTATTGGACCATGGGACTTTTAAAAGACCTATAGTGTGGCTGTCTGAGGTGCGCTGCGTTGACGGGGAGCTTCTGCACAAACTGCCGATTTATTCACGGCCTCACCCAACTCCGTGACGTGTACAGGTCGACCCCACAAAGCACCTTTAGCTGTGGACCCACCAGGGAGGAAGAATGTTGGGTGTTGGGTGTTGGGTGTGGACTAAAGCAGAGGAGGCCTTCAGCATCCACCCTCCCACCCGCGGACCTTTCTCCTCTCCTCCAAGGACTGAGGGCTCTCCCGGGCTTCCTCTGTGGACGATGTACCCCCAGGATGGGTGAGTGAGGTTGCGTCTGGTGCGTCTTCCCTGTCGGGTGGAGATCATGCCAGCTAGCTCGGCCTCAGCCAGCCCTGAACAGTGCTCAGCCCCTTCCACGTAATCCCCGCCCCAAGCCCAGCTCCCAGCCGTCAAAAGAGTGTTGCTTTTTATTACAATTTCTACCCTGTTTTCTAAAACAGAAGTGGTTGGGCCCTACCCTCCCTCTCTCTCCCCCTCCCTCTGTTTCTCTTCCTCTCTCTGTCTCTCTCTGTGCTGGGAGCAGAAGGGTTTTAAGAAGGATGAGATTATTTATATCTTAACTCCTGATTCTTCACTCTCTCAAACCACCATGAAAAGTGTGGCATGCAGAGGGGAGATTCACCTTTATCTTCTTAAAGAGATTATTTTAATAAATCAAATCATCTTCTGGAAGTGTGTTGTTGACAACAGTTTTTGTTGCTGGTTCTCTTGTGATACGAGTGAAGCATACTTATTTTTGAAACCCGGGAATACCTCTGGGCCTTGGTTTGTATATTAAGAATGAGAATATTTCAGTAACAGTTCACAGAATAACCCCTAGTGCGTATGTAGCCTTTCTCCGTCCTGACCTAATGAGATCATTGCAGATGGGACTTAGGGGAATCGGCCTTGACTTAACTTTAACTTCTTCTCAATTTTTTTCATGTATGGGTGACATTATTCTAAAAAGTAAATGTTATTCTTTTTGTTGGTGTTCATATGGTTTCATTTTGAAATTTTAAAATATTGAAATATTTAAACATGGAATTTGATTCCATTGTAATTTTGGAGGTAATCATCAGATTTCCCTGTCTTATTCAGTCATCAATTACTCTCCAGTAGATTTATTCATACTCAGCGTGAATATACACCTGCGTGCTCCCTGTCCTCATCTGGGCTCCGGCGACAACGTGGAATACAGTCCTGGTTGAGTCTGACTTCATCCAGACCAAGCCTCCCTTCTATCCTTGTGGTCAGGGGCTGGAAGTGTGGGTTACAGATCCTTTAACTCTGTTAATGGATGTTTAGATTTCAGGAGCCAGACCTGTAGTGGCGTCAAGAATCCATTTGTTCTTCTCTGTGACTCAGGAGCCGGGTGGAGGGATAACTACTCAGGCCTTGATGGATGTGGCTCCCCAGCCTGCCTCCTGGCTCCGCAGTTCACGACACCGGTACCGGGTGCCAACACTCCTCGCAAGGCAGCAAACCCCGGTCCTCTTCCTCCCGCTCCCCTCCCTTCAGCTGTCCTACCGTCTCTTTAGCATCATGCCATCTACACCCCTGTCTCTAGTTCCTCAGCCACCATTCAGACATTCACAGGACACCCCTGTCACCCTGGGGCTGACAAGTAAAGAGGGCAATTAGCATCTTGGTTTGAACCTCCTTTTACTTCTGCATAAGTGGCAATTTTTAGTCACAAATCCAAGGTTAAATCGTTTCTATCTTTTATTTGCTATGTTAACATTACATTGTGAATATTTTATGCATATTTAGCCCTCTTAAAAAATTTTAATGCCCGTGCAATGAACAGACCCGTGGAAACACCATCCGTGTTCCATTTAACTTTTAAAAATTTAGGATTGTAGGTGATACTGAGGTGGAAATGAATGTAGATAAATTTCACAATGTTTTGCAGTGGAATTGTTGGGTTAAAGCGTGAGCATATTTTTAAGGTCTTGAAATACATTTATTACCAAATGCCCTTCTGTAAATCTTGATCCATTCCTACATCAGTTTCACCAACAGCAGATGTTTCTGCTTGTCTTTAGCAAGACTGTATATTTCCTGTAAAACAGCTTCGTTGGAAACTTAAACCCATACAAAGTCATTCTTTTAGGTAAATTTGGATTTCCTTTATTATAGCAGAAGTTGGATGCTGAAGACACACAGGACTGTCTTCTCTGTGCAATTCCCATGTGGCTGGTGCCTGCCTTCCGGGCGGGTGCCCAGTTCTGGTCATTGTGTGTGCTGTGTTCTCCTTAGTTTGGGGGAGACCCCTTGCTGAGCATGTTAGCCCCTTGCTGGTGTGACAATGAGGAAATTCCATGCCCTCCCTGGCTCCAGTGTTCTTTTATCTAAGACACTTAACATTTTAGACAGTTAGCATCTTTATCACCCAGCAATGGTCAGTGTCCACCATCTCTAGAGCCCACTGGGACCATCACCACACCTGCAGGCTTCCCTCCACCCTGAGGTGCACACCCTGCTCACACTGTCTCAGCTCACTTTTACAGGACCACTGTGTGTTACACCTAAGTAGCTGTGGTTCACATACTAACAGAGTCCTGTGAGTTCTCTGAAGGCGGGTCCATGTGGATGCCCCCTTGTGTCGCACCTTAGCAGACACACAATAAATGACGAAGGGGACGTTGTGATGCCCAGAGTATCCTGAGAACTTCAGGGCATCTCGGAGGTGAGTTAGCCCTGCAGGACCCACAGCAGGTGCCAAGGCACCCGGGGACCTGTGGGATATGTTTAGTTTTTGAGGATAACACAGATATCCATGGCAGCTGCCACGCACCACACAGACCATAAGCACGAGGTAATCGGAGTTCCCATGTTGGATGGTGCTGTTTTTTCTCAGTGATGCCAGGCTCGGGGGTAGCTGGGTTTCGGTGGTTGTTGTGTTGGAGAGCAAGTGTCACATGAAAATCCGTGCAAATAAGAAGAGGGTGGTAGTGTCTGAGCTGATGCTAAGATCTGAGAAACTGTGTTGTGCCTAACAGGTGCAGAAATCCCCCCTGCTAGTATTGGCTGTTATTGAAGAATGGAATCAGATCTGTGCTTGTTCTTTGCATTATGTTTATTTTATTTCCAAACATCTACAGAGTTGTTAGCATGGAAATACTGATGGAGCTGCTGAGCCTAACCACCTAATACACTGAATGGTTAACCATTTCTTTCGGCCCAGCTGCACTTCGAAAGAATTGCCGAGACATGAGAGGCACCATAAGCTGAGAAAGTTTGGGAGCCTCTTGGCATAATCTAATTTGATGGCTCTTAACAGGGCGATTTTGCAAGCCCCCCTCCAGGGGACATGCACAGTTTCCTGATGCCAAATGTGAATCCCATTACCCCATAAAACTAATCATTGATTTGCACACTGTCAACCCTTGATGGCTTTTTGACACTTAATTTGTATATGATTGATGAGGACTCTTTATCCACAAATAAATGAACAAGGAGAGGTAACCAATCATGCAGTTGAACACAGCGCTAAGACGCACATCTTGCAGTGACACGCCTGCCGCTAATGGGAGGGGCATATTCCAAGTGCGTCAAATCTTAGGAGACCACTTAAAGTATAAATAATAAAAAACAGCATTCCTGGCTCTGACTTGGCTTATCTCAGATGAAGGTTGAGACAACCTGTCAAGATTTTCCTCTGGGCTTCGCTGCGGTGTAACGTCTATATTTTGTAACAAGGAATGATTTAACCCAACATGCTTTACATGATCCTATTCAGGGCTCTGGGCTGATAAGAAAAGCATTAATCATAAATATGAGAAACTAATACTTTAAGCCCTTACTCTGAGGATCCCATTAGCTCTGGTCCCAGAACTAATTACGCACAGTCAGGAGGCTCGTTCATGTAAATATGTGTTTTGTCACTAATGTGGAACCTGATCCCACTGTTGAAGATCCAGCTCACTTGCATGTGCAAAATTTATGTGGGATCAAGTCAAAACGACCATGCCAAGCATAATTAAAAAGCTGATGGAAATGGAGTAGATGTGGCGATTCAGTCGGCTTCCCTGTTGTCTTAATTAAAATATAATTTCCCAAGCGTAATGTGTTTGAGATTGTAAAGATAATCGTTTCTCCCAAATCATATAAGGCTTGCTCCAAGAATAATACAAATTCTGTTCTTAATATGTAATCATAACAGTATTCTTACTCACCTTTATTGAGAGAAATCATTTAGACTCATCCCTTGCCTGCACACGTTGATTGTGACAATTTTCATCCTTGGGACTGAATCTAAAAATGTGTGTGTCTACTGTGTTGAGTCAAGGGAACAGTGTTGGGAAGGGTGGAAGGGAGAGTCTCTGAAACACAGCGCTCAAACATCATCTGACACGACTTAGGCACACCCCCGGGAAGGAGACTGTATCACACAGAAAGCCGGGAAGAGCTGCCTAACTCAGCTCCCGTACGTGGGAACCTTAAGTGAAATGTTGGTGATGGGCTGGGTCCTGGTAACGGGGGGAGGAGACAGCTTCTGGATCTTACAGCTGAATCACGAGCCTCAGACACGTTTGCATGGTGATAAAATGCACGTAAATAGAACTGGGCATTTTAACTGTTTTAAAGTGTCCAAACCAATGGCATTTGGTACATGCATGGTGTCATGCAGCCATCACCGCTGTGTGGCATTGGAAGTCTCATCGCCATTGAAGGAAATGCCATACCCATTAACCAGTGTACTTTGGGCTAGAAGTTTTCTAATGGTGAATATGATTTATTTACAGAATACTCTAATCCACTGAATGGCAAACTGTTATAAAATGGCTCTGCTGTGTTCATTTACAGTGAGTTTACAGGGAGTGATTCTAGGTTTCTGAGTCACACCAAGTTATTTTAATATTGTGCTGAGAAGGTCACTATCAAAAAACAGTGGCGAGCTTTGCTTTTTGATGGATTCACATGCCTGGGGTAAGATGATCTGCAAGTGACAACAGAGCTTAAATATGTCTGGGAAGCAAAGAGCAGTGTACCAGGCTTCACATGCAACATTACAGGCTGCTAGCAGCTGAAGCGGGTTTACTCTGAAGAATGGTAGATGTAACTTCTTTGAAAGAATTATAAGCAAAAGGATTGCATTTAATCTAATATCAGCACTAAAGCTGGTGGCAGTCTTAAGCAGCATTTGGGTGGTACCTAAGAGGGCCCTGAGTTAGCATAGCATACGAATCAGCTTTTCGATTTGTACCAGGTTACCTGCATTACTGGCTAACGTTGATACACTCAGTCACATGCGAGAAGCACCCTGCAGGATCATATTTGTGCTATAAAATACCCTCAAAAGACATTTTAATTGTTTTAACAAGATAAAGTGTGTTATTTTTGCATGAATAATATTATCAGTATTGCATCAAATCTCTTCATTTATTATCATTAATGGTACTTAAAAGAGATGTTAATAGAGTAATTCATTCTCTTGTGACCTTGGTCAGGAGTACATGATGGTTTGTATTCGTTATGCTGGCCTAAGAGAGGGCTTCTGTTATAACATCACTTAATTTATATTCTGGAAAAATGCTCCAGGGACAAGTTGCTCTCATGCATTAGAGTTGTATCTAAATCACAATCTTTGAAGACAGCTGGGGAGGGCAGATAACTAGTAAACAGCCCCTCTGGGTACTCTGGGCTCTTCGGAGGTGGAAATGAAAGGGCGCAGTCCCCGTGACCTCAGCTAAACACACAGCTTACCTGTGCACACTCAGCGGGCGCGCACGTGCCATATGCTGGGGTCTACTTTAGATCTAAAGTCCTGGCTAAGTTCTGTAACGTGTGTCCTTCCCGCCACCCCTCACAGAGCTGCAGGTGCCGTCCTCGTGCCTAATTAGGGGGACAAGACCAACGACTGCCTTTTAAAGTGTGAACAGCTCTAGTCCTTAGCTCCCTTTACCCTTGGTTTGAACACCAGCAGGTGCGTGTATGTGTGTGTGTGTGTGTTTGCACAAATGATCTGTAAGGGACACGTGATGATACACCTGCTTAGAAAAAATGGTTCCCCCGTCTTCTTATAAAAGGGGCTCCATATACATCTGTAATTTTGTAGATCACAAAAATGGGCATGTATACAACACAACTTTGAAATGTCAGTGTATTTTTCATCAGTTAATTAGATTGGCCATGGCTTTACTGTAATATAATTCTTTAGAGGTACTTTAAAAATAGTTTAAAACTTGCCTGGGGACATCAGAGTGGACCCGATAATTTAAATTTGTGATCTTCACAGAGCAGGTGTTACTGCTGGGACACATGATACGCACAAATCTGGATTTTAGAGCAAAGACGGACAGGTTACTTCTCTTTATTTTGCAGAGATGTGAACCAAATCCAACAGATTAAGTGACATTATCTAAATAATGTCATTATCTACATAACTTAAAAGGTAGTTAGTAAAAATTCACAGCAGTGTGTAATAAATACAGGCATAACTCGAGCTGAGTGTGAGATACGCAGAGAAGATGGCAGAAGGGAGAAAACGCACAGGGGTTCAGAACAAAGTTCTAGAATTGGGTCAAGTCCTCCCTCTGCTACTCAGAGTCCAAGGGTGGGGCCGGCGGGGCTGGCGTTCCTGGTGTGGGTGGTGACGCTGGGGGCGTTGGCTGTGGTCTTGGTGGAGATGAACGTTATGGCGATGGTGGTGTTGGCGGTGATGTTGGCATTGCTGATGGTGGTGGTGTTGGTGTGGTGGCTATAAAAGATCGAGGAGGGAGAAAGATAAGCAGGTCTTTCAAACTGTCTAAGAAACAAAGTAAATGCAGCTGGCCCTCTGTACCCCTGACTCTCTCATCTCTGGACTCAACAAACCTTGAAGCCTATGGCATGTTTACTATTTGCTTTTGGCTGAACCAGGGATGCAGAACCATGAATGCAGAGGGCTGAGTGTGGGACCTGAGCATCTGTGGATTTTGGTCTCTGTGGTGGGTCCTGGAACCAAGCCCCAGGAAACTCAAGGGACAAGTTCAAAGTGCTGCAGTTTCCATCCATGTCTCTAGTGAGCAGCCTGCCCTGGTTTTGAAAACTGCCCCAAGCCTCCCTCTGAGTGTAGATGGCGTGAGCAAGGAGGAGCGCTGACCTGACACTGTTCTGTTCTGTTTTGTTTACCTACTTCTGAATCCTCTGTGAATGACAAAGTGAAATCAGAAAACCTAAACCTTTTGTGTTGCTGAATATTCTGATCTTTTTTTTTTTTTAACTGTAAAGATGTATGATGAATGACAGTGAAAATATGATGAATTATAAACATGGAATCAAAGGATAAATCCTCACAGCACAGCTCTAAAATTAGTGGCAATAACTGACATTTTTATAACACTAAAAGGAAATATTTTAAGGTCAATATTGAATCAAGTCTTTTTGCCTTTTTAAAGACTTAGTAAAAAGCATATTACTGAAGGCACAATACTATGAAGAACATACTAAATCTTTTATACTAAGCTAAGTGTAGTTATTTTGCTCCCTCTTGGTCTTTGGAATCTGGATTCAGACATCAGCGCTGACATGTACTAAGGAAAGTTGTGTGTTTTTGACTATTCAGAATCTCAATTTTCTTATCATAAAAGTTAGGGAGAACAGTATTCCACTTAAAAGGCAATGCAAGAGTTCTTGCTAAACATAATAGCGTGTATCTGAGGTGTTTATCACAGCACCTAAAACACAACAGCTGATCAATAAATGCTAATTTCCACCATCTTTCCTGGTAAAGAATCCCAGGAACACAAAGAGGAGGCCAAGTTTTCCATGGTTAGTCATCAAAGGAAAAAAAAAATGTGGGCCTAGAGACAGAGCATTGTTTTCAGCCTGCCTTGGTTTTGAACATTATGAATTTCTGCTTCAATTTTAACAAACAATAAACATTTGTCAATTTGTTTTACAGATAGTCACACAGTAACAAAAGCTGCACCTGCTGTGAGAAGTAACATCAACTCAACTGTCCCCCTGTGTTGAGTTGTTTCATAATTTTAACTTCTATAGAGTTTATTATTTTTTATTGAGGTATAGTCAGTTACAATGTGTCAATTTCTGGTGAACAGCATAATGTTTCAGTCACACGTATACATACATATATTCATTTTCATAGTCTTTTTCATTCTAGGTTATCACAAGACACTGAATGTATTTACTTTAAATTTTGTTCTTCTTTCTGGTTTTTAGAAGCTGCTGGCATTCTCTGCTAAGTCATGTTTATTATAAAAAAGTCAATATTGATACTATATAATTAAAAAGACTTTTTTTCCTTCCTCTTTTCATCAAATTGTGTGCACTAATCCCAGGCCCACCCAGCACTCCGTGCCCAGGGACCCTTTATGGGGCATTTGAAACTCAGCTGATTCTCAATCTCAATGTTTGTTGAATTGAATTGAATTGAATTGAACTGAATTGAAGGTAATAAAGGGAGTATTTTATATTATGCTAGAAATAACATTAATTTTCTCAGAAGCCAGCAAACAGAACTACCTTATTGTAGTAAACTATGTTTGCAACTGACAGAAAAATTTGAAATATGCACTTTGAAACGTTATCGCTGGTTGAAAATGGCCAAAATTGTCATACTCGGCCACCAATGGGCATAAAACCACAACTGGTCAAATTACAGTTGATAAATAACAGCGACCAGTGATTGACGGCCATTACGGGGATCAAGTCTTGACAGTTCGGAAAAAAACCGTCAGCGTTTCAAAACAGCACTGCCCAGAACACCAGCATGGGCTTGGAAATTCTAACTTTGATTTGTGTTGCTTCTGAGCTCAGAGACGTTTAGATGGTGAGGAAATGTACAGTGTATTTGTGAAAAGCAATGTTTAGGGGGAGTAAAGAGGACACATACGTAAAAGGCATTTCATAAGTTTGAATTTTAGTGTTTTTAGATCTATTAAGTCACCCCTTTGGGGACTATTTGAAAATACATGAAAGTGGAAACTGTGAGCCTAATGGTATGGCAGGAAAAGGAGTAAATTGCTCCTCTGAGGTTGGGGAGGGTTGACGAGATATATTAACCCTTTCAAGACCCTTGGGCAGATTTCTTCCATGGATGTTAAAAAGTTTAGTGTCTTCAAACTTTTGTAATATATCTGCCAACATGATCAATGACTGTTAAATCCAGTGTCTTGAGAACTAGTTCTGTTTTCAGGTCTGGAAGAAAGCACATTTTTCTGTGTTTTCTTCTTAAAGAATATAAACACATACACTCCAAACTTTAAACACATAAGAATATTTCTTTAGTGTTATACTGTTTCCGTGTTTTACCTTGTTATTTTTAACTTTTTAAAAAATATTTTGATGATGCACTCCAAAGATATTTTAAAATGAAGGTATTGTTTAGTTCATATAATTTAATGCTTTCCCGATCTCACAGTTTTAAAATATCTGCAGCTCTGTGCATACTGTAAGTGTGGGGGAAATCATGGATGTAACCCCGAGCAAATACTGCTTTGTGCTGCCGTCCAGCCTGGGCAATAATGACCCCATGTAAATGTGCTGAGTAATTTGAGTTAAATATTGCATCCATGACCACCTCTTTGGGCTCTGCCTACCTTCTGTTTTGTTTTCACTCTGCTTAGAGTATTTATTACAGCATCACAACAAGTCGTGGACAGTCGGTGTTTTATTCTGCGCAGTCAGCTGTGGAGACGGACAACTCTGAGGGCCCCCTGATGTCCGCCCTCTTCTGTCCCACAACAGTTATCATCTCAAAGCTCGCTAGATTTTGAGTCCAGGAAAGCCCCAACTCTACTGCATACTTAAGATCACTTAAAAAATTGTTTGCAAAATTACCGACTTTGTGAGGAAATACTGGTATAATCACCTTATAAAACTTTTCATCGGCCAGATCGATCCATCATCTGTCTGTCAACCTATGTATCTTCTATCGATCGATTGATCGGTTTATCTGTCCTCCTCCCGCTCCTCTGTCTCTAGGCTCGTTGTCTGTCTCTCGCCTATAACAAAATGACCAGGAGGGCAAGGACTCTGTCCGTTTGGGCCACTCTACTCCCAGCTCCGAAAACAGTGCCCGGCACACAGCAGGCACTCGGCACACACGTGCGGGATCTGCACGAGGCAAGACTGGCCTAGCAGCGCCTGCTCGGACGCGGTGAAGCAGGACCGCGGATCCCCCACCCCACCCCTCTCCCCGCGCTCCGCCAGCGCCAGCGGGGACGCCCTTGCCGGCCGCACGTGTGCCTCCCGCCTCCGCCAGGAGAAGGTCCCAGGAGGGGCTGCAGGAGGGGCCCAGGAACCACGCAGCCACAACCTTGGGTGGGTGGGTGTCACTGCTGTCCCCACGCGGTGACGCCTTGCCCACCTCTGCCTCCCTTGTCACAAGTCCCTCCTCTCTTATTTCAGTGTTGAGCTAAATGACAGGCCCCCCTCACCCTTCCTCTGTCCCTGCCCTTCCCGTCCCCCCAAGAGCCTCGAGTCCCCCGGCGCTGCCCTCCCTCCCCTCTTTCCTGGGGAGCACTGCGTGGATTTGGGCATCCCGCTGGGGCAGCATCAGGCAAAGCGAGGCAGCTTCCCTCGCCCCGACCCGTGAACCGGGGTCAGGGAACTAAGACAACCCGAATCTTCTAGAGACATAAGTTCTGTCTGGCTTTGACCCTCTGCACTGTCTCACGAAATTCCTCACGAGAACATTTTCAAAAACACGTTGAATATTGTAGATTTCTCATTCTATTTGGCCATGCTGCCTGATAACATATTTAAGTTTTCAGAACGGGTGATTTAAGGAGCCAAGAGGGGATGCAAATAAGGGTGGCCGGGTCAGTGAGCTTCCCAGGAGCTCACCTGCATCAAAAGAAGGTGTCAAGTGTGAGTGCCCAGGCGTGAGCGTCACCGTACAAGGAACAAGATGGAAAGTGTGAGGATACCGCGCTGCTTTTTACCAATAAGCAACATCAGTACGCTGCTAAGTTTTATATTAATTACCTTCTCATTCCAAGTTTTCATTTTCTTTGACTGTTTTTATTTTTTTAGAATCCAAAGTAGTACGTCGGCAGATAGCAAGCGTTGCACAGGTATCAATATCTAAATGGAGACAGGTGTCTGTCTAGACATACGGTGCCCTGTGCGGATGAGAGAGTTGGGCACATTGTAGGCAGCCTGGACGCGCAGGTGTCCAGGCGGGTGTGACTCAGGTTGTTACACCGTGATTTACTACATCACGGCTGATGCTCAAGAAGGCGTGGTTTAGTAGTCACTGGTTATTTCAATTTACTCTTTTTGCGTTTTTAATTACTAAATGAATCCCTCATGGTCAAATGATTAATTGCCCAATAATTCACTGCAGTACTTTCTTTTCCTATTTGCGCAAAGCGCAGTGCATAAAGAAAGTATTTGGAATATGGGCTGACGTTATATATGATAGCAATGCATTCACACCACTCTCCTTCAGGGGCTGTCAGGACTTTCATGATAAAACTCCCATTTTCAAGGTGCTTAAAACTAAGCTGGGAAAATTCATTTTCAGCTGGCAGCTGGCATACTGGATGTCCACCAGAGAGCAAAGTTTTTAAACCAAATTTGAGAATTTATTGGGCCATTGTTACAATGTCCCTTTGTTGGAATCTGTCTAATGTTTCTTCTTTTTTTTATAGTTGGTGAACAATATTATATAAGTCACAAGTGGACAATACAGCGACTCACAAGGTCAGTTATAAAATAATGGTCGTATCCCCAGTGCTGTATGATGTATCTCTGCAGCTTACTTTATACATAATAGCTGGTGCCTCCGAACCCCCTGCCTCTGTACTGCCCCCCCCACCAATGCTTGTTCTTATGACAGGATTTATGGGAGTGGGGACAAAGGACCAAGCATATGGTGTCATCTCCATCACCTGCTGTCTCGGTACATCCCACCAAGTCTGCAGTCATTTTAGAGCAGACTACCTGACACTACTCGAAAGCTCCCTGCTTTTATGTGACTCCACATTCCTTCTTTCTGGACTCAGGTCCTGTTTTTCCACCCTCCCACCTTCCACGTGCTAATCCCCCTACGAAGGCTGAAGTTTCTGCCCTTCCAGGACACCCCACGCTCACCTGAGGTATTACCACTGAGAGCTGGCCTTGAGATGAGTTAAGGCCATGGGACCCAAGGCCACGATCAGAGCATGTTTGCAGTATGCAGTAAATAATGGCTGTACACATGCGTCAATTATGTAAGATTTATAACAAAGGAAATAGAAGCATGCATGCACTAGAGATACTCTGTAAGCCTAATAAACAAAGAAATTCACATTCCGTATGTGCTGACAGAGAACAGATTAAAAGCAGAACAGGTGCATCATAGGCGTGCACCTCCCTGTGGCAATAGAATAAAGTGTTGTTAACCCCATCATGTCTCCTGCTTAAGTCTGTCCAGTGGTATGGCAACTCCTCGTGCATTTTTTCATTTTGAGGCCGCTCACCTCCTAGAACCCCATGTCAGCCTCCCTTAGCTGACAACTGCCATGACTTACCCTGAGCATCATTCCTGCAAGAAATTCTGCTTTTCTTTTCAAAAAATAATTTAAATAATCATTAAAAATAATTTTTATATGCCAGTATAAAATAGATTAAATATACGGAAAATCAGAATTCATTTTCTTTTAGTCAAAAATCAGAGTCAGTTTTGTAAATGTCCATTTTTTCTAAAATATATATATTAAATTATATGAATTGATATTATGGTTGTATGATGTTTTATATCTATAAAAAGTTCCATATATAGTATACATAAAGTTTTTTATCTATAAAGGGTATATATATTAAAACTTTACATATAAACATACATATAAATTTTATACATGTTACTATATATAAGGAACTTTATATATAGAATACATATTTATATATATAATTAATTAATGATATAGAGTTATATGCTCTTATAATTTTCAAAACTTCCCACTCTTGTTAGGTACTCCTTATAATCCAAATATATATGTTTTCATGTGTCTTTTCTCACTTAAACAAGCCTGCCCATTTTGCTGCTTACTTCAAAGAACATGTTTTCCTGAGGTCGATCCTCTCAATCTTATCGTTCTTCCCCACTGGATCATTTTCTGTTCTTAGGTTAGTCATTTCTTTTATCCTTCTGGGTTTACTCTGTTACCATTTCAACTTCTCAGTTTGGTTACTAAGCTAATTCATTTTCTTTCTTTTAGTAATGTTTGTACTTAAGTCCCCAGTTTTCTTAGTAATTATTGTTTACCTATAGCCCAGAAATTTTGGTATGTCGGATGATTGCTGTTTTTACAGATTCCTCACTGCCATTCTGCCCATTGTAATGTTTCTACATGAGCTCTGGGCTCAGATTGGACAGGTCTTCTTGGGTGTCTGTGTGGTGACACTGGCTGGGAGAAGAACTCTCTAGAAGCCAATATAATGCAACAAGATCCCAGAAACACCACCACCACCACCACAACCACCAACAAAAATCCATAAAAACAGTCTAAATGATAGAGTAATACACAGAAGAGACATTTAAAATAACTTGATTCGGAAGAGAATTCCATCCCCATCACTTCTTTTGAAAATCATAGTGGAGACTTCAGGCAAGGAAAAAAATAGTAAAATAAAAGCATCCAGGGAAACACTGAGGTGAAAACTCGAGGACAGTGTGACCATCTAGATAGAGGGTTCGGGGGAGCCAACCACAAAGCACGGAACTGACGAGTCATCTTGGTAAGGTTGTGGAATAAAAGATCTATGTACAAAAATCCATTAAGTCTCTGCACTAGCAGTGTATGTGTCGGGTGTGCCTGTAGGCTCTTATTGCAATATATTGGTTTCCAGGGAGTTTTTCAGTTTTCACTGTTTTCATCTTTGAAGGGGATTGCTTTTTCTGTCCCAATTATGTATAGTCTGAACTGTGCAAATGTACCTCAGAAAGGTATTTTTGTTTGATCATATGAGGTTTTTACTAGTCCAGCATCAATGATCATAAATTTTTCTCCACTTGGTGAGTAGAATAAACGCAAACACTTAACCCATGGGAAATGCAGGTCCATGGTTTCAGATTCTTGGGAGCACTGCTTCTTTGATGTTCACCTACAGCCTGGAATAGGCATAAAACGTCCTTTTGGTTTCTCTGAGTCAACTGCTATGTTTTTTTCTGGTCAAAACTTTTAATAAAGTTACAAATTTTCAAGGGTTCTGGCAAAAGGCATTGCCCCATTTCCAACTGTCCATCTAAGCAGGCTGAAGACTTCATCTTCTGTGTCTTCACAGACAGTGAAGCCTACGTAAGAAGTGCCTCCACCCTCATCACCACCTCCATCAACACCATCATCACCTTATCCACCTCTACCACTATCCTCATCACCACCACCACCTTCACCACTGTCCTCATCACCACCTCCACCACCTCCATCATCACCACCTCCACCATCTTCACCACCTCCATCATCACCACCTCCACCTCCACCATCTTGTCCCCCACCACTCCCTCCATCCTGGGTCCCAGCACCATCTTTCATGCTGATGGTTTGATTTTCATTTCTTTCTTGTGGCTTTATTTTTTGTAACATCAACACTGCAATAAAGTAGTTTTACTTAGAAGTTTATCTAACATTTCTAGAGGTTTGTACTGAGAACATTTTTGTTTTCATAGTTGAGCAGATTGTTGTAAGTGTACATAGGGTATTATCTTTTTCATGGTGGAAATTTCACTAGCCTCTAAGCCCCACAGACGACCACACTGCCACAGTGTTTCACTGGTGGTTGGCTCTTCCTGAATGTTGGATGACAGGTCATCACTTTTCCAAAGAAATCTTATGCAAATGACCTAATTTAACTGCCTTCAATAGTTATAAATTTGTTGCTTTAATAATTCCTTTTGACTGGCAAAATTATGCCTTTCATTGTGTCTGGTGTTTTATTCCCAGATTTATTATAAATGTGATAGCATCAACCATCTATTCTTTTCTTTTTGTTTTCTGCCATGTAAACTCAGCTAAATGAAAGTGCTTTCCCATCAAATTTTAATAAAGACTTAGTAACTTTCATAGTCTACCTTTGCTTGGAACAGATCCTAAAGTAACACCTGTTACCTGTGAAAGTATTTCTTATAAAAAGATAAGGCAGCATTTTATCACTGCGTGGGCATTGGGTCCAACCCGTTCCACCACAGGTTGGGGTGACAGGCCAATCATTTAGATAGTTACTCATTTCCTGAAGTAAGTTCTCAGATGAATTGGAAGGAAGAGATAAATTGCATACGTGCAAGAAAAGAGACAACCAGGCATCTAAGCTAGAGAGAGAGAGGGAGGGAGAATGAATGAGAAATTAAATATGGACAGTTGGGACAAAGAGAAAGAGACAGAGAAAGAACCCCCATTTCACATGAATTAGCCACATGCATTTGAAGAGATCAACATTTAAATGCATCTTTTGATGAGTTTTTTGAACAACAAAGAATCTTGTTTTTAACTAGTTAATCAAATCTTAATTAACACATACATTTAACTTTTACATTTTATATTACGTATTAAGCAAAGTTCCTTTGTCCTTAAAGTAGGAACAATGCTACATTTTTATTCCTGTGTTCTATTTGCTGATATTCACTTACCTGTTTTATCAAGGCTGCTATAAGTATTTGTTGCATTTCACTGCTTAATTAATATAAAATTGTGAAATATACCATGTTGATGTTTTCCATAGACATTCCAAATGTTCTGTGTGTATGTATATATTATAAAATCTTCTTTAAGGAGTTCATTATTTTTCTGTTTTGCTCAAATACCTGATCTTATTGCCTTAACTTTTTAAAAATTGCTTTTGATGTCGACCATGAATCAACATCAAGCTATTTGACCAGCCAAATGATTAGCCAAAAAAATAAAATAAAATAAAGAGCACGTGATCATTAAAATGTAAAAAGAACAGGAGGTGTGCCAGTCAAGCCTATGTCAGTGGTGACCAGAATCAATCTGCTTGTTGGTGAGCGCAGCCTGTAAGGACCAGGGTGGAGGGCAGGCTCCTACACAGGTAAGCATCCCCCGGAAAGGGATGCAGGCACCGCCCACTGGGCCGCCTCCCCAGGGGCTGGACAGGAAAGGAGAGCAGCTGTCACTGAACACAGCACCTTCATCATCCACTGACCCTCGTGGGCCTGGGGCTGCCTCCAGCCCCCCCTCTCCCCTCCTGTCCTCAACAGCACACCATCCTCCAAGGCACAGTCTACCAGCTTAGTAACATTATTCCCTACAGCAGATGTCACTGATTTAAGACAATAATAATCAAAAGAGGTAAAAATGTGGCATAACCTGCTTATCTGAAACAATTCAGTGCATCTGGGGCCTGCCTCATCTGGTCTCCATCCAAAAAGGTGTGTTTGTTAACAGGGGCAGATGTAGACACACCTGCAGTGTTGCAGTGGTGATTGCTTGTGAGTTTACGGAGTGTTTTGTGGTCTTCAGTACACTGTCATACGAACGTGTGAGAGAAAAGCAAGACTTAGATGTCCTGGGTGGTCCCACGTGGTCTGGCCACGCTGGCCCTGCCTGAGGTGGAACTTTCTCCTGCACCCCCTTTTCTCCTCCTCATACAGGCATTTCTCCTGGAGAGCTAGCCGCATGTTTGCATCTATGTGTCGCACTCAGAACAGATCTTCGTCTGTCTGCTCATTAAAATCCAGGAGCTACAGCATAAAAGCATAAAGAAAAGGACCCTCACACTGCAGCCCAAACTTTGCTGCACGTGATCAATACACACCAGGCGGAGGTGCGTCTCCTCAATTGTCTGTTACAGATGTGCGTGATGCCCTGTGTCCAGGTAGCAGCCCCTGTGCCGCGCCGGCAGGAGTGCTGTTCATGGAAGGTTCACCTGCTACCTCGCCTCCCAGCCAGCTGGAGGCAAACCAGACTGATAGCCCTGAACCAGCGCGGCACAGCCCTGATGATCTTACACCAGGCAGCCTGATGTACTGCTCTGTCATCTACCAATCCCTTTCCAATATAGATCCGTTCCTAAATGAGCCGTCCCTTGTTTTGTACCATGAGCAGTAATTTAAAAAGCAGCACATTGGTTTTAACTAATATTATGAAGGCTTTGGATGTGCACATGCTTACAGCTGAGTGGGCTTCACTCATCTTTCACTGCACAACAAAGGATCCTGATTAAAGTTCAGACACAGGGAAAGAGAAATGTGTCTGCAATTGAATGTGTCAAAACTTATACCTGCTCTGTTTTATTATAAATCTCGTTTCAGTATCAGTGGTGATTTTCTTCCCTGAGTTTTCAACAAAATGGAAAGAGCATCCTTAAGCCCAGGAGAGAACATAAGAAATGGGGGGAAGTGCTTTTTGTAAAATGCTGTTGTCCTACTATAAATGCAGTTCGCTTTAAAAAATAAAATCATTTGCATTGTGTGTAACTCATTTGAAAGTGAATCATTTATTAATGGATGTCCAGTATTTGCTTTGGTACCAAAAGTGAAACTCTCTCCAGTTGAAAGTAGCTTCTGACTGTCCTGTGTAGTCAGAACTAACTTCACTAAACTACCTGTGAAAACAAAGAAAGTGGGATGCAGTTTTGCAACAGCATCAGAAATCAGAAGCCAATCTCTGTAGGTGTGGGTGGAATTTCCACTCACTGCAAAACTAAAAAAAATCTACATTTAAAAAATATGCCAAATTGCGCTCTGCTGGCTGAAGAAAGCAAGTTTTCTGATTTAGAAGTAACTAGGGGCGCTTATGCCCCCATTTCCTCTCTCAGGGCGGAGATGCAAGGTCCGAACCAAAACGAAGAGCACACGACTATTTATCCTCTCCAACCATCCAGGCAGCTGCAAACCTTGCCTCCACCCTCAGCATCTCCCTTCCTGGAGGACAAGATAGATCTCACGTGAGATTACCTAAGAATACATTCCAACACATGAGTAACACAAGTAACATTTGCAGATGTTAAAATATAAAGGTCTCATAATGTTTTTAAAGTACACTGTTGGTAAAGTAGTTAGCAGGCTATTTTAAAAGAGCCTCAAAGCTCCAAATGTACCTTAGTCTGTGTAAGACTGTAGCACAGTAAACGTGCAAGACACTTTACCCCCAAATACTGAAAACTCCGGGATAACATGCTGGGTACTGACACCTGGCCCCGGCCAGGCGCAGGCCTCAAGTGGTGGGGAAATTAGTGCTGGCCTTCTGGTTTCGTTTGGTTTTAATGGGAGGTGGTTAGGGATATATATGATAAGAAATAATGAGTTCATGGCCTCTAAGGACTTTCTTAGTTTGTACTGTGGCCCATTATGTTTAAATTTCACTATTCTTTACTTTTGCGCATTGTGTGTTAGTACAGACTGAAACCAGTTCATTTTTATTACTTCACAATAACACAACCGTGAAGATGACACAACTGAAGCATGTTCACCTCATTTATTTTGGTGGGAAGTTTTCTGACACAAACATACCACCCAAGAGGAAAAATATTTAAAACTTGTTCTAACAGGGGGAAAAAAGATAGACCTTTTATTATACTGTAAAGACAAGTTAACTCCAAGTAAATTGACATGTTAAATACACCTCCCCCCAGACGCACACATGCCTCTCCCCGAGCAAGTGTGGGTGGGCAGCTACATCATCTGGGGACAAAAGACGTTTAAAAGCATAAAGCAATAGAGAAACGTGCATTCAGCCTACAGAGACGGCCTGCTCTTCTACGCGGTGTGTTAAGTGCTGAGTGTCAGCCGTGATCTGTGACGTGGACCTACTTTCTCCGCGGGGCTCAGTCTGCCGAGACTGAGGATAAACAAGTGTGGGAGATGCTTGGACTCCACCCTTTACCCACCTCACTTCATTCCCATGGAGGATGCGCAGACCGCCTTCCACTCGGAGCACACATTTAGAGTTTTGGGGCTAAACCCGTGGCATTAAGTCCTTTCTCAACTGATTTTCATTTCCCTGAAGCTTAAACAATTGAAAGATTAAATAAATTGCCCCTCAGCAGGAAGAGACCCAGAAAGGGGCCCAAGAGCATCACTGAGGCAAAGAGCATGCAGGTGAGAAGGTGGACCTTGTGCTGTTTGCACAGATGCCACGCTGTGTCCTGGGCACACATGAGGGTTAGGTGAGAACAGTTACACGATGCTCCCAGGATCACCTGGCCACTGGGAGTCACAGTCCTGCCAGGTGTTCTTGTCACGTGCATTGGTTCTCTCATAGACAACCTGGGCATATGGGCTCTGGTGTGTTCCAGCAGACAGGCAGCTGAGAGGATTTGGGAGGGGACCTGAAGAGGTATCCTTGGATGGGCTTTCAGGACCAGCTCCCACCCACACCCCAGAGCTGGGCCACCAGAAGAGCTGCTGCCTCTGAGGTGGTGGATGCCAGAAGCCTGAGCCAGGGCTGTCAGTCTGGTCCCTGAATCACCATCCCTGCCCTGGTCTGGAGCTGCCTTTCCAGCTGGTGCACAGGAGGTGTAGGTCAGATGTGAATGGCTCACCTGGTGGGTCTGCCCCATCCTGGGAAGAGCAGAAGCAGTGTGGTGAGACCAGCCACATGGGCTGGGCGGTGAGTGTAGTAAGTTAACATTTATTGATGCATGACTAGTTCCTCAAGGGCTTCTCCAGGGAAATTAAATTGACTTTAATACAACATCAATATTTTTTAAAAAATGAAATATTTCTTCTACCCACGTTTGCAGACTAAGACTTGTATTTGCTATCCAAGTAAGTATGTGTGTGGGTGGGTGCTTCAACGTGGTAAGTACCAAAAAGTTCAGGGTACAATGACGCTTTGACAGTTGGGCATCTATATACAAAATGTACACGAGCCCCTACATCACACCATACACAGAAATTAACTCAAATGGATCACAGGCCTAAAAGTAAGATTCAAAAATATAAAACTCTCAGAAAAAAGCACATGAGTAAGTCTTCCTAACTTTGGTTTAGGCAATAATTTCTTGGGTGTGACACCAATAGCACAAGCAATGAAATTTTAAATGGACAAATTGGACTGAAAACTGAAAACCTTGTGCTTCAAAGGACACCATCAAAAAAAGTGAAAAAATAGTACAAACACCAGAAGAAAATGTTTCAAATCATTTATCTTGTATTCAGAATTTTTTTTAAAACTTGTAACTCAAGATAAAAAGGCAACTAACTCAATTTAAGTGGGCGAAGGAGCTGAATAGACATTTCTCTAAAGAATATATATAAATGGCCAATCAGCACATTAAAAAATAAATCTCAACATCGTTAGTCATTAGGGAAATGCATAATGATACCATTTGTCACCCACTCTAATAGCTGTAATAAAAAAAGAGAAAATACCCAGTGCTGGGAAAGATGTGGAGAAATGGAGGCCCTGATACACTGCTCCTGTGAATGTAATGCGGTGCACTCACTGGGAAGAACAGTTTGGCAGCTCTTTAAAAATGTGATTAACCCTCTGACCCAGAAATTTGACTTTTAGGTATACAGTCAAGAAATGAAAGTATATGTCCATATAAAAACCAGTACACTAATGTTCATAGCATTATTCATAATAAGCAAAACTGGAGACAGCCCAAACGTCCACTCACTGGTTAAATGGATAAACGAAATGTGGCAAAGACATGCAATGGGAATAAAAGGATAAAAGGACAAGGTGTGGGAAGTACGACGTGGCTGAACTTCAGAAGGATCAGAAGCTCGGGGCAGGGGGAAACAAAGCAGCGCACGGGGTGTGAGTCCATTTCTGTGAAATCTCCGAAAGGAGAGAGAAGGGAGGTTCAGGGCTCCCCAGGGCAGGGTGCGGGGTGCGGGAGTCAGTGTCATTAGGTATGTGTTTTCTTTTTAAGCTGATGGAAATATTCTAGAATTAGATTGTGGTGACGTCTGTACAACTGTCTGTACACAGACTCATTGAGTGTGCATTAAAATGGGTGAAATTGATGACATCAAAGAAACTTTTCAAAAAGAAAGAAAGAGGCAAAGAACAGAAATATCACCTCTAGTGAAACCACAGGCTGACAGCTGACTTTCCAAAAGCAGAAAACTGAAACACCATCAAGTTGTTAAAAAATAAACTTGACTAACTACCACTGATACAATGTAAAACTGTTTCAAATATTACACATTTTTCCACAATTTTTTCACACATAAGCGCTCAAAATATTGAATGTTTTTACCAGTAGATCCTCACTAAAATTACTCCTAAAAGTAAGCACTTGAAGAAACATCCTTGATGCAAAAAAGAATGGTGAGGGAAGAAAAGAGTAAATATGGACACATTGGCTGTAAAATAATTAAAATGTCTAATTTTGTGGAGTTAAGCTCAAAGTGAAGTATTGGAAAATAGTGGCGTATATGTCAGGGGGGTGACCGGAATGAATTATTACACAGGTCTTGTTGGATGTTGTATTTAATAATAATTTTCTAACATAGGTGGCAAAATGGAAACCAGGAATGGAGAGGAGCGTGTGTCATTGGTAATAGTCTCATCCTGAAAAAAAAAAAAAACTGGAGTCAGCTGATACTGTCAAGAGGTTATTGAAAAAACCCAGCTCGTCAGTGACGTGGTGTGAGATGTTATTCTGATGGGAGAAGAATGCCGGGGGTAGCGGGGTGCGTGGATCAAGGAACGGTTCATAAAGTGAAGAGGAGACAAACCTCTAGACGTTTTTGCATTGTCCTACTGCCCGTGTGCAGCGGGAGGTCACGCGTTCTTGTGCGCACTGTCCAGCGTCCAGAAAACCGTGCGTTTTCCTGAGTGTCTCCGTCTCGGCTGACCTGGTCTCCTCCTTTATCAAAGGGCCCTGCTGACCCCAGGAGGCCACAGCATTGAGCCACGGAGAACAAAGCAGCCAACAGGTGCAAACGTTTGCGGCCTTCGGTGGCGGTCAGGGAAGCTGAGCCCTGTTTGTTGAGCCCTGGGGTCTTGTCAGGGCGCCCTTCCTTTCTGATGTGAAAAGGTGGCTCTCTGCAATGCCTCAGTGTAAACCCGTGCAGGCCTGCCAGCAACCAGCGACAGGTGACTTCCAAAACACGTGCTCTCCAGTGACAAGACCTGCTTTCTTGGTACCTACTTTTTGGGGGAGAGGGGGATTAAAAAATACAGAAAAAAAATCCTTAAGGCAGTGGATTCATAGCAAACAAGAATACGTATCAGGTAAATTACAAAGACAGAGTTGTATTCTCCTTCGTTCTTTCAGCATGTTTGAACCCACCATTCGGATCACCTGCCTTAGGCAGTGAGCTCCCCTTTCTGGTCAAACCATTAGTTAAGGTCGGCCTTAGGCTGAGTGAACTTTCCATAGTTCCATGTCTTTGGGAATGGCCCTCAATTTGTGAGACTAATAATAATCCAGCTTTAGATGAAAAACGTTCTCTTAGAAGTGTCCAAAACCAGTTACCTCCTGCCCGATATATACTTTTTATAATGCCACAATTTGCAAAGCACACAATTTTTCTTATTTATATAACTGGTTTAAAGATGAAAATTGTTGTCCGGGTGACTTCTATAAATTATCTAAAATAACTAATCCATTAGTAGTCCCATTGCACCATGTGGATTATTTAAAAACAAATATATCTAGAAATTATTGGAGCTTTTAAAAAAAGCCAAATAGAGTTTTCAAGTGCCCTGATGACAAATACAGCCACATCTACAAACCTGAAATCAGACTGCAGGAGGGTTACAACACAACACCCAGCTGGTTTTTTGTTTGTGTTTGTTAAAACCTGTGAAAACCAGCCAATTAATTCCATTGTCTGCTGTTCCAGCTGCCTGATACGGTGAAGGTGCAAATGCCAGAAGTTAGAACAAGTCACCTATAATCGGATGTCAAAGTAATTTTTTTTTATTGAAGTGTAATCAGCTTACATTGTCAAAGTAATTTGGCAGGAACCAGGCGAGGCTTTGGCTTCTGAAGTCCACCACGTTTATGCGTGTTAAACGTTTGCGTGTGTTGACTCTGTGAAGTCACTTACACTAGTGTGCACGAAAGAGGTTCTGAGACGTTTTTCAGATTTCCACAACTGGCTAAAGATTTAAGAGAGGACCTGGGAAATTCTTACGTGTATGTGTGTATTCAAAATCAGCTGTTAGTCAGCAGTGACCCAAAGAAGGTAAAAGACTTCATTTAACACAGGTTACTTATGAGGTAAATGTGTGAGCATTATACTTGTAATGAACTGCGTATTTAATCAGCATTCTGCAATTGAGTCATTATGGTTTCTAAAGAACCAGGCCAGTGAGAACCTAGGGGCTAAAATTAAGTTGTTAGGGTTTAGTTTTTGATGGCATGTTAAACGGCTGTGTATAACTTCTCAGTGGAGTGGGGTTTTAGAGCCAATGGTTGGCTGTATGTGGGAGTACTTCCAACAGTCATAAAGTATGGTCTAAAACAAGCCCACTTTCTTAAACAGGTGATTGCTTTGGGAAAGATTCTGGAGAGTTGCAGAGGTAGTTTCAGAACTGCTGTGGCTGACAGGAGAAACTGAAGGCATATGGCGCCTTGGGTGGGAGACAACATGGTTCAGCTTGCAGTGGGGAGACTCATGGGTTTACGTGACTGTGTCCATGACGTGCTGCGGGACCTCCAGGGAGTTCCTTACACCGTCAGACAAATGGAGTGGGTGGAGCCACTGTGGGATGTTAACATCTTGACATGTGAGTGAAGAGAAGTAAACAGTTGTCAACACACAGCCCTCCTTTGGCAGGTGAGCAGCTGAGAGATTTGAAAGTGACTTTTCTGAGCTACCTGGCAACTCAGTGGCAGGGTCAGATTGACCCACGTGTCATCTTTGCTCATTGTTAGTCCAGCGCCTTTACAGCCCCGCCCTGCTGTTCTTTTTCTCCCAGAGGCAAAAATACATGTGTCAGAAGGCTTACTTAATCTTTCAGTCTGTTCAAGGACAGACCAAGAGCAATGAGGTGGGAGAAATGGTGAACGGGGAAGAGAGCAGCAGGTGGTGAAGGGCGGCGATTCCCCCGAGGCTGCGGATCTAAACTGGGATCGCCAGGGGCAGTCAAGATCCAACCCCCCTGCATTCCAGGGAACGTGTGCCTTTTGTTGTGAAAAATCACTAATTGGAAATTTGCAGAAAAGAAGGGAAAAAATGAACAAACCCAAAGTGATAATGTGCAAAAAGTATACAATATAAATGAATGAAATGAAACAGCCAAGTTCAGAGGCTAATGTTAAGAATAATAAGTTGTATTTAATGTAACGTGACTGTCGTGTCAAGCGGATACTCAGAACAGACCAGAGAATGTGGTGACAAAAACGTATGAATCAAAGCAGAGAACTGTTGTAAGTTCTTTAATCATGGATTCTCTAGAACCTAGTTGAATAAAAATATTTTGAGGCTATTCCCTGTGGAGCTTGTTATAGAAAGTGAATGGGGTTATTTTATCCATATTAAAATGTGGGATTTTCTGTTTATGCCATCACCATTTGATTAGTGCTTAAATTTTATCTGAGAATTAAAAGTAAGTATGAGATCATAATAATATAATACTACTTTTAAATTGACATCTTAAGAAAAACTTGAGTAACTACAATAAACACAAGGTATTGACAACAATGAATACTTAGAGAAAATGGTTCCATGGAGTTTTTTTTTTTTTTTTTTTAAACTTAGAATTCGGTTTTGGGCGTGAAAACTCTGCCTTTGTGGTATGTCGCAGAGTCTAGTTTACCCCAGATCCCAGTATTAATGCTCATACTGCTTCAGCTTGGTCCGTTCTCAGAAGCCTGGGCTGCATTACCAGGGGTGTTTGGTGTTTCCATAAGCTGAAATTGTGCACCTGGGTGTGTGTGGAGATGACCGAACACTGTGCTGACGTATCCTCTCAGGCACTCGGGATCGAGGAGGAGGGCTCCAATATCTGAAGTGCAGAGTGCAAATGGGTTTCTCCACTTCATGATACAGGGGAAGAAACCGAGACTCAGCGGGCAGAGTGAGGCTTCTGTTAAGATATATCTGGAAATTAGTCATGTGTAGGTAAATTATCAGTCACACTTGAGATCAGACATCTTGCTTAGTCATTCAAGAAGTACTGGGTGGATGCAAACAAAGGTAACAAAGTGGATTCCGAAACAGGAGTCAGGCGCCGGTACCTTTCATTACCGATGTGATGGGTGGACGAGCATCAAGAACCCAGTCTCAGCTCCCAAGACCCTGGCTTTTAATCCACAAGCTTGGAAAACAGATACCATGTTGTTACACCTAAAAGGTCCTTCTTTTGTTTACTAATGGATAATAGCTGACAAGCTGATTAGAATTTTTAATATATGCCATCTACTTTCAGTAACAAAAGTGACATTTCTGGTATATGATTATATATTTGTGTCTATGTGTCTGTGTGTATACATATGAATTCTCTGTAAAGAAAAAAGACAATGAAAGTCAACTGTTTATCTACTTTATATGTGTTCAACATCTTGTAGTAACCTGTGGTGAAAAAGAATGTGAAAATGAATATATGTATGTTCATGTATGACTGAAGCATTATGCTGGACACCAGAAATTGACACAACATTGTAAACTGACTATACTTCAATAAATATATATATACAAAAATAAATAAAGATTAGAAAAGTCTACTGTTGTCTAATATGTTAATGTTTATTTGCAAAAGGTAATTAATATTAAACAGGATCATTGAATACATTTTAGTAAACATATTTCTTTAATATAAAGCCATTATATGCTAAATAAAATACCCTAAGTGATTGTATTTGTATTCTAAAGGGCATTCAAATTTCATATCTCATTTTTGTCCTTCATTATGAAAATTATACCCATTATGTGTTAGTTAGCATCTGCCTGTCCTGAGTCCCATTTTAGGTGGGAAATCCTAGTGGGAAACAAGCTAGAAATTGTCCCTGCCCTTAAAGGACTCTTATTCTACAGAAAACATAATATAGTGTTTACTTGTATTTTGTTGTTTGAGTGGCTCTGCTATTTTGTATTTCCCTCCTAAATTTGTGTTTTTTTTCTTCGCTGTCTTGCACTTCATTTTAGAACAGCTTCTGGCACATGATAGGTGCTCAAAATAAATCCGTGTTGAACAGCAGATAAGGTGGGGTGATCATTGAGGGTGCAGTCAGTGCTCTCCGGGGAGAGTGGAGCCCAAAGAACAGGAGTGTCTCCTGGGGCAGGTGTGCAACTGAATGTAATGGGGACGATGAGGTCCCTTTTGGAAGATCATGCGGAAAAAAGGGGTTTTAATTCAGAAATTCCTGTTTGAGTCCCAAGTCTGATACCAAATGGTTTCTCATCATGTTACATCTCAATGCCTTACCGTTCCCATGCGTGAAGGTTCTCTGTTCAAAGGTAAAAAAAATCATTGTTAAATATCACTTAGCCAAAGCAAATCCTCAGTACACCGCAATTTATTCAGCTCTAAAGAAGAATGAAACTCTGCCATTTGCAACAACATGCATGGACCTAGAGAGTGTCATGCTTAGTGAAATAAACCAGACAGGGACAGACAAATACCGTATGATATCACTTATATGTGGAATCTAAGAAATAATACTAATGGAAGTATACAGAAAACAAACATAGACTCACAGACAGAAAACAAACTAGTGGTTACCAGCGGGGAGATGGAAGAGGGAGGGAAAGATCAGGGATGTGGGATTCACAGACACAAACTACTGCATATAAAATGATGAGCAACAAGGACACATTGTCGGCACAGAGGATTATAGCCCTTATCTTGTGATAAATTTTACTGGAGTGTAATCTGCAAAAATACTGAATCTCCTTGCTGCACACCTGAAACTAATATAATATTGTAAATCAGCTTTATGTCAATATAAACAGCATTTTGAATAGCATTTTATTTTATACGTCTCTCTCAGCAGGTAACTACAACTAGTTTTTGCTAAGTATATCCTAATAATAACCTGGATTCTTGCTATCTTTTAATCCCTAAAACCTGTGTCAAGCCCGATCCTCATGACTCAGTGAAAGCCTGGGTTTTAAGAGCCAATGACCAGTGCACCACCGATTAAGTAAGACACCCACAAAAGCATGGAGAAGTCCTCTTTTAATACCAGTAGGTTCTGGAGATAAAATCATGGAAATAAGAAGAGAATCAGTGTCAAGACCCCAAACTTGAATATAAATGCTAACATAATTTGGGAATAAAAGGATATTCAATATTTTATTTTGTTTTATTTTTGTTACAGAATGTTCTCCTCAAATGAAATCTGAAGAAAGATGGAAAATTAGTAAACTGGATTTTAAAAAACTGGGTAAAACCGGAGTAAAATAGTTGATCTTAGGGGCTTGGAGGCCGGGTCAGTGGTGGTGTGCTGGGTTGGGGGTACTTCTCTGGCTCAGGGAAGCTGAGTGTTTGTTTTTTAGGATTCTGAGGGATGCTTGGGGCCATGCTGGTAACTTGAAATCAGCCCTGTTGTGAGTATTTACATGGTGTAGTTGGCACAGTCCACAGAAAAGGATGGTTTCTCTCCCAGAGAGCAGGTCACCCATGGTAACCAGCACACACTGCAGATTTGGGACAGAAATTCAGCCTCTCTGAGGGTCAAACCCTATTCTGAGAAAATGAGGTAGTAACTGTGTTGTTGCAAGATGTGGGGCATGTGTTTCACAGGGAGCAGCGGGCAGAGTGAGCATGCAGGAAATGCTAGTTCTTTTATTGGGAAAACCACAGGGACAAGACCAGGTGAGCTCAGTTCTGCCTCCCTGCAGTGCTGTGTGATGCCACCTGGCCCCGTCACCCTGCAGGTACACAACGAGCCTTCACTCCCAGAGCGCCTTCCCCAGAGATGGTTTCTAATTCCCCACATGCTCAAGACTCTAAAAAGGGCCTATTCACAAGCTGCTCACCCAACACATCCTGACTCTACACGGTGGTTTCTGTTCCTAGCTCTGCCCCACCCGCCTCTCCTGATGTCTATCTGAAACCTTGAGTCCTCCCCGCTCCACTCCAGGAGGCAGCAGACAGTGGTCCAAGAGCCGGGCATGGCCCAGACCGCTTGGTGCTTGGTAAGGTGGGGTAAGGACATGTCATTCTGTCCTTGGTTGACTGGAAATGCACCAGAGACTTGGCTGTGGGCACGACCACCCTGTGGAGAAGCAGGGCGAGCATCCATGGACCAAAAGCGACCACTGATCAGACTGGGGCACTGAGACGGGCCGAGGGGCTCAGACCAGGGCACTGAGACAGTCTGAGGGCAGAGGGCAGACTTGCCCTGTATTTTCAAGGCAGAACTGAAAGGACCTGCACTGGATGTGTTGTCGGTTAAGAGAAAAAAATTTAAATGCCTTTATGAGAGAATTGGTGAATGGTGGTGTCATTAATTAAGACATTAAACATTTAGATGGAAATGGATTTGGGGGGCTGTGAGGGAATCCAGAGCCATGCTTCACGCATGTTAAGCTGGGATGACTGGTCGACTCAGGAGGGGAGCTGGTGAGCAGGCAGCTGATAAATGAATCTGGAATTCAGAGCAGAAAGGAGGCCTAGCGATATAAATTTGGGAACTGTGAGCACATTGTTGATGGTGAGAGGAAACAAAGATTTGGAAGAGATGTGAGGGCAGGACCTGGGCACTGCAGATGTCGGATTTGAGAAGAGGAGGCCCAGAGGAGGGAGAGGTCGGTGAGACAGGAAGGCTGCGAGGATGGTGCGGGTCCCCAGTGCAAATTTCAAGGAGGGACTCACTTTGTCAAAGCCCCTGAGACAGCTTCTGGTGAGTGTTGAGATTTGGCCAAGTCAGATGGGAGACTGTAGTCACAGAAAACATGATTCAGTGGCTTCCAGAGAGGGCATGGTGAGGAAGGGGAGTCAGGAAGGGGGTGGTCCGCCTTTAACAGAGAACTGAAAGCTTGTTAGGTTGCTGGGTGAATGTCCTTCTTTGTCCCTCCCTTCTTTTTTTCCTTCTGTGGCTTCCGGGAAGAGTCTATAGAAGAGAGTGTTGAATCACATAACTTTTCCCTCTTGCCCTTTTATTCTTTCTTCCTGGAAAATGGACCAATTGCTACTGCCGCAGCAGCTGTCCTTTGACCAAGAGGTAACCACTAAGACTGGAGTACCATGCTCAGAGCACACGAGCAGAGACGCCGACGGATCTTGAATTAATGAATCCACCTTCAGGATGGGATGCGTGCCTTAGCCTGCCTGTCTCTGGGCTTTTTACACACACACACACACACACACACACAGTGCTATTCTTTCAGCCCAGTGTATTTCATTCCTTGCACATAAGCCTAATTATCAGATGTTTCTTAAATACCTGATTTAATCCCAGAAGTGGGATATCAGTTGGGATCCACCGTCCTCCCCCAATTAAAAAAAAAAAAATCAAAATCCAAGAAATTTCAAATTTTATTAAGACTGACCTTTGTTGAAAGAAAAAGACAAAGTAAAAGCCAAGCCTTTGCCATGTGTAGACGTGATTGGTGTGCATTTCTAGTACAGAGCGGGGTTTGTTTTGTTTGTTTTGTCTCTTAGACAGGATTAGTCATAAACTTCATCAGTAAGAAATTGTTTTGGATTTTCTCCAGATCATCATTGTTATCGACCACACAAGTTAGAGCAGAGCAAATCATTGTTTGATAAAACTGGGGGAGATTCCTGGGTCCCTACAGGCGACTTTAGGGAGACTTACTGAGAAGGAGGAGATTGCATCTGAGTGGCTCAGGATTTAGCTGAAGCAAGAGCTTCAGTTATTTCATCTTAGAAAGAGTATGTTCCCTTTGAAAATGAAAGGCGTGTATCTGGGCCCTGAACACCCCATCAAGGCCGTGGGGACTTATCCCAGCAGGACGTCCCAGGAGCTCACAGAGTGGCCTCAGAGCCCGCAAGTCGGTCACCCGATGGAAGGACAGACAATTTAGTCCACATGAAAGCAGCGAGTCTTGTTTAACGTTGCGGTAGGTTACCCTTACGCATTTGCTCCGCACTGTTCCGCTGTGCATAATTTAGAGAGGTAGGGGCTGCATTTTGGTATTAGTTACCATTATCAATATACTATTTGTCTATTAAATATTCATGCTGTCTGGCTTTTCAAGTGTGCACACGTGGCCCATGTGTTAAAATGGCCATGAAGTCCTACTATGAGGCTAGAGAGAAAAGCAGGCTTTTAGAAATGGCCCAGATCATTGCACTGACCCGGGGGGGGGGGGGAGATGGGGAAGGGTGCTTCTGATCTGTCACCCTCTGAGGACCGGGAGCGAAGGTGTCCATCAGGACCCCCAGACCAGCCGGGCTTTCGGTGTCCAGGGTCTTCATCAATGCTTGTCATATTTTCCAGCACGTTACCTGTCAAGGTAAGGTGTGAAGACAGCTCTCTGCCTATTACAGAAGGGCTCCAAGAGCTCTGATTAAGCCCTTGGGAGAGCAGATGGCTCCACCCAGGAGAGGACGGTATTCCAGTGAAAGAAGGCCGGCAAAACTGGTAATCAGTGGAGACGCAGCCCCTGCTGCTGGCTCTGGGTGTCTCTCCCTGCTTCACCTGAGCTCTCAGAATCTTAGCGTATGGTCTTTGATAGGCATGAAATTACATCAAGGTCATTTCTAATAACTGTCAGTAGGTTGAGAGCAGCAGTCACTTTTACTGACACCTATGCTGAAGAGCTCGGGGAACACTGGTCCCCTGGGAGACATTACTGATATTAGTAAATGAGTATCGATGGCGGTTTGCTGAGCACAGCGCATGTACAATGTCCTCATGTCCTCTTCCTTTGGAGGAAGCAGGAGAAAGGAGCCTTTGTTTCGCAGAGATGTGGCCAACTCCACCACTCAAAACCCCCTGAAGGCTAAGTAAGTGGCCTGCGCTTTCGATTTGGTTACCTTCCTCTGTGAGGAGAAGAAATGTTCTTTCTTCTTCATATCCCCTCGATCTTTGAAATGTTATCTATTGCAGAGGATGTTTGGATGGAATGGTGACTTTCTTTTACAGCCTCTTCTGCAGGAAGGATGGACCTGGAATAGGTGAGTGGTTTTCTAAGGAGGCTGGAGAGCAGCCTTGCCCGAGGGATGCCCTGGAGTTCCTAGGGTCCCTACGGCCCAGGCAGGGCGTCCGCATCTCAGCCCCAAAGCATGTAGCTTTTCAGAGCAGACCAGACCCAAACTTCAGGGGAGCTTGTCTGGAGCAGAAAAGGCAGATTGTCAAGGGAACACCGCAAACCGCTGGGAGGGGCTGAGACCCGGAGGGCAATAGCTCTGGAGAAACCCCAAACCAATAAGGGAAAGTCACCACGCCAGCTTCTCATGGGCCAGAGGGCGAAGATCTGGGGGAAAAAAAAAAAAACAACCGTGTGGAAAATCAAACTAGATGTTCCTGGAAAAAAAGCAATAGCAGAAACAACGTAAAAGTCACTTAAGATTCCACTTGGAGGAAAAGTCCAGGACATGTAAATCCATAGACAGATTAAGACCAGGCTGGGACTGGGGGGTGGGGTTTATTTTGGGGGTGATTGAAATGTTTTTATTATGGTGACAGTTACATAGCTGTGAATATGCTAAAAACATTGACTCAGACACTTTAAATGGGTGAATCCTATGGTGCATGAATTGTATCTCAATAAAATAAATATGATAAAAATATAAGCTTGGAGAAGCCTCTGGAGCAACAGAAGAGAAAATGATGAAATGAGAGGAAGCGGACTATTTATCTCAGTGCTAACGCACAGATTTAGTAAGTCAGGGAATTAGCCTTCTTGCCATTATGTCTTGTATTTCTAATTCTGTAAATTCCAAGCAAGATAACAGGGGTGAAAAAAGGCTCTACTACAGGCCGCAGCCACAGGGAGCCAGCTCAAGGAAGCCAGTTGTCCGCTGGAGTGGTGCCCGCGCCGGTGAGTAGGGCTGGATGCGGCAGTGTTCCCGGGCTTGGCTGGACGCTGCATCTTCACCAGCTGTGAACTGGGCTGTTGAGCCCACAATGGCGTTTTCAGTTCTGAAACTTGTCTTTCAACCAATCCTGCCATGTGCATCCATTTACTGGCCACAGGTATCACTCCCGTGTCCCCCAGCCTATCCGCTCATTTTGTTTTTTCAGTAGCATCTTCTTTGCTTTCTATACCTCCTTGCCCAGTTCATCACCACCCCACTTTATGCTCCTAATTACTCCCCCATCATAAATCCACCTGTAAACTCAGTAGTCCAAGAGGTCTACTGTGGGCATATTTGGAAACACCTATCATTTAATATTTCTTTCTCTGGAAAATGTAGAAAAGGTAAAATTTTACTCATAAAGGGCCTGCTTCACCCAGGTGTCTGCACAGGCTCCTGGTCTCAGGAGGGAACCACAGGACATTCCCAGAATCACATGCATAAGGAACCGGGCAAAGCTTAGGAACAGCTGGTCCAATGTCTTCACTCAGCAATGAGGCCACGGAGACCCAAGACCAAGACGAGTGATTTATTTGTAAAGGACGATATGAAAATTAGGTATTTTAAGATAAAGAATCAAGAGCAGAAGAGTGCTGGGCTAGAGAGAGGGTGAAGATCATGCTTGTGGTGGAGGAAAACCAATAGCGTGCTTGTCTCCTGGTTAATGTTCGGCCCCCCAGCAACACAGCCTCAGATGTGCCAGTACTGGGTACTGAAACTCATGACTTACAGTAAGTGTGACTTCACCTGAGGAGGGAGCGCAAGAAGAGAAATGACAGTGTGAAAATGCAAAAAAAAAAAAAAAAAAAAAAAAAGAAAGAAAAAGAAAAAGAAAAAAGAAAAAATCCAAGTTCTACAGATTTGTACATAAGTATTGAATAAACAGACCACCTGTGTAGCTGTGTGCAGGTGAACTGGCTCCATCAACCACACGGGGCTCTTCTAAGTTCTTAGGTGCCCTTTAATCAGGGAACAGGATCCCACATTTCAGCACAAGCTAAGGATGGTTCTGGAGAGCAAGGCTCTCAGCATCACGTCCTGCAGACCCGAGACTTCACATCACCAGACAAGGAAGAGAGTTATCACCACGGTTACTGCTGGTTCTTGTTTCATCCTAGACTCACTAGGAAAGTATTCTGAGACGTATACCTTCAAATACCTCCACTTAATGAAGATAATTCTCATGTTTCTTAAAACTTCTCACTAACAGAACTGAATTATAGTAGAAAGTGAAGGAGAAAGTGTGCTTGAATGGTTTCCAATTAAAATCCACATGATTGGTGACCTAAGATGGATATTAGTCATATTTTAGATGTAGTCTAACAACTTTAACACCACTGAGAATGGAGAATCTGTGTCTGGTGCCCAGCTCAGTGCTGAACCCCAGAGCAGTGGTGTCTCAGACAGCAGAGTCCACACTTGATAGCCCAGCCACCTCAAACATTTCAGGGGCTGAGTGTCTGAAGCACAGTCAGATCAGATCAGACAGAATCCTCAAATTCCTTAAGGCCATGCTCACAGCGTTCACAATACGACTTGCTTTCAAGACAGCAGGAGCTGTGGGACGTACAGCACCGCACCGGGGCTCCACCCAGAAGCCCTCTGACCCCACCCCACCCCAACCAGCACTGTCCTCTGCAAAGTCCTCGACTCTCACATTGGCTCCAGCCTAAGGGGACAGTCAATGACACACCACAGTCTTTGTGCCGCTGCTGCCCCCCCGTGCAGACACAGATGGTCCCAGAGCCAGGACTGTGGGATTACTGCAGACTTATGGCAAATGCACCGGTTACAGAGCACAGCATGCACACCTGTTACACGGATTTTGTTGACACTCATGATTTCACAGATCCCCCAGCTGGAGCCCGCAGCCAGTCCTGGCAGGTGGAGGTGAATGAGGGCTGAGGTTTGAATGAGTGGAGGGACTGTCTGTCAGGGCTCACGCTGACCACCACCAAGGCCCTGATTATCTCCTCTGACACCCGGATAACAGCCATCTCTGTGCAAGCAGCTCACCCATCAGCTGTGCCAACAGCACTTGGGGAGAACCATGCGGTTGAGGGGAAATGTTAGCAAAGGTTAAACAATTGCTCTTCAGAATCATCTGGTCCTTCGACCTTGCAGGTTGCAAAACCTCAGAAGATAACACAGGCCTAGAGGACAGGCAGCTGCAGGGAGCAGGGCAGGGGATCATAGGGGAGGAGCAGGTCTTTAGTCCTACACACAGATGGTGTCTCCATGCAGCCAGGACCTATGGGGAGTCCCTTTAAACCTACAGTGAGACCGCCACATACATTGTGAACTTTTACACGTGAAGTAAACCAGTGTAGGTATTTTCCTTTGAAAGGTCGAAGTCTGAGAAAGATTTAGGTCTGAGAAAAATTACATTTGCAGTAACATTAAATACCCACAATTTAAACCTTGGGAGCCATCTATTTGGGTGTGATTAAAGGCATTTTTTCAAAAGCTAACACTACTCAGAACATGCTATCAAAGGTCTGGATAGGAACATTTTTTGAAAAGATGAACTAGGAAAGAAAAATTATGTTATTTTATATTTTTGCTGAGAAACTCCAAGGAGATACCAAGACATGAGCAATGCACTGGGAACAGACGCACGTGTTTGCACACACACAGAGTTGTGTTTATGTTTGGTAAAGCCACAGGGGGTCACTTTGGGGAGCTCTGGCTTGGAGTTCTCACAACGTGAAGAATGGGGACAAGGCGTACCGGTCACACAATCGACGTTTCAGCTCAGAATTATTCTCTATACATTTTCATGGTTATAACAAATAAGACCCATGAGGCTCTCATATTTTAAATAAGTCACTGAAGATAACATATATAGCATACAGTTTACGTTTTTGAGGAGAATGATTGTACAACTTGTGCAATTGCTCAGATCAAAAACTCCAGGAAGGCAGTTAGTCAGATAGCCACTTGATGAATAGTTTTCATTGATCGAAAGTGTTTTTTGGGCCCTGAACGGTGAGAAGCAGAAAAAGTGTAGGATTTAAAAGCCTCTCTTAATAGTAAATTGTTTTAGGTTCTTGGATGAGCTTCATGGTAAACTACAACTGTATATTTTGCATGAAGTATAATTGCATATGGTGTTCTAATGACTATTTTAGTGTCACATGTGTTAGACAGCACTTCATTTACAGTATTATGATCTACAAATGGCTGGATTTCTCAGTGATATTGACGTGTATCGAGAACTTGACTCTCGCATATTTTTCGTACAATTACAAGCGCTGAATAGTTGGCACCTAAGCATGCTATTCATGAAATTTTAGCAACTTTCTTTTAAAAGTCATCAAAGGGTAACTTTTTAATAAATTTAATAATTTGAAACACTGAGAGTCCTTTGGATTGATAAATTTCTAAGATGGTATCAAAGTAAAAAATACTTAGCACATTTTACTAAATATAATATGCAAACACTTTAAAGTTTTTAAAATCAATCTTCTAGTTATTTCTATTATGCTACCCATAAAATGTGAGTAACTACCTTTAAGTTATATATACATACATAAACATATACTTATATAAAATATTGTATATTTTATATAAGTATATATGTGTATATGTGTATACCATATAAATATAAATATGTACATATATTTTATATATGTGTATATTTAAAAACCATTTTGTCTAACTCTATTCTTCAGAAGAAAATAAATAGTACAAAATATAGTACAAGCTTCTCAAATTATTTTAAATAAAATTTTTTTTAATCTAAACAGTTATTTTCCAGAAATAAATTAAGAGAATAAGCAGCCAATGGCTCCCAATAAGAATCTAAGGACAAATCCCCTCATCACCCCCAAATACAAATGGTTCACTATTCTAAACCCACGTCACGGGGAGACGGGGCCGCACTGCCCCTAGGATTCTGGGCTTCGTGTAAATACAGCGTGGTTTCCCTCAGTGAGATACCAACATTGTCTGAAACAGCTATCCGCAAAAGGAATGGCCTTTTCATTCACTCTGAGTGGCTAAAATACAGGTTTCTATCACTTGGAACTAAAACCAAAATCCAGTAGCTACTCCTGCGACTCCGGGGTGCACCTGAGAGGAGCAGAGGCCCTGAGTGCCCCCAGGGACCCCCAGCCCTCAAGGACCAGTCTGACCCTGGCACAGCCCTGTGACAGCCGGATGGGGCATCCTCTCCGCCAGGAGCCACCTGGATCTTAAGGGACCGACTGTCATGTATAGCGGCCGTGGGCAGCCCACCCAGCCCAGTGGCCCCGGCCTTCTGCCCGTACTTCTGAGATCTTGGACCCCCAGGGCATTTGTGGGCTGTTAGGGCCTTACTTTGCCAAGGTGGGTCATCACCAGTGGGTCTGGCCAGGACTGTGTCTGTGATCAGGTCCCAGCCTGTGGGAGAGCCCGGTGAGGGGCCGGGGCAGTCTTAGCACAGCTGCAGGCTCGGAACCCAGGCCGAAAGAAGCAGCCTTCCCTGTGGTCAGGATGGCACACCCCGGCCACTAAGGCTGCAGAGAGAAAGGAGAGAAAGGACACAAAGGACACAAAGCAGCCCCTCTCCGCCTGTCAGGGTGATGGGGCTGTTGACAGGATTCAGCACAGAGAAAACACCACCTTCATGGGGAACAACCACACATCCCTACCTTCCTGTGTGTGATTTCTTTCTTTATGCATATATATATATATATATATATATATATATATATATATATATATGCATTTTTTTTTTTTTGCTTTTGATCCCTCTTTTTTTATTGAAGTCTAGTTAATTTACAATGTTGTGTTAGATTCTGGTGTCCAACAAAGTGATTCAGTCATATGTATTATTTATCTTCTTTATCATATTCTTTTTCCTTACCTTATAGCTTATTACAAGACACTGAATATCCTTCCCTGTGCTGCACAGTAGAGCCTTGTTGCTTATCTGTTTTATATACAGTAGTATGTATCTGCTAATCCCAAGCTCCTAATTTACCCCTCCTGCCTTTTCCCCTTTGATAACCGTAAGTTTGTTTTCTATGTCTGTCAGTCTGTTTCTGTTTTTCACATATAAATATATCTTGTACACATTTAAAACAATAATTCACCTTTTCAAAGGAAGAATTCATTTTGTATTGTTGACATTGAAATGTCAAATACAAGTATGCTTATTAAAGATATCAAATAAATGTATGCTTCGTAAACTGTATTGTATCTCAGTACTAAAAGCACAAAGTATTTCTTATAATTTATTTTCTGTTATTTTCCACAAAATGTCATATTTTCTGCCCACTTCTCTTTAAAAGACAAGGCCATTCATATTTTGTAATTACTAAGCAAAGCTTATTTAATTTTCAATTTTCAGGAAAAGTGAATCCAAGATTATAAAGCTCTACAGCAGAAACATCATGGATAATAAAAACCAGATGAAAGTCAAGAGAGCTGTTGAAAGAAGGAATCACTGATTGGTATTTGTGACCAAGAAGTGTATTTTCTGTGAAATGGGACGTGTTATGAAGGTCTCAGTTCTGCCGACGTAAGGGTTGATTTGGTGAGGGATGCCCTCACCAGTGTTTTCATTCTGTTAACATCACAGCCAGTTACCAGCCCTGCTGGCCTGATCCTCGCCAAGGGGCTTCATCAGAGAGCCTCAGGCAGCAGCCAGCTTGATGGGGCCCCCCCAAATCACAGGTAAGAGGAAGTCTTGTGACCACCCCCCAACTCACAGGGGTGGCCATGACCTTGGTGGGCACTTCATGCCTCCATGAGGAAAGGGCTCAGAGTGTAATCTAGCCAGGTGATTGATAAGCCAATGTGCTGTTAGACTCAAAAAAATAACCTACAGGGATGGCAGAAGCCCTAGGAATTGCCAAATAATTATGTGGAAACAGAACTGTGTGAATTCTAAAAATCTTGGCTGGTGCCCAGCCCAGTCACAAGCTACGGGCCAAACACAACCCAGACAAGCCATTAAAAACACACAAATGTAATGATTTTGGTACTCATCTTGCACGCTTAGTTAAGAGTAAAAATCCAGCAGACCTCTCAGCCATTCAAACTCCCTGCCTCATATTTTGATGGCCGAGGAATCCATTTTTGTTTGTGTGTTGCCCAAGAAGAAAGAGATTCAAATCCCAATTTTCCTCTCATCCAATTTAGCTGTTGTGTGTGATCAAGGAGTGTGACTTTGTTTTCTTTTATATGTCAAGGGCTGTGAGAGCCAGCACCCAAAGACCCAGCCTGGTCGTGGACCAAGGGAAGGGAGACCCAGCCTCCTGGGCCAGCCCGATTCGGAAGCTGGCAGTGAAGGGACCTTGAGGGGGTTGAGAGAGCCTCCTAGGAGCTGTGGTCCAGGCAGGATCTCTATGGTGGGCAGCCTCGTTAGCTTCTGAGCTCACTGTGCTTGAGAAAGAGATGTTTATTTCTGGACTGGGGCTTCCCTAGTGGCAACTCGGGGTCCTGAGCCTCATGTTGGTCCACACCCCAAAACAGGACTTGGCAAATGTCCTGTGTAAAGGGCTGGACACAAAGTAGTTCAGGGCTCACAGGCCATGTGGCCTCTGTCACAGCTGCTCACTGTGGCCCCTGTGAAATGAAAGCTTCCCTGGACCCCTGCTGATGAGAGAGACGGCTGGTTCCAGTGACTCTCTGTGCTGAAGGTGGGGTTGAGGGGCAAGACTTGGCTTCAGGGACAGAGCCCACCTGCCCCACTCAGAATAATGATCCAGGGGAGGGTAAAGCTCAGTGGTAGAGCTCGTGCTTAGCATGCATGAGGTCCTGGGTTCAATCCCTGGTCCCGCCGTCAAAATAATAAATAAAAGCCCCTAATTACCTCCCTTCCCAAAAAAGAATAATTGATCTCAGTTCATCAGATCCTGGACAAGTTAAGTGTCTTGATTTTTACTTTGGAAAACATGCTCACCAGAATTACAGAAACATTTCCATAACAATCCTCATGTTTGTATTTTTTTTCCCATGAAGGAGAACTCCTGAATAAACTTAGAGGTAAGGAAAACATTGAGCACAGATTTGGAGAAATGGAAATTCTTAGCTTTAAAATTTTTTCCCACATGTATAACACCTCTTTTTCTTGTTCACGTTCCATCGCCCTACATCTGATGGGTCAAAATTTGTGACTAAAGAATGAGAGACCAAACTGATCTAAGTGGCGACGGTGCAGACCCTTCTGTGTGATCACTTTCGGGGTCACGGATACTGGTGGAAACCTCAGGGATTTGAGTTCCTACCACAGATTTGCTGAGGTCACAAAGCGCAGTGTTAGAGTTTTAGAAACACTGGCAGATTTGTCTCTAAAATAAGCCTGTGTCTGAACAAGTCCTGCATATGAGAAATTTCAGTCCAATGCTTCAGATGCAGAGCACCACCTCCCATACTGGCTGTGCGGGTGCAGAACAGGGCCACTCCTGCCGGCGAGAAAGCGTTTCTGGAAAGACCTTCCCCATCAGTTTCTCCCCTCCCTGTGCCTCTCCTTGCTTCCTTTTCTTGTTCCAGTCTTCTCCTCAGTCTCTCTTTCTGGACGTTTGATTATGGATTCTGCCAGCCCTTTACCAAACTCCAACTCAAGGAATTATGATTTATACTGAAAATCATCAGAGTTGATAAATAACAGTTTAAAAATCATGTTGAACGGGGGAAATTGAAGGAAAAAAATTATAAGATCCTACACACACACGCACAAAAATTCCTTTAATTCTTGCTGGGTATCCATCTGCAGGTATTTGATAGACAGGTGGATAGATTTTACAGATATTAATGTAGCTTTATCTGTATGTCTGTACATAGATAGCTGTAATGCGTGTATTTGCATGTGTGTGTATATACATTTTAAGACAAAAGTATTTGCTCTCCTTATCTGCATCCTAATCTTTGAGCTGGAGGCTGTTTTATTACTTTTTTAAACATAAGAAAAGTAAACCATTTAAAAAGCAAATAAATAAAACGTTTCCTGGGGTCAGCTGCTTCTCTCCCCTTGGAAGACCACAGCACCATCCATGTGCTGGTACTTATTCAATGCTTCTAGTTAGTGAAACGCTTCTGCTAATTCTGAATCTTCATTTACTGTAATTGTGGGCCTCAACACTCCCAGCAGGATTCCTTTGGAGAAGGTTTTAAACTCACTGTGAGTGTGCACATGGCGGCTGGAGGGATAACCTGTTTAACCCTCAGCCGGGAGGCTCATCACAGAAGCTGAGTTGTTGGTCTAAGTGCCCCACCTCCATCAGGAGGCAGGTCCTTGACAAGTTGAAGCAGCTTTCTTCCTACACAATAAATCCCCAACACTTGCATTTCAGTCCCAATGTTGCCATCCATCCTTCCAAAAATGACTGTGGGAGCTGATAGGTGTGTGACAGCTGCTTCCCTTTTACAGCCCGAGTCTAGGAGAAAACGAGCTTCCTGACCTTTGTCAAGCTCCGGGCCTGCTGACGGGGAAATGTGTTCATCTGCAGGACTTACAGGAATTTCCCGTTTCCATGACTACTGATATTCCCTTGTTCATGCCCTGGTATCTGGAGACATCTCAGATTTTCAGAGTTCATTTACAATTAAATGTGATGACCCATTTTGCCATTCTCCTCTGGCTTGGAAAAGATAATGCATCAAGTTGACTGGACCACTGTACACATGAGAGGAGTCCTTGAACAGGACGATGCATCTGGTCCAACCAGACTCCATCCGGCACGAGAAAAATGTCCTCCTGGAGGACACTGGTTGGGAGGCAGAGATCATTGAACAGGAAAGTTCTGGGGCAGAATGTGACTCAGAGCAGATCGGAGTCGGTGGTTTCACCAAGGTCTTCCCATCAAAAGCCAGGGGTGGGAGGGGAGAGGAGAGGGAGGATGAGGGGCAGCACTTGGGAGCAAGTCAGACTCCATATATAGATCGACCCCAATTTAAGAGAAACTAAATATATAAGTAAATACATAGAATGTGTATGTGGAAAAATGCCTGAAAGGCTATAAACCAAAACAATAGATGTGGTTGCCTCTTGATGGCAAGTTTATAGATGGTTTCCATTTTCTTCCTTGGCTTCTCTATTTTCTACATTTTCAACAACAAATACACTCATTGGATCACTTTCGTAAGAAAAAGTGTGAAAGGAATGTAAAAATCCCAACATGTAAAATGACACAGTCCTGGCAGCAACAACAATGACAAAAGACAAATCAGTTAAAAGGAAACAGACAATTCCAAACCTGGTTTCCCTGTGTGTAAGTGCTGCCTGCATAATTAATTAGCAATGCAAATCAGTCGAAGGGAAGTTTGTTCCTCAGCTATTTCAGATCAAATTGGTTACCTTCATGAAAATAAAAGTTAAATCCTTCCCTCACATCATACTCTGAAATAATGTCCTTGCAGATTAGAAATCAAGGGTGAAAAATAGTAATATGCAGAAAAAGAGAAAAATACCTGATGCGCAAGTAAATAGGGAAGAGTTTTAAACGCACAGTGTGGAAAAGAGTATGAAAGCAACAGGGTACCTCATGTAGCTGCAGTCAGTTTAAAATCCTTGCCACACACATCATCAGAAACATGTGGAGATTACAAAGGAAATAAGCACAAACTTTAGATGATAAAGTGTTACTATTTATATATATTTTTTAAAAGCTAGTACAAATCATTAGGATTAGAATAGCAAAATGTGTAAAAGACATGAACAAGAGACACAGGTGTAAGTGGTGGGAAACAGGGTGTTTCCCCGTCACCCTCCCTTCCTGTCCTAGTCCTACTTGTGCAGGGTAGGATGTTAATTTCTCACTGCAGGATTTTCTGATTCCCTGCAGCCACCTTGTAGATGGAGGCAGCTTGTAGTGAAGCCAGAGACAGTGTGTAGGAGTCCCCATAAGACTGTTTTTCTCTGGCCTGAAACACAAACAGCACTTTTGGCTGTTTACAAAATTCTGCCAAAAATCCTGTTTACAAAATCCTTGGTTTGGTTTTTTTTCCCTTGATTTTCCTGATAATACTGCTTTATTGCTCCTATTTTTATTTTGCTTGCATGTTGCTTTTAAGAGGTCTGATGCACAGTTAACTCTCTTGCCCTTGGAAAGTGTTTGATCTTTCTGCTTTGAAGCTCCAGGGAAAGTTTTGTCTTCAAAATCTGAGAGTTTTAACAGGATATGTCTCTAAGAACATCATTCTGGGTCAATTATGCCAGGCACCTGGTGGACCTGTCCATCTTCAGTTTATTTCTGGAATGTTCTATTACAGCTGGACAGATGAATCCTGCTCCTTTGTTTGGGTTTTGTTCTTCAGTAGCCCCTTTCTCCATTTCAGCCTATTCCTCTCTGACACTTTTTACTTTTTGCCTCATTTTATTTTTTGTTTGCTTTTCTGCCTTCCTTCACTGTCTCATTACATTTTTATTTGAATGTTCTTTCCCATTATCTAGTAATTTAGCCTTCATTTCTGAGACTAAATTACTGAATTTGTGTTTTTCTTTTATTTGTTGAGTCCAATCAACAATTTTTACTTTCTTCTGTTACTGATCCATTTTTGTTTTTAATGTTTGCTGTTCTAATTCATTAAAAAAAATCACAACATGTTTTTGAGCCTATTTTGTTGATCTTGGAGTAATTGAGTTACACTTTTTTCTTTTTGAAGAGAGGAAATTGGAAGAGGGACTTTTAATTACCTGCAATGTGCTGATTTTCAGTCTGTCCCTCTGCTAGCAGATCTGTATGGATGAGGACCAATGGGCGCTGCTCACAGATCCTCTACTAGCAGATCTGTATGGATGAGGACTGATGGGCACTGCTTCCAGGTGTGTTTCCTGTGGACAGGTATCTGTTCATTGTGTTGAGAGTCCTGTTTCTGGAAGTTCTTCCCAGTGGGCAGCAAAAGATGTGAGTGATGTGGGGAGCCGGTCTGTGGATCACCTGTGCCCCCGTGTTTCCAGGGTCCCAGGAGTCTCCCGCCCCTCCTCACCAAAGGCGGGTCCTCACCACCTACCTTCCTCTCTACCTCAGCGCCTTCCCATCCTGCTCCCTGCAGTACTCAGTCCTTCTCCGTAGTGTTTGGACCCCCTAGGACCCTTTCTGCATTTCTTTCTTTCTCTGGAATCTTGGGGGTATTTTTAGTTCCATCCATGGGAAAGACCTTTACCCAAAAAAGTCCCTTGTCTCCTTTGGGACGGTTTTTCAGGACTTCTGTCTGCCAGGGCTTGCCAGGCGAGCTCAGGGAGGACTCTTTCTAGATGATGCACTACAGGAAATTTGAAGAGTGGAATAGTTTTTTTTCTAAGGATACTGTGTGATCCATTTGTTTTTCTTATGATCTGTATACACTTCAGAACCACTATGACTTCACTCTGATGTGCCCTGAAAACTAAATTCTGAGCCTAACTTTACTCTAAGAGTTTTATCAACAGACCTAATGTGACTGCCTCAGGAGAGTGAAGTTCCCCCAAAGTGAAATTAAGAAAAACACAGAAGGACAATACTTTAAGAAAGGTCATCTGATTTGGTATTATAATCACTAGTACATAAACCATGTAAACATTTTGTTGATCTCAATATAACTAGTGATTTAACAGAAATGAAAGTAAGAAAAATGAATTTATGACAAGAATAAATAACACCTTATTATATTTATGAGTTTAGTAGTAATTTATGAGTCATACATGTCTTTATTTTATTATCCTACTAAGGATCTCTGGACAATCAAGCTGCCCAGTGAAAAGTAGAACCAGCCATCTTTCATGTTGTGCCTACTTTAACTTTCTAAGAATCATGATTTTATATATGCATTGTTTATATACAAGTATATTCCTCAAGGTACTAGGATAAAGGCTATTTATGGGACAAAAAACTGGGTACAGGTATAATTCCTAAGGTGTAGAACGTGAAACACTTGCAACTTGATCTGTGCTCTGCAAATGTAATGGGGATTTAAGTTCAGAGCAAGCATGTAATTTAGTGCCCAAACCAGATGCTTCTGGGAACGAAGTGTGATTAACAGTGACATTAAAGTCATGTAAACTGGGATTATCACTATCCTGACTGATTTACCAGGCTTGTTTCCCATCAGGACGAACCTCTCCATTCCCAGAATCTCGGCACGGAGGCCCTTGGGTGCCTCGAGACCCCCGCTTTCCTGCGCCTTACCCGCCTTTCCCCACGCAACCGTTGTTGGGCGGGGCGGTGCGCACGCTCCCCAGGTCGTGCCTGCCAAGCGGGCTCGGCGACCAGCGTGAATGCGCGTGCCGAGGTGACGGGTCCGAGGCCAAGCGCTCCCGCCGGCGCGAGCCCCGCCCCTCTCCTCTCCGGAGGCCTCGCGCTGGTCACCGCTTCTGTGCGCCGCCCGCGGTGCCTCCCCGCCCGCCCAGCGCGCAGGCGCCAGCCATAAAGCTGGCGGGGCAAGGAGCCCCCGTTGGTCAGAGCTGAGGCAGCGGCCAGAATCCATGTGCCGGCTGACTGACGTGCGGTTGGGCATTGTTCCTGGGCATCTGCTGCTCGGAGCGCCCGAGGATGTCTCCAATGAGGAAGGTGCGAGCCACCGGGCCAAAGCCACGCGGGGACCGGCGCGGGACGTGGGAGCCATTGGGGTTGGGGGGACGAGTGCTGCGCATCGAGACAGACAGCTGGGGCGCCTGGAGGGCGGCTGGGGGCGAGGCAGGGACGCAGGGGCAGCCTTGCGCGGGGCTCGGGCACCCGAGGCTCCCAGGGGTATGGGAGCGAGCACCAAGCCGTGCGTCGCGGAGAGGTCACATCCTCAGCTTGGCCTCGCGAGCCGTGGTGGGGCGGGGGAAGAAACCCGGGAGGAAGCGCCGGCTGCCTAGGGGCTGCGCGCTGAGCTCATGTTAGGCACCAGGAAGGGATGAGGGCAGCAGGTGCTCGGCGAATTTGGCCGTCAACTTTTCAGTGTGCCAGGCCAGGGTTCTTCACCGCTGCCACCGCTCTAACCTGCTCGAGCTTTTTGCAGTCTCGGGCCTTATGGCTGGCGTCTGCGCACTGCGCGCCACTGGAGGCACTGCGCACGGCATCCTCGGGCGCCTCGAGACCCCCGCTTTCCCGTGCCTTACCCGCCGTTCCCCACGCATCAGTTGGTGGGCCGGGGGGTGCGCGCGCTTCCCAAGTCGTGGCTGCCAATAAGGCTGGGCGGCCAGCATGACTGCGCGTGCCGGGGTGACGGGTCCGTGGCTTGGCGCTACCGCGGGCGCGAGCCCCGCCCCTCTCCTCTCCGGAGGCCTCGCGCCGGTCACCGTTGCTGTGGGCCGCCCACGGTGCCTCCCTGCGCGCCGAGTGCGCAGGCGCCAGCCATAAAGACAGCCGGGGCAAGGAGCCCCCGTTGGTCAGAGCAGCGGCAGCGGCGAGGATCCCTGGGCCGGCTGACTGACGTGCAGTTGGGCCTTGTTCCTGGGCACCTGCTGCTCGGAGCGTCTGAGGATGTCTCCGGTGAGGAAGGTGCGAGCCACCGGGACAAAGCCACGCGGGGACCGTTGCTGGACGTGGGAGCCATTGGGGTTGGGGGGACGAGTGCTGTGCAGCGAGACAGACAGCTGGGGCGCCTGGAGGGCGGCTGGGGGCGGAGCAGGGACCCAGGGGCAGCCTTGCGCGAGGCCCCGGCACCCGAGGCTCCCAGGGGTATGGGACCGAGCAACAAGCGGTGCGTCACGGAGAGATCACATCCTCAGCTTGGCCTCGCGAGCTGGGGTGGGGGTGGGGGGGAAGAAACCCGGGAGGAAGCGCCGGCTGCCGAGGGGCTGCGCGCTGCGCTCAGGTTAGGCACCGCGAAGGGATGAGGGCAGCAGGTGGTAGGCGACTTTGGCCATCAGCTTTTCAGTCTGCCAGGCCAGGGGTCTTCACCGCTGCCGCCGCTCTGACCTGCTCGAGCTTTTTGCACTCTGTGGCCTTAAGGCTGGCGCCTGCGCACTGCGCGCCACCGGAGGCACCACGAACAGGGGGCCTCGGGCCCGCGGCGGCATCCTCGGGAGCCTCGAGACCCCCCCGCTTTCCCGCGCCTTACCCGCCTTTCCCCACGCAACCGTTGGTGGGCCAGGGGGTGCGCGCGCTCCACAGGTCGTGCCTGCCAAGCGGGCTTGGCGGACAGCGTGAATGCTCATGCCAGGGTGACGGGTTCCAGGACTGGCGCTCCGGCCGGCGTGAGCCCCGCGCCTCTCCTCTCCGGAGGCGCAGCGCCGGTCACTGCTTCTGTGGGCCGCCCGCGGTGCCTCCCCTCCCGCCCAGTGTGCAGGCGCCAGCCATAAAGCCGGCCGGGGCAAGGAGCCCCCGTTGGTCAGAGATGTGGCAGCGGCGAGAATCCCTGGGCCGGCTGACTGACGTGCGGTTGGGCCTTCTTCCTGGGAACCTGCTCCTCGGATCGGCCGAGGATGTCTCCGGTGAGGAAGGTGCGAGCCACTGGCCAAAGCCACGCAGGGACCGGCGCGGGACGTGGGAGCCACTGGTGTTGGGGGGACGAGTGCTGTGCAGCGAGACAGACAGCTGGGGCGCCTGGAGGTGGGGCAGGGTCCCAGGGGCAGCCTTGCGCGTGGCTCGGGCACCTGAAGCTCCCAGGGTTATGGGAGCGGGCACTAAGCCGTGCATCGCGGAGAGGTCAAATCCTCAGCTTGGCCTCGCGAGCTGGGGGGGGGGGGGGGGGGAAGAAACCCGGGAGGAAGCGCCGGCTGCCGAGGGGCTGCACGCTGCGCTCAGGTTAGGCACCGCGAAGGGATGAGGGCAGCAGGCGCTCGGCGACTTTGGCCGTCACCTTTTCAGTGTGCCAGGCCAGGGTTCTTCACCGCTGCCACCGCTTTAACCTGCTCGAGCTTTTTGCACTCTGGGGCCTTATGGCTGACGTCTGCGCACTGCGCGCCACTGGAGGCACCTAGCACGGTGGGCGGCGGGCACGCGGCGGCATCCTCGGGCGGCTCGAGACACCCGCTTTCCCGCGCCTTACCCGCCGTTCCCCATGCAACAGTTGGTGGGCCGGGGGTGCGCGCGCTTCCCAAATCATGGCTGCCAATAAGGCTGGGCGACCAGCGTGAATGCGCGTGCTGGGGTGACGGGTCCGAGGCCTGGCGCTTCCGCTGGCGTGAGCCCCGCCCCTCTCCAGTCCGGGGGGCCTCGCGCTGGTCAGCGCTTCTGTGTGCCGCCCGCGGTGCCTCCCCCGCGCGCCCAGCACGCAGGCGCCAGCCATAAAGCCGGCCGGGGCATGGAGCCCCCATTGGTCAGAGCTGAGGCAGCGGCCAGAATCCCTGTGCCGGCTGACTGACGAGCGATTGGTCATTGTTCCTGGGCATCTGCTGCTCGTAGCGCCCTAGGATGTCTTCGGTGAGGAAGGTGCGAGCCACCGGTACAAAGCCATGCGGGGACCGGCGCGGGACCTGGGAGCCATTGGGTTGGGGGGACGAGTGCTGTGCAGTGAGACAGACAGCTGGGGCGCCTGGAGGGCGGCTGGGGGCGGGGCAGGGATGCAGGGGCAGCCTTGCGCGAGCCCTGGCACCCGAGGCTCCCAGGGGTATGGGAGCGAGCACCAAGCCGTGCGTCCCGGAGAGGTCACATTCTCAGCCTGGCCTCGCGAGCTGGGGTTGGGGGGGCGAGGAAACCTGGGAGGAAGCGCTGGCTGCCGTGGGGCTGCGCGCTGCACTCAGGTTAGGCACCGCGAAGGGATGAGGGCAGCAGGTGCTAGGCGACTTTGACCGTCACCTTTTCAGTCCGCCAGGCCAGGGGGCTACATGTGCATTTCACTCTGATTCTCATGCACACAGAGCTTTAGAAGTGCTGATTTAACCCCTGACGCAGCCCACACTGGACCTTGCACAACAGCGGTGAGGAGGCCAGGCCAAGCAGTAACGGCTGTGTCAGGGACAGGGTCTGTACCAAGGTCCTGTGCCCACTCCTGCCCTTTTACTTTACCCGAGCCCTGCCTGCACAGGATGCTGCCATTAAAATAGGCGCTTGCAGGAGACAGGAGGACCCAGGGACCCCTGCAGGCTGCTCAGCAGGGTGAGGAAGGGTGGCACAGGAAAGGAAGGAAGGCATTTCCTGGACGCCAAAACCACACCGTGTCTAGGTGTTGCTTCCCCCCCATTTAGCCCATAGCTTTGCCAATGTGACGAGTCTTTGCTGACCTCTTTCCCTTTTGCATTTTGCCCCATATCAAAATGCCAGCATCTAAACCTTTTCTCCATGAAAATTATAAATGTTGTGTTGTCAGGAACTGAATGTGCCTGTTTTCTGACAGTTTTTGGCAGTTCCCGGCTTTTATGGTGTAGTCATGGTGGAACCTGAGTCATCTAAAGATGGTGACAGTGCCAAGGAGCTGAAAAGGAGCTGCACACAAGCCAGACTGCAGGAGCTGGGGCCCAGCCACTGCCGGGCACCATGGGCCACTGGCCCTCCTGGGGACAGGAGAGCCACCCTGGTCCTAACAGGGTTGATGCGAATTGCTCCAAGCCTTGCAGTGCTTATAAATTCTTCCTGTAGCAGATGTGCTTAGAGACAGCCCAGAGTATGGAGTGTCTTCCCACATAGTTGTTTCTCAGAGATCCAAGGGGTGACACCTAACTTCCACGTGTACCAGAATTCTTTTCTCCCTTTTGTTTTTAAAGCTGAGAAACCACATTTTCTTGGACATAAACCTTACTTTTTGTCTCAAAGAAAAAAGTTTTCTTTTGTGCCTATTTATAGACATTAAACAACTACCTGTGTGTGTGAGTGAGCGTGCATGCACACTCACCTTTTCTCTAAAATTTTTACTCATAGTCTGGAGGACAATGACTGATTTTTTTCCACCTCACATAACTGCTATGAATTTCTCCACGCAAGGATGGGCCTGTTTGTACACAGTGGGCACCGTTGGTGGAGCGTTAATGTAAACAGCCCCAGAAACTCGGTGGGCCAGGCGCCCTATGTTCTCTTCAGGGAGCAGGGATGCCGGGGCTGGGGCCAGGTTGGGCTGACCACACTCGGCCTGCCCTGGGTTTGAGATGTTTGCCAGGGCAGCAAGGAGCACCATTGTGATGGTCTGGGAGGGATGGAGCTACCAAATTCCAGCTCAATTTAGATCCTTCCCTCTGCTGGGCTCCGGGGTGTGCCCAGTGCAGATTGCTAAACTCCAGAGTTGGGACAAATTTCAGAGGAGGTTGGAGGCCACATCCCCTAGTGCCTGCGAATTTCTTTGGGAGCCCACAGTCCCTGGGCACAGGCTGCCAAGATGCTGGGTCCCCGGATGGTGACCTCTGCGCCACCTTTTCTGCTTATGGAGCTCAGAGCTGGCCGCTGCCCTCGGGTAGGAGCACGTGGGGTTGGGGGGCACGAGAGGTGATCCCCAGCCAGACCCTGGCCAGGAGGTTTGATCGTCTGTCGCTTGATCTCAGTGTTCCATGGAACAGTTACTTTCTCCACCGAGGAGGTTGCTGAAAGGTCTCTGCCCATAACTGCTTTCTAAAGACGGTAGTTATACTTTTAGTCCATGTTGCCTCTGCGTTTTTCTCAGCTTTTTCCTCCCAAATAACGTGCCTTTTTCTTTGGAAGACTTTTTCCCCCCTAAACGAGATATCCCGACTTTGGCGTTGGCAAGGTGTGGCCGAGGTGACTGAAGCATGGGTTCAGGTACAGACTTTGTAGGAAGGTAACTCGTGAGGCACCCAAGTGATAGAAAGCCCCTGCAACCCCCCTGGCCCCCCACCTCCGCAAAGGCTTTTGCTCTTGAGCCCTAACCCCTAGCTCTGGCAGAGAAAGTGCTGTTTTAGCAGTTCTTATGCTCCGTACCTGGTAAAGTCACCAAGGATAGTTGAATTTCAGATGGTATACTTTAATCAGTGGTGTTGGTTAAATGATGTTTTCTTGAGTAGATGCCAAAGCATGAAGATTTGAATAAGAAACAGGCAAAATGTGTGTGTGTGTTTAAGCCAAGAAAAAAAAAGCCATGCTGGGATGAGATCTTCTGTAAAGGAATTTAGAGGCTTATACTTTGGCAGTAACTTCTGCATGTCCCAGGGTAAGCTGTCCTGTGCTCTTTGTAGTTTATAAAATGGAAATCATAACACAGGCCATCCTCTAGTGGTGCATGAATTACTGCATTAAAATTGATTTATGAGACTGTACAGCATGATAAATACAACTAACACTGCTGTATGTCATATATAAAAGTTAAGAGTAAATCCTTGGAGTTTTGATCATAAGGAAAAACTACGTTTTTTCTATTTCTTTAATTTTGTATCTAAATGAGATTATGGATATTCAATAAACTTAGGATAATCATGATGTTATGTAAGAGCCTTCTCTGTACACTTTAAACTTACATGGTGCTGTATGTCAATTATATCAATAAAGCTGGATAAAAATTGATTATGGGTGTTACTGTCATAATAGCGTGTCAGTGCCATTGCTAAATGGAGCAGTGGGGCAACAGTAATTGGAACAGTTGCAGTTGGCACAGTACAGGGAGACTGTCTCACTATCTGTGAGAGTTGAGGATCTTGAAAGAACAGAGATGTGCAGCTAAGAAACTTTGTTTTCCCCTCCTTTAGGCCCAAGTTTCTGCTGACAGCTCCAGGGATCATCAGGCCTGGAAGAAATGTGACTATTGGGGTGGAGCTTCTGGAACACAGCCCCTCACAGATCACTGTGAAGGTGGAGCTGGTCAAGATGTTGGCCAACCTCACCGTCTCTGTGCTGGAAGCAGAAGGAGTCTTTGAAAAAGGTAAGATAAACAGCAGTCTTGCCCTTCTGCAGTAGTAACTGGAGTATGTTGATAAAGCTGTGTGCTAGGTGAGTTAATGGAGAAGCCCTACATTTTCAGTAGCTTACATGATACATTTTTTTTTTATATGAGAAAGGCTTTATTTATCTACCTCACAATTCTTAAAAGAGAAAGTTGGTAAACAGTAACATCTTGATTAATTGTGCTCTTCATTTTTCCTAGTTTATTTTTCTTTCCCTGCATTTTTAAGAGATGGCACCGTAGAACCAAAAACTTACTTCTTTAACTTAAAAAATATTCTTCACACTGTAAACATCTACCACTTAAGAAGTTACTTTGAAAGAACTCTGGACAAGCAAACAGAACCCACTTACTTCCCACTGCATAATACACTTTAATCCTTACGCATGTGAGTCCAAAATGGTGTTCCTGAGATGCTCTTCCAGTTGGAGATTCTGAGACCCAGGTTCCTTCCATTTTGTGGCTCCATCATCATTAATATGTGGTTTCCAACACTGCAGTGGAAGAGCATGGAATTTCTCCCTTGGGAGTTTTTAATAGGGCAGGCCTGGATGTGGTCATACCACTCCTTTTCTGATGGCCACATTTAGCTGCACAGGAGGCTGGGAACGTGGACCAGTGTGTGCCCAGAAGAGGAGATGGGTCTCGTTAACAGTCTGACACAAAACCATACTTATGTATGGTTTACACAAACCATGTATAACCATATTTCTTTATTGAGTGCAGAGGATTTTACTAAGTAGTCCTGTGGGAAGGAAAAGATGAGCTGTAGTTAAAAATCTAGTTTTATGGATTTTTTTTTCAGTTTTTTAAGTAGAAGGAAAAAGGACAGATAACGTAAAAGTGGGAACCATTGGTAAAAGAACCCACATCTCTTGTTTTAAGTTTTTTTCTAACCAGGCCCAGGATTAAATTGGGTCGAGGAATGTCTTCTTTTTCAATACTAAGGGAAAAATAATTTGAGGAGGGGACGATAAACAGTTAAAATATGTAAACATTTTCTTTTGATTAAAATGAACTTTGTTTTTTAATTGAAAGAATAGTCTATACTCAGTGCTCACAACCTGATAAACACTGGGAAATAAAGGAAATAAACCAAAATCACCTGCAATCCTACCACCCAACTATAAACTGTTAACCAGATGCATATTTAGATGTTTAGTCAGAGGCCAAAAATTGAGGCATAAATTCCTATCGTGTTAAGAATTATCTTTTAAAAACATCATGTAAGGGTATGAAATGAAGGATGGATGGGATTCCACAGTACTTCATTATAAATGTTTATCGTTTACCAGCACAGAGAAATTAACTCCATCATGAGAAGAGATAAAATCAAAGTATATCTACATCCAGGGTTCTTTCTGCACTGCGAAGTTGAATGGGTTAGTTTGGGATAGGAGTCAGGAAAAGCTGATAAGTGCAGGTGCCAGACCACTTTGTCTTTCATAGGTATGATGTCAGGAAAGTGGGAGGCCTTGTTTCCCTGGAGAGGAAATGTAGTTAGTGCTTAAGATCTGAGACTGAGTCTTAGTATTAGCTGTGTGATCTTGGGCAGGTTACTTTACTTCTCTGAGCCTCTGTAAAATGGGGATGAGGTACTTCCCAGGGTTGTTACGAAGTTACAATCAGTACTAGTACCTACTGGGCACGCAGTAAACAATAGCTGTTAATATTGTAAGTAGTAGTAACGTCAAAGAAGATGCCAGAAGTATCGTTTCCACCTTATGTGGGGGTGGATCTGTACTTTTATTATTGAACTGTTTATTCTGAAAATGAATGAGTTTTGCTTTTATAATAATAGCTAAGAAAATGTTGAAATACTAAGTCACAGCAGACAACACTTAAGGTAGTTCCACATTCATTGTTCATTAAGAATGATCACTTTGGCTCTAGTAGTGTGGCAGTTTTCCTCCAGGGCAGAGGTCCAGAATAACAAGGATGATTTTGATAGATATTTGGGCTTTGCTTGTGCATTTGCACACCCTTATTCTAGAATTTCTCCTACATTGTCTCTTCTGCAGTCTCCTTTATCAGTCTCTTTTCTTTTTTTCTATAAACAAATAGTATGAACACTGGGGTGCATGTTATTGTGACTTGGTTTTTAAACTTTATTCTTAGATTTTCCCTTTGGGAGGAAAGTTGGTCATATGCTTTTGGGAAGGCTAAAGTGCTCAAGACTGGGTCGGACAACCCTATCCTGGGAGCAGGCTGGATCTTTGAAAAAGAGAAAGAAAATGTGCTACTTTCAGGGGCTGTTTTGGACTCAGTTGACACACTTTTATTGAAAACACTATTGCCCGGAGCACTCTCCCTCTTTCAAAAGAGAATGTTAACTTTGCTATCAGAGGCTGTGAGTCATTGTTATCAGAGCAGATGCTTCCTGTAAGGTTAGGGCTGAAGGATCAAGATATTTCTCCCTCCTTGCCTTCACATCGTTTGCTTTATCTGATTTCTCCAGTTGTAACAATATGTAGATAAAGGAGGACTTTCTAAATCAATGGGGTCTGGATCTTCCTAGGATTCATTTTTTTCCCCTGCCACATAAACACAAATAAATACATGATAGGTATCATTATTTCATCATTATCTTGTGAGGGCCTCCAAGAACTTCCTGCCAAGAAAAGATTGGTTTTAACATAGATTTATCTTCTAGCAGAACTGGGTAATGAAGGGGACTGTTTCTGAGGGCTATTTCTAGCAGTTCTAGTCTTAGACATTTCTGGGGCAGGGCAGTGTTTCACCATAACCATATTGCATTTCTATCTTAGTTTGTGTCAGAAATAGTAACAACTAAAGGATTTGAATTGCAGGACGACACCAACTTGAAAAAAGTCAAGTACTTGAAGTCGACCTTTTAATAAGGATGCATGGGGCAAGGAAGGGGGCCTTAAGCTGGATCTCTCTGCACATCCTTCGAGTCACTCCCTGAATCCAGCAAGAATTAGGCATGAGTGGGGCCTCTCTGCCTCTACGTTAGTTTTGAAGTGTGGCTTCTGTTTCTGGCTCTCTCTCCTGGGTCTGTGATGGACACAGTCATGTGTCAGAACAGTAGGACTCAGGCATGCAGTCCAGTCCCTTTCAGTTTCTCTCAAGTGAGAAACTGCTCAAAGCTTTGACTCTATGAAGAGCAACATTAAAAAATTATTTCTATGAATGGGATTTCCTTCACTTCAAATCTGAGTAGTGTTTTAAATTGCTGAAATGCTTGCCTTTCAATTTGTCATCAGTCTACTAGATTTATTTGGGTTGGAGACTTAAAGCTGTTTTTTCACTTTCTTCCTTGCTTGGTGTCACTTAGATAAAACTAAATCCATCCCCTGCACAGACACACACATATTTGGTCTTTAGTCTTTGTGAGTGTTGGGAGGTAAGATGGTGTGTCAGGCCATGATAAAAGGAAGCACAGTGTTTCCTCCGGTTGCTGGGCTGACACAATAGTCAACCCTGATGACTGATTTATCCTGAAGTCATGAAAATCAGGGACTCTCAATAATCAAGGGTCCCGGTTGGTTGGGGCGGAGCCCCCTGCAGTTCATTCCACGGTGGGACGTTGTGGGGATGCTGTGCTGTGCTGTCCAGGTACTGCCCATCGGGGATGAAGACTTGTTCCCTGAAGCTGCTGGGAGTACTGCCCTTTGAGCCAGCCCCTTCGGGGACTGCACCAGCTAGAGTCACCCTGTCCCAGAGGCACCCCCTCCTCAACTCAGGACAACTCTCAGGAGTCAGTGCTGCTTCTGAGTGCCTCACAGACCTGTCCTGAGCCTGCATTGTGGCCCCTCCTCCCTCTCCCTAGTCCTGCCTCCTTTTAGTCCCTTCCCTTCTCCAGATGCTGGTCCCGGGCACAGTCCCTGCAAAGCCTCTTGCACTTTTTTTTTTTAGGACATCTAATACTATATTTTTTCATACTAATGAATCAAAGGGGAAATTATTTGATCATGAGAGGTTTCCAAAAACCATAATATCCTGATTTTTTAAAAAATTCAATAAAATTAATAGCATACACATATATAAAAACCAATAACTTGTATTCTGCTTATTGGTGTAACTAAGCATTCTGATTAAAGACTCACACAGTATAAACATGCTAAATAAAATAGCTAAAAAGTAAAAGGCATTAATATTCTAAATGAGAAAGCACTTTTCCTATTATCTATGGATATTGTCATTGCATTCCTCAAAAAAAAAAAAAACAAGAAAATCAACTGAAAAGCAATTGGAAATAATAAACAAATTCAATAAAGTGATCATGTATTAAAAAATGCAGGAAATCTGTATAAAACCTCTTGTAGTTTAATCAACTATCTCAGAGTCTGCTTCCCAGGGAACCCAGCCCTAGATAGACAGTGGTTGTGATGCAACTTTCCTTTGAGGATGAGTTATTCTGATCTTGATCTTGAAATTAACTTCACACTGTGTAGTGTGAAGAACTGACAGAAGAGTTGGGAAATTTTCTAGTTTTTATTTACTTTTTGGAAGTTCTTGTATATCACAAATTATCTTAAAATTAGTTCCACTGCTGCAGTGCTTGTGTGTAACTGTAAGGGATGGGAGAAACATTAAGGAAGAAGAATCCGTAGGTTGTGGTGATGACTAATAGAGCTGAGGAGAGAAAGGAGACCAAGAGAACTGAGATTTTGAACCTCTGTGGCTGAGGGAATAGGACTGTTAAGATGCTGCCAAGTCCAAACTCGTTCTGCTCGCTGCACAACAGGCCAGTAAATCAGGAGACAAGATGTTGGGGCAAGGAATAGCGACTTTATTTGGAAAGCCGGCAGACTGAGAGGATGGCAGACTAATGTCCACTTCCCCAAGTCAGACTTCAGGCTGCTTTTACACCTAAGAGAGGGGGGTGTGGTTGGTTGGTACAAACTTCTTGGTTTAGGAATCCTTTGTTCGTGTAAACCTCCAACAAAACGAAAGTTAAGTTTCTATTCTGCAACTTGTTATCTTTACATAGTACAAAAGTATCAATATCCTTAAAAGTCAGAGCCTTGAGAGTAGGCTCTCCTGTATATTTCAGGCTAAAGGCAACATTCCTTTACAGAAGGTGCAGAACCAGCAAGACTAAGCCTAGAAAACAGGGCACAGGGTTAAAGCCAAAAGAACAGACCTCATGTGGAGTCAGATTGTTCTTCTCTATTACAAAGATAAACAAAGTGGCTACCCAGGCTCCCAATGCCAGTTTCTGTCCCCTATATTGAACTGTTTAAGTGTTTCAGCCCAAATATTTTGCAAGATCTGCCTGCAGAGTACCGTGCCTCTTTTCAACAAATACTTTTACAAGACAGAACTTGTCAATAGTCTCTATTTATGGTACTTTTGGGGTTTCACCCACTTCAGTTGCTGCAACATCTCTGGGGCTTCTCAATTTCACTTCAGTTCACCATAGAATACACCTCTCCCATTAAAAACAAGAACTTAATGCACAGAAGTTTCTTCCCACAAAAGGAGATATTCCCTAAGCATGATTTACACGCTTCCTGAGTTAAATCTTGTGCAAATTATACCCACTTCATATTAATACTGTGCTAAATCAAAAAAGATTCGTGACAAATGCTAGACACAGAATGCTGGGGTAACTGTGACCTGTACCCTCCCGGCGACGCTCACCTGTCTAAAGGGACTTTGTGATCTGGTCCAGCCTCATCTCCACTGCCCCTCCCTCCTCTGGTCTTGTCTCATCCAGCTCCTTGCTTTAGTAGACTCATGCTGACCCCCCTCTGCTTGCACTTGCTGTATCTATCTGCTCAGCTGTCCCTCCCTCAGCTTTCCAAGGCACTCTGTCCAGTGGCCTATGATTTCAGAGTCCTACTCTTTGCTTCCTGTGGGGACAGTTATTAGAAAAACTGATCTGCACTGAGTGGTTAGTGATTTTGATGCATTGCTTGTCTCCTCCTAAAAACATATTTGTGTTTCACTGAGGTCCATTGGGGCACTGGTCACAGTGGGGGTGCCCACATCTGAGAGTGCATAAGACCATTTATAAGAGTGTAGGTGGAAAAGATACTTTTATTTCTTTTATTGAGAAAAACTAAAAAAATAAAATATTGAATACTTTGGTTGAGAAAGTGCATGTATATTTTTATAAAATATATCTTAGATTTATATATAAACATTTTATATATTATACAGAAATTATGACATATTTAAATATACATTAATATATTATATAAATTATGTATTTATAACATTACATGATATATGAAACTATATATTTATGTGTTACATACTTACATATATTTTATAAATCTAACTTGACCGGGGAAATGGGTACTAAGTATTTTATTGATATAGTGCTCTGTCATTGAACACTGCTGTAGAGGCACACTGATGTGCCAGTGGGTGACTCTGCAAGCTTTCTGGCACTGTGATGACTTACGTTTATCGAGTATTTCTTATGTGCCAGGCACTGTTCTGTACCCTTTACAGGCATTGGCATACTTACTCCTTACAACCACCTGGTGAGATGGTTGCAATTATTAGCACCCTCATTTTATGGATGATGAAAGAACCTGGAGGGTCAGGTAACATTGTAAAGGACAGGACTCGTATGTAGCTGGCTCAGGAGGGAACTGATGTGGTCTGATTGCAGAGGCTACTTGCTTAACCCTGCTCCATGCTGTTCCTGTCTGTTCCCTCGGGGTAGACACATGTGGCCTCCAGGAGAGAGGGACCATGTGTGTCCCATTCACTGTGGTGAAATAAATGTTTCTCGAATGAATGAAGGAATTGAGGGCCTGTCACCATCTCTGAATTCATATCACTTAAATAAGAGCTTTGGATGAGTACTCTTTTATTTTGAACTTGAAACAATTTTCCCCTTGCAATAAATAGATTTGATGAGGAATTGGCATGGGCTAAATTAGCAGTCTTTTTTTAGGAACTTACATGAAAAAAAGTCTGCATCATTCTAGTACTAATGGGTCAAGTACGAGTCCCAGCTCTCCCCGACGTGACTAGTGCCTCCCTCTCTTCCCTGTGTCCTGAGTGTGTGAGAGCACAGGAAATGGACCTCAGCTTGCTTCTGTGCACTGTAGGAAGTGTCCCTCAGACAATGGACAAGCTTAAACAGCAGCAGGAGCAGCAGCAGCACAGACAGCAAAAATAAAAATGGAAAGCAGAAGCAGAACTTAACTGATTTTGGGGGGCTTCACCCACTGACAGCCTTTCAAATCTTAGTTCTTGGCACTAGAATCTGTAACAACTCTCAGGTATTTTGGGCTTTAGGAAAATTGTTTTGGTTTGACCAAATAAACTTGTGGTTTTGTAAGTTTATGATTCCCTTTGCATCTGAAAGAGGATTGAGTCTTAGGAGTGTTGTATTATATCATCATATTCAAATCATGACTGTTTTCTTTTTTTTGGGCTCTTTCAAGACACTTACTCTTCCATCAGTAAGTATTTATTTTAAAAATTTGATTTCAAAGATATACATTGCATCAGTGAAATAAAGAAATTAATATTTTATTGGATTTTATATCAATTTGCATTCCTTGTGAGTTTGACTTGAGTTCAGTTCCCCCTTCAGATTATTTAAGAATAATATTACTTCTGGGAGATTGGCTATTATATTAGCCTCCTCAAACTCATAGCAGAGATCTTCATATAAAATAGAGAACCTCACTTGGGGACTGGCTTGGGCTCTTGGCACAGGGACCTGGGCTGGTTTTTCCCTGCTTCTGACCTAATGAGCCTTATAGTCTTGGGTGTGTTATTGATGCTCTGTCTCAGTTTCTCTGTTCTGGAAAAGAACACTGCCTTGCTGAGCCGTATTGGAGTCTGAGGCAAAAGGAAACTTAAGTAATAGTGATCCTGCCTTTGTTTAATGTTTTGACTTTTTGGTTCATAATTTAATTTTTGTATCACTTTTGCCATTTAAAAATTTAAAATATTTTAAATGTTAAAAATTTATTTATCTTTATTAGAGATTTTTTGATGCCCCCTTGAATTTGGCACTTGGGGCAAGTGCCTTGCTCACCTGGGCTTTGTCCTAGCCCTGGAGGAGGGTGAAGGTGTCGTCTCTCTGGCCCAGGGGCTGCCTTGGAGGTGAAGGGAGATGGTCACATGCTGCAACACTTGCTACAGAAAGTTTTGATTTTGAGAGAGTAGTAAAACCTGATGACTAAAGGTTGTGTGTGAGCCAATCCTACTTCCCATAACTTTGATTTGGAAATTTTATGCTTTTATTACTGTTTTGTTTTGGACCTTCCCATGTTTACTGTACAGTTGAGTAGACCACAGCATCCACAATGAGGTGCAATTCGATGGACTTTCCTGGGAATAGATGACTGATAATTTTGACCCTGACACCACATTACATACTTATGTAGGGTCAGTGCTACCCGATGAGCCAGGTTCCCCCATTACCTCTTTTTTAGGGGGAGGGAGGGTAAGTGGTCAGGTTTATTTACTTAATGGCGGTACTGGGTATTGAACCCAGGACCTTCTGCATGCTAAGCACACACTCTACCACTGAGCTACAACCTCCCTGCCCCTATTCAGAAACACATTCAGAAGCCCCTTTCCTTTGAGGGATTCTTAGAGAATATAGTGCTCCCAAACCGTCCTTTGTAAAAATTACTTATATTCTGTTGAAACTATGCTTCTTACCTATGTTTTTATACTAACCTTACTAAGAAATATGCTGCTGTAACAATAGAAAAGCGGGGGGAAAAGGCATAGGCAGACAGATGTGGGGGAAAAACCCCAATCATAGTGACAGTAAGACAGTAGATCCCATTTATGTAAACCTCAGAGGTTAGGTGCTGGCCCCCAGCGCTTGTACCAGTAACTCCGTGGGAAGAGAATTCCAATGAGAAGATTCAGATGAATCCTTTGTCATACAATTGCCTGACAGCGGAAGGGGGTGATGTTTAAGTTTGGGGATCACAGGCTGGAGTGAAGAGAGGCTGAAAGGAGCAGGCGTGTAGGTGGTCCAAGGGCACCCGGGCTGTAATGCTCGTGTGAACTGTGCTCCTCCCAGCTCTCATTAACAAGAAATTGGCTAGTATTCTTTAAGATCTTAACAATAAGAAATACTAACCCCAACATCCTACATTTATCTTTAATATTATGCCATTTCTGTTGTATGTGTCTTAACAATTACTTATTGAAAGCTTTACTAGAGGTTATATTTAGGACTAGTTCCTCTTTTAGTGAAACAGAATTTTAAAGACTTAGTCATGAATTGGGAAAATTTGATAGTGCTTAGGAAAAAATAGACAGTCCTGCATTTTTACTAATTTTCAATTAAAACAGACCCATCTTTTAAAGTTCACTTGCACCCTACTGCTTCTGAGTGTAATATTTTAAATTATTTTTAAGGTCTTCGTGAATTTTTGCTAATGATATGACTATTTTGACTACACTAAACAAATACATGATTAGCTCATTGTTTCTACTTTTTACACAGTAAAAGTAGCCTTCAATAAGAAGTAAAAATGTAATTTCTATGTGCTATAAAGATGATTTTCCCAATGGGCCCCCACATTGCCCAGGCGCAGCCTGCCTGGGCCCCGCCCCACGTTCACCACTGGCAGCAAGGGCGGCGGGCAGGACGGGTGGCTCGGGAAGCCCGCTGGGCCCGTGCTGGAGTGGGGAGTGTCGGGAGCGTCGGCAGTGGCACCGGGGCTGGCTTGGTGGTGGTGATCGGTCAAGTCGTGGATGTAGTCATGTTCCGGCCAGACTGGTGTTCTGACCACAGCCCACGAGGAGTGTGGCCAGGCAGCCGGCAGCCCAGAGCAGGGGGTGGGAGAGTCCCGACATCCAGCGTCGGCGCTGGCATTTCAGCTAAAACTGGGGTGCCCAGCGCTGCATTTGTCGCTTGGTTCCCCACAGCGCGACCTGGGAGGCTCGCTGTGCCCGCGGGAGCGGGCCGGGTCAGAGAGGGACCCCAGGCCGCAGAGTGCGGAGGCGGGGCGCCGCGATAGGCGATACCCGCTGTGCTCCTATGGGAGGGAGAACAGGGGCTTGGAGAGGAAACCAAGGGAAGCTGTTCCTCTGAGCCACTGTACCACAGCAGAGAAACTGGCAGACCCATGAAGCTCTTGTATTTGCCCTCAGGATGCCACACTGGGCGTGGATGGGCTTTTCTCGTGCCTGAGGTAGAGAAGTCTCCCACCAAGGCTTGGTTGGAGTAACCTACATGACAGGCGATGACCTCCCCCGGCCTGCTGGGCTGTAATTCCGCGGTCCCACGTGACCCAGTCCGGGGCTGCGCCGCCCCGACCAGGGTGCCGCTGGGCAGAAGTGGTTTCCAGGCCGTCCAAGAGTTAAGTTTGTGCTGTCCTCCCGCTTTCCCAAGGTTCTTGCATACTTACCCTTTAGTGGACCACACTTATTTCCCTTGAAAATCGATTTTCCTGGAAGTAACCCTGTGTTAGGACACCCCAGGAAAATGAAGACATCACGTGGTGGAGGGGTTTCTGCTCGCTGCACAAGTCTGTGAGCAGCTGAAACACGGAAAGTGGTCTTCTGCCCTCATTCCTGAGCCGCACACCGTCTGTCTCTGTCACACTTTCCCACCCTGACTTTTCCAGATTTCTTGAGATTTCAGCCAGCCGTAGCAGCAGCCAGTCAGCACTGCTTTAGTCAGAGATGATAGGAGTTGGAAGTCTCTTTGGTCCATTCCCACTTTCACTTTACAAGTGGTGAATCCAAGACTCAGAAGTGACTTGACAGAAAGGCACAACTGTTTGGCATCAGGGCTGGATTTTGAAATGCCTGTTAGAGTTCTGTCATTGCTCAGGCTTTTAGTAAGGGTGAATGCCGTCTGATGCCCAATCACATAAATACTCACAAGTGCATCCATGTTTACAGCAAATGGTAGAAGTTAGATTGTAAAAGCTGTATTTAATGCTGTTTTCAGCTATTTGTACTTATTTAATTATGCACCTTTACCCTTAAAAAAACCCCTGAGCTTGTTTTGAGGTCTGCTGTGCTTTAAAACACCCCCAGAAGATGACTATAGACATGCTGTATCTTTTTTTTTTTTCTGGCCTAATCATGAAAGCTTTCCTAAATTCATAAAATCTAAGCAGTGGGGTCATTCTGTACCCTCATGACTATGAACATTTTTTCAATCGACTACTCTAGTTGGAGATTTCCTTGGATGTAAACAAGAAACTGATGGTTTTCATTGATCCAGCCTATGGTCAGAAGCACGAGAATGCAGCCAAGTAAGTGAGGTCCCATCGTCAGCCTTCAATGAAAGGTGGCTTTTCTCACAGGATACCTCAGAAAAGTATTTATTTATTAGTGCATGACCATCTGACACCCAGACCAGATGAAGGCACTAGTCACCTTCTATATTTTTAGGTTGAAAATGTAGTAGAAGTTGTGTTTTCTTCCAAGATCCTAGTGGGTTATCTTGTTTCAGTGCTCAGATGCACACACCCCACTGTGGAAGCCATTGTTTTAGTTTGCCATCTGGGCATTCAACTCTAGTCCTCAGATTTTTATTAGTCTTTGTAAGGGGACATTTCACTATTGTTTAAAATTAGAGACGCATTGGCTTATTTTATTTTATGTGGCATCTGTTGAGCTAGATCAAGGAAGACTTCCAAATTTATTTTCAGCATTTCAGAGCAAGGACTGGGATCTATAATACAGTTTTAACATGTATTAAGCCTAGTATAATATTTAAAAAATTTTCAATAAAATTAGAAAATGATTGTAACAAATCAAAGATTATTGGTGAAAAAAGACTTTTTTTGTACAAAATATGCTAGAAAAATTATTTTATTCTCTTTGTGAAGAAATCAACTTAAAATGAGGGAGTAGTTTTTAAAATCAGAATGCTTTTAAAGTTTAAATTTAATTACCAATATATATTTAAATAGAAACTGCTGTCTTAAATTTCTCAATTTTATTTTGAAAGTTATTTAAAATCTCTATTACTTTTGATAACTGGAGTTACTAATGAAGTAAAGTTGGAGAAATACTATTTTGTTGCCTCAGTTTCCTTAAGACAATTGGTCTTTCAGAGAAGGGGAAATGGTTTTAAATGGCCCAGATTAGAATAAGGAATCCATTTATTGTCCCTCAAGACCCTTTTTGACAATGCCTCCCTCATGTACTCTGGGTGGAGAACTGTCATCTACTCCAAGAGACACAAAATAGACTTAGCATAACTAAGAATCAACCATGCTCTACTCAGAAGATACCTTGTTGATCAAAGCCCTTGGTACTGTGCAACCCTAGATTCTTGTCCTTCTGCCAGACAATGTCTGTCTGTGGAAGCTACATCTTTCCCCAGCCCTGTGGCCTCGGTAATTGTGGCCCCAAGGAGGCAGAAGGCAATTGACCAGCAGAGATCAGGAGCTTTTATTATCTTCTGGGGTCCTCTCCACTGTGGGACACAGGTTACAACCCATCCAGGTCTGGCACAGAGAGAATCTTTCAGAAGGATTGCTTAACATCCACAGTATTTTCCACAGTCTCCTTCTTCTTATGTCCCCCTACTGCTGACAATGGAGGGCCAAGATCTGTACTGACACCCAGGGTCCATGATGATGCCCCCATCTGTACAGTGGTGCTCCATGGTTCACAGGGTCACCACAGGTCTACTGCTGTGCCAAGTCCATATTGTCATCTCTGACTTTCCACCTCCAGGATTAGCACTGAAGCTTTGAGGTTCCCAAATCACCTAAATTTTACATATGGGGAGGTAGGGTTTCTAATGGGAGGGTTGAAAAAGAGAATTAGTTAGGGTAGCTGAAAGGAGCAGAAAGATAGTACCATCTTTCCTGTGTGAACTCCTTAAGGAGGATGGAGTTGGGGACAAAGTGAAACGTTTTGGACACCTTTGTGTTAATTCTAATTCTCTAACTCTCTGGCCACCTCATGGTTAATAGACCTCTTTAGTTTTAGGCCTCTGTGTTGTTAATTTGACATATCTTCTATCTACTGTCTGTCCTGGGGCCTCTGTGGCACTAAAAATCATCAAATTATATACAAATCATAGACATTCCATCAAATATCAAATTTTTTAAGCATGAACTATTTTATCAAATCTGTTCCATATGTAAGCATATGGTATGCTGGTCCCTGGCATATGTATTTTTCTACTTACAGTATTCAGGAATCTGTGAGGACTGAAGCATCATTTGAGGGAATAGTATATAAGAATGCAAGTTTCAGGCCAGTTTCTCATCCCTCTAGGGCACACATCTTGGTTCATGTTGAATCCCAAGTGCCTAGAACAACCTGGAGCCAGAAGGTACTAAAACCAGTACCAGAGGTCATTTGAAGCTGAAGTTACTGGTGGTTTCGCCCCAAATTTTATTATGAAAATTTCCAATATCCAAGAAAATGTGAAAGCTTTTCATACTGAGCACTCCTACAGCACATGCTTAGAATTTGACCATACCTGCTCCGTCTCATGCCTGTCCATCTACTCATCTTTGTCCATTAATTCATCTTATGTTTAAAGTGCATTTCCAAGTAAACAGCAGACATCAGTACTTCCTCCCTGTTTTCTGCTGACCATTCTACAGTTACATTTCCTTCATTTCCTTTTCCATATTGCTGTCCTTTTGGTGGCTGCTATTGCTGGAAAATCTGCTCGGAGCTCTCTGGACAAATACTGTTTGCAAAAGAGGCAGAATGTAGTTTCAGAATCTCAGATTTATGAATATGAAAATGAATTAAAAGTCAGGTGTACTAGTTATCTCTTGTTGTGTAGCCTGTTCTCCTCAAACTTTGGTGTGAACCAGCCATAAGCTTGTTTCACTTCTCACAGGTGCTGTAGGTCAGAAACTGGGGAGCCACGTGGTTGGGTGGTTCTGCTTTGGGGTCTCATGAGGCTGTTCTCACGGTGTCAGAGCCACAGTCACGTGAAGGCTCCCCCATGTGGGCCCTGCCCAGGCTTCATGAGTGTCCCCATCACATGGTGGCTGACTTCCCCCAGAGCCAGGAATCCAAGGAAGAGAGAACCAGGTAGAAGCTGTCCTTTTAATGACGGAGCGTCATTCTGCTCTTGAGAAGCAAGTCCCTAGGGCATTAGGCACTACCTTTTCAAGGGAGGAGGGTCAGAGAGGCTTTGAACATACTCAAGAACCACCATGTGAAGGCTTTTGTTAGAGTAGTGTAGCTCATCCTGGGTATGACTCCACCTGTGACCCGGAGCACCTTCCTTTGCCCTTCTAAGCCCCAGTTTCCCAGTGCGTAAACTGATGTGTGTTAGAGCTCCCACCTGAAGGACTGCTGTGAGGTGAGATGACACTGTGTGAGCTGCTGAGTCTGGCTTCTGGTCTGTTGATGGTATTGTTAGGAAGTGGCATTTCCATTAAAGATAAAGACAGCAAAAACCATGGTGCCGGCATCCTTACCCAGACCTGACATGATGCTCAAGATACAGGAAGAGACTGCATTGTAGAACAGGTAGGAGATCCTGGAAGAGGTACGGCAAGAAAACAAATCTTGTGCAGCTGTCCTTTCACCCATGGGCTGCCTCAGGCAGGGTGAAGCGTGGAATAGAGCGCTGAGGGTTGTTAGGTACTCTGACCCACAAGGGCGTCAGTGAGGAAGAGTGCGCTTGGTGTAGGAAATGACAGGGTGACTGCTGGAGAGCCGTGGGACGTGCCTCCCACAGGCCCGGAGCCCTGTGCTTTAACTTGAGAGCCGACTCCAGGTTGCTGAAAGAAAAAAACAAATTGTTTAACTTTGGTGCCTAGGAGGGACATGTTTTTCAACATTGCAATTACTTTTGATAATAGTATGTATTTAAAACTTCAATCCTAACTTACAATTAACTTACAGATTTTGAGATAGAGTAAGGAGACCTTGATACATCTGACCCCTTTTTTCCCCCACAGCTACCTCTGAACAGTGCCAATGAGATTTATGAGCCTCGATGTGCCCAGGGTGTGATTTTATTCTCAAATAGTACATGCTTATCACTTGAAACCATGGTAATGACTGTTTTCATTCAAACAGACAAGCCCCTGTATAAGCCAAAGCAAGAAGTGAAATTTCAGATTGTTACACTCTTAGATTTTAAGCCTTACAGAACGTCTTTAAATATTCTAATAAGGTAAGTACCAGACAGAAAGGAACTGAGTTGAAGCTGCCTTCCTGAAACTATCTTGGAAGTTCTGCTCACATTACTGGTACTGGGATGTCTTAGAATTCACATGGCTGAGCTTCCCTTCCAACATGGGGGTGTCTCTCCAGGAAGGGGAATGGTAGGGCACTGGATTGAGTGCTCAGGCTCTGGGTTCCAGTCTTGGCTTCTTCATTGATTAATTCATTTGTCAAACATTTATTAAACTAATGTGTCCTAGGTCCAGAAGGGACAGGGCAGTGAACAGAACACATTGAGTCTCTGCTCACATCAAGCTGTTTATTCCAGTGGATAGTAGATAGATGATAAATAAGTACACACATATGTATATATAAAGGAATAGGTATGTACGTGTGTGTGTGTGAGAGAGAGAGAATGTGTGTGTTTTCTGTTTTCTGTAGGGTTGTTAGAGAAGCTCTATTTGAACAGAGACCTTAAGGAACTAAAAGAATGAGCCTACACAAACAGGGAATAGCATGTGGAAAGGCCCTGAGGTGGGAGCTTGTTAGGTGCATTGGGGGAACCAGCTGGCAGTACACTGGAGCTCAGGAAGTGAGGGGACAGATATTAGGAGATGAGATCAGGTAACAGGTAGGTTGGCTGGAGGAGTGGTTATACAAGATCTTGACCATGATATGGACTTTGGACTTTGAGTGAAATGAGAATTCACTGGAGAGTTCTGAGGAGACAGGCATAAAGTGATTTGACTTAACATCTTAAAAGGATCACTGCTCTAAGAATGGATTGAGGCTCTGGAATCTGGAGAAGATTAATTCTCTTGGAGCCTCAGTTTCCTTTTTTGTAAAATGTATTATTATAATAACAATGAAAATGCCTTCCAAAGGTTTTTGTGGTGTTTATGTGAGATGATTCATGTAAGGCATTTCGGACGGTGCCTGGCACATAGTACGCGCTCATTGAACATAAGCTGTGGTTAGAATAGGAACCCCCTCTGGCAGGGAGTCACTGGCCTCTGCTGCTTGAACACTCTGAGCTCCGGAGGCAGCATGGTTAGCAGACTGAGTTTTCCTGAGAGAACCAAGCTGAAGACAGCTGAGAACCAGCTGGATCTGGCTTTCTGTGCTTAAGCTGAGGAGAATACTAGACATTTGATGATTACATGGGAATAGGGTGGCCAACACATCCCAGTTTGCTGAGACTCTCTGAGAACTGAAGTGTACCCCTCAGTCCGACACATTGGTTACCCTAAATGTTCTGACAAGTAACACAGAATGGAAGGTAAAAGGCTTTTCAGTTCAGTGTATTCCCTTTCTTAGTTTCTTTGTTGTTAGAAGCTAAACAAACAAAAACATGGCAAACACTATGTATATGTATAACTTCAAGCCAAGATGTCTGCAGCAGACAAGGCATTGGTTGGCATTCTCAGTGCGTATTTCTTGAATGGAACTGATGTGACTTCAGAGTTTGCAGCTTTGTGAATTTCTGCCCGTACTCCACTCTCCGCTGCTGTGTTGGAATGAAGTGGGTTGACACAGTGAGTAGCATTTCTCAATTCATGTTAACTCTCAGAGCAGCGTTTAGGGGTACCTTCATCCCACTCTCCATCATTTATCCACAAATACTGAGAACTGAGTCTATACCAGAAATTTTATGGAAAATGCAGGACTTAGAATTAAATGTCTGCCTGTGTCTGGCTGTTTACCTATTCAGTCTGCCTCTTTCTGTCTTAGGTGAATAAAAGTCAGCACTGGGTAAACTGCCTATTCTAGGCATTAACCTGAAACTAACCCTGCTGATTCTGGACAGCTGGTCTGTGCATTTTTATAATTTTTCCTCCTTCTGCTCTAGCATCTGCCTTTGAAACTTCAGATTTGTAGATTCCTTGGGCTTCTCTCTCTGATTTTGCACTTAGCCTGTCACATTTGGCTTTCCCAGAGGTGCTCAGAGAGACCTTCCTCTTGCTGCTTCTGGTCCTGGGATCCTGCTGGCCTGGCCAACGTGTGGCTTGCTTGGACAGGGAAGGGAGTTTAGACTGAAATTGCAGCTGGAACGCAGTGTTTGGGACCAGTGAATGAGCATGCGTGTGGGTGCCTGAACTCTGCTCTCTGTATCCAGGTAGTGAGGCGGGGATGTGAACTCAGGTCCAGCCGACTCCTTGCTCGTAATTTGCAGGGGCCAGGTCAGACCATTGATGTGAATGCCTGTACACTGTGTCTGCACTCATCCACCTGGAAACAGTCTTTTGGGCCAGGGTTCACCAGACTGTGATGTTTTCTACGTTTTTCAGTGTGGAATAGCTGGTTTCTTGGAAAAATTTCCCGGAGAAAAGTGAGCCTTTAGTGTAATGAAAGCTCCTGACTTGGACAGTCGCACTTGCCAGCACAGTGCCACCTGCAGGCTAGTGTGAAGCACACCTTAGAGCTACGGGAGCCAAATCTGGGGGAGCCATGTTGCCCAGCCAAGAATGGTTGGAGGATGTAGTTAAAATATTGACCATCAAAGCACATTCAGGCATGTTCAGTGTTTTACTGGGGGATCTTGGGATATTATTCATTTCTTATGCCCTGATAACTGACCTCAGGAAGCAAAGGGTCTTCAAAGGCCTTTCTATGGTGGAGTAAACCTCTGCCCTAGTTCTGGCTTCATCTGGCCTGTCTATCCTTATGCTGTGTAAACAAGTGCCTTCAACACCGTGATGGCACTTGGCATGCTGGCTTCTACCCTCACCTCCCTTCCTGAAGGTTATTGCTGTTGGTACAGGTGAATGACCTTGTGGGAGCTGGTGCTGTTGGCTTGAGGTCTGCCCTGTGACTGTGTTCTGACCCTTTGGCCTGGAGCAGTGGTGGCAAACCCAGAACCTCATCCCTGGCTAGGTGAGAGACCACCTGTTAAAGTGATTTGACATCTCTAATTTTATGTGCTAGACACACACCTTGTGCATCATCCAGGACTCCCGGAAGTGGCAGAAATACTTACATCCTCCAGCCAGGAATTTCATTGCTTGAGACGTTGGCACAGGCAGTGGGTGCTGTGCTGTGCAGAGGGGATTGATGGAGAGCCACAGCTGTCCAGATACAATGCAGAGAGCATAGGGAACCACTTTTCCAGTGTCTCCAGCCACATGGCTGTTCCAGCTGTGATGGGCACGCTTCATGTCATACTTGGCTGGCCTGTGTGCATCCTAGCAGGGGTGACCACATGCAATTGCAGGGCTCTGCTGTGATGCCACTGTGCATTGCCTGTTCAAATCCCGATGTGCTCTGTAAAGACATTCTCTGTGTGCTCCTTGTTGGTGATGTTCCCAGGTCCAGGACAGGTTTGGGACATAAGACAGATCATCTCATTCACTCCCAGCCCTCCAGATTGTCCAGGCCATCACACTTTGGTTCTGATTTCCTTTGCTTGTAGGACTGTGGGAGAAATGCGCACCTTCACAAAAATAATACATCCGTGAACTAGGAACATTTCTTTCCCTACGTTTTAAACAATACTGGGAATTAATATTTTTATTTTTGTCAGTGTGACAAGAGAAAAACGGGCTTCATTGTTTTATTTGCCTTCCCTTAGGTATTAGACAGTGTGTATTTATTAGCTCTTTGTCTTCATCTGTGTTTGACCCTTTGACTCCGTTAACCCTCCCACGCATCATGCCGTGGCAGGCACAGGAGAGCCAGGCCTGGTGACAGTGCCTGCCTGCCCCTGGGCTTGGTGAGGACAGTGACCTGCTTACTCCTGACCTGCTTGTGGTCTTTGGTTTTAACAGTTTGTTCCTGGCTCCCTAGACCACTTCCTGCTCAGTTCTCAGCATTGAACTTACACTGATTCACATTCTCCCTCGCTCGGGGAGAGAGGTTTCTTATGGCTTCTAATAACCAGGCCAACCCACTACCTCTAGTCAGAGGATAAGAACAAGGGAAAATATTTGATCCTGGCTGCCAGTTCATAGTCTAGGGAAGAAACACCAAAACCAAAAAAAAATGACAATGACATAAACATCAAAAAAAAAAAAAAAAAAAAAAAAAGAGAACCCAGAAAACAAATGAGTGCCTTAAACAATAATAGATGTCAAGAGGGGTAAACTCTAGGTGAACTAGGGCTCTCCTGCCCGGTGCGGGCACATCCAGAAGGTGAGAAGCTGGACAAGGATGAGCTGGCATTCCATGCAGCAGTTGCCAAGGCCAAGAGGGCCCTGGGGGCAAACTGCAAACAAATCTATGTTTGGAGGAGGATGTGCCTAAAAATGTAGGTGGGGTCAACTTCCTAAGCCTTTTAAGCTATGCCAAGAAGTGTGGATCTCATCCCGTAGACAGAAGTCATCGTCACCTGCTGGTCTAATATGATGATCGTAGCCAGTGTTCCCTCACTGCTTGTTACATACCAGGAACTGTACCAAGCATTTCAACCACTTAGCCTCAGTCTCAGGTCCATGTTTCGGATGGATGACACTGTTGGGGGAATATGGATTAAGGGGCAAGACTGGAGCAAGGAGATTAGTTGCAATAGTTAGAACAGAGGGTATGGTGGCTGATTGTGAGGGTGGAAAGAAAAAGACAAATTTGAGAGAAATTAAAGAGGCAGAGTTGACAGGGCCGGGCAGGTGAGGGGGGTCTGGGATGACTGCCGGATTGGCTTGGATGAATATTGCATGAAGCTTTCGTGGTCTGGGAGAGCATAAGAAGACTGAAGTGTTTTGCACGCACCCACTTGGTTAAACACCCCTGTGGCACACTTTTGTTGAGTTAAAAGACGTGGGTTTGAATCCTGTATTCCACCATTTACTGGGGCTGTGGTATTGGACCATGGCTGTCATTTACAGTTGAGGGCTTATGTAACCTTTCTGGCCTCAGTTTTCTCAATGACAACGTGAGGATAACCCTAGCCTGAAGGAGGATCGGAATGACTGAGTGGCGTGTGAGTGGTAATGATAAGGCAGAGTGCTGGACACTTCGTGGGCCTTTACCACACGGGGCCTGTTATCCCTACAGTGGAATTTTCTCTCAGTGCCACCACCAACAACACGTTTGGTGATGTGCATGCTGTAGTGTTTCATGTAGAAGGAAATATATTGCCAGGAATGAAAAAGTAGAGCCGAGTAAAGGTGTTCCCAGGAAAACCTGAGAAAAGAAATTTTGATTTGTCGTCTTTAGTCATATAGAGCTGACATTTTCCAGAATCATCTGTGTCCCACATTTTGTATGTGCCTTGCCTGGGCGTACTGCATGGCTTCATGCATAACCATTTAGGATCCACATGTATACGGGCCAGCTTTATCTAGTTAAACGTGTGGTTTTCATTGTAGGACCCCAAATCAAATTTGATCCAGCAGTCAGAAGAAAATGATCTTGGAGTCATTCCCAAAACTTTCCAGTTATCTTCCCATCCAATACTTGGTGACTGGTCCATTCAAGTGCAAGTAAATGTGAGTATAAATATATTTTCTGGGGGGAATGTTAATATGATTTAAATAGGTCAGGTGGGGGAAATATCTCCAAAGTCGTTTATTCAGTGAACAGAAAAACATTAATCTGAGCATCTAGACAATTCAAGTGGTTTATTTTTAATTTACTGTTGCTATCAATGGGTTAGCCTTTATTATAACATATTTGAGGTTTAATCATTGTTGCCTTTTTATGTAATGTAACAATTGAAGATTAAAACACTTCACCTTTTAGTATGAAACTGATTAAGTGATGTTTATTTTACTTACTGCATGCATTGAGTATTTTAAAACAAAGTAATGAATACGTAGCTATTATATGGCAAATTTTATGTCCCAGAATGATGACTTTTGATGAACGGTTGGGCTAACCTACTTTATCTTTACTTTAAAATCTCCAGTGACCTTAAACGGCCACATCAATCTCTGTTCCCCAGTCTTTCCTTCTCCCCAGCTCCTTCACCATTTCCTGTGTTTGCTGCCAACTCCCCTAGCTCTGAGATCTAGCAGGGCAGGGGCACAAAAACCACCCATCCATTCACCCACCCACCCATCCATCCATCCAACCCACTCATTCATTCACCCATCTGTCCACCCACCCATCCATCCATCCATTCACCCACCCATCCATCCACCCTCCATCCATCAAGTATGTGTTGAGGTCTTACAGTGCCATGACAGATACAAGGAGGCTAAACATGTGATCTCTGTCTTCAGAGATGTGGGAAGATGGCTAATGTGACAAAGATTAAGTTAAACATGGGTAACAGAAGAACATGAGGTCGTGCAATAGCAGAGAAGTTGTGAGGTGCTGAATCCATGAGGCTCATGAGGTGCCTCCAAGACTCAGGCCAGCTCGGGATAAAGAGGATGTGCTGTAAGCATGAGGGCCTGTGCTTTGGGGGCCAGAGGCTGTCTTTGTGGCCAGCTCCATTCTCCTATCTCTTGTCCAACCTCTAAGGTGTTGTTCTCTAGTCGCAGTCTAGACTGAGCACATTGGTTCAGCTGAATAACCTCCATCCTCAGAGTACTGCAAGGAGCTCTGCATGGGTGGCTGGCCCCCATGGATGGGTCATTGGGTCAGGTGTCCATGGTTGGTCCATTCAGAGGCCACCTCTACTCCATGACCAGGCAGGACAGTCTCTCAGGCCCTGAGGGTGGCAGCCTTAGAGGGATTAATTTGTTCAGTGAGTGGTACACAGAATATGTACCAGAGGAGAGAGGATAATAGTGGAGAAAGGCCGGAAGATGTGATTGTAGGTTGAAAGATTAATAGAATTTCTCATGTAGTAAGTTTTGGATTTGACCCGTCATATTGCTTTAGTAGGAAAAAAAAGATAATGCTCTTAATGAAATTTGGGTGCTTGCAGAATTAAAAATCATTCACAAAAGCTGGTCCTTGCTCACCTCCTTGGTCTTGTTAAATGCCACCCTTACCCTTGACCTCTGTGCTTTAAGGCACAAATTATTCCATAAGTTTCTTATTTTTTCTTTTCCACAAGTTTCTTAAACCCACACCTATCTGTCTGATCCCAGAGCCTTCCCACGTGCTGTTCCCTCTGCCTGGAATGCTGTTTGTCTGCTTGCTGTCCTCCAAGCATTGTCTGAGGTGGCCCAGCCCCACTGGCATCTCCACCACCCTCTGTGCTTCTCTTGGTCCGTGCTTGTCACTATTAGTTGACAGGGCCTGATAGAGAGTCTGTGTGGGGCCTGTTCTCCCTGTTTCTTTGGGACCTAGTAGCACAGGACTCTGCACACAGGCACATGTCAGTATGTAGTAAATGAGTGTATGAAAGCTATATAATCATCATTTGTCTTGAACTAAACATGATGTCCCCTTTTCCACATTCTGTAAACATCTATCCTTTGTGAAGACAGGCATATCGATCAGGAACTTATTAGTGGTGATGTCATGTTTTTTCCTTCTAGCTTTACTGAGGTATAATTGACAAAATTGTAGGATATTTAAAGTGTACAAGGTGATGATTTAATACACATGTGCATTGTGAAAGGATTCCTTCCAGGGGATATAATGTTAAGGCACACAACAAAGGGAAAATAAGCTTCTTTGTTTAAAAAAAAGAAAAGGAGTCCTTCAGTGGCTATCAGAGGTCAGTATAGTCAAAGAAATGAGAGGACCCAGCCCTGAGCTGTGGTTTTTGTCTTTCCTTGATTCCTGCACAGCATTCAAGGATGATACACACACACACACACACACATATAAATAATATGTGTGTATGTATGTATATATATATGATTACACTTTTCTTTTAGCAATTAATAATGACTATGGAAGAAGTATGTTAATTAAATAGTCACCATTATGGCCTATATTTTAATTTCCCCAAGGCAGTGACCATTCTCAGTATAAATCTTAGGAAGGGGAAATATTTATTTTCAGGAGAGTGTTTTGAAATCCCATTTTGTCTCTAGAAAAAATACAGAATGATCCTAGTATTGCTACCGAAGGACAATGCATTAAAAAAAAAAATACAGAACATACCAGAGCTTTGTTTTGTGGTTACAGTGCAGATACTCAGACTGGCATTTTTTCATTCCCCATCCACTAGATCAGAAGACTCTTTTAGGTAAAACACACTTGATTGTCCCCTTGGTATTTCTGTAACTGTAACTTTATAGAATAAGAGCCAATGAATTTTTTTAATATACTGTTAACCTTTTTGGGTTACTTATATTGTTTTGAATTTCAAGTATTGTTTTTCACCTTTAGGCTTTTTAATGACAAGTAATTATTTTGATCGAGTAAGATTTCTAGGTTTTTTTTCTTCTTTTAATCCCCTTTATTGTGCAGTGTATGATGGTGGAGCAGATAAGACCTGCCCTCAGGGATGCAAGACACAGCCTCCTAGCCCAGGGCAAGCCTCACTGCCAGCTGGGAGTCCTGGTACTGGACCCACTACAGCCACACGTCCCCTGGGGTAAGTCACCAGGCTGAAGGGGGGAGGCAGGAGGCCCTTCAGAGAGTCCACCCAAGGTGGGAGGCCTCAGCAATGGAGGAAGGCAGGGAAGCAAGCCACACAAACTGGCCTCATCCCCAAGTCCTGAAGGAGAATCCTCTGGAGATGCTGCTAGCCCCTGCCTGCCTGGACCAGTATGTTCTGCTGTGGGAAAGGTAGGGGGAGGCAACCATGATCTTCCAATATGAAGTGTCCTCCGGGAGGTCAGAGGCTGTGATTATTTGGTGGGTTCCCAACACCCCAGGAGGCCGTCACTGCCTCTGAGTCAGTGAGGAGGTGTAAGCTCCCTCTTACTCACTGCACATGGTACCCAATTCCCACTGCACTTAGCACTTCTAGGTAAACCTGGGCCCCGTCCCATGTCCCCAAGGCCTCTTGTGTATAACCCCAGCTTTTCCCCCAGAAGCATGATGTAGTTTTAAGAAAAAGCACTAGACCAGAAGTTTGGGGATCTGAATTATCTTCCTATGCAGTAACAACCTTTGTGACTCTGAGTTGGGTCACTTACCTCCACATCCTCATCTATCATGACATCTGTGGTTGTGAATACCAAACAAGAAATGAAAGCAACCCCCAAACTAGGCAGCATTCCAGAAAGGTGAGACGGGTAAGGATACCATCAATAGCCACTTTAAATCGTAGGAGATAAGGGGCAATGGGCAGAGCACCCCAAACCTGAGAAAACCTAAGCCACTGCTATGAAATAGGTTACACAGGAAGGACCTGCTGGGGACACAGAAAAACCTCAGCCCGGGCAGAAATCATGTCCAGGTTTTCAAACTTCCTGTCTGGAGTTTCCGTTTATGAGGCAGGCTTTTGGCACCCGGGCAAGTCAGCTTGCATGTTCCATACTAGGTGTCACCGCCAGAGCACAGAAACAGGGTGGTTTCACACAGATCAGAGGTCTCCACTGCCCACAAAGTGATGACCCCTTTGGCAGAGATTGGCCACGTGCCTCTCCTCCCAGTTTCATTTCCAAGTATGTTTTTACAGCAGAGGGGAGGGAGCTTCCGGATGGTAGATTGATATATTTAAGTGACAGCCATTGTGCAGAATTTTTAGAAATCACGCATGTGGCCATTTTATTGACCTAAACTCGGCCTCAGAATATTCCTGCGAGAGGCAGAAGGAAAGGGAGGTGTTGGGTGGGGAGAGCTTTATGGCCCAGCAGGAACACAGGGTACCTGGAAGCAGAGGGCACCTGGCTGAAGACTGAAGGATCTCTGATGATCAGTCACAGTGGAGCTGAGAGCTGAGCTCAGTCAGGAAGCCCCAGCTGGGCTGTACCCCCAGGCCAGCAGGGCACCCTCATCTTTCTAGGAGAAAGGAAGGAGGGTGAAGAAGAGGCCTGGTTTTTCCCAGTGTTAGGATCTCCATCCTGAATCCCAAAAAAGGAATCATGAAGGTGTTTTAAGAGCGTTCTCCCCGCAGCCCAGAGAAGCCCCATGTCCTGCTCACTTCCTCTTCGCCCAGAGGCCCATCCTGCAAGGTCGGGTGAGAACACACTCTCACCAGCTCCTGCAGTGGTAGGAACCAACTTTATACAGAGCAAGATCTCATTTCTGCCAGGGACGCAGGAAAAAAACTGGGCTGACTCAGTGCATCAGAATGTAAGTGGGTGGGAGGAGGGGGCTGGATGAATACAGCTTATGAGGACAGTCAGTCCCAACCATCCCCTCCCCTTCCTGCACTCTTCTTTCCGTGGTAACGGCCTAGTGTGATGGTTCTGCTAGAAGGTGGTGCTGACCCAAACCTCACGGACATCACTGGCAGCACCGCTCTCCACTACGCTGCCTTGTTTGCAAATACTTCAGTTACAGCAAAGCTGCTTTCCTACAATGCCAATATTGAAACAAGAAACAAGGTATAATAGCTCCACTAGCTTTATTTACAAAATAATTTGAAGTACAGGGTCTTTTTTAGCTACAGGTGTTATATTTATAGTATGAATACAATACTTCAGGCCCTGTTACATGGAAACAACTCCAAAGCCATAGCCAGGGCTAGAGAAAGGTGGTGCCCACAGAAAGGGCAGAGCTCTGTCTCCCAGCCCCTCCTCTACCCTGGAAGGAACACCGCCCCATTAGGAAGTGCCTGGGAGTAGGTGGTAGCTCAGAGTCCACAGAAGATGAAAGCCTGGGGGGAGTGAAATGATGGTGGGGGCTGACTGCGGAGGCAGAGGTGCTACTGGCATGGGTGGAAGGAGGAAGGAGACCCAGTACCCAGCAGGGGAGCTGGGTGAGTGCACCTGGGCAGGGGAGGCAGTAGGCCACAGGCCCTGAGTACCCCAGGACCCCCAGTTCTGCGATCAGGGCGAATGAGGTCAGGTCATGTTTGACAGCCAGCAGGGGTGTTCACTGGTGCTGGTGGCCACACGGCCTGCCGTGTACACCTTGGGGTCTTCCACGCTCAGCCTGGTGCAGCTTCTCAGCGGGGCTGTGGCTACATATGGGGAACAGGTGATGGCGAAGCTGGTCTTTCTGCTTTTGCTCCAGGACATGTTACCTCCTGCTGCTGCAGCCCTGCCAGGAATGCCCTCCGCTGACATAGTAGGTGCAGTTTTACATATTGGAGTCTCGGGCACTCCCTGAGTGGAAATATTTGGAAAGAACTTAATTGTCTGAGATTTCACTTTAAATAATGAGATTTCCATTGAAGCATGAAAGGTACAGCTTTCTTTTATTTATTTATGGCAGATATTTATGAAAACATTGCTTTTGTTGCAAATAAAAATTTTTTTCAAATATTTTTCCCCACTCAGATTTCTTTCTGATTAGCATAAAAGTAGAAGAAAGCAAAACTTGTCTTGGAAATAGACTTTGTCTTAATACTCAAACAAAAACATCTGACAATATAATCAAAATCTTGCTGCTGTGGATAATTTCCTGTTTTATTTAAAAAATGATTTATATAAAAGTGATTTCTCTCTCATTGCCCAAGGCTTAAGAGGGAAGAAAGAAACAGACTGGAGAGAGCAGTTGAAATATGCAGGCCAGTTTGGAAATTGGACAATTGGGAATTACCAAGAGGAGGTTTTTGTTTTTATTTTCCTTCTCCTTCTGTTTATGTAGGTGGGCAAGCTGCCTTTCAGTTGTCAGGGATAATCATTCTCATTTTGGGAAAGAGAGGGAGTGAACTGTAAACTTGGGAGAGATCAGTTTTATGAGGACTCTAAGGAAATCACACTGGCGGTGAACAGGTGATGATTAAGTGGAAAGTAGGAGAGAAAGACAGATAATTAACTGGCCCAGTGTCCTATGCTGGCAGAAACAGCCACTGAGATGAGTCTAGACTTGGCTTTCAAATCTAGGATGTCTTGATGGGAAGTAAGGAATGCATAGATAATAAAATCAAGTTGTTTCTGAATTGACTAGCCCCTGTTCTACTGCTGTTTACCCAGGACAGTGAAATGCAGTTTTGTTAAGTAACTTTTATCTCACAATTTTCTTTGTGCAAATCCTCAAATGAGAGAAGGAACTGGCTACATGGGTAAGAAAGACTGCAGTGGTCGGTTGTCTCCTGCATGAGTTCTTAACTAGAATTGTGCTGGTGAACCACAATCGCCTGGGAGAATTTACAAAAAATTTACAAGCCTAGGCTCCACCCTCAAGATTTTGATTAAATAAATCTGGTAAGGCCTGGACCATGGATATTTAGAAATAGTTCCTTGAGATTCTGATACAACCCTTGGTTAAGAACTATTGAATGGATACGTGTAATACCTGTAAATTCACAGATCTCAAAAAAAGCCCTCTCTTTAGAAGAGTGGGAGATTTGACAGATGCTACTTCCTTCAGTGCTCTCCTTTCCAGCCACATAAGCCTGACTTTTATCCCGTCTCTACTTCTGTGCTTGACAAGTTAAAAGGAATATTATTGGCAGTATCTGTGGGCTTGAAGAATAACTCCTTTTTCCTTCCAACCACTGATCATTCAGTGACACTCAGACAGTCTTAGAAATTGGCTTATGGTGAATGATTTAATAAGTAGAGCCCTTTAAGTATTTTGCACCTTTTGTTACCATCCAAGTCATTGGGCCAACAGGGTTTTCCTGACTGCAATCATAGTAAATCATGGCCTTTCTTTTGGTTAAAGCTGTGTGGTAGACTCTTGGAATATATCTGTTAGATTCACTGAGTGCTGGCATAATCAAAATGCAGTTTTATTATTTTTATTGCAGTATAGTTGATTTACAGTGTTGTGTTTGTTTCTGGGATACAGCAAAGTGGTTCAGTTTTATATATGTATATATATATACACACACACACACACATAATTTTTCATATTCTTTTCCATTTGGGTTTATTACAGGATATTGAGTATAGTTCCCTATACTACACGGTAGGACTTTGTTATCTATTTTATATATAGTAGTTGGTATCTGTGAATCCCAAACTGGTCATTTTTCCCCCCGCCACCCCCTTTCCCCTTTGGTAACCATCAGTTTGTTTTTAATGTCTATGAGTCTGTTTCAGTTTTGTAAATAAGTTCTTTTGTATCATATTTTAGAGTCCATATACTATGTGATATCACATGGGATTTTTCTTTCTCTTTCTGACTTACCTCATTCAGTGTGATCATCTCTAGGTCCAGTCATGTTGCTGCAGATGGCATTATTTCATTCTTTTTTTATGACTGAATAGTATTCTATTACATATAAGTATACCACACAAGATGGCAGTTTCAAACATCCAAACCCATGAAATTAGTAACAGATGAGAATTGTTTTAATAATTTAGTTTCAGCCATCTTATGAACTACTTGTCCATTTCATTAAAAATAAGGGAAATTGTGAAACAGACAGATTGTAGTTTTAGTAGGCATTGGAAAAATTCTCGAGGTGGGTATTGTGTCTTAATAGCAATTATTATGACATGTTGGGGCCCAGTTTATTTTCTGTAAAACATATGATACTAAAGAAAGGAAAGGTTTTATGTCAAAATATTTGCTTTATACCCAACTGTTTGGAAACACAGCAAACAGAAAAATACAGGTGGGCTGTAGAGTAAACGTGGTCCCTGGATATGTTCAGTTTGCCTCCACACATTGAATCAACATTTAAAATTTAGGAGACTCATGCAGAAATGTGCATTTCAGACTTCTCCAAAAGAAACAAATCTGGTCCCCTTTGAGCCCAGGCTGCTGTGTGTTCTGCTGTGCAGAGGTGGCCCCTTCTTAGTGGGGTGTGTGTTCTCCGGTTTGCTGTCCTTACCTGGGACCTTCAGTTACACGGGTCACCTACTTTGCCTCTGTAAGCATTTGACTTTACAATTCCTGTTTTATAGTATATTTTGATAACTATTTCAAGATTTTAAAGACAGTTGATATTAATTTATGATCTAGTTCACATTTTATAATCTCAAGAATGGGACTGAATTTTTCAAATTAGAATTTAAAAGTTGCTTTAAAAAAAAACTTTTTCTTTACACATACATGCAAATAATCATACTCCCATTGGAATGTCTGTTAACCTGATGAGGTTGGTCATGATTGTAGTTGGATAGGTTATGCATATTGCAGACAGTATATCTTTCCCCTCAGTCTGGTTCCTTAAAAATGCAGTTGACTCAGTAGCTAAATGGTTCTCTGTGGAGCCGTGTTGAGAGTTTTGAGAGTAATAGTAGAGCAAAAAGGTAAGTACAGGAATGCCTGGTAGACACCGGTAGAAGGGAAGCTTCTTGGAGCCAGTAAACGTTTGAAGTGAGTTTTAGAGAATGACTTCACAGTGAATCTTTTGAAGAGGTCAAGGAGGAACGTTTTAAAGAGTAGGAGCCCAGAGGGGTGAGGGGGAGGGGCCACTCTTTATTTACTGAATATGATATGCTTAAGTTCAGAGACTGTTACAAGTATTACACTCAGTTTTGAAATATGTAATTTTGTACATTATAAACTGTTTTTGCTGTTTACAGGATGACCTCACACCACTGCTACTTGCTGTAAGTGAAAACAAAGAGCAAATGGCAGAATTTCTAGTAAAGAAAGGGGTAAATATACATGCAGTTGATAAGTGGAAAAGGTACAGTAGTGTGTTCTTTTTTTTTTTTTTTTTTAACCTTAGTGTTGTTTTAGATTAGTAACAGCCACAATGGAGGAAGTATGAAAAAGGAACAGCTGTCAGGTTGGGGGCCAGTAATACCTGCTGCAGGATTCACTGGAGAATTCTGAGCAGATGAGAAAGAGGATTAGATTTCAGTATTAGGGCTCTCTGGTTATGACATAAAGCAGGGATCTACAAGCTTTTCCTGTAAAGAGTCAGAAAGCCCATATTTGAGGCCATGTGGTGTCTGTTCTGTCACCTCAGCTGTGCCATTGCAGTGTGAAAGCAGCTGTAGATAGTACCGGATGACTGTGCTCCGGTAACACTAGATCTACAGAACCAAATGGCAGGGTGGGTTTGTCCTGTGGGCTGTAGTTTGCCGACCCCTCATATAAAGGATGGCAGGCCAGAAATACCGTGCTATTTAAGCGTGACAGTGCCAGTTTATGGTACTGATTCTATTGATGATGTTGTTTGTTTTTCTCAGCCTCACAGAGTTTGGTTAGGACTGTCGTCCTTGTAAAGAGCTGTTCACTTTGAGGTATCGAATTTTGATATATAGCATTTATTTTTTTCACATTTGATAAATACAAAGGAGGGGAAGTGGCTCTTATGTATTAATTGCCTACCAGTAGTGTACTCAGTATTCACTCTAGGGTAGTCGCCAGGTGTGTTCCCAAAGGAATGCTTTTGAAAAAAGCCTCTGTCTTATACTTGTAATATTCTCTATTTCTCTTTTGCTGATTTAAAATGTATTTTTTTTTCTTTCAGGGTGAATAGGAGTTCTGAAAGATGCTTTAAGCAGGTAGGATTTTATGCATATTTAAAAATTATATGTTGACTAAGGGAACACAGAGAAAAACTTAACATTTGATGACTGTTCTGCTCTGGGTTAGACACTGTTATGTGCTTCACATCTGTTACCTCACACAGTCATCACAACAGCTGTGCAAAGCAGCTGTGCTGTTACAGCTGACTTTTCACTCATTAGGCAACTCTGGTTCAGGAGGGTTGACTGACTGACCCGTGGTTCCATAGGTCACAAGTAGCTGACCTGTGACTTGACCGTCAGACAGCCTGGCTCTTAAATCTGCTTTCTTGTCCGTCAGCAGAATTTTTTTGTTTGTTTAAAGAAATGAAATCACTCATTTTTGTTGTGTATTTTTGCTCTAAGGGCTTCCCAACAAACCTGATCTTGATGACTCGTGGCCTTCATCAGATGAAGACTCAGATTTTGAGTCCAAGGTAAAGTGTTCTCGTGAAATTAATTCTGCTCTGAATTTAGTTTTGTGTAGTATTTACTCTTAAAATTGAGCAGTGGTCTACCTATCACTGTTGCATGTTTGTGTTGGAAGTTTGGTCAGAGTGAACTGTTTTATAAAAATATGACTAGTTGAATTTTCTTTTTACTTTGCTAAATACTGAAGATGGGATCTGAGGACAAAGTGGACTAGAAAACATATAGTGACAGGAAAATTGTATTGGGAAAAGTTCTCCCACGATGGAGGAAGCATGAAATGTTGCCAAGGAGACGGATTCTTACTCTGCCTTTTAAAGCATCTCGGCGTGACTTTTGTAACACTCATGCCTAAATGAACTGTTTAGTAGATACAGTTACTTACTGGAATAATCATGGAGTCTTCCTGGGGCCTTTCAGTTCCAAAACTATATACCATGTATCATCTAATTTTTTTTCTTGGACACTTTTTTTTGGTACCATCGAGTTTTTAGGAGAGAGGTTTTTTCCCTCTGTGTCTATCTTTGATTCTGCATGAAGACTAAAATAATAGCTGGAATTGTAGAAATTTAGAAATTAAAATTGTTTATCCAAATCCATATTATAAAGGGACTCCTCTGTGTTTTAAAAATCATTCCATTAAGAGTACATTCAAAACCCTTTCATATAATTGGAGAATACATGTTTCCTCTAAAATGATAACTAGTTCTCGAAGAAGACTTTTAAGAACCATGTGATAAAACCTACAACTTTAGAATTTTTTTGTACTATAGTTTAAACAAATATGTCCTCAAAGTCCTTGTGTCACATCTAGAATTTCACATTTCAGACATTTTATAGTATACTTAAATTTTCATTTTGTAGCCCCTGCATCAGTATAAACTGCTGGAGATTAGGAAACATAATTGTGCATTTCCTGGAGCACCTAGGATAAGGCCTTAAATGTATGATGCATTTTAGTATTTTTTGAATGTGAATACATGAAGAGACAAATGGAATTCTGTATCATGTTACAGGTAATATAATATGCACACTCTATGTGCATGAAATCTATTTGAATTCTAAAAATATGACTTAAATTTCTATTCCCTTTGTTTAGGATGTGTAAGTTCAGTTGCTGTGATGAGGAAGTACGTCATAAGTAGCAAGGAAATAAATAAGTATGTGATAAGTAGGAAAGAGGTTGCAGTGTGTTTTTCAGTGTCCACCAAGTGTGAGCTTAGAATTTTAGATTAAAACTGTTTAACCTTCTCCTTAGCCCCATTTCATGTTCCATTAAATGTATTTTTCAAGCCATATATTCTCCTTAGAATTCTCATTACCACTTCTTTCTCCAGGTGGAAAGTTGATGTGTTAGGAACTTTTAAAAAATCTATTTCTCTCTCTCTCGTAGTAATTTATAGCATTCAGGTAGTGATAGATGACCATGTTCAATTGAATGACTTACAGTGACAAAATGAAACTCTTTATTATAGTAGTATTTATAAACAAATAGTTGTAGAGTAATACAAATCAGTATCAATAGGGATATATACTAGGAACAAAAGCCTCTGTTTTATACATATATATGTCACATTTTGGCATTTTTGTAAAATTTGCTGAAGAACAATACATATACTTATCTATATAATTTATACATATCTTACATAGAATAAAAACATAAAACAGGCTTTTGTTCATTGTATATCCCTAACAATGCTGATATATCACTGATCTATTATATATGTATGAAATATATGTATTTCTCCACATACCTTATTACTCATTTTTTTAATTTTATTTTATTGAGTTATAGTCAGTTTACAATGTTGCATCAAATTCCAGTGTAGACCACAATTTTTCAGTTATACATGAACATACACATATTCATTGTCACATTTTTTCGCTGTGAGCTACCACAAGATCTTGTATATATCTCCCTGTGCTATACAGTATAATCTTGTTTATCTATTCTGCATATGCCTGTCAGTATCTACAAGTTTTGAACTCCTAGTTAATTTTTTTTTATTGAGGTATATTCTTAAATTTTCTTTTTTTTTCTTGCCTGAAGTTTGTACTGGGCTAGTCATGTCTCATTTTTTTCTTTTCTTCCTCTTCCTGCCCCACTTATTTTACTTTATATTTTTAATGATTTACCCCTAACCTAATTTTTTCTGTTTAGTGTGTGTGGCTTTCATTCATGAGTCGTTGCCCCTCAGATTTTCTCTTGTTTATTCCTCTTTCTTTGAAGGAGCTGAATTTAAACAATTATTTGTCTTTAGGTTTTTGACCCCTGGAATAGAAGTAACTTACACTGTTTGCTGTTCTAACCCATCCAAATAAGATTCTGCTAAAAACTATAAGCTCTCATATTCCCCTCGTGAAAGATAATTCATGCACATGTAAATCATGCAGACACATTTCAAAATACAACAATCAATTTAATTTCTTAATGTTAGTTTTTTCAATGGTATTCTTAGCTTCCAAGGATAAGTTTTCGTTCTAGATCATTTTGCTCAAGAAAGTCTAATGGCTACCACAGTATTTGTAGAATAAGCAGTGAAGGGTAAGCAAAGTAACACCTGGGAGCTCCTGATGTCACCCCTCATAATCCTCACCCCAGGAGAAGATGCAGGTCGGCAAAGGTCAGAACCGGGATTGGAACCCACATCTGAATGACTCCGAAGCCTGTGCTCTTTGTGTTTAATCATATAGTAATGGGGAATGTTCTAATTGTTTTATTTAGTTTCATACTTGTTATTCTTAAAGCTGTTATTTTCTTCTCTAGAATGTCCTGAAACCAAGCTTCACAAAGCTAAGTTATGGCTCTCAGCAGCCCAGGGAAAACTAAGTTGTTTGAAGTTGTTCTTGTGCTGTTCACTGATTTGAAATTACAGATATTTTCACCTACTCTATCTTGTTTTCACAATAGTATAAGGAAAATATGACATTATGAGACCAGGAATTAGAACCTTTCTTGAGGACAGTTATGATGGTGAAAATGAAGATGTGGTTGGAATCTTTCCCAAACTGTCCATCAAAGTCCCAGGCTTTTCTTATCCTGCCTGCCCATCACTGGAGCGTAGAGCTTAGTATGTGGCAGAGCATATGCTTAACATGCAGGAGTTCCTGGGTTCAATCCCCAGTACCTCCATTAAAAAAAAAAGCCAATATAAAAAATCTGAAGCGTGTAGATCCAAATATGATGTCCATTTTTAAAGTGTTTTTCTTTTTTTTAAACTTTTTTTTATTGATTTATAATCATTTTACAATGTTGTGTCAAATTCCATTGTAGAGCACAATTTTTCAGTTATACATGAACATATATATATCTGTTGTCACATTTGTTTCCCTGTGAGCTACCATGAGATCTTGTGTATATTTCTCTGTGCTACACAGTATAATCTTGTTTATCGGTTCTACCATTTTGAAATCCCAGTCTAAGTGTTTTTCTTTTGCCACCTTTCTTCATAAGTATCCCAGCCACGACCAAGCTTTTCTTCCAGAGAATGCTTCAACCCTCTGAAATTCTTTTGTGCCACTTAATTTTTTTGAAATATTCAGGAATGGAGATAGGCTTATATGTATGTTTAAAATGAACAGTGGTAAATGTTCTCATCAATGTATCTGTGACTACATTTTATAGATATGATGTCAGCATTGAAATTAGGAAAAAAGAAGATACGGAATCTCCTTGGGATTCTGAGGTTCTGTCTATTACCATCATCATCATCAGTTTAAAATGTAAGCATTGAGTGATGTTCAAACATAAATGGAGGAATGCTTTGAATTTACTGTCTCACCTTTGCATTTGCCCATCAGTTTTCTTCTTATATTTTTAATCTACAGTTAATAAAATCATTCTGCACTAAATGTCATATTGCTGCATAGTGCACTTCTGTTAATTTTCCAGGCTCACCTAATAAAACCGGTGTATATAGCGCAAAACACCAAGAAGCAAAAGTGCGTTTGAGAGTAATAAATGTGTGGGGTTATAATACTAACAATTTGGTTTAGTGATGTTTTAATGAGAACTCATTTTGGATAGTTCAAATAATGTGCATTGAGTACCTTTACGGTGACCGTGCTCAAAGTAATGTAGGTATAGAGCAGTGATGACCTGTTCTCAGGTGACAGCTGTGGAAAGAGGCTAGAGGAGCCTGAGGGCTGGAATCCAGGTAGCTGCTGCCTAGTGGCACAGCACTGTATTTGAAGTCAACAGATGTGTCGCCCTGGTTCTGTGATGTGCTGTGGGGTCTTGGAAAAACTTGTTTGACCTGTTTGTCAGTGACCTCATTGGTAAAAATGGTACTGACACCTACCTCTCAGGTATGTGTAATGAACAAACGTGGTAACAAATGTGAAAACGTTGTTGTCTGTAAATGGTGCTATAAAATGTAAGACAGGATGATTGCCATGGCAATGAATGACTTACTAAGTGTTGAGGACACTTTTTAACACCTGAAGGACAATAAAATGGCAGAGTTAATAAGCAAGGGAAAGTCAGAGCAGACATGTGGGTTTCTCATTTGGGGTGTGTTATGTTTCAGGAGACTATTACTGGAGATCTCTGATAGGTATAGAGTGCTTTGGTACTTGAGTTTGTGTTGAGATTTTACATGTTTTGACCTTAAAGAAATTCTTGTTCCCAAACACCAGCTGTGTGCTGGGCAGTTAGACACTGAATGTACCAATTGAGGGGTTAGGCTGTAGTGGTAGGAACAGAAGAACAAGGAAACAGGAATCCTCTCTCAGTCACAGTAAGTCCTTCAGATAATGAACATGGAGAATGTTAGGTTAGACCACAGTGGGGGACTTTGTAGTTAGGATGGGTGGAGTAAGTGCAGAATTTATGTAGTCAGCACAGATGTGAGTGTGACCAAATCTGCCAAGTGAAGGAAGGGAAGGAGCCAGTCATGTGAAGGCCCAGGGGAGCGACGTTCTGGACAGAGAGCACAGAGGGTCACATCTGCTCATTCCTGTACCCCAACACCTTACAGTGGCCAGGAATCAGCAAGTGGGTAACTGTCCTTATAACCATTTTTATTATTGTTGTGTGTAGGAAAAAGTGCATAATAAGGGCCTAGCACACGCAGATGGTTAAGAAATAAATTTTCTTATTTTTCCCTTATTAAGTTAAAGCTTCCTGTACTTTTTGTAAGAGTTGCATAACTATATTTAAAGTTTTTTGCTATTATTAAAATATCTGTGTTTTTCTTACTAGTTTGCTAATTTATTCAACATTTTTCCTACCAGTAAATGTTTTATCAAATAATAGATTGTGCTAAGCCTTTGTTTACTGAAATGAAGCAGCTTCTACAATGTTCTGTCAATACTCAATGTGACAGACTCCAAGGTTGCTTTTCATGCCAAATATGTTATTTTAATACTAAAACCGTATCTGTCCTTAGAAATATTTTTAATTTGGAGCAAGTATACTTACTAAAGAATTTGTTTTAAAAATAAATATTTAATTTTTTTATCTAATTGTAGTCGATTTACAATGTTAGTTTCAGGTGTACAGCAAAGCATTTCAGTTATGCATAGAAAACAATTTTTTAAAATGCCTTCCATTGTTATGGGGTAATGCAAAATGGAGTTAGGCATTTTGTAGTTAATTCTCTGTTGAAATATGAAATATAAGTCAATATTTTGTCTGTGAAAATATTTACCTTGGCTTTCCATGTTCCATTTACTGAGTCAAAAGCCAGGTGAAGCTAAAAGATAGACTTGATCTAGAGAATGTATGTGAAGTTTTCTGTTTAAATGTTTGGGTTTCCAAGATATGCTTCTCTTATTTTTAAGTCTACTTGCTTTTAAAGGAGGAAACAAAAAAATTAGGTGAGAAATGCAGGTATTTTCTTAGAAAGGGGTGAGGAAATCTTTATGCAACTCATTATTAATATTGATTTTAACAGAGTATCTCTGAAAGTCTACCACAGAAGTATGTTGATCATTTTTCTGGGGCTGCAGATCAAACAGGAAAAAATATATTAAATGGACGAACAGAAGGTAAGAACTGGATTTTATTAAGTCATTTGACAGACTGTTGAATTCTGATGTATTCTAAAAAACCAAAGAAAATCACCTGTTGAATGTATAGTGAGGGAAAAGACGAGAAAAGGAGGTAAATTTTCTATCTTATCAGCTGTCAGCAGCAGATGAAATTGAGAGTGCTGTTTAAAGAGCTAAATTGTTAGCTTCATTTCAGGATGCTCTGTGATCTAGGGACAGTCAGGAAATAAGGAGGGAAAGAAGAGATGAAGAAGTAGAGAGGCAGAGAGGACAGGCAGTGAATGAGGGAGAAGGAGGGAGGGCCTGTGGAAGAGCACGTGGGGGGAATGGAGCCACTCAGGCTCTCTGGCTGGACTGGTGGTGCCCAGTGACTCAGCTGTTACCCACATGCACAGTACCCATGTTGTGTTACATAGGCATGATTTGCACCACACAGGTGCACTGGTTGCTCCTAGGGGATCGTTGGCTAGATACCAGCTTTATTTGCTTTGATATGTAAGGCAGACGGGATTTTTTGCTGCCACTGCCATTGAAGCCTGTGCACTCCTCCGCAGTAAAGGCATGTCAGAGATGTGTACAGATCCCAGGGTATACTTCGACCTGCCCAAATCCCCAGTGCACTTGCCAGGCCTTGAGTGCTTGCTGAGTCTCCCAGACACCCGTGGCAGCTGGGGTGCCCATTTCTGCATCTGTAGTGTGCAGAGCTCCATCAGAAGGGGAACCGGGGTGGGGCTGTGTGTTACCACTCATACTGATAATACCCCCAAATCTCAGTAGCGTGAAGCAGTGGAAGTCTGATGCTTGCTCACGCTCATGTGAAGCCCTGCAGGTTTTCCTCCACGTGGTTTTGGTGATGCAGGCTCTTCGCATCTGGCAGTTCTGCCTGTCTTCACCACTTGGCTTCAAGCTGGTGGAAAAGGAAAGGAAAAGTATCATCAGACAGTGTGCACTGGAGATGTTTGTGGGCCCAGCTTGGGAGTGGCTCACACCACTTCTGCTCATCCATCCCTGGCTAGTGTCAGGTGACACAGGATGGCAAAGCATTGGAACACATAGTCTTGCTCCTTACCCAGGAAGACAAGGAAATCATGTTAGTGGCTGGCTACAGTGTCTGTCACAGATGACAGTGGGCTCTTAAGTATCTGCCTGTTGGTACAAATTGTTTGCAGGTGAGTAAATTGTTAAGTGAAAAAAACCCACCTGATTGCAATTCAAGATGAATAAGTTAAGCTGAATGAATACCAGAGAACCCACGCTAAATGGCTTGGGGTGGGAGGTATAGCTTAGCAGTAGTGCATGTGCTTGGTATGCACAGAGTCCTGGGTTCAATCCCTAGTGCCTCCCTTAAAAAAAAAAGATAGTGGCCTGAGTTCTTTGGGGTTAAACCTTGACACATAGGTTAGTTTTCCATTTCTGGCAGAAACAAAGGAGATAAAAGAGATCAGTACTAACCAGTGTTCCAGGTAGATTCAAGCACAGATACTGATCCTTCAAAGTTCCTCCATCAAGTGTTGAAAACAGACTTAATAAAAATAAACTACTTTAATTTGCTGGTGTTGTCTGAAAACACACAGCCACCTTTCATGTTGTTCTTTTTTTCTTGGATTTATTTAATGCAGTGACTCAAGGTCTGCATATTCAGGTCACACCCCGAGCTGTGGTTGATCAGGACAACTTAGCTACCTCCTAACATTCTCTGCTCTTGAAAGAGCATGGACTTTGGTGTTTAATCACTTAACAAGTCAAATGTCTTCTCAGCCTCTGCTCTGTTCCAGGTGTTAGAGATAAAAAGATCCTGAAGACAGAGGATGGCCCTGCAAGAAGCTTACAGTCTACTGATGGAGACAAGAATGTAAGTAATGACAGCTGCACAGTGGGGTCAGGGCAGCACTGGCAACATGCTCTCAGGGTTGAGGGAGGGATCCACAGAGTAAGAAGTGCTCAGAGTTGAGGGGAGGGGGAAAGGGAGGAGTGGGTGAGGAACAGAACAGAAATAAGGGTAGGCAGGAGCCAGAACACAAAGGATCTTGTAAGTCATGTTATCCTGTAGTTGACTAGGAGCCAATTTTCACTTTGGAGCACAGGGCCAGTGAGCTCAGAGAAACGTTGTCTATTGATGCTGTAATAGAAAAGAACACATCTGACTCCTGTCAGATCTGCTCCTTTGGCTTTAACCCTGTACCTTGTTTCCTAGGCTTAGTCTTGCTGGCTCTGCACCTTTTGTAAAACAATGTTGCCTTTAGCCTGAAATAAACAAGCGAGCCTGTTCTCAAGGATCTCTCATTTAAGGGTATTAACACCTCTGCACTTACATAAAGATAACAAGTTGAAGAATGGAAAATAGCATTTGTTTTGTTGGTTTTTACAAGGGCACCGTGACCTGACCCACGTGGACCACTGCAAGAACAAAGACTTCCCACACCAAGAAGTTTGCAGCAACCAACCACACTCCCTCCCCTTTTTAGTAGAAAAGGAGCCTGAATTCTGACTTGGAGAAGATGGTTCTCCAGGACATTAGCCTGCCATCATCTCAGTCAGCTGGCTTTCCAAATAAAGTTGCTATTCCTTGCTGCAGCACATTGTCTCCCAGTTTATTGGCCTGTCTTGCAATGAGCAGACTGAGTTTGGACTCAGTAACAATGCAAGAATCATGCCAATTTATTTGTAAAAATGGCTTCCCAAAACATCTCTGTGTGGTCTTACTCTATAAAATTATGCTAGCATGATGTGTGCGTGTCTTCTAGAGATTACATTTTTCAGGTTACTGGCATGGAAGATCTCTGTGTCACAGGCAGAGTCCTTGTGTTTCCTGGGCCTGGGCTTGTAAGATGGTTTTTTTTTTCTCTCTAGAAGAAAGTTGCTCAAATCCAACTCCAGATACAATCTAAATGCATTCCACTTGAGGCTGGGGGAGCATTTCATGTTGCATGGATTTATATACTGGTTTAGAAGCAAGTAACTAATTTTAACAGTCACCTTGCTTATTCTAAAAGAGCAAGGAATGGGGTCCTAGAGGGAAGGAAAATAACTGTCCGAGATAACCTAGGACATCGCAGTTACCCAGAGAACATGGGATCACTGGGAGTGTTCATTACTTCGGAAGCATTAGAGCGAGTCTAACTCTGGGCTTCTCCTTAGAACCATGTGGAGAGCTTTAAAACATTCTGATACTCAGGTCACATCCCAGATAAATTAAATCAAACTCAGGAATTGGGACCCATGCAGCAACATTTTTGAAAATGTCCTCTTACTAAACATAAGGCTGAATTCACCCTTTTTATTTATTGTTATTGCATTTAGTTTTTTTAATTTTTAATTTTAATTTTTCTTAAAAAATGCATTAGTTCCCCAAGTGATTTCAATTCACAGCCCAGTTTGAGAAACACTGGTCTATTAGATAGGATTACCTGTTAGATGGAAACTGCAAGTCCCAGTTAATCAGTTCATTTCAGTCATGTGCCAGACTTGGTCCTGGGGCCTGGGACACAGGCCCTGCCTTCAAGTGTGTCACAGTGTAGGAGGAACCTCGGGATGGCAGAGAGCCACAGACTGGATGTGGAATGCCAGTACAAATGTGCACCAGTGAAAGGAAGTGGGGGGAGCATCCTGGTAAATATTCGATAACTGTCTTGTTCTGTAGCTGGAGAAACTGGAACATCAATCTAGAAGGACTCACTAGAGGAAACGTACCTTGGATGAGGATGAGAAGCCAGGAAATTGGCTTCACCCTTGTGGGTGGCACACTGTTACTTCTGCCCATCAATTCCAGCCTCCACTAAGGATTTTAAAGCAAAACAAACCAAGAAGCCTTTTTTAAAATTTGCCTAAAAACAACAGTGTATTTCTAGATAATGTTTGCATACAACACTAACTTGAAAAAAGTGTTTTTCTCTTAAATGTTTAGAGCCTAAAGGGCCATGCCATGCAGCAGGACAAGATTTTATCTTATTAGCCAAAGGCAGCATTCTCATAGGGTTATAATCTGTAATATTACAAAGATACTGAGACATTTTTAACCAAAATCTGATAAATGACTCATGAACCACATTGATTCTTGTTTCTTTATTTTACTTTCTTTTTCATAGGGTGGCCCGCTCTGTGCTTTTCCCATTGTAGGATCTGTACTTGCTCTTTTCACTTTTTTAGATGAGTGTCATGAAGGGTAGGAGTGTTGAGTCCCAGTTCTACTCAGGACTCTGGGACTATATCTCCTTGTCTGTAAAATGGTGACAGTACACATGGGGCTGGAAAGCTAGAGTATTAACTTTAACAAATGGGAAATAACTGTGTGTGGGTTTTTACACTTAGAAAAGCTGATAGCAATGAATAGTGGGGACAGGTGTCACCCTTGATTCTCTAAAGTCAGTTTAGAACATCCACTTGATATTATCATGTGTTTCCCTAATTAGCTATGCTCAGGCACCTTTCTCTACTATTTGGAGGAAGCCATGCAGTGTCCATTGACACTGAATTGACAGATTCATACAAAGTCCCTGCATTGTCGATTGTGGTAGGGGGAGAAACTTCTAGGTGTTAGTGAACTAAAGCTAAATCAAAAGAATATAAGAGTAGTTTAGCAAAAATTTTACATGTCCCACAACAATTTAAAACATAAGATAATTTATATTATAGCTTACAACGGGCTTCTCAGATACTGTCACGATAAGTACAAAATCAAAAGTTCATTTTCATGATCCAGGGTTCACTAAGAAAGGCCCCTTGTCTTGACGATGTATAGAGTAGTGAATTAGCATTTTAGAAGGCAGGCATTTCTAGGTTCCAGGCAGAAGAGGTGAGTGTACTTTGTGTAAGAATTCTCTGTGGCTTGACTTGGATAATAACAGACCTTTTGCTTTTCCGTCAGGACTTGGGAGTTGCCCCGTGGCTGTAGGAGCAGTGACTCACTGTAATGGAGCTGTTATGTAGAGATGCTAAGATGCAGAGGAAAGTTCCAGAGCATATGGGAGAATGTTTGCTGGAAAATTACTTGGTTAGAACCTGACAGTCTTACCAGCGTCCTGGGGTTGGTGGATACCAGTGAGGCTGTGGATGTCACCACTGAGCAGCTTAGTTTTAAGGTAAGTGAGGGGTTGCTGTCTGTCTACTGAAAGAGGCCAGTTTGCTGTGACGTTCCCAAGGTATAAACATTTCTGACCAGTGCCAGGAGATTTTCTTGTCTGTTGTATGAAAAACTGATCAGGAAAAAAAAAATCTTCATTTTGTGGACATAGAAAGAAAACAAATATCAAGATAGATTACATATTTTAATTTTGTACATAGATTTCTGAACCAATATCAAATCTAGATTAGTGCATCTGCAAGAGCTAAGCCATTTCTGTTTAGTTATTTCACTGCCCTAGAGTCATAACTTGTTAATCAGTATATTCCTAGCTCTGAAACTTGTTTTTTGACTATCTAGCTTTGAAATTAAATAATTTTTAAGGAAAAAAAACATGTTCCAACTTGATGCTGGTGTTTTAAATTAAAGCATCAAGTCAGTTTAGACATCTGGCCTTACTTGGTGGTTTTCTAACTTGTCAGTGTTGTATTTTTTCCCCCACCATGAGGGAGTCCTTTAACAGAGACAGGCAGACAGGGGACATGACTAGGCCCTGCACGGATGGGAGCAGCAGCTCCTCCTCCCCAACCTGGTGTGGCCCTGGGGTGGACACAGGGGAGATGGTTTTAAAACACACAGCGGGACCAATTCTTCACTTTCACAGAAAAGGGGAACTTGAGGGAGCAGCCTGCTGGAGAGTCTGTACATGGAACTGAGTCTGAGCCCCACCCCCAGCAGGCAGTAACTTACTTCCCTCACTGACACCCCCTCCCTGTCTGCACTCCTGTGCAGGCAGGAGGCCCAGCCCACAGAGACCCTGGCTGCACAGAGGGACTAGCCACACTGTATCTATGTGTTTCTGTACTATGTACAGTGTTGTGTGTTAGAGCCCCCATCTCCAGCTTCAGCCTGAAGCCTCAGGTTGGCAGATGACCCCACCCCCACTGCACACAGTGGGCTGGGTGAGATCAGGCCCCAGGAGAGAGTAGCCCTGCTCCTCACCAGCCAGGACCAAGGGGCCATTGAAATAGAAAGGTCAATGCTGGACAAGATGCAGGCCAGTGGGAGCAGGTAGGGGTGGGGGGACCTGGGTGATGCTGAGGTAAGGGGTGGCAGGTGTGTCATGGACCAGGTGGGGCTGGACAGGCATGGGCTGGGTGTGGATGGGGGCAGGGTTGGGCAACTCAGCACAAACAGTTCTGCTGGCTAACTGGGCCAGTGGCTGCCACTGCCTGGGGTCCTCTCCCACCCCATGCAGGGCTGCCTCCAGCCTCGGGGGCCAGGCATCCAGGGCCCAGGCTCCAGGTGTGCACGTGGGGAGGGCCACTTGTGTCAGGTGGGCTGGGCTTGGGGCAGGTATATGACATCTGTGAGCACATCTCAGGTGGAGGTCAGTGGGATCAATTCTCGGAGAGTTGGCAGGTCATCGTTGCTGTTTGTGGGGAGGTCGGGTGGGCCCAGGTAGGACAGCCGCTCATTGGGGTTGGTCAGTTCTGGGAGCAGATCCAGGGCTGGCTCTGGGGCCTCCCCTGCCCCAGGTGGGGGGTGCCCATCATGCCTGTGGTAGCACTGAAGGCCAGCTCACCAATGAGACCCCAGTTCATGGCCCAGGGGCTGCCGGGACCCAGGGAGAGGGTTTGGATGGTGCAGCTGGGGCCCTGGCGGGCCTCCAAGGTTGGGAGTGTGAAGCCCTGTTGGCCCCGGGTTATGGTTTGGGGTCCAGGTGACCTGCTGGTGCCATCTGACCTGGGAGGCAGGCTGCAGACTTATCTGGTGTTGGGGCTGCTGGGAATGTTGGATTGATAGGGGATGGGAGGTGGCCCTGGGTGAACTCAGTAAGGGTCGAGGTGCTGGGCATGGTGGGCAGGAAGGAGTCCAGAAGTGTCCCTGGTACCAGGAAGCTGGAACCCTCGCTGGGGTAATCGCCAGGGGCAGGAGCTGAGGGGGGCTGGGTGCTGCAAGGGGCTGAAGGGAGTGGCACCAGGCCAGGGCATTGATCATCTCCATCATGCTGGGCATGAGCACAGGCCGGGGTTCACGGTGCAGCAGCACTGCAGCACTGGCTCCTCCTTGATGTGCACTTCAGGCTTCACAGGTACTGGCTTCCCACTGCACGTGAGGCTGATGAGAATCTCATAGTCAGAGTTCAGAATGTAAATGAGGATGCCCAGCGTGTACTGGTCCACCTCCAGACCCTCAGCAATGCTGTCTTACTGCACACAGGGCACCTCCTGGTCTCTTGCTCACAGTTGAGCTGTAGATAAGACTCTAGCTTGAACCACTGCGTGTGGTGACAGTTGTGACCTTGGACAGGGAGCTGGATTCTGCTGAAGGTGATGCGGCACTTGAGTGACGCCTTGGTGGCAGTCTGTGCCACCCTGTCCTCCGTTGGGTCCAGGGGTGCTGGAGATGGTGCCGCTGCTGAAGTTCTACTTTATCTCAATGATGCAGTGCTCAGCGGGCAGGAGGAGACCCTGTGGCATGGAGTGGATGGAAGGCCCGTGCACCAGCTGCAGCACGAAGAGGTGAGAGCTATGGCAGGCCGTGACGGTGATCTGGATTGTGTTGCAGCCCGGCTGGCACACGTGCTTCAGGTATAAGGGCTTGCGGGAGGTCTTGTCACCATGCTCGATGGTGGGTAGGGTGGCATTGACGCTGACCCGGACCGAGGCCGGCCAGTTGGTGTTCATCTGCCGGTCCTCATGGTAGTAGCACTTGAACTGCAGCTCCAGGTCAGGCCTCAGCATCAGGGTCTGGACAGAGTCTCAGAGCTGGAAGGTGAGGTTGCTCACAGCCAGGATGTGCTGCAGGGGAAAGGGCTCGAGGATCACATCGTCCCTCTCAGGGAAGGTCAGCCGCAGCTGGTCACGGGCTGCTGCCAGGGGGTGACAAGTTGCTCACGTTGGGCTTAAGGTCAGGCAGGAAGGGAGATTTGACCTCCTGGCTGGTGGACGTGTAGGGGATGCTGCTGCCAGAGGTCATGGGCGGCGTGAGGCTCCCTGGCAGTGAGGAGCTGGGGTAGCTGGGGACGAAATGGCTTGTAGTGCAGCCCTGCAGGGCCAGAGGTAGGCAGGGACTGGCTCCCGCCCTGCTGCAGGGACAGCCTGTGCCCAGGGTAGGAGGAGGAGACAGGAAGCTGGCCAGGGCCAGACGCAAACTGGGTGGCTCTGGGCCCATATTGGCCTCCCTGCAGGTATTGCTGCGTGGGCTACACCTCACTGGAGTAGGCTCTCTTGATGCCCTGTTGGGGTCGTGTCTGGGCCTAGGGAGGCCCAGGGTACCCGTGCTGGGGCAGGCGCTGGCCTGCATTCAGGAGCACCATGCCCACTGCCCAGGTGTGGGGTTCATGCCCATAGGGCTCATGCCCAAGGGGCCCATCAGCCCTCCCACGCTGGTAGAGTTCCTGCTGCTGGGAACACTGGGCCCTGAGGGACCTCTGTGCTGCAAGAACTGGCAGTTAAAAAGCTGTTTAGCCCCAATTCCTCTGTACTGGCTCAGCTCCTGGCTCTGTCTCTCCTGGAGGGTGACCACAGTGGCTGTGACCTTGGCTGTGGCAGCAGCCTGGGCAGCTACCACCGCTGCTTGTGTGAAGTTGGTGGAGGGCCTTGTGACATGTGAGGGGAGGCCTAGGCCTGCTGGACCCCCCGCCGGGCCACCTGCATACCCGATGGTGAAGCCTGAGCCCCTGGGGTAGTCTCTGCAGCCGTACACCCATTGCTGCACATAGCCCTTGTTGGTGCCACCCTCGCCAAACACCTGCTGCCCCAGGCACTGCAGGGAGTTCAGGGCAGAGCTGCCTCCTGCCATGCCAGGCATCATGGAGCTGTGGGGAGGGGAGATGAGGGCTTCCCTGCAGGGCCCCTGGGGTTCCCCAAAACCTCTTTTCTGTGCCCCACTGCAACTCCCCACATGGTTGTGACCACAGTGATCCTCCTGGCTGAGTAGCACTTTGTAGCCAAGGCACTGCCTCATAAGCAAAGGGACCATCCCCATCACCACGTGGCATGTGGGGCAGGGCAGGTTTCATGGGGTTCAAGGGACTCATTGGCTTGGGAGCAGCTTAAAGGCCAGGTCTGTGGGCGGAAGGAAGCAGCCCTCACCGGTGCTTATGTGGGACTCAGTTTCTCTGGCTCTGCAAGGCCTGGCCTGGCCCCTCACCTCAGCGGTCTGGGGTCATCATTGCTCCACGCACTCAGCCTGCCCTCACTGCTGCCCCGCCAGCCAGCTCCCAGGGCACATTCACCAATGTTGAATCTTAAATGTACTTTTATTAATCATAGTTTAGAATAGCCACATCATTAAATAATTTTTTGAAAACATATGTTCTTAGAAATACACCCACTTCAAGTTTTGTTGTCAGATCCGGGGCTGAGGAGGGGCTGGGGAGGGAAAGGATGCCAAATGTGCATTCGGGCCCCTGGCGAACTCCCAGAGATGTTTCCTGTGTCTTAACTCCGCTGCCAAAGGGAAGATGGGGACGCCGGTGCCCACACCACTGTCCACACCGTGGTCCTCTCCTGCCAGCTGCAGTCCGCATGGCAGTTCCTGTGATGTCCGTCTCCACAGATCAGGTTTCTGCTAGGGAAGACTTTAACAATCTCCTACTCTGCTCTCAACCAGCAACAATTAGTATTAGCAAATGGTTCTTGCCACTGCTGGGGATTACATACAATTTCTATTAAAAAAAAAAAAGACACACTTTTACTCACACTTTTACCCTCAAATCAGATCCACATGCTGAACACTTGAGCTCTCCTCTTAGATATAATGAAGCCAAGATAGCTTCTCTCATTTAAGTTAAAAAAAAATGACTCTCACATTTGAAATCAAGTGGGCTGTCTTCTCTCGCTGGGTTAGCCATCTGGTAAGGGGGACTTTTGGAGGACATATTCAGGCCAGGAGTTTAGGGGAGAAAAAATCATTATGCTTTTTTCCTTTTGTGCCTCACTCTTTTAATGTGGTCAAACCTTTTTTTTTAAATGTTTTCACAGCAGGTTTTTTTCTCCCCATATCTTTCAGATAACACATGGCAAATAAGTTAATTTCTTAATACATTTTACAGTCAAAATTTGCTTTTCTAGAATTGTGGATCAGAAAAGTACATACCTGTTTGAGATCACTACAGCTCACTGTAAAACAGTAGAGATTCGACAGGTTCACTCGCTCGATCTACTACATACTTGTGGTCCTTTCAACTGCTGTGCTCTTTATCAGGGTAAGGTCAGGTCAGTTTCTTTTCCACATGTTTCAAAAGCTTGTGACTGCCCCCAAAGAGAGGGAGTACAACTTTTGCATGTCCAGGGATTTTACTGTTCTATTCAGTTACGTTTTTCAAAAAACAGGCCTCAAAGACTACTATTGATCTAGTCACTTTCTGGCTGTTTTCTTCATGGGTGTAAGCTGATTAGAACAAGCAGGTAAGATACCTGTTCAGAACAGCCACTTCATAGTAACAATTCTTTTCATCACAAACCATTCAACTTCAGAAAACCGTAAATAATTCAAAGTTATAACTTTCTGGAATTGAAGGTAGCTGGGGTCATTCTTGTTCTGCAGAGGAGGCAGTTAAATTTCAGAGAAATAGATTTTTTTAAACTTTTTCATTGAGTTATAGTCATTTTGCAATGTTGTGTCAAATTCCAGTGTAGAGAACAATTTTTTCAGTTATACATGAACGTGCATATATTCATTGTCACATTTTTTTTCGCTATGAGCTACCACAAGATCTTGTATATGTTTCCCTGTGCTATACCATATAATCTTGTTCATCTATTCTACATTTTGAAATCCCAGTCTGTCCCTTCCCACACCCCTCCCCTTGGCAACCACAAGTCTGTATTCAGTGTCTGCGAGACTGTTTCTGTTTTGTATTTATGCTCTTTTTTTTTTTTTTTTTTTTGGATTCCACATATGAGCAATCTCATATGGTATTTTTCTTTCTCTTTTTGGCTTACTTCACTTAGAATAACATTCTCTAGGGACATCCATGTTGTTGCAAATGGCATTATATTGTTTTTTTTATGGCCGAATAGTATTGCATTGTATAAATATACCACCTCTTCTTTATGCAGTCATCTGTTGATGGACATTTAGGCTGTTTCCATGTCTTGGCTATTGTAAATAGTGTTGCTGTTAACAGCGGGGTGTATGTATCTTTTTGAATTAATTCTTATTTTGTGGTTGGCTTTGTTCCTTTAATAACTATGCAAGTTAAAAAAGCTAAGGCTCTAAACCTTCTTAGAGACAATGAACAGTAGATATATGTAAATTTTAAAAATACATGCAGTAAGGAGAGCTGATAGGCTTATGAAGGATTTCCTTTAATGTGAGATTTTCCTCTTGCTGCCTTTAGAATTCTGTCATTGTCTTTAAATTTCACTTTTTGAATAATGATATGTCTTGGTGTGAGTCGGTTTGAGTTGATCCCATTTGGGACTCTCTGTGATTCCTGTGCCTGGATATCCACTTCCTTCTTCAGATTAGAGGAGTTTTCAGCCATAATTTTATCAAAGATTTTCTCACCGTTTCTCTCTCTTCCTTCAGGGACCCCTATAATGTGAGTGTTACTATGCTTGAGCTGTCTCAGAAGTCCCTTAACCTCGTGTAACGTGCTTTTTCTTCTTGCTTTTCTGACTGGGTGCTTTTCATTATTCTATCTTCCAGGTTGCTAATGGGTCATCTGTGTTGTCTAATCTTCTGTATGACCTGCAGTTCTTCTCTGACTGGTTCTTTTTTATATTTTCTAGTTCTTTTTAAAAATTCTCCATGTTCTTCTGTTCTTTTTCCCAGTTCAGCTGTCATTCTTATTACTATTGCTTTGATCTCTTTGTCAGGTAGGTTATTTATTTATTTTCATTATGGTTATTTTCTTACTCTTTCACATAAAACATGTTCCTGTGTATTCTCATTTTAACTTTGTGTATCTCTGTGAAATTAGGTGAAACAGTTACCTGTCAGAGTTAAAGGTGTGTCCTTGTGTGAGCGTGTTCCTGTGCAGTCTTCTGTGCCCAGCGGGTTTGTTGGGAAGAGCTGGCCCTGAAGTGATCCTGGGCTGCCCTCTTCCCTCGGGACATGCTGGCAGCCCCTGCAATGGGGTGGCAGGGCTGGAGTCAGAGGGACTGGAGCCAGTTCCAGGTTCAAGCAGGGGCTTCTCTGCTCAGTGACTGTTCCAGCCCTATCAAGGGTGGCACGGGGTCCCGTGGGGCTGGAGCAGGAGCTCTGTGGGACTGGGGCTCGCCTGTGTGTGATGGCAGTCTTTGCTTTGGTTTGGGATGTGGCTGAGGCCTGAGGGCTTGCAGTGGCCCTTCTGTACTGGTATAACCTTTTTTCTGGTGTGCACAGCGTGGCCAGAGGGTGGGTCAGGGCCAGAGAGATTGGGGCCGCAGCCCTGAGCTGGCCCCACCGCCTGTCAGGTGTGCACAGGAAAGTGAGTTCTGGGGATGGCAGGCTCTACCTTGGTGCTAGTACTGTTCCCTGCAGAGGGTGTGCAGGGACAAACTAGCTGGCCGTGACTGCCGGCCATCTTTTCAGAGGCAGGGCCACACCCAGGCCAGCACCACTTTCTCCCACGGTGTGCACTCTCACTGGCAGTGGAAGCCTCCACCTGAGTGGGGAGCAGCACCGAACAAGGAGGGTGGGACCAGGAGCCTGGGGGAATCCAGGGAGCCCACCTGAGCCACCCCTGCAAGCTGGCCAGAGCCCCAGGCAGTGTTCAGCCTGCTGTGTCCCTGCCGTGACGGGGAGTCAGTGGGTCTCTGCACAGGCTCTTCAAGAGCAGGGGCTCAGCTTCTCACAGTGCTCCAGCAAGCCTGCTGGTTTTCACCCCAGCTGAGGGGGCTCCTCCTCCCAGTGCTGAACCCCGTGCCTGGGTGCCTGATGCGTGGTTCAGACCATGAAGTAAGGCGCGGGTGGTTGTTAGGGCTGGAGCACTGCTAGGACCTCACGCTGTCTGCGCATGGATGCCCACAGCTCCTAGTGTGTGTGGCTGGTGGAGGGCCTTGCGGGGAGTGGTTGTAAGTCTGTTCGGCACAGATGGGGCTTGTGATTACTCCTCACAAAGATGGTCACAAGGACAGGACATGCCGTCTGGTTTTCCAAGGGCTTGAATATTATAATGCATGATGTGCCCCAGCTGCCTAGTGTGAGCAGCATGACTGCAGGTGCTCTGGGTCCAGGAATGGAAACTCCAGTTTTGCTCTTGGGAACCAAAGGAGCAGGTCCTAAAGGGGCATATTTACCATAAATTCTCTTGCATGTGTCGGTCATGGGGAAGCACCAGATTAAGAAATGGATGCTGCCTGAGTTTAGTGTTGAATTATTATAAAATGTAAGGAAGCTACAAGATTCTGGGCAAAAGTGCAGTGACAAGTGGAAGTGATCCAAGGAGTACATACAGTAAGAAACAGAGTCGTGAATTTAATCATGTTGTCTGATTTTCTCAGTGGGTAGTAAATAATTAGGGTTTTGACTAATAATTAGGGTTTTGATTAAACTATAGAATGTGATCAGTTGTGAAGTGTGAAAGTCTAAGGATGTTTGTAGTAAGTTATTTGTGATGATACAGTTTTGGGGGTTAATGATTGCTGGGATGGATGAAATTGGCTGGCTGTGTGTGCTGGTGGAAGAAGAGACGTTGATGCAAGTGGAGGCACTAACAGAGAGGAAGGCTAGTGAAAAGTGAAGGCTAGTGTCAGTTGATTCAGGAAGAATGAGCCGATAAGGCTGGTTAATAGGCCATAAGGTTTAGTGTTAATTCAGAGGATATAATTTTTGATAATCATGTTAATTGTATTACTATAATGTTTGGAATAATGAGTTTTAGCCTTGAAGAAGGTTAAGATTTTGTACATAGTCAGTACTGTAGGCATTGGATCCCACAGCTGTTAGTGACGGTCCCGGTGCAGCCGCACAGGCGGGGAGCACTGATGGTAGGTGTTATGCCAGCTCATGTAGAATGGGTGCTGAGCGTGGTGACAGCGGCTGTAATGAAAACTCATATTGTGCCATCTAAGCATAGTAATGGGGATATTAAGTGTGATTTACATATTAGTATCCATATAGGATACTGTAAATGCAAAGAGGATAGTAATATAGAGTAATGCCGTTTGATACTTATGAAGTTAATTATGATTTTATGAGTCAAAATGTTTTTGTTTAAAGTAATTATCATATGTTCACTCTAATCCTTTTAAATTCACTCACAGGCTAACCTTATGGCTACTAGTAATGCGATTACAGTTTGTGGCATGTAGTGAAGAGTTTAGTTTTTAGGTTACTCTTTTGAAATGCTCAGGGTAGGGGTAGGAGGAGGGCAACTTCTTGGTCAAATATAGGAAAGTAGTGACAACTGAGAGTAAGTGAATGCAGAAGGCGGGCGTGCTGGCCCTATAGAGTCACATCCACACGTGTGTGGGCTTGATTTTTCTGGACACTGACTAGAGGAGGTCAGACTGTGGTCAGGACAAGCTGTAAGTCTGGTAGTGTATTGGTGAGTGACGTCAGTGTAAGCTTTATTGTTTCTCCAGTTACAGGAAAAGCTGTAGATTGTCAGTTGTTCTATTTAATACTAAAAGAATAAAATGCTCATCAATAGATAGCGATCTATAGGAACAATCAAACTATCTACAAAATGCACCATCAGGCCACTGGCTGAAAGCCAAAATAATGAGATGTATAGGGAAATTTTAGTTGGGACAGAAAGCACGGAATGAGAAAAGTAGAGCCAATAATTTTGTGTAGTCAGGGGAAGCTTTTAACCATGAAAACTACTGAGCCAAAAACTCCATCTGAAATTGAACTTTATATTCTTCTGACACTTGCAATAACATAAGTTCTTAGAGGAACTGTAATGAATCAAACTTGAAATATTGTTTTATGATTTCTTTCTGTCAGATGATGGTGAGCGCAAGTGAGGGGAACTTCAGAGGCTCAGAGAACTGAAGTATTAAGAAGTTATTATGGGAACTGTGTGTATGGTCAGTGTGTTGTTAGGTGGTGTGAGCACATATCTTCATCTTTTTTCTGATCAGAAGGTAGATGGTCATTTTAGGATCTATGTGCATTTGCCTGTGTGTGTGTGTGTGTGTGTGTGTGTGTGTGTGTGTGTGTGTGTGTGTGTGTGTGTGTGTGTGTGGTGAGAGTTTGGTCGTGGGGAGAAGCACTGTGAACTTACCCACCCTGTACTGAGAGCTGTGGGACCTCCTTCCCTGCTGAAAATGACCCTGCTCTTGTCACCACATCCCCACCCATGACAGCACTTCTTTGTAATGAATGTATGTAATGTCCTGTTTGTCATGGACCAATGCAGTGCATCCATTTATAGTTCATAAAGTTATTTATATTTTAAATTAAAAGTACTTATATGTATGATGGATTTTATGTTTTTACTCTTATTTACCTTGGTGCCCGAATTAATGATAATAGAAGACCCATTTCCTGAGACAAAGTTGACTTGCCGTTAAGAGTCAGGATCCCTCGTGAACACATCCTCACGGTTTGTCCTGACTGATGCATGACTTAATGTCATTGCAAGAGGAATTTCCCAAGGAAAAGCCAGCGGTCTTCCTCAGAACCTTATGGAGCAGGTCACAGGACGGGCTCCAGGTAGAATCACTTTCCAAGGTAGATGTTGGTTCAGGGTAAAGTTACAGCACTTGCCGCCCCGAGACCCTTAGGTGATTCACATCCCTTCTGTCTTCTCATCCATAAAGTGGGTTATTGAGAATGTTGTGTAATTGAAACACTGCACTTTGAATTTGGTCAGTTGGCACATTTTATTGCTTAGTGTGAGACCTCAATACGTTTGACCTGATGCTAACTGGTGATTTACAGGCGGTCCCAACTCCTGAGGGTTGGAAGGAATTCTGGTTGACAGTAGGAGGAGACCCAGGATCCCTGAAGCCTGCTCACCCTGGATGGGACTCAGTCCCTCCAGGCCAGGGGATCCTGGAGGCAGCACAGTGCCTGAAGCCCGGCTGTGGGACCGGGAAGGCCCAGCAGTGCGGTTGGAAACGCAGCCCCACTGGGCCTGTGAGGAGTCGGGGTCAACTCCCCACAGGGCAGGCTCTGGAGTTTCCTCCCCAGGGGCAGCCCATTCTCCTGGTCGTCAGCCCCGACAGGGACAGACACAGAGGCTGGTACCAGCAGTCCCAAGGAAAATGGGACGTACCAGTCTTCGCAAGTACAGTGACCCCTGGGGAGCTCAGCTCCAGGGAGGTGAGAGCCTTAGCGCGGGAGGGACTGTGATGCCAGGATTCCTGCCTTTTCCGTCCCCCTCCACTCTGGGCCCCTTCCCAGAGTCAGGCCACCCTGGCCCTTCGTCCTCCACCATGCACTGTGGGCTGGCTCCCTCTTTCCTTCTTGCCTTGTCTTTTATCTTCTCTCCCTACCCTGTTCCCCCATCACTGTCTGTCACTCTCTAGGACTTGACTCCCACCTCTCTCTGTCACGCACTGTCTCTCTCCCTGCCTGTCTGTCTCTGTCTCTCCCCCCAGGCCCTCAGGCCCTGGGCTCTGGTCCAGCCCTGTCCAGGGCCACAGGGCTGCACCTCTCCCAGCCCTCCCACCCTCACTGCCACGTTTTGGCCCTGGCCCTGCTCACAGAGGAGGAGCCCGGTTACAGAGGCTGCTCCTGCTGGTACTTACTGCTTCACTGCTGTCCCCCCTCTTCCTGGGCAGCACAGTCACCTTGACCTGTCGGTGGCCCTTGACCAGTTGGCCCAGCCTGGGCCCCAGAGCTGCTGCAGAGCTGGCCACTTGCCCCAGCTGGAAGGAGGGAGGGCCCTGTGGGCTTAAGGGGCTCCTGGGGAATTGGATTGAGGGATGTGTAAGGAGCCAGGTATTTTCACCCAACTCCTCTTTGTCAATGGCAGAGCGTCCCAAACCACTGACTGCCCCCTGCCCGTTTCTCACTTAGAGCACTGGGCAGACTGTGGGAGCTCCTGAGACTTAGGAGGGAGCTGCTGCCCTCAGCACCCATCAGAGTTTGCCTGGAACTGGGGCTCCTGGGGGAAGCTGGCAGGGCTGGGGCCCAAAGCCTGGATGAGTGCGGGGCTCTCTCGCTGGACTCTGGTGACCACTCCAGGCACCTCATCCCTTCCTCACTGTCAGCAGTTGGCCACTTCACGGGGACAGATATGAGGGTCTCTGTGACTCTTGAGACTGGCAGGCCCCATGTGCTCAGTATTTCTTGATTGAGTGAACACAACCACCCCCCATATCTAGACACCAAGTCTTCCCACCACCCCAAAAGGGTTTCTCAGGCCCCCTCACAGCCAGTACTGCCCCAAAGCACAACTTTGCTTCTGTCCCACCCAGGTAGTTTCTGCCTCCTTGAACCTGGATGTACGTGAATCACCCAAGTGCAGTGTAGGGGGTGTGACAGTATATAATTATTTTTTATAGTGTTATATGTTTTTGGCAAGAACCATAGGGCTTATTTTTATGCATGTAACATATGTACTTAAAATCAATGTGTCACCTACAGGTGTACTACAGATGAGGACGGCCACATGGGTGTGGCGATGTGATTAAGATGGTGTGCTGTTAAGATCTTCTCCGTCTTGTGGACGTTCTCTCTGCACTTTGTGTGCAGCGCTGAGCGAAGGGGAGTGAGGACCTCCCACCCTGCCTGAATATTTGACTCCTCTTGGTTCTGTCATTGTCTACCTAATATGTTTTTCAGCCACTGCCCAAGGGAACTCCTGGGAATTTGGAAAAGGAGGAGGGAGCACCCCAGAAGTAGGGGGCAGGGGACATCGGTTGGGCAGGACCAGAAAGCATATGGTCAGAAAAGTTTGCAGAGAGGACCCAGGGTTGGATGGCAGTTGGTGGTGGGGGATCAGTTAGGCGGGGCACATTCTAAAAGTGAGGTCACCTGGAATGTCCACTGTGAGGTGCCAGGGGCAAAGGCAGGTGATTGGTCGAGAGAGGGCATAAAGCACTGGCGTTGCTAAGGCAGCGTTCAGACAGGAGAAGGCTTGGAGGGAGGCATCTCGTCCCCTCCAGCTGCTCCTGAGAGTCCGCTTGCCTGCTGTTTGTTTTCCTGACCTGCTGACCTCCTGACCTGACTGAACCCTCCTTCCTCCCCTCAAGAGCTTGATTGGCCCTCATCCTTCCTGTGACCCCCTTCTCCTCTCAAGTGCCCAACCCCTCTTCCTGTCATACTCCCTACCCACCTCATCCCCCACCCCCTCCCCTTCCCTCCCCTCCCCACCCCCCTCCTGCCTGGGGGCCTCAGGGCCCTGAGAGGACCAGGACACAGAGGTGATGGGGATGTTCTGGTCCCACGTGCTGGGGTGTACTGGATATGAAAATACAAATGCGAGTAAACATCGGGCATCAGGTGTTCTCCTTTTTCCTGGGCTCTTTCACACTGTGGTTAAATAGCTGCTTTCTCATGGGGTCCTTGATGGGAACGCATCGTTGGTGAAGCCCGAGGCTCTCAGGACAGGTTTCTCGACCAGCCTAGAGCGGCCCTGGCCACGGGCATCCTCAAGATCTGAGTCCTGGCAGGACCTCTTGGACCAAACAGCAGGTTGACAGGATGAAACCTGAAATAGTTACTTTATTGCATCAAAGAAGGAAGTGTGAACATCCTAAAAGCCATTGAGTTGTATGCCTAAAATGCGGGAATGGGTGAATTATATCTCAGTAAGGCAGTTTTTTTTAAAAAGCGAGAAACTCTTATTTACTAGAATTCATAGTGAGACTGGCTCCTGGAAAGCTTGTCAGGATCCTGCTTCAAGTTGTGCGTGTTCCGGTCCCGTCCCCGTGAGGTGCACTCTCCTGTGTGTGCGCCCTTCCTGGTGGTGACGTCTGGCAGTCCTGGGAGCAGTGGGGTCTCAGCACTGGGTTGGTGCTGGTCTGTTAAACAGGGAAATGTCATCTGTGCTCTGTGCTTTCTGGTTTGTTAACTTACAGCAACTTTGTTTTTTCTTTGAAGTGTATTCTTTTCAGACATTTTAATGTAACAAAAATATTCAATAGCCCTGTAAGTTTTAAAATATTTTTATTGAAGTATAGTCAGTTTACCATGTTGTCCATTTCTCGTGTACAACAGAATGCTTCAGTCATATAGGAAAATACATATATTCATTTTCATATTTTTCTTACCATAAATTACTACAAGATATTAAATAGAGTTCCCTGTGCTGTACAGTGTAAACTAGTTGTTGTCTACTTTATATAGATTGGTATCCATGAATCTCAAACTTCCAATTTTTCCCTTCCCACTCCCTTCCCCTCTGGTATCCATAAGTTTGTTTTCTATGCTGTAAGTCTGTTTCTGTGTTGTAAATAAGTTTGTCTTTTTTTTTCCCTTGATTCCAAATATAAGTGATATCATATGGTATTTTTGTTTTGCTTTCTGACTACTTCACTTAGAATGACATTCTCCAGGTGCATCCATTCCCTGTTGCTGCAAATGGCATCACTTGAACCATTTTTATGGCTGAGTAGTAGTCCATTGTATAAAATATACCACAGCTTCTTTTTTTTTTTTTTACATTTTTTATTGAGTTATAGTCATTTTACAATATTGTGTCAAATTCTAGTGTAGAGCAGAGTTTTTCAGTTTTATATGAACATACATATATTCAATGTCACATTTTTTTTCTCTGTGAACTACGACAAGATCTTGTATATATTTCCCTGTGCTATAAAGTATAATCTTGTGTATCTATTCTGCATATGCCTGTCAGTATCTACAAATTTCAAACTCCCAATCTGTCCCTTCCCACCCCCCAGCCCCTTGGCAACCGCAAGTTTGTATTCTATGTCTGTGAGTCTGTTTCTGTTTCGTATTTATGCTCTTTTTTTTTTTTTTTTTTTTTTTTTTGGATTCCACATATGAGCAATCTCATATGGTATTTTTCTTTCTCTTTTTGGCTTACTTCACTTAGAGTAACATTCTCTAGGGACATCCATGTCGTTGCAAATGGCATTATATTGTTTTTTTTATGGCCGAATAGTATTGCATTGTATAAATATACCACCTCTTCTTTATGCAGTCATCTGTTGATGGACATTTAGGCTGTTTCCATGTCTTGGCTATTGTAAATAGTGTTGCTGTTAACAGCGGGGTGTATGTATTTTTTTGAATTAATTCTTATTTTGTGGTTGGCTTTGTTCCTTTAATAACTATGCAAGTTAAAAAAGCTAAGGCTCTAAACCTTCTTAGAGACAATGAACAGTAGATGTATGTAAATTTTAAAAATACATGCAGTAAGGAGAGCTGATAGGCTTATGAAGGATTTCCTTTAATGTGAGATTTTCCTCTTGCTGCCTTTAGAATTCTGTCATTGTCTTTAAATTTCACTTTTTGAATAATGATATGTCTTGGTGTGAGTCGGTTTGAGTTGATCCCATTTGGGACTCTCTGTGATTCCTGTGCCTGGATATCCACTTCCTTCTTCAGATTAGAGGAGTTTTCAGCCATAATTTTATCAAAGATTTTCTCACCGTTTCTCTCTCTTCCTTCAGGGACCCCTATAATGTGAGTGTTACTATGCTTGAGCTGTCTCAGAAGTCCCTTAACCTCGTGTAACGTGCTTTTTCTTCTTGCTTTTCTGACTGGGTGCTTTTCATTATTCTATCTTCCAGGTTGCTAATGGGTCATCTGTGTTGTCTAATCTTCTGTATGACCTGCAGTTCTTCTCTGACTGGTTCTTTTTTATATTTTCTAGTTCTTTTTAAAAATTCTCCATGTTCTTCTGTTCTTTTTCCCAGTTCAGCTGTCATTCTTATTACTATTGCTTTGATCTCTTTGTCAGGTAGGTTATTTATTTATTTTCATTGTGGTTATTTTCTTACTCTTTCACATAAAACATGTTCCTGTGTATTCTCATTTTAACTTTGTGTATCTCTGTGAAATTAGGTGAAACAGTTACCTGTCAGAGTTAAAGGTGTGTCCTTGTGTGAGCGTGTTCCTGTGCAGTCTTCTGTGCCCAGCGGGTTTGTTGGGAAGAGCTGGCCCTGAAGTGATCCTGGGCTGCCCTCTTCCCTCGGGACATGCTGGCAGCCCCTGCAATGGGGTGGCAGGGCTGGAGTCAGAGGGACTGGAGCCAGTTCCAGGTTCAAGCAGGGGCTTCTCTGCTCAGTGACTGTTCCAGCCCTATCAAGGGTGGCACGGGGTCCCGTGGGGCTGGAGCAGGAGCTCTGTGGGACTGGGGCTCGCCTGTGTGTGATGGCAGTCTTTGCTTTGGTTTGGGATGTGGCTGAGGCCTGAGGGCTTGCAGTGGCCCTTCTGTACTGGTATAACCTTTTTTCTGGTGTGCACAGCGTGGCCAGAGGGTGGGTCAGGGCCAGAGAGATTGGGGCCGCAGCCCTGAGCTGGCCCCACCGCCTGTCAGGTGTGCACAGGAAAGTGAGTTCTGGGGATGGCAGGCTCTACCTTGGTGCTAGTACTGTTCCCTGCAGAGGGTGTGCAGGGACAAACTAGCTGGCCGTGACTGCCGGCCATCTTTTCAGAGGCAGGGCCACACCCAGGCCAGCACCACTTTCTCCCACGGTGTGCACTCTCACTGGCAGTGGAAGCCTCCACCTGAGTGGGGAGCAGCACCGAACAAGGAGGGTGGGACCAGGAGCCTGGGGGAATCCAGGGAGCCCACCTGAGCCACCCCTGCAAGCTGGCCGGAGCCCCAGGCAGTGTTCAGCCTGCTGTGTCCCTGCCGTGACGGGGAGTCAGTGGGTCTCTGCACAGGCTCTTCAAGAGCAGGGGCTCAGCTTCTCACAGTGCTCCAGCAAGCCTGCTGGTTTTCACCCCAGCTGAGGGGGCTCCTCCTCCCAGTGCTGAACCCCGTGCCTGGGTGCCTGATGCGTGGTTCAGACCATGAAGTAAGGCGCGGGTGGTTGTTAGGGCTGGAGCACTGCTAGGACCTCACGCTGTCTGCGCATGGATGCCCACAGCTCCTAGTGTGTGTGGCTGGTGGAGGGCCTTGCGGGGAGTGGTTGTAAGTCTGTTCGGCACAGATGGGGCTTGTGATTACTCCTCACAAAGATGGTCACAAGGACAGGACATGCCGTCTGGTTTTCCAAGGGCTTGAATATTATAATGCATGATGTGCCCCAGCTGCCTAGTGTGAGCAGCATGACTGCAGGTGCTCTGGGTCCAGGAATGGAAACTCCAGTTTTGCTCTTGGGAACCAAAGGAGCAGGTCCTAAAGGGGCATATTTACCATAAATTCTCTTGCATGTGTCGGTCATGGGGAAGCACCAGATTAAGAAATGGATGCTGCCTGAGTTTAGTGTTGAATTATTATAAAATGTAAGGAAGCTACAAGATTCTGGGCAAAAGTGCAGTGACAAGTGGAAGTGATCCAAGGAGTACATACAGTAAGAAACAGAGTCGTGAATTTAATCATGTTGTCTGATTTTCTCAGTGGGTAGTAAATAATTAGGGTTTTGACTAATAATTAGGGTTTTGATTAAACTATAGAATGTGATCAGTTGTGAAGTGTGAAAGTCTAAGGATGTTTGTAGTAAGTTATTTGTGATGATACAGTTTTGGGGGTTAATGATTGCTGGGATGGATGAAATTGGCTGGCTGTGTGTGCTGGTGGAAGAAGAGACGTTGATGCAAGTGGAGGCACTAACAGAGAGGAAGGCTAGTGAAAAGTGAAGGCTAGTGTCAGTTGATTCAGGAAGAATGAGCCGATAAGGCTGGTTAATAGGCCATAAGGTTTAGTGTTAATTCAGAGGATATAATTTTTGATAATCATGTTAATTGTATTACTATAATGTTTGGAATAATGAGTTTTAGCCTTGAAGAAGGTTAAGATTTTGTACATAGTCAGTACTGTAGGCATTGGATCCCACAGCTGTTAGTGACGGTCCCGGTGCAGCCGCACAGGCGGGGAGCACTGATGGTAGGTGTTATGCCAGCTCATGTAGAATGGGTGCTGAGCGTGGTGACAGCGGCTGTAATGAAAACTCATATTGTGCCATCTAAGCATAGTAATGGGGATATTAAGTGTGATTTACATATTAGTATCCATATAGGATACTGTAAATGCAAAGAGGATAGTAATATAGAGTAATGCCGTTTGATACTTATGAAGTTAATTATGATTTTATGAGTCAAAATGTTTTTGTTTAAAGTAATTATCATATGTTCACTCTAATCCTTTTAAATTCACTCACAGGCTAACCTTATGGCTACTAGTAATGCGATTACAGTTTGTGGCATGTAGTGAAGAGTTTAGTTTTTAGGTTACTCTTTTGAAATGCTCAGGGTAGGGGTAGGAGGAGGGCAACTTCTTGGTCAAATATAGGAAAGTAGTGACAACTGAGAGTAAGTGAATGCAGAAGGCGGGCGTGCTGGCCCTATAGAGTCACATCCACACGTGTGTGGGCTTGATTTTTCTGGACACTGACTAGAGGAGGTCAGACTGTGGTCAGGACAAGCTGTAAGTCTGGTAGTGTATTGGTGAGTGACGTCAGTGTAAGCTTTATTGTTTCTCCAGTTACAGGAAAAGCTGTAGATTGTCAGTTGTTCTATTTAATACTAAAAGAATAAAATGCTCATCAATAGATAGCGATCTATAGGAACAATCAAACTATCTACAAAATGCACCATCAGGCCACTGGCTGAAAGCCAAAATAATGAGATGTATAGGGAAATTTTAGTTGGGACAGAAAGCACGGAATGAGAAAAGTAGAGCCAATAATTTTGTGTAGTCAGGGGAAGCTTTTAACCATGAAAACTACTGAGCCAAAAACTCCATCTGAAATTGAACTTTATATTCTTCTGACACTTGCAATAACATAAGTTCTTAGAGGAACTGTAATGAATCAAACTTGAAATATTGTTTTATGATTTCTTTCTGTCAGATGATGGTGAGCGCAAGTGAGGGGAACTTCAGAGGCTCAGAGAACTGAAGTATTAAGAAGTTATTATGGGAACTGTGTGTATGGTCAGTGTGTTGTTAGGTGGTGTGAGCACATATCTTCATCTTTTTTCTGATCAGAAGGTAGATGGTCATTTTAGGATCTATGTGCATTTGCCTGTGTGTGTGTGTGTGTGTGTGTGTGTGTGTGTGTGTGTGTGTGTGTGTGTGTGTGTGTGGTGAGAGTTTGGTCGTGGGGAGAAGCACTGTGAACTTACCCACCCTGTACTGAGAGCTGTGGGACCTCCTTCCCTGCTGAAAATGACCCTGCTCTTGTCACCACATCCCCACCCATGACAGCACTTCTTTGTAATGAATGTATGTAATGTCCTGTTTGTCATGGACCAATGCAGTGCATCCATTTATAGTTCATAAAGTTATTTATATTTTAAATTAAAAGTACTTATATGTATGATGGATTTTATGTTTTTACTCTTATTTACCTTGGTGCCCGAATTAATGATAATAGAAGACCCATTTCCTGAGACAAAGTTGACTTGCCGTTAAGAGTCAGGATCCCTCGTGAACACATCCTCACGGTTTGTCCTGACTGATGCATGACTTAATGTCATTGCAAGAGGAATTTCCCAAGGAAAAGCCAGCGGTCTTCCTCAGAACCTTATGGAGCAGGTCACAGGACGGGCTCCAGGTAGAATCACTTTCCAAGGTAGATGTTGGTTCAGGGTAAAGTTACAGCACTTGCCGCCCCGAGACCCTTAGGTGATTCACATCCCTTCTGTCTTCTCATCCATAAAGTGGGTTATTGAGAATGTTGTGTAATTGAAACACTGCACTTTGAATTTGGTCAGTTGGCACATTTTATTGCTTAGTGTGAGACCTCAATACGTTTGACCTGATGCTAACTGGTGATTTACAGGCGGTCCCAACTCCTGAGGGTTGGAAGGAATTCTGGTTGACAGTAGGAGGAGACCCAGGATCCCTGAAGCCTGCTCACCCTGGATGGGACTCAGTCCCTCCAGGCCAGGGGATCCTGGAGGCAGCACAGTGCCTGAAGCCCGGCTGTGGGACCGGGAAGGCCCAGCAGTGCGGTTGGAAACGCAGCCCCACTGGGCCTGTGAGGAGTCGGGGTCAACTCCCCACAGGGCAGGCTCTGGAGTTTCCTCCCCAGGGGCAGCCCATTCTCCTGGTCGTCAGCCCCGACAGGGACAGACACAGAGGCTGGTACCAGCAGTCCCAAGGAAAATGGGACGTACCAGTCTTCGCAAGTACAGTGACCCCTGGGGAGCTCAGCTCCAGGGAGGTGAGAGCCTTAGCGCGGGAGGGACTGTGATGCCAGGATTCCTGCCTTTTCCGTCCCCCTCCACTCTGGGCCCCTTCCCAGAGTCAGGCCACCCTGGCCCTTCGTCCTCCACCATGCACTGTGGGCTGGCTCCCTCTTTCCTTCTTGCCTTGTCTTTTATCTTCTCTCCCTACCCTGTTCCCCCATCACTGTCTGTCACTCTCTAGGACTTGACTCCCACCTCTCTCTGTCACGCACTGTCTCTCTCCCTGCCTGTCTGTCTCTGTCTCTCCCCCCAGGCCCTCAGGCCCTGGGCTCTGGTCCAGCCCTGTCCAGGGCCACAGGGCTGCACCTCTCCCAGCCCTCCCACCCTCACTGCCACGTTTTGGCCCTGGCCCTGCTCACAGAGGAGGAGCCCGGTTACAGAGGCTGCTCCTGCTGGTACTTACTGCTTCACTGCTGTCCCCCCTCTTCCTGGGCAGCACAGTCACCTTGACCTGTCGGTGGCCCTTGACCAGTTGGCCCAGCCTGGGCCCCAGAGCTGCTGCAGAGCTGGCCACTTGCCCCAGCTGGAAGGAGGGAGGGCCCTGTGGGCTTAAGGGGCTCCTGGGGAATTGGATTGAGGGATGTGTAAGGAGCCAGGTATTTTCACCCAACTCCTCTTTGTCAATGGCAGAGCGTCCCAAACCACTGACTGCCCCCTGCCCGTTTCTCACTTAGAGCACTGGGCAGACTGTGGGAGCTCCTGAGACTTAGGAGGGAGCTGCTGCCCTCAGCACCCATCAGAGTTTGCCTGGAACTGGGGCTCCTGGGGGAAGCTGGCAGGGCTGGGGCCCAAAGCCTGGATGAGTGCGGGGCTCTCTCGCTGGACTCTGGTGACCACTCCAGGCACCTCATCCCTTCCTCACTGTCAGCAGTTGGCCACTTCACGGGGACAGATATGAGGGTCTCTGTGACTCTTGAGACTGGCAGGCCCCATGTGCTCAGTATTTCTTGATTGAGTGAACACAACCACCCCCCATATCTAGACACCAAGTCTTCCCACCACCCCAAAAGGGTTTCTCAGGCCCCCTCACAGCCAGTACTGCCCCAAAGCACAACTTTGCTTCTGTCCCACCCAGGTAGTTTCTGCCTCCTTGAACCTGGATGTACGTGAATCACCCAAGTGCAGTGTAGGGGGTGTGACAGTATATAATTATTTTTTATAGTGTTATATGTTTTTGGCAAGAACCATAGGGCTTATTTTTATGCATGTAACATATGTACTTAAAATCAATGTGTCACCTACAGGTGTACTACAGATGAGGACGGCCACATGGGTGTGGCGATGTGATTAAGATGGTGTGCTGTTAAGATCTTCTCCGTCTTGTGGACGTTCTCTCTGCACTTTGTGTGCAGCGCTGAGCGAAGGGGAGTGAGGACCTCCCACCCTGCCTGAATATTTGATTCCTCTTGGTTCTGTCATTGTCTACCTAATATGTTTTTCAGCCACTGCCCAAGGGAACTCCTGGGAATTTGGAAAAGGAGGAGGGAGCACCCCAGAAGTAGGGGGCAGGGGACATCGGTTGGGCAGGACCAGAAAGCATATGGTCAGAAAAGTTTGCAGAGAGGACCCAGGGTTGGATGGCAGTTGGTGGTGGGGGATCAGTTAGGCGGGGCACATTCTAAAAGTGAGGTCACCTGGAATGTCCACTGTGAGGTGCCAGGGGCAAAGGCAGGTGATTGGTCGAGAGAGGGCATAAAGCACTGGCGTTGCTAAGGCAGCGTTCAGACAGGAGAAGGCTTGGAGGGAGGCATCTCGTCCCCTCCAGCTGCTCCTGAGAGTCCGCTTGCCTGCTGTTTGTTTTCCTGACCTGCTGACCTCCTGACCTGACTGAACCCTCCTTCCTCCCCTCAAGAGCTTGATTGGCCCTCATCCTTCCTGTGACCCCCTTCTCCTCTCAAGTGCCCAACCCCTCTTCCTGTCATACTCCCTACCCACCTCATCCCCCACCCCCTCCCCTTCCCTCCCCTCCCCACCCCCCTCCTGCCTGGGGGCCTCAGGGCCCTGAGAGGACCAGGACACAGAGGTGATGGGGATGTTCTGGTCCCACGTGCTGGGGTGTACTGGATATGAAAATACAAATGTGAGTAAACATCGGGCATCAGGTGTCCTCCTTTTTCCTGGGCTCTTTCACACTGTGGTTAAATAGCTGCTTTCTCATGGGGTCCTTGATGGGAACGCATCGTTGGTGAAGCCCGAGGCTCTCAGGACAGGTTTCTCGACCAGCCTAGAGCGGCCCTGGCCACGGGCATCCTCAAGATCTGAGTCCTGGCAGGACCTCTTGGACCAAACAGCAGGTTGACAGGATGAAACCTGAAATAGTTACTTTATTGCATCAAAGAAGGAAGTGTGAACATCCTAAAAGCCATTGAGTTGTATGCCTAAAATGCGGGAATGGGTGAATTATATCTCAGTAAGGCAGTTTTTTTTAAAAAGCGAGAAACTCTTATTTACTAGAATTCATAGTGAGACTGGCTCCTGGAAAGCTTGTCAGGATCCTGCTTCAAGTTGTGCGTGTTCCGGTCCCGTCCCCGTGAGGTGCACTCTCCTGTGTGTGCGCCCTTCCTGGTGGTGACGTCTGGCAGTCCTGGGAGCAGTGGGGTCTCAGCACTGGGTTGGTGCTGGTCTGTTAAACAGGGAAATGTCATCTGTGCTCTGTGCTTTCTGGTTTGTTAACTTACAGCAACTTTGTTTTTTCTTTGAAGTGTATTCTTTTCAGACATTTTAATGTAACAAAAATATTCAATAGCCCTGTAAGTTTTAAAATATTTTTATTGAAGTATAGTCAGTTTACCATGTTGTCCATTTCTCGTGTACAACAGAATGCTTCAGTCATATAGGAAAATACATATATTCATTTTCATATTTTTCTTACCATAAATTACTACAAGATATTAAATAGAGTTCCCTGTGCTGTACAGTGTAAACTAGTTGTTGTCTACTTTATATAGATTGGTATCCATGAATCTCAAACTTCCAATTTTTCCCTTCCCACTCCCTTCCCCTCTGGTATCCATAAGTTTGTTTTCTATGCTGTAAGTCTGTTTCTGTGTTGTAAATAAGTTTGTCTTTTTTTTTCCCTTGATTCCAAATATAAGTGATATCATATGGTATTTTTGTTTTGCTTTCTGACTACTTCACTTAGAATGACATTCTCCAGGTGCATCCATTCCCTGTTGCTGCAAATGGCATCACTTGAACCATTTTTATGGCTGAGTAGTAGTCCATTGTATAAAATATACCACAGCTTCTTTTTTTTTTTTTTTACATTTTTTATTGAGTTATAGTCATTTTACAATATTGTGTCAAATTCTAGTGTAGAGCAGAGTTTTTCAGTTTTATATGAACATACATATATTCAATGTCACATTTTTTTTCTCTGTGAACTACGACAAGATCTTGTATATATTTCCCTGTGCTATAAAGTATAATCTTGTGTATCTATTCTGCATATGCCTGTCAGTATCTACAAATTTCAAACTCCCAATCTGTCCCTTCCCACCCCCCAGCCCCTTGGCAACCGCAAGTTTGTATTCTATGTCTGTGAGTCTGTTTCTGTTTCGTATTTATGCTCTTTTTTTTTTTTTTTTTTTTTTTTTGGATTCCACATATGAGCAATCTCATATGGTATTTTTCTTTCTCTTTTTGGCTTACTTCACTTAGAGTAACATTCTCTAGGGACATCCATGTTGTTGCAAATGGCATTATATTGTTTTTTTTATGGCCGAATAGTATTGCATTGTATAAATATACCACCTCTTCTTTATGCAGTCATCTGTTGATGGACATTTAGGCTGTTTCCATGTCTTGGCTATTGTAAATAGTGTTGCTGTTAACAGCGGGGTGTATGTATCTTTTTGAATTAATTCTTATTTTGTGGTTGGCTTTGTTCCTTTAATAACTATGCAAGTTAAAAAAGCTAAGGCTCTAAACCTTCTTAGAGACAATGAACAGTAGATGTATGTAAATTTTAAAAATACATGCAGTAAGGAGAGCTGATAGGCTTATGAAGGATTTCCTTTAATGTGAGATTTTCCTCTTGCTGCCTTTAGAATTCTGTCATTGTCTTTAAATTTCACTTTTTGAATAATGATATGTCTTGGTGTGAGTCGGTTTGAGTTGATCCCATTTGGGACTCTCTGTGATTCCTGTGCCTGGATATCCACTTCCTTCTTCAGATTAGAGGAGTTTTCAGCCATAATTTTATCAAAGATTTTCTCACCGTTTCTCTCTCTTCCTTCAGGGACCCCTATAATGTGAGTGTTACTATGCTTGAGCTGTCTCAGAAGTCCCTTAACCTCGTGTAACGTGCTTTTTCTTCTTGCTTTTCTGACTGGGTGCTTTTCATTATTCTATCTTCCAGGTTGCTAATGGGTCATCTGTGTTGTCTAATCTTCTGTATGACCTGCAGTTCTTCTCTGACTGGTTCTTTTTTATATTTTCTAGTTCTTTTTAAAAATTCTCCATGTTCTTCTGTTCTTTTTCCCAGTTCAGCTGTCATTCTTATTACTATTGCTTTGATCTCTTTGTCAGGTAGGTTATTTATTTATTTTCATTGTGGTTATTTTCTTACTCTTTCACATAAAACATGTTCCTGTGTATTCTCATTTTAACTTTGTGTATCTCTGTGAAATTAGGTGAAACAGTTACCTGTCAGAGTTAAAGGTGTGTCCTTGTGTGAGCGTGTTCCTGTGCAGTCTTCTGTGCCCAGCGGGTTTGTTGGGAAGAGCTGGCCCTGAAGTGATCCTGGGCTGCCCTCTTCCCTCGGGACATGCTGGCAGCCCCTGCAATGGGGTGGCAGGGCTGGAGTCAGAGGGACTGGAGCCAGTTCCAGGTTCAAGCAGGGGCTTCTCTGCTCAGTGACTGTTCCAGCCCTATCAAGGGTGGCACGGGGTCCCGTGGGGCTGGAGCAGGAGCTCTGTGGGACTGGGGCTCGCCTGTGTGTGATGGCAGTCTTTGCTTTGGTTTGGGATGTGGCTGAGGCCTGAGGGCTTGCAGTGGCCCTTCTGTACTGGTATAACCTTTTTTCTGGTGTGCACAGCGTGGCCAGAGGGTGGGTCAGGGCCAGAGAGATTGGGGCCGCAGCCCTGAGCTGGCCCCACCGCCTGTCAGGTGTGCACAGGAAAGTGAGTTCTGGGGATGGCAGGCTCTACCTTGGTGCTAGTACTGTTCCCTGCAGAGGGTGTGCAGGGACAAACTAGCTGGCCGTGACTGCCGGCCATCTTTTCAGAGGCAGGGCCACACCCAGGCCAGCACCACTTTCTCCCACGGTGTGCACTCTCACTGGCAGTGGAAGCCTCCACCTGAGTGGGGAGCAGCACCGAACAAGGAGGGTGGGACCAGGAGCCTGGGGGAATCCAGGGAGCCCACCTGAGCCACCCCTGCAAGCTGGCCGGAGCCCCAGGCAGTGTTCAGCCTGCTGTGTCCCTGCCGTGACGGGGAGTCAGTGGGTCTCTGCACAGGCTCTTCAAGAGCAGGGGCTCAGCTTCTCACAGTGCTCCAGCAAGCCTGCTGGTTTTCACCCCAGCTGAGGGGGCTCCTCCTCCCAGTGCTGAACCCCGTGCCTGGGTGCCTGATGCGTGGTTCAGACCATGAAGTAAGGCGCGGGTGGTTGTTAGGGCTGGAGCACTGCTAGGACCTCACGCTGTCTGCGCATGGATGCCCACAGCTCCTAGTGTGTGTGGCTGGTGGAGGGCCTTGCGGGGAGTGGTTGTAAGTCTGTTCGGCACAGATGGGGCTTGTGATTACTCCTCACAAAGATGGTCACAAGGACAGGACATGCCGTCTGGTTTTCCAAGGGCTTGAATATTATAATGCATGATGTGCCCCAGCTGCCTAGTGTGAGCAGCATGACTGCAGGTGCTCTGGGTCCAGGAATGGAAACTCCAGTTTTGCTCTTGGGAACCAAAGGAGCAGGTCCTAAAGGGGCATATTTACCATAAATTCTCTTGCATGTGTCGGTCATGGGGAAGCACCAGATTAAGAAATGGATGCTGCCTGAGTTTAGTGTTGAATTATTATAAAATGTAAGGAAGCTACAAGATTCTGGGCAAAAGTGCAGTGACAAGTGGAAGTGATCCAAGGAGTACATACAGTAAGAAACAGAGTCGTGAATTTAATCATGTTGTCTGATTTTCTCAGTGGGTAGTAAATAATTAGGGTTTTGACTAATAATTAGGGTTTTGATTAAACTATAGAATGTGATCAGTTGTGAAGTGTGAAAGTCTAAGGATGTTTGTAGTAAGTTATTTGTGATGATACAGTTTTGGGGGTTAATGATTGCTGGGATGGATGAAATTGGCTGGCTGTGTGTGCTGGTGGAAGAAGAGACGTTGATGCAAGTGGAGGCACTAACAGAGAGGAAGGCTAGTGAAAAGTGAAGGCTAGTGTCAGTTGATTCAGGAAGAATGAGCCGATAAGGCTGGTTAATAGGCCATAAGGTTTAGTGTTAATTCAGAGGATATAATTTTTGATAATCATGTTAATTGTATTACTATAATGTTTGGAATAATGAGTTTTAGCCTTGAAGAAGGTTAAGATTTTGTACATAATCAGTACTGTAGGCATTGGATCCCACAGCTGTTAGTGACGGTCCCGGTGCAGCCGCACAGGCGGGGAGCACTGATGGTAGGTGTTATGCCAGCTCATGTAGAATGGGTGCTGAGCGTGGTGACAGCGGCTGTAATGAAAACTCATATTGTGCCATCTAAGCATAGTAATGGGGATATTAAGTGTGATTTACATATTAGTATCCATATAGGATACTGTAAATGCAAAGAGGATAGTAATATAGAGTAATGCCGTTTGATACTTATGAAGTTAATTATGATTTTATGAGTCAAAATGTTTTTGTTTAAAGTAATTATCATATGTTCACTCTAATCCTTTTAAATTCACTCACAGGCTAACCTTATGGCTACTAGTAATGCGATTACAGTTTGTGGCATGTAGTGAAGAGTTTAGTTTTTAGGTTACTCTTTTGAAATGCTCAGGGTAGGGGTAGGAGGAGGGCAACTTCTTGGTCAAATATAGGAAAGTAGTGACAACTGAGAGTAAGTGAATGCAGAAGGCGGGCGTGCTGGCCCTATAGAGTCACATCCACACGTGTGTGGGCTTGATTTTTCTGGACACTGACTAGAGGAGGTCAGACTGTGGTCAGGACAAGCTGTAAGTCTGGTAGTGTATTGGTGAGTGACGTCAGTGTAAGCTTTATTGTTTCTCCAGTTACAGGAAAAGCTGTAGATTGTCAGTTGTTCTATTTAATACTAAAAGAATAAAATGCTCATCAATAGATAGCGATCTATAGGAACAATCAAACTATCTACAAAATGCACCATCAGGCCACTGGCTGAAAGCCAAAATAATGAGATGTATAGGGAAATTTTAGTTGGGACAGAAAGCACGGAATGAGAAAAGTAGAGCCAATAATTTTGTGTAGTCAGGGGAAGCTTTTAACCATGAAAACTACTGAGCCAAAAACTCCATCTGAAATTGAACTTTATATTCTTCTGACACTTGCAATAACATAAGTTCTTAGAGGAACTGTAATGAATCAAACTTGAAATATTGTTTTATGATTTCTTTCTGTCAGATGATGGTGAGCGCAAGTGAGGGGAACTTCAGAGGCTCAGAGAACTGAAGTATTAAGAAGTTATTATGGGAACTGTGTGTATGGTCAGTGTGTTGTTAGGTGGTGTGAGCACATATCTTCATCTTTTTTCTGATCAGAAGGTAGATGGTCATTTTAGGATCTATGTGCATTTGCCTGTGTGTGTGTGTGTGTGTGTGTGTGTGTGTGTGTGTGTGTGTGTGTGTATGTGTGTGTGGTGAGAGTTTGGTCGTGGGGAGAAGCACTGTGAACTTACCCACCCTGTACTGAGAGCTGTGGGACCTCCTTCCCTGCTGAAAATGACCCTGCTCTTGTCACCACATCCCCACCCATGACAGCACTTCTTTGTAATGAATGTATGTAATGTCCTGTTTGTCATGGACCAATGCAGTGCATCCATTTATAGTTCATAAAGTTATTTATATTTTAAATTAAAAGTACTTATATGTATGATGGATTTTATGTTTTTACTCTTATTTACCTTGGTGCCCGAATTAATGATAATAGAAGACCCATTTCCTGAGACAAAGTTGACTTGCCGTTAAGAGTCAGGATCCCTCGTGAACACATCCTCACGGTTTGTCCTGACTGATGCATGACTTAATGTCATTGCAAGAGGAATTTCCCAAGGAAAAGCCAGCGGTCTTCCTCAGAACCTTATGGAGCAGGTCACAGGACGGGCTCCAGGTAGAATCACTTTCCAAGGTAGATGTTGGTTCAGGGTAAAGTTACAGCACTTGCCGCCCCGAGACCCTTAGGTGATTCACATCCCTTCTGTCTTCTCATCCATAAAGTGGGTTATTGAGAATGTTGTGTAATTGAAACACTGCACTTTGAATTTGGTCAGTTGGCACATTTTATTGCTTAGTGTGAGACCTCAATACGTTTGACCTGATGCTAACTGGTGATTTACAGGCGGTCCCAACTCCTGAGGGTTGGAAGGAATTCTGGTTGACAGTAGGAGGAGACCCAGGATCCCTGAAGCCTGCTCACCCTGGATGGGACTCAGTCCCTCCAGGCCAGGGGATCCTGGAGGCAGCACAGTGCCTGAAGCCCGGCTGTGGGACCGGGAAGGCCCAGCAGTGCGGTTGGAAACGCAGCCCCACTGGGCCTGTGAGGAGTCGGGGTCAACTCCCCACAGGGCAGGCTCTGGAGTTTCCTCCCCAGGGGCAGCCCATTCTCCTGGTCGTCAGCCCCGACAGGGACAGACACAGAGGCTGGTACCAGCAGTCCCAAGGAAAATGGGACGTACCAGTCTTCGCAAGTACAGTGACCCCTGGGGAGCTCAGCTCCAGGGAGGTGAGAGCCTTAGCGCGGGAGGGACTGTGATGCCAGGATTCCTGCCTTTTCCGTCCCCCTCCACTCTGGGCCCCTTCCCAGAGTCAGGCCACCCTGGCCCTTCGTCCTCCACCATGCACTGTGGGCTGGCTCCCTCTTTCCTTCTTGCCTTGTCTTTTATCTTCTCTCCCTACCCTGTTCCCCCATCACTGTCTGTCACTCTCTAGGACTTGACTCCCACCTCTCTCTGTCACGCACTGTCTCTCTCCCTGCCTGTCTGTCTCTGTCTCTCCCCCCAGGCCCTCAGGCCCTGGGCTCTGGTCCAGCCCTGTCCAGGGCCACAGGGCTGCACCTCTCCCAGCCCTCCCACCCTCACTGCCACGTTTTGGCCCTGGCCCTGCTCACAGAGGAGGAGCCCGGTTACAGAGGCTGCTCCTGCTGGTACTTACTGCTTCACTGCTGTCCCCCCTCTTCCTGGGCAGCACAGTCACCTTGACCTGTCGGTGGCCCTTGACCAGTTGGCCCAGCCTGGGCCCCAGAGCTGCTGCAGAGCTGGCCACTTGCCCCAGCTGGAAGGAGGGAGGGCCCTGTGGGCTTAAGGGGCTCCTGGGGAATTGGATTGAGGGATGTGTAAGGAGCCAGGTATTTTCACCCAACTCCTCTTTGTCAATGGCAGAGCGTCCCAAACCACTGACTGCCCCCTGCCCGTTTCTCACTTAGAGCACTGGGCAGACTGTGGGAGCTCCTGAGACTTAGGAGGGAGCTGCTGCCCTCAGCACCCATCAGAGTTTGCCTGGAACTGGGGCTCCTGGGGGAAGCTGGCAGGGCTGGGGCCCAAAGCCTGGATGAGTGCGGGGCTCTCTCGCTGGACTCTGGTGACCACTCCAGGCACCTCATCCCTTCCTCACTGTCAGCAGTTGGCCACTTCACGGGGACAGATATGAGGGTCTCTGTGACTCTTGAGACTGGCAGGCCCCATGTGCTCAGTATTTCTTGATTGAGTGAACACAACCACCCCCCATATCTAGACACCAAGTCTTCCCACCACCCCAAAAGGGTTTCTCAGGCCCCCTCACAGCCAGTACTGCCCCAAAGCACAACTTTGCTTCTGTCCCACCCAGGTAGTTTCTGCCTCCTTGAACCTGGATGTACGTGAATCACCCAAGTGCAGTGTAGGGGGTGTGACAGTATATAATTATTTTTTATAGTGTTATATGTTTTTGGCAAGAACCATAGGGCTTATTTTTATGCATGTAACATATGTACTTAAAATCAATGTGTCACCTACAGGTGTACTACAGATGAGGACGGCCACATGGGTGTGGCGATGTGATTAAGATGGTGTGCTGTTAAGATCTTCTCCGTCTTGTGGACGTTCTCTCTGCACTTTGTGTGCAGCGCTGAGCGAAGGGGAGTGAGGACCTCCCACCCTGCCTGAATATTTGATTCCTCTTGGTTCTGTCATTGTCTACCTAATATGTTTTTCAGCCACTGCCCAAGGGAACTCCTGGGAATTTGGAAAAGGAGGAGGGAGCACCCCAGAAGTAGGGGGCAGGGGACATCGGTTGGGCAGGACCAGAAAGCATATGGTCAGAAAAGTTTGCAGAGAGGACCCAGGGTTGGATGGCAGTTGGTGGTGGGGGATCAGTTAGGCGGGGCACATTCTAAAAGTGAGGTCACCTGGAATGTCCACTGTGAGGTGCCAGGGGCAAAGGCAGGTGATTGGTCGAGAGAGGGCATAAAGCACTGGCGTTGCTAAGGCAGCGTTCAGACAGGAGAAGGCTTGGAGGGAGGCATCTCGTCCCCTCCAGCTGCTCCTGAGAGTCCGCTTGCCTGCTGTTTGTTTTCCTGACCTGCTGACCTCCTGACCTGACTGAACCCTCCTTCCTCCCCTCAAGAGCTTGATTGGCCCTCATCCTTCCTGTGACCCCCTTCTCCTCTCAAGTGCCCAACCCCTCTTCCTGTCATACTCCCTACCCACCTCATCCCCCACCCCCTCCCCTTCCCTCCCCTCCCCACCCCCCTCCTGCCTGGGGGCCTCAGGGCCCTGAGAGGACCAGGACACAGAGGTGATGGGGATGTTCTGGTCCCACGTGCTGGGGTGTACTGGATATGAAAATACAAATGCGAGTAAACATCGGGCATCAGGTGTTCTCCTTTTTCCTGGGCTCTTTCACACTGTGGTTAAATAGCTGCTTTCTCATGGGGTCCTTGATGGGAACGCATCGTTGGTGAAGCCCGAGGCTCTCAGGACAGGTTTCTCGACCAGCCTAGAGCGGCCCTGGCCACGGGCATCCTCAAGATCTGAGTCCTGGCAGGACCTCTTGGACCAAACAGCAGGTTGACAGGATGAAACCTGAAATAGTTACTTTATTGCATCAAAGAAGGAAGTGTGAACATCCTAAAAGCCATTGAGTTGTATGCCTAAAATGCGGGAATGGGTGAATTATATCTCAGTAAGGCAGTTTTTTTTTAAAAAGCGAGAAACTCTTATTTACTAGAATTCATAGTGAGACTGGCTCCTGGAAAGCTTGTCAGGATCCTGCTTCAAGTTGTGCGTGTTCCGGTCCCGTCCCCGTGAGGTGCACTCTCCTGTGTGTGCGCCCTTCCTGGTGGTGACGTCTGGCAGTCCTGGGAGCAGTGGGGTCTCAGCACTGGGTTGGTGCTGGTCTGTTAAACAGGGAAATGTCATCTGTGCTCTGTGCTTTCTGGTTTGTTAACTTACAGCAACTTTGTTTTTTCTTTGAAGTGTATTCTTTTCAGACATTTTAATGTAACAAAAATAGTCAATAGCCCTGTAAGTTTTAAAATATTTTTATTGAAGTATAGTCAGTTTACCATGTTGTCCATTTCTCATGTACAACAGAATGCTTCAGTCATATAGGAAAATACATATATTCATTTTCATATTTTTCTTACCATAAATTACTACAAGATATTAAATAGAGTTCCCTGTGCTGTACAGTGTAAACTAGTTGTTGTCTACTTTATATAGATTGGTATCCATGAATCTCAAACTTCCAATTTTTCCCTTCCCACTCCCTTCCCCTCTGGTATCCATAAGTTTGTTTTCTATGCTGTAAGTCTGTTTCTGTGTTGTAAATAAGTTTGTCTTTTTTTTTCCTTGATTCCAAATATAAGTGATATCATATGGTATTTTTGTTTTGCTTTCTGACTACTTCACTTAGAATGACATTCTCCAGGTGCATCCATTCCCTGTTGCTGCAAATGGCATCACTTGAACCATTTTTATGGCTGAGTAGTAGTTCATTGTATAAAATATACCACAGCTTCTTTTTTTTTTTTTTACATTTTTTATTGAGTTATAGTCATTTTACAATATTGTGTCAAATTCTAGTGTAGAGCAGAGTTTTTCAGTTTTATATGAACATACATATATTCAATGTCACATGTTTTGTCTCTGTGAACTACCACAAGATCTTGTATATATTTCCCTGTGCTATACAGTATAATCTTGTGTATCTATTCTGCATATGCCTGTCAGTATCTACAAATTTCAAACTCCCAATCTGTCCCTTCCCACCCCCCAGCCCCTTGGCAACCGCAAGTTTGTATTCTATGTCTGTGAGTCTGTTTCTGTTTTGTATTTATGTTTTTTTTTTTTTTTGGATTCCACATATGAGCAATCTCATATGGTATTTTTCTTTCTCTTTTTGGCTTACTTCACTTAGAATAACATTCTCTAGGGACATCCATGTTGCTGCAAATGGCATTATATTGTTTTTTTATGGCCGAATAGTATTGCATTGTATAAATATACCACCTCTTCTTTATGCAGTCATCTGTTGATGGACATTTAGGCTGTTTCCATGTCTTGGCTATTGTAAGTAGTGCTGCTATGAACATTGGGATGCAGGTGTCTTTTTGAAGTGGGGTTCGTTGTGGACATATGCCCAGGAGTGGGATTATTAGGTCATATGATAAGTTTATTCCTAGTCTTTTGAGGAATCTGCAAACTGTTTTGCACAGTTGCTGCGCCAACCTGCATTCCCACCAGCGGTGTAGGAGAGCTCCGTTTTCTCCACAGCCTCACCAACATTTGTCATTTGTGGACTTTTGAATGAGGGCCCTTGTGACTGGTATGAGGTGATACCTCATTGTAGTTGTGATTTGCAATTCTCTGATAATTAGTGATAATGAGCGTTTTTTCATGAGCCGGTTAGCCGTTTGTATGTCTTCACTGGACAATTGCTTGTTTAGGTCTTCTGCCCATTTTTGGATTTAGGGTTTTTTTTTTTTTCTTATTTAGTTGTATGAGCTGTTTATATATTCTGGCAATTAAGCCTTTGTCAGTTTCATCTTTTGCAAAAATTTTCTCCCATTCTGTAAGTTGTCTTTTTGTTTTGCTTATGGTTTCCATTGCTATGCTAAAACTTCCAAGTTTAATTAGGCCCCATATGTTTATTTTTGCTTTTATTTTTATTGGATTTCTAGCAAATTCTTAGTTATCCCTTTCCTTTTCATCTTGGAGACTGCCCCCAGGAACTCTGTGTCTTGCTAGGTTGATCGGGGAGCCCTGAGAGCTGTGCTGATGTTAAAATCAGTGGCTGCAACCTTCTGTGATGTTTATAATGAGGAAATGCTCAGGAGGGATGTGAGTAGGAGGTGGACGGGTTGTCTTTTTTTTTTAGTGACGTGTCCTTGTGAAGAATGTTGATTTCCCCAAAGCAAAGTGTCCCTCATGTCCTTAGAATTGTGCAAATAAAAAAAAATTCAGATACATGCTGTTAAATTTTTACTGTGTTAGGAAAAGTCACCTCCACACCCTAAAAAAGAAAGACCGAGAACACCTGATGGATTTAAGTGGGTTTGTTCTGATAGGCTTCCACCAGATTCTTACAGACCTGGAAAAACCAAGTGTCAGGAACAATCTTTGCAGAATCAACCCCACATGAACACTCCACCCAAAGAAGAGTCTGTTCTCTTTCTTTTGAGTCTACTAAGGAGGGCGTTTCTAGGTCATCTTTGTTTGGATTTTTTCCCTCAAAGGGAATGAGGCTGAGTTCTCACAGGTTAGTCAGCCCTCTTTCTATACCACATCTTTGAGCATTTGGATAAGCTAACTTGTCCTTCTCCACCATTGCTCATGGCCGCTGACAGAACCTGAGTCCATTGGCCCTGGTGGATAGACTCTAGGTAGGAAGCAGCTGCTGATGTCAGCGCTCAGACAGTGCATTGTGTTACAAGCATGCCCACGGAAGAGGGGGTTTTACCATTTAGTGACTAGATGGTGTTTGTTTTTGTGCCTTTGATCTGCATGTCTCTCCTTTGTGCTGAGACCCACTATCTCAGATGGCAGCTATGCAAAGACAGTGCGTGTTTTCCACCAGCACACATTTTACTGACCCCAACTGTGAGAGCTTACAATGACAGTGTTACTGATTTCAGAGGCTGCTTTCCAGAGAGGTTTTATTTGCACAAGACTGAAAGTTGGTGTCTAGGTAAGTACAAATTACATTGCGCATTTATTCCCTCCTATAATACTTATAAATCTAGTTTTTACAAAACTATGTGTTTGACTTTTGTTTTGGTGACTGTACATTCCAGAAATACAAATTAATTTTCTTGGTGGCTGTTAATTGACGTAGGTGCAGTACTGTGAAATATGCATGTAAATTATTTGTACTGATTATTTTGAGTTCTCTTTTTATGTAACTTCATTCTTTGAGTAATCTTGTATAATATGATTAAAATTCTATTATACAAATCCTTATTTATTTCAGAAGTCTGACATTACTTGCACTGGTTCAGAACCAAAGTGAATATTGAAGAAAACCTCCATGGTTTTTAGATAGTTGGGCTAAAATATATCATTAATTTTTGCTGGAGTAGTAATTTTGACATTATTCTAAGAGCTGGTCTGCTTTCTCACTCATGTCCAGTCTATAAATGTAGAAATACATCTCTGTACATCTCTGTGTATTTTAACACATATCTTCATTGCTCTTTCCCCATACATGTTGGGTGTATTTTTAGAGACATTTCATAGGGGTTTGTCCAGGTACTTCATGAACATACAATGGAAGATGGAGGCTTCCCATGCCCTGTAAGTTTGTGTTTGTTTATTTTCAATTTAAAGTTGGCTTCTACATACATAAGTTAAGTTCTGTTAAGTATTTTAAAAATATTTGCAATGTGCCTGTCAGCAAAGTCAAATCTCTAACATTTTGTGTATCAGGTGTTTGATGTATGTGTGCAGCAGTGAAACTATTACCAAATGAAGGCAGTAAACATGTCCACACTCCCAAGAGCTCCTTTGAACTCAAATGTCCCTTCTCGCCTCTCTGTGGAGCTATTTGATGATGTGGTTGAGGGTTTCTAAAGATGATTCTGTGTCACAGATACACTGAAAATGTCTTTGAGGTTCCTCATTATATCCAATATCTTTTCAGATCCTCCACACTCTGATTCTCCTTTTCCATCCTGGGTCTGATGTTTATGAACTTCTGTGGAAGCTTATTCTTATTGCTGCCTCCTGGGAAGTTTCTAGTTTTCTCTTGTTCATCTGGAACACCGTCTTTGCTGTGAGTATTACTAAAGTATCTGGCAGTGTCCTTTTAATCACACCTAATAGGAATTTTTATAGTCACTGGACATTTTATTTGCCTGCCTGGGCCAGAATCCAGGAGTCTTTTCTTTGTTTCCTTTTAGATTACTAACTTGAACTGAAATTAGTTTTGAAATGGAAATTTGTTGCAAAATCTTTATAGTAAGAACTCATTGAGCAAGACAACAGTATATTCTCAATGAGACAATGGAAATTTATAAACTCTTCTCTTCAATAACAAAACAGGAAGGTTAAGTATTTGGTGAGCCCATCTCTCTCCCCACCTGCCCCTGCCTGTGTGTTAGGTGACAGGGGACAAGGAAGCTCAGTGTTCCTGAGCAAGTGTGAAGTTAAGGGAACATCTGTGGTTTTCTGTTTGCCCTCCGTGAATGCATTCTTCTATTGCCACATTATTGCCACTGGAGCTTCGACACTGTGATGATACTCCAATATCTTGGCAAGGTTAGGGGCTGGCCTCAGTCTCTGATCATTACTTAAAGTTTTGAATGAAGAAATATGTGTTACGGGTCAGGGAAATGTGTCTTTACATGGTATTACAGTGGAGTCCTGCCTGGGTTTTACTGAACTATTACTCCTCAGATGATGACTTGTGTCTGAGTCAAGAAGCACGTTCGCTTCTTGAAAATGGTCGCTGTCTGTCCTGCTGCTGCATGTGCTTTTACTACAGCCATTGCTCACTTTCATTCTCGTCTGATGTCTCATTTGATGCCCATTTGTTTTTAGTGGTCTTGACAAATCTTACGACCTCATATGTTACAATTGCTTATCAATTCAACAGTCAACTCTGTATAAGATTTCAGAAAACCTTTCATTGAATGAAAGGGGTGCATCTTAACCTTACTATAAAGATTTTGCCTTTATTTTTCTTTTAGTTTTCTCCTCTCTGTCTCTCTCTTTTGAAGATTACACAACAATCCAGGTTCTAGACTTAAGTGTGGATGTTTGGTTTGACAAAAAAAAAATTAGATAAATGATGCATTACAACAACATATTATGAAAGTAATATAGTTCAGTGTTGTTAAATATGAATATGCATTATGAAAATTGAATAGAGTGGTGTTTATTTAATAGAATGTAAACAGATCTTTTGTTCTAAAATAAGTTATTTACCATTGTGCTGTCAGAAATGGTGAGTGAAAGATCATGCCTTAAGTAGGAAATTCTGATTTTTACTGATTTTTAATCATATTGTTATGCTGAACCAAAGTGATAATTGTTATTTCAATGGATTACAGTTTTGATAGTTTATTAGAAATTATAGATTTACTAATTATATGTTTTGACTTCAAATTTATTGTTTCTTCCTCTCCTAGGTAAAGCCTCCAGTGTCTCGAGGTAAGATATTAGGGTTTAGTTTCCTTTGTAATATTTTCTCAATACCAGGATTCAATGTGGATTTTAATTCAACTAAGAGTAAACACAATGACTTCTGATGTCTAACTGACTTCTCAACTCTTGAAAATTTTACTCCTGCAATGGTGTCTAAATGACATCGTAGAGGAAGTTGGCATCTATTGAGTTAAGAGACCAGGAGGGTCACAGGAGTAGGGAGACTAGGATGAGTTTAATTTTGCATAGCAACCTTTAGGAAGCAGGTGATGAGAAGAGTCTAATGTTCGGAGTGAGTCCCTAACATGAGCTGGCTCTTAGTGAAAAGTAAAGATGCTGAAACACTACTTGAGCCTGTCAGGACTCTCCAGGCTGAGGGAGGGATGCAAATGTAGCCAGGCAGTGTGTGACACAGCAGAGGGGAAACCATGGGCTGTGACTCAGAAGTGAAGGGAGCCATTCATGGCAGTGGGGACTTAATGGAAGTGATTCAGCCTGAGGATTATGCTTTCTGTGCAGGCTTCATAGACTCTGCTGACCGAGTGGGGCTGTGCGTGGTGGGCAGGGTGGCTGCCTGGCACTCAGTAGGTTCTCAAGTGCTGCTGTTGGTGACAGTTGATGCAGAAGGGCTGGTGCTGAGAAGAAGGATCTCAGCATCAGAGAGTCCCCGCTGGGCAGAGAGAAGATGCGTGTGCGCTGTGTGGTCAGATGAGGGACTTAGATGCCTGAGAGAGGAGTCTGGTTCTGAGGGTTGCCTTCTAGGGCTTCACACGTGGAGTCACCTGTGACTGGCTGTTTTACATGTGCTACTTTCCTGAAGCAGTGATGGTAACATTCTCATCCTGGCGATGGAAAAGCTTGTCATTTAGGGCCTGTGTGTCATCCAGGTCCTCCAGTGACTAGCTGGGGAAGCCCACATGGTACCAAAGTGTTTAATTCCAGCGACCTTGTCCTTCAGGGCCCCCAGCATGGTTTTCATGAAAGACGATCTGCCAGGCAGCAGGAAGACACTGGAGGCCTGTGCAGGCCCAGTCAGGTGACGTTTTGAAGTTGCCTTTTGTGGTGCTGCAGATAGGGCCTGGCTGTGGGGTGAACCTGCGTGGGATAAGGGTTCTATTTTCTTTCTTTCTTTCTTTCTTTTTTTTTAAGCAGGGGCATGTTTACTTACCTTAGTAATTTGGAGGAGAGAATGTTAAGGGGACAGGATGCTTGGGTTTTCTTTTTCATCTCGTGATGTCAGAAGTATTTGAATGATTGAATTTTCTAAGGATGGTGCTTATAGCTGGGAGGGAATTTAGGGGAAGACTTTCTATTGTGTTTCTGCATGTTTGAAAAAAATTAAACTAGGAATCTCAATGATCTCACATTTAGAATGCCAGTAAGATTTGCTTCCTTTAGGCACAGTAGTAAAGCTAAAAAGTTAATTATACTCATAGTGCCAGCCAGATATGTTTCTACTGCTAATAAATCATGATAATTCTATTCTACTGGGTTTTCTTGCCAATATGAGAAATTGCTTTATCTCCTTTTAGTTACTTTAAAGCAGGTGACTGAGCAGATCAAGAATTTGGAGAACAAAAACAGAGAACTTGCAGAAAATATATCTGCTTGGGTGCAGAAGGTATCCTTGTCCTTTTGCTATTTTTTTTTTTTTTTTTGTGATTTCACCTTCAGTTCCTCCCCCCTCTGGTAGTTCAGTTATTTGGCTCTCTTTTCTTTCATCCTACTGTCCTGTTCCATATGTTCCATAAGAGGTTTAGGTTCAAAGCAAGTGTCCTAGATTAAAAAAAAAAAAAACCCAAAAAACCAAAAAACAAAAAACAAATTTCTTCTGTAGATCACAGGGAACTCTACTTGATATCTTGTAATCTATAATGAAAAAGAATGTGAAGACAAACATAGGTGTATATATATATATGTGACTGAAACATGCTGTACACCAGAAAATTGACACATTGTAACTGACTATATTTCAGTAAAAAAATAAAGCAAGTGTCGTAGATGTAAAGCACCACTTTCTGTATTAGTGGAAGGGGTCACACACAAGATAGGTTCAGCTAGCAGTGTAATTAGTATTTGTAATTCTGTTTCCTTCATTACATTTTTGCATAGACCAACAACGCAAAGAAATGCTTAGAGGAGACCATCAGGCAAAAGAAGATGCGCTCTGAGAAAGCACTGAAGTTTAAGGTACGAACCTCTTCTCTTGTTAGATTACATTCTGAAAACAGAAATGAAAGTAATGAGTAATTGTTACTAATTCAGTGTTTCGTTGAAGGAGAACTTGAAAACCATTGAGAGGGCGAGTGAATATTTGAATGACATCATTCAGATTGCTCAAGCTAAGCTGCAGGCAGTGAGGGACCAGAACGCCAAGAGTCCACACTTGGTAAGAGCTGCCACGTTGACCATAGCCAGGCTTCTGAGGCTTTTTGTGCCCTGGGTGAGCTGCGCGCTCCCGCTCCTCCTGCTTTTGGCCACAGCGGAGTGTGAGAGCCCAGGAGCGGAACCTCTCTGTGAACAATGACCCAGAATTTCATGGACTAAAACCTCTGTGACTTTTTCTATTTCAAAGACTAGGAAATATGTCTTATTTTCACAAACTAGAGAGTTTTCTTACCACTCACACTGCCTTCCAAGATACGCAGAAGATGCCAGGAAATACCTGAGAGGTGAAGGAAGTTACTAGACTAGGTGCACAGCTCCTTGCCCTGTTGATGTTAAACAGAATTTTCCATGTGAATTTGGGTAAACTTTATTTATATTTCACCAGGGACACTCATTTGTGAGCTCTTTGACATGAGCAGTTTGCCACCCTTGCTTCCCCTTGTTGTCCAGTCGTGCCTTCCATTGTCCAGGGAGGAGGAAGTCTGTGGAGGTGAGGAAATATCTGCGCCTGGAGGTCTCTTTTTTCTGCATTTCTTTATGGGCTTGACATTTGTCCTGGGCCCAGCCTGGATCAGCTGCCATCACAGTAAACTTAGGGGTAGTTTTGGATACTGGCTGAGAGGGGTCAGGATTCCAAAAGGGTTGAAGAGAAGCAACTGCCCATCAGAACAAACCAAGACTTTCTGGAAGAGATTGGCAGGCTGGCAGTGGAAGAGGACCAGCTGAAGAAGGAAATGCAAGATGCAAAGGGTCAGAACGAGCTGCTAGGATGCCCAGTGCTAGAACTTGAAAGAAGAGGCCCTGTCTGCTGTAAACTCTCAAATGGAGCACTGTCTTCAGCCCCAAACCGAAATTCAGGGAAAGTCCCAGATGCTTTCAAGCATGTGTAAGGGAATGTATAACATTTGCTTTCCTTTCTTTATAAAATTTGTATGTTCAGAATCATTTACTGCCTTAATATCTTCTGGAGAGAATGCTCACCAAAGTCTTTGGACATGTACCAGGGCTAGTATATTTATTTTCTATGGTTTGTTTTGCAGTTAACAAAATACTTTGTTTTTGAAAAAAAAAAAGTTACACTTTTTAGGCATATCACCCTGAGTTTTCATTGAAATCTTAGTACATACTTTATTTGTGTCCTGTGTGAAGATACTGGAAAAAGGAACATCTCCAGAGAACTTGAAAGGTGCTGTTTCAATGAACAGTTCAGGAATTTGAGGTAAATGCCTCCAGTTGCAGCAGGATTTCCACTGTACACATTAGCTTTCACAAGGAACAACAATCTCATGTCTTAGAAGATTAAATGTTGATATCTACTCAAATTATTTTTCTTGGGAATTTAGTCATCAATGAGAATGTTTTAGGTTGAAATTGCTCTTAATAAATCTCATGTCTGTGAAGCCACAGTGAAGTCTCAAGAAATGCATGTGCAGGAGGACGTTCAGCTCAGCAGCAAGAAGAGAGTAAGGAATGTTACTCACCCCCAGAGATGCTTACCTCAGAGAACCGAGCATCACTGTGTCAGTGTTTAATTGTACTGTAATGCACGTAAAGCAGATGGCCTGTCTTAGCTGATTCCAAGTGTACAATCCTCTCGTGTTAAGTATGTTCACATTGCTGTGGATCAGTACTTCTTGAATGTCTTTTCTCATGTCTATCTTACAGCCAGGTGTTTCGAAGACCAGATCTGAGGGTTCGATGCAGAGAGCTGTGACAACTGGGGACTGCAGCCTGGAAGGTATGTTGCTTGTTGGGAATAAAACCTTACATACAGGATTCCTGGGAGATGTTGTGGCTTCAGTTCTAGACCCCTAGAATAAAATATAATTCAAATGATTTATTTATTTTTTTTTTGGTTTTCCAGTGCATATAAAAGTCGAGTTTACACTATACTGTAGTCTATTAAGTGAGCAATACTACTGTGTCTAAAAACCCTAATGTTCATAACTTAATGAAAATACTCTTTATTACTAAAAACTGCTAGCCATCATTGGAGCCTTTAGTGAGGTGTAATCTTTTTGTTGGTGGATGGTCTTTTTTTTAACTTTTTTTTTTATTGAGTTACAGTCATTATGGTGGATGGTCTTGAATTAATGTTGGTGGCTGCTGACTGGTCATTGTGGCAGTTGCTGAAGATCGGTGTGGCTTTTGCAATTTCTTAACATAAGACCACAATTAAGTTTGTGACAGGATTCTCTCTTCCTTTCAGGAACAAGCCCTCTGTAGCAGGCAATCTGACACATTTTACACACAGTAGAACTTCTTTCCAAATTGGAGTCAGTCCTCTCAAACCCTGCGGTAATTTATCAGCTAAGTTCATACGCTCTTCTAAATCCTTTGTTATTTCAACCTTCTTCACAGCATCTTCACCAGTAGATTCCATCTCAAGAAACCAATTTCTTTGCTCATGCATAAGAAGCAGCTCCTCATTCATGCACATTTTATCATGAGGTTGCAGCCATTCAGTCATATCTTCAGGTTCCACTTGTAACTCTAGTTCTCCTGCTATTTTCAGCACATCTTCAGCTCCTTCCTGCACTGAAGTCTTGAGCCCCTCAAAGTCACACATCAGGATTGGAATCAATTCCTTCCAAACCCCAGTTCATGTTGATATTTTGACTTCTTCCCATGAATCACGAATGTTCTTAATGGCATCTAAAATGGTGAATCCTTTCCAGAAAATTTTCCATTCATTTGCCCAGACCCATCAGTGGTATCACTGTCTATGGCAGCTAAAGCCTTCCAAAATGTATTTCTTAAATAATAAGACTTGAAAGTCATAATTACTCCTGATCCATGGGCTGCAGGATAAATGTCGTGTTAAGCATGGAAACAACATTCATCTCATGCATCTCCATCAGAGCTCCTGGATGACTTGTGCATTGTCCCTGAGCAGTAATATTTTGAAAGAAATTTTTTTGTGTGTGTTTTGTTTTGTTTTCTGAGCAGTAGGTCTCAACAATGGGCTAAAATATTCATGTTGTAAATAGATGTGCTGTCATTCAGGCTTTGTTCTGTTTATAGAGCACAGAGTAGATTTCACTTGATTCTCATGGGACATAGGCTTTTCATAATGTTAAATGAATACTGGCTTCGTTAGCCACTAATGGGAAAGTCAGCCTGTCCATTGAAGCCTTGATGCCAGGCACTGACTTCTCTCCAGCTGTGACAGCGCTGGGTGGCTTCCCCTTGCAGTTCTCTGCATTGAAAACCTGTTGTTTAGTGGATCAGCCTTCATTAGCTGTCTTAGCTTCATCTCCTGGAGCACTTCCAGCAGCTTCTGGGTAAGCTCTTCCCTCCTTACCTTGCATAGGTATGCAGTGGAGATGGAATCTTGCCTTAAACTTCATGGGCCAACCCCTGCTGGCTTCACACTTTTCTTCTGAAGCCTCTTCACCTCTCTCAGGATTTATAGAATTGCTGAGAATTAGGGACTTCCGCTGGATTAGGCTTTGCCTTAAAGGAACGTCATGCCTGTTTTAATTAAAATGATAAAGAATGAAATATTTCAGGAACTACCAAAATGTGACACAGAGATAAGAAATGAGCAAATGCTGCCAGAAAAAATGTCACCAATGGAATTGCTGTACTCAGGGGTGTTACAAATCTTCAATTGTTTAAAAATATGCATTACCAGGGAGGGCAATAAAATGAAACATCCCTGCAATAGCAATGAATTTGCACTGGGAAGGTAAAAAGTGGATTCCTGCCTTCAGATTTCTCTCCTTTCTCCACTCCCCAGCACAGCCAAGCTCTTGAGTGCACATGTGCACACACAAAGCCTGTTGTTTTATGTTTATAGAAGTTAAAAAGAAAATGCAAGACCACCATGCTGCATCGGGATCTCTGAAAGAAGGTTAGGAAGACAATTTCCAAAGGCAGGTGAAGAAAGTACACGTTCTTGATGAAATCGGTGGACAGAGAACTATGGACACTGAAGGGTAAGACGTTCCCGTGTTAATTATGACAATGTGTGAATAGGTGTGTGGAGTTATGTGGATATTGTAATATGTTTCAGAATACTTACCACCATATTTTTTTTTTACCATATTCAATCAGTACAGATGTGCATTTATTTTTCGACCTTGATTTCTGTAATCTGCTGCTTCTGTTCATTCTAACTGGTTACCAGAGTCTTGTTTGTATTTAGTTTGAGATTCTAGCAGGTTTTTGGACCAGATTTAGTCACTTCATTATCTGGATCCCCTTAGGCCCATTTTTATTGTCCTTAGGTTTCAACCACATCAAAGTGTCATGACCTGCCATGTGTCTATCATTTTTAATAAACTCTAGACATTGGGTAGAAAATAGAGAAAATTTGAGGCCTCGTGTGAGGTTAACTTGCTGCAGAGAGGGTGGGCATTACAGCTGGGAGGTGGTCAGGGCGCCAGCAGCACTGCATCCTGTTAACCCAGTTAGCAGCTGAGATCAGTCAGTGCAGCCAGCCCTCGTGAGGCCCGTGTGTCTCCTGTCCACCTTTGTTCCTGGCACGTAGCTCTCGTGGATCCCAGCTAAGGCCTGCGGGTCTCTCTAGGGATCACCTTTGCTGACGGACCGTGAGCTCCAGCTGCCTGACTGCGGTGCCCGTGCGTAGGGGGCACCGGCTGCCAGGCTGCTCTGCATCTCAGTGGTTTCCTCTGCAGTTACCGGGTGACCCCGGGAAGGTGGGCCCAGTCCTGGGCTTTCTTCTTCTCCATCTTGGCCTCATGTCCCTTCCTGGCTTGTTAGCGATTTGGTACATTCGATCATGGATTTCATAGTTAGTCCAGAGTTTCCTGTCATTCTCAGGGAGAGGTCATGGACGTCACACCCATTAACCTGCTTTCAAAAACAAACATTTCCTTATATTTCCTAAAGGATCAGGTTTTGCTCCAGGTTTTGACTGAAATCTGGGCTCTCTGTGGGAGAAATCAAACAAGTCATGAACGCTTGCTTTACCCTAATGTGTTTGGTTGTGATGACTTGGTCAGACCCTGATTCCCACGTTGAAACACAGTGAGCTCGTGCTGTCCCAGTCACAGGAGACTGAGCCTGGGGGGGCACAGAGCACACCTCATGTGGGCTTTTCCTGTGTGTTTACTTTATGCACAGATGTGTAGGGGTGGGGACGCTGAAGGGAAGCCCAGATACCAAACACTTGTCAGAGGCCTGAGTGTAGTTTTTTCATATTTACTTCTGGGGGGACTTTAATTCTTTCCTGTGTATTTATCAGCCTGAACATTTATGGGGAAGGGCGAAAGGAACATGGAATTCTTTCCTTCCAATTTCTGGGAGGGAAACTGGTAGAATTTCAGAGTTTCTTTCCCCTCTCAGGAAAGTGAACATGAACGGATGTGAGCTGGTGAGAAAGCAGCAGCTGTTGGTAGCAGAGGAGGAGGCAAAGTTGGCTGAAGAGGAGACACAACAGTACAAGTGAGTTCAGCTCCTCCACACCTGTGGATCTGAAAACACCTGTTGGATTTTTTGAAAACTTTTCTAAAATGTTTAGACACAATATCATAAACAGACCCAAACAAGACATTTGTATACATGGTTTCACACTGGAGGAAAAGTGTTAAGTTTTACAAATGTTAAGTTAAATGTTTAACAAGTAGTAAGTTACTAAGAATTTCCTGGTCCCCAGTGCTGGCCAGACTGAGAGGAGAGATGGTTCACAGTGATGTTTCTGAAGGTGCTATAAACCGTTCTCACCCTGAGGGCAGCAGTTTGGTGTAGCGTCAGTCAGACCAATAAACATGCCCATGCTGCTGGGGAGACCCAGTTGTAAGAAGTAGGGTCAGGATGTAAGGAAAGGAAGAATCAAGCTTTATGATGAAAGATGCTCAGCACAGGACACGTGAGGGAAATGCTGAGAACGGGAGGGGGAGTTGTGTCAGCGCAGAACCCTGCAGGTGTTAAGTAACAGTGACGGGAGGAGTGGCTGCAGCGACAGCTTTGCACCTGCTGTGCTTCTGCAGCCGTGTGCAGTGTGTCTTGAGCAGTGAGATGATGTGTGTGAGTGTGCAGTGCAGATAACGTGGACTGGGCAGGTTATTTAACAGCATACCCAGCATTGTGTCTTCTCTGACGGAACAATTTGTAACTCATAGGATAAGACTTGAAGAATGTCACGGGCAAATGCGGGAAGCAGAGATCATTTGGAGACACCAGGTAACCTACCTTCCTCCTGACACACCGAGTCCTCAGCACCTGATGCAGACAGTTATTGTGGCCCTGAGAACCCCTAGCCATGGGGTGTTTCTTGATGTGTTCTTTTTCAGGTCGCTCTTGCCGAGAAGGCCCAAGACAGCTCGGTAAGAATTTGTTTCCTTCCTTCCCTTTGTGCACAGTCGGCCACAACTGAACGTGGATGTGTTTTTCTTCCACAGCTCAGGGCTCAGTAGCTGGAGAGGGAAAACTCTGAGTTGAGAAGGGAAAACTCTGAGCTGAGAAGGGAAGTTGCCCACCTGAAACAGAGGTACAGAATTTTGACACATTTTTACAGGTGTTTTGAGATTTTTAAGGACTGGTTGTTTTGTGCCTAGTAGAGGAATTGGTGGTGTAATTCATATTGAAGCCATTCTTTATCTTTAAGATTGGATGCAATCTGCAGACGGAGGCAGGCAGAGGAATACATGAGGCAGGAGCCCACCCCAGGAGGACCACACAGGCTGCATCCTCCCCTGAGAGGTAAGGAGCGCACTGTGAAGTGCGGCAGCTCCATTTCTGCAGCAGGAGCCGCCCAGTGGGCTACTTGTCCCCGTGGGTAGTTGTCGGGTTTCCTGGACACCACACCACACACTCACTGCAGGGAACAGGTTCACAGCTAGGTGACAGATGCTGTTTTCTTCACATGCCACCAGCCAGCAGGGCTCTGTCCCCTGTGAGCAGTGGAGCTCGCACCCCTCCAGGGACTGTGGGCCGCCCCCAGGCTCTTGGTTGGCTGGCGTGGCTGGCATGGCTGGTTTCTGTGCGCTAGAAGATGTGAGCATCAGCCCCCTCTTCCCGCCTGGACACGGTGTTGAAGGCTGAATTTTCTTCTCATTTAAGGAAAATGGACGACATTTTAGAATGAAGGCAGTATGTCATAATGAGAAAAACATTTTTCTTCATTTGCCTTGGTGGATAAATATTCTACTCAAGATCTGCTTTAAGGCAGCAGGCATTTCTTCACTAATTTTGCAGGTCCCTTCGTTCTTATAAAAAAGCTTGCACAGTGACCTAGAGTAGCCAATTAGTGAGTGACATGACTACGTAGTCTCCCTCTCCCAGAGTTAATGTGTAATTCTAAAATCTCCCACCAGCTTCTCCATATAACTCACCATTCTTTTGCCGATTATTACAACATGAGTCATTGAGGCCACTTCTTTCATAAATGTTTACATGACATCTGGTCAGTTATACAAGACATGTCCTGTCAGACAGAAGGATTTTAACAGTTTACCAACAGGCTGAGGAGGAAGAGGTGGAGCTCACAGTCAGGGGTTGTTGATACTCTTCCTATGAAAGACTCTTCTTACTTTAATGTGTAATCTGTGTACAGACTGATTTGCCTGAAGTGTGCTGTGAGTACCCTGTGTCAGTGCTGGTTGCCAGGGATCTGAGCCCTGAGCCCCCATCCAGGGTGATAGGCTATGAAAACACATGAATCAGGGCTCTGTGGTGTCCTCATCATGGGTCAGGGGTCCAGTCTCCCCTCGTCCTTGGGGTCACCTGAGGCATGAGGGAGACCCGTGGTCTCTGTGAAGAGCCCGGGGCGCGGGCGGGAGTGAGAGCTCCTGGAGGAGGGCACGGAGGGCTCGGCTCATGCTTCCCCCGCACGGCCTCTGTCAGAGAGAATCCACCTTCAGCACTGGTCTCCCTTTACAGCTTCAGGGCCGGGTGGCTCCCCTGTGAGGAATGGCACTGCCTTCCCAGCTCAGGAGGCAGAGGAAACCCAGGTAAATAATTTTTTCCAGTTGTGTTCCAGTGGCCATTTTGTGTTGAAATTATCTCTGGAACTACCATTTTCCTTTCGAACAATCCTTTCCTGGCCTTGCCTATGGATTGAGTATTCCTGGATACATATGCCCTATGATCACATTGACGTGTGGCGACAGTGTTTTGTCCCCAAGGCCTCCTATGCAGCCGGGGCCTCAGGCAGGCCCTGGGGCGGGTGGAGTGCATGGCGCCTAGCTGCCGCCCGGGCACCCAGTGCAGAGGAGGGTGCCCGATGCCGACCGCTGCTGCGTTGGGTTTCGGCTTTTGTCGGTGTTGGCGCTTTTTGTCTGTCATCCAACCCAGCTCTACCTTCTGTCCTGCAGGGCACCCTGCATGCCGGAGGGCCCCAACCTTTCCGAGGACCAGCCCGCGTGGCCTTCCCCGTGAGCGGCCCATCGTCTTCCAGCGGGCCACCTGCACCTGGGCCCCCCTTGTGCCCTGTGCAGCCATGCCCACCACCAGCATCTGCTCTGCTCAATAAGAGGAAAGCATATTCCTCTGTTTCTTCCTTGAGTCGCTGCAGAAGGGCAGATCGCTCTCCAGGGCTTCCCCGTGCACGGGCGGCCCTGACTGGGCTCACGGCCGTGTCCCTCTGGTCCCTTAGCAGACGCACTTGATGGGCCGCGTCTTCCCCGTCCTGCCCTGGGGAGGGAGGTGTCTCTTGTAGAAGGAAAGAGGGCCCTCTGACGGAGGGCAGACGTGTCGGTTCTGCACACGGGCCTTCAACAGAGACCACGTTCCGGACTCCCTGGAGGAGAAGCCCGCCCCTGTCATTGTCTGCAGCGAGTGGAGCCCTGACCTTCCACAGCCGATGATCAGTTATGGAAGAAACACCCGAACCCGTGGCCTGTGGTCTCTCTCTTGGTCCTGAGACCTGTCTCCCACTCGGTCTGATGTGAGACTTAATGTGATACGGCGAAGAAAGCCTCAAAGATCTTTTGTGCTTCAGCAAACTAACATGTTTTGTAAGGTAGTGAACAGTGAAAGTTTTTTGTATTTTATTTTATCTATGCCGAGAAGCTAGTTGACTTGGGGAAGGATATAGGTTAGTGGTAAATAGAATGCTTGCTTAGCATGCAGAATTCCGTGTGCTCATTCCCAGTACCTCCATTAAAAAAAAAAAAAGAAAAAGAAAAAGAAAAAGAAAAAGAAAAAAGAACTTCAAATGTTAGAAATACACAGTGCGCAAATCCAACTTCGATATCCATTCTTTTTACGTTTTCCTCTTACTACTTGGTTTGAAATATATCCCAACCATGACTTAAGCATGTTTTTCAGAGAATGCTCTAACTCTTTGAAATTCTTCTCTGCCACTTTTGTTTTGACATATCCATGGACGGAGATAGACACATATGGTAGTTTTAATTTACATTCATGAATATTCTCATTAACGTACCTGTAACTACATTTTACAGATGGTATGTCAGTGCGCCACTTTGGAGAACAGAAAGGAAAAGGTTCTTCCTCTGATAAGGAGGTACTGTCTCTTGTTGTTAATGTCCTCATGTGAATATATAAGTATCAGGGGATTCTGAAACATAAACTGGTGGTTGGTGTGAAGTGTGCATTTTCACGTTTGGATTTGCTGATGAGAATTTTTGACATATTTTTAACTTACAATTTAGGATGTGATTCTGTGCTTAATGCCATAGGACTGGATAATGCATTTGTGTTAATTTTCCAGACTCACCTAGTGAAATCAGTGTCTGTATGTGAATTCTTTTTTTCAGGGTCTTTCTGTTAGAGTTTATTAGAGGATATTGAAAAGAAATTCATCCCTGGGAAAGCTAGGTGTATCTTGAAGTTGGTTCTTGTTTTAGCTGTCCTCACTTGAAATTAATTAAATGATGTTTCATTTTGAAGGCAGCATGTTTGGTCTTTCCATTCCACTGCCAGTAACAGTGTTCTAGTTTTCGTAATGCCTTACGCTCTTTCCCACCTGCTCCTTTTACTCAGGCTGCCCTTCCCCAAAGCCCCTCCACATCCCCCCTCTGCACTGGATCACTCTTTTGTGAAACAGTGCGGTCTTCCCAGCATTCCCTGAGCTGTCCACGTGCAGCAGACTCTCCTGTCCTTTGTGGTGTTACTGTACCCATTCACCTCAGTTGTAGAGCTGTTGGAAATTTTCTGTGCTGATTTGTTTTCAGGGATCCTGTGCCTCTGGCAGAACAGAGAGGAGAATCTGCCTTTTATTTGTACTGCCAGCTTTTCCCAGGATAGGGCTTATGATCTGACAGATACACTAAGTAACTGTTGTCTTCCTGACTGACTGAATGACCAAGTGTATGAACATGATGGTTTCTGAAGTTCGGTTCTTGTTTTATGTTGTTTTGTGTTCCTAGGAAGGGGAGACTGAGCCCGAAATTAAAAAACCAGAATACAAAAAAAAAAAAAAACCCAAAAACAAACAAACAAAAAAAAAAAAACTAGAGTACATTACTGGGACTGTAGAAGTTGCTCCAGAGGAACTAACAGATCACAACACACTGACCTCTGTTGGTGGAGCACACAAAGCTTATACACTGGGTAAGTTAGTGAACGTGGGTGACATTTCTTTTTCTCTGTGCGTAGAAACTAGTGTGCTCTGGGGGGAAGGGTATATATATAGCTCAGCAGTAGACAGAATGCATGCTTAGCATGCAGGAGTTCCTGGGGTCAGTATCCAGTTCCTCCAAGAAACAAGTGTGATACGGGGAAGGAAGGAAGGAAGGCGCAAAGGTTTTGTTTTGCTTCAGCAGTGTCCTCACAGGAAAGCCTAATCCTCCATCCTTTTCTGTGGTTTTTAGCCAATGCGGGACCTGGCCCGGCTCCGGTGTGGCCCGGCAGTGCCCGCCCACCTGCGGCGGACCCGGAGGCCCAGGTAAGTGAGGAGGTCATGCTCTGTTGGACGTCGTTCTGGGAAAGGTGATCTTTCTGTTTTCCCGGCAGCTGTTCCTGGCCTCGTCTCCAGACTGTGTGTTCTGTGACAGGTCTGGCGTGGTGTGTCGCTGCCTTTCAGACTCAAACTCTTGCCCAGGAGTCAGTGGGCTGCTTCCCCCGGGAGCCCGTCGCCTTGGCTGGTGCCTGCAGGAGCCATGAGGGAGTGCTTAGAGGCTGGGGCCCGCAGACTCTGACTGTGGGTTTCTCGAAACAGCGTGAGGAGGGTGAGCCCTCGCTCCACACTGACTTCTCCTGGCTCAGCTGACTCCTTCCTGACCTCCTACACCTGGGGTTGCTCCTGCGTCACTGAGACAGATTTCTGTGTCATCATTCTTTTGACTGGTTTCCCGGCTCAGGCCAGGTGATTCTCCTGTTTAGAATGTCCATTCAGATCCTGGTAACTGAAAAAGAGGCAAAGCCCGCCCTCCAGCTTTATACCGTGTGCTTTGTGCAACTTTGAGTCTTCCTGGGTGTGGTAAATGTCACAGCCCGTCACTGTCTTTTCTCAGGAGGTAAGTGTGTCTTGGCCGCTGCCTCCAGTTGTGCTCTGGGCAGAAAAGCCTGACTCTCGGAGATGGTGCATTTGTAGCAGGGAGTAGAGGCTGGAAGGGAAAGAGCCCGCCATGAAAATGCCTCCTTCCCTGCGGGGGAATTCCGATGCACACCAGAGTGCGTACGTTGTGTTCGCCACCCTGCGCCGGGTCGGGCCTGCCCTGGAAGCTGTCAGAGCTGCTCGCTGGTCTCATGGCACACCGTGGGGTCTTGCGCACGAGCTAGAACAGTCCCTTTGGTGTCAGGTGTGGGGTTGAGACTCCCCACGTCACTCTCCCGTAGCACGCAGGTAGGGTGCGTTCCTTAGCGAACGTAAAATCCAGACGTCCCTGAGGATAGGGATGATTGTAGCGGAGCCTGACTCCCTTCTGAGGACAGCCTTGTCCCCTCAGGAGCCCTTGGCCAGCTCCCCCGCAGGACTCTGGGATGCCCACCTCCCCAGAGCTCTTTGCGCCCAGGGGCAGCCCCTGCAGGGCGGAGGAGGAGGGCCCTTTGTGAACAGGGAGTAGAGGGTCCGGCAGGGTCCTGCAGAAAGAGCAAGTACCTAGGTGCAGCTCTGATTCTATGTGTGGAAAACCGGGCCTTCACTTCCTTTCTTTCTCTGTGTTCCTGGTTCATGCAGACCATGCTTCTGTGGAGCTGGGGAAGGTGTCAGGGTGGGTTGTCCTGCATAGAGAGGCTTCCTGTTTGGGAGGCCCTACTTTATCAATTTGCTGGAACCTCTGTACATCGTCTCAGGAAGGACTCTCGCCTTCCTCCACTTACAGACACTGGTGGTGTCTTGTGGCAACAGTGTTTTATCCCCAAGGTCGAGTGTGTGGCCCTGTGCTGCTGTCTGGGCACCCAGTGGAGGGGAATGTGCCCTGTGCTGACAGCTGCTGCATTGGGTTTCAGGTTCTGTTGGTGTTGTTCCTTTTGTCTGTCATCCAACACAGCTCTCTCTTCTGTTCTGTAGGTCACTGTGGATTCCAAAGATCCTGGTACTTCTCCAGGACCACCTGGTGTGCCTCACCGCATGGGCCGCCCAGCGTCACTTCTCAGGCTATTCGCCACCTCCACCCCCACCACCCTTGTGGCCTCTGCGGTCTCAGCCACCGCCACCCCCACTGCCACTAGTTACTGCACTTGGTAAGATGAGAGCATGTGCTTCTTCTCCCTTGTCGAGTCTTTGCAGAAGGGGAGATGGCACTCAAGGGCCTTGCGATGCCTGAGGAAAGCTGACTTGGGACATTGTAACATCTGTCTAGCGTCCCAGCATACACATCTGATGGACTGTGTCATTTCCCCATCCTGACCTGGGAAGCAGGCGTCTCTTGTATAGAACAGAAGAGACTTTTGACAGAATATCAAATGAATTTGAAGTCCCAGTTTGGCAGATGTGCCTCTTGCATGGACCATGTGATGTGGTGGTCTGTGAGGGGTGAAGCACATCCCTAAGTTCAGGGGCTCATGGGGTTCCCTCGAGAGGTGAGGGAGCGAGTGAGGGAGAGAGACATTCACAACAGACAGCTTGTCACCATAGCAGACATGCCCATGCAGGGCCCCAGAGTGCAGAAGAGGGACACGTGAGCCACACAGGAGTGAATAGGAGGGTGTGGAGGGGAAGAAAGAAGTTGAGGGGCTGCCCAGTGGCGGTTTGTTGTGTTCACTCAGATGGAGCTGGAAGGTCACTCCCGGCAGGGCGGGCCATGTGAATGCAGCGTGAGGTCCACTCAGAGCCACGTGTGTGTGCAGGGGACTCAGTGCAGCCATGCATGTATCCCCTTCAGAACCCACTGCCTCCAGAAAGCCCTCAGTTCACAACCTCATATAAAGATGATTGTTCTCTTGGGTTTCTGAAAGTTCTGGGTCTGGATGAAATCTCTGGATACCAGAGAAACTGAAATTTAGCTTGTTTTTTTTTCGGGGTATTTTGTGTGGCTGAAGTTTTCTTTTGCCCCAGTGATTTGAAAAGTGCAGGCAGGATTTAGTTCAGCTGAGCAGGTGCCTTGCCCTTCAGCATGAGGCAGGTTCTTTGGGGGAAGTCAGGGGTGATCAGGAGACCCCCTGTAGGACCCCTGTCCCCACACCCCTGCTCCCTCCTGTCACCATGACCACTGTCAGCTTGGCATCTCCACATTTATGTCCCAAGATCCAATTTCTGATTCTTTGAATTCTTGCAGTTCAGCCCCTAACACCAAGACTCAGTGGGGCCCCCACAGGGCCTCAGCGTTGTCTGTGAGCCGGGGGTAATGCTGCTCCCTGACGTCATTGTGAAGAGAGTTGGGTCAAGCACACACATTGTTTTGCGAAATGACTGGGACATATTTCTCACTCAGCATTCTCATAGTTTAAAAGAAAGTGTCTGCACAGAATCATCAAAAGAGACCTCAGGAAGTACATTAAATTAAACTGAAGATATAAGAGCTCAGGCCCAAAGCTTACCATTCTCTGCTTTAAAGATAAGGCAAAAGATCCCTTTCTTCTATTAAATCTTAAGTCCTACTAGTTAAAGAAGGAAACATAATTATGAGAATGTGCACGTTTTGAGATCTGTGTCTCAGATGTGAAAATAATTATTTTCATTCTGTATAGACACAGAGATGCACACACAGACTACAGTGTCCGTCAGAGGCCATACATACATTAGAGAAGACAAAATCGGGAAAAAATAAGATCCTATTTAAGTAAATAACTCTTTTTGCCTTATAGCACAGTCAGTTTGACAACTGAAGGGGCCCCTCAGCTGTGGCAATGATGTGTTTAGAGAAGATGTCGGAGGTGCATTACGGCCCGAATGTTTCCCTGCTCCATCCTGCCCCCTCCTCTGTTCTCTCCTATTGTCATCCCTAATGAATCTGTCACAGTTCTCTCTATCAGTGTCTGCTTCCTGGAGGACCAGTGGTCACACCCTCTTGAGGGCATGCAGTGATTCACGGGCACACAACTCACAAACTAGCAGGAACTAGGATGACAGGTCAGACACAAGGTTACCCCTTCAGGGCAGCTGTGACCGCAGGGGCCCCGGGGCTCCTCCTGGGTGGTGGGTACAGCCTGTGTCTAGATCTAGTGATGGCTGTGCTGCTTCAGTCTGTAAACACTCACTGGGCATGTGGGGCCTGTCAGACAGGGGTGTCTGGTCGTGAGCTAGATGACCAGAATGAAGTGGCCGTGTCTCATGGTGAGGAACGGATGAGGTGCAGGGGGGGCCATGGGCATCCAGCGAGAGGCCCTGCACTGACCAGGCCCGTGCCCCCACCCCGCATCAGCTGTCCGGCAGCCCCGGCTCCAGGCAGACCCTGAGGGGGGCTGTGGGCGGCAGTGCTCTCAGTGAGCCCCGTGAGCGCCATTCATCCTCCCACAGCCTCCTGACTCTGAGGTGGGTGGGGCAGGGTCAGTGGGTGGGGCACCACCACTGCCAGGGAGAAGGTGTTGGGTATAAAAAGAGTCCACTCCACTCTGCGCCAGCTGTCCCTGGAGCCCACGGGGCCCTCCCTCCTTCCAGGTGGGGGAGGCAGCCAGCCCTGCAGCAGCTCTGGGGTCCAGGCTGGGCCACAAACAGGTCAAGGTGAGACTGCTGCGCTGCCTGGGAAGTGGGGGGAACAGCGATGCAGCAGTAAATGCCAGCAGGAGCAGCTCAGTAACCGGGCTCCTCCACTGTGAGCAGGGCTGGGGCTGGAACATCGCTGTGAGGATGGGAGGGCTGGGAGAGATGTGGCCCTGTGTCTCTGTGGCCCTGGACAGGGCTAGACCTGAGCTCAGGGCCTGAGGGCCTGGGGGAGAGGCAGAGAAAGACACACGCAGGGAGAGACAGTGTGTGAGTGACAGAAATGTGGGGGTCGTGTCCTAAAGAGGGACAGGAGGTGACAAGAGGGACACCGGGTAGGGGGAAGCAGAGACAAGAGGAGGCAGGAAGGAGAGGGAGCCAGCCCAGGGTGCGTGGTGGGGGACGATGGGCCAGGGTGACTGGGAAGGGGAGTTGGCCCATCCTTCACCAATCCCTGCAGCTGCCACTGTCAGGGCTGCAGGGACCAGCAGCCTGCCCAGCTAGACAGGCACCATCGGCCCTCAGGACAGGGCTGAGAGCCGTGCCCAGGGCCCTCCGGCCACTTCGCAGGTAAGGAGGACCAGGAGGGCTCTCCCCAGCACCACAGCGGCACCATCTCTAGCTTCACAGGGACCCTGTGAGCAGACACCTTCCCATCCCCGTTCCACAGAAGGGAAACTGAGGCTCAGCCAGCCAGCTGACTTAGCCCTGTCTGCAGGGTTATTCACTTTCCCGATGCTTCTTTCCCAGACAGGCCTGTGCCCCTATACTAAGAAGGGGGCCTGTGACAAGCCCAAAGGCCTGGGTCCCACCTGACTGCCCTCTGGCGCTGGGTGACCTGGGCAGGTCTCTTCCCCTCCTTGGGCCTTGACTGTATGACCAGCGGCCCTTCTCCCCATCTTCCTGGGAAGTGGGACCCCAGCAGGGCCATCGCTCCAGGCCTCCCAGTCCCCTGGGTGGGTGTGGGGTGAGCTCTGGCTCTTGGGGGGAATTCCTTTCTGGGTGGGACGATGGCTCACGTGCGCTTACCACTTTTTCTGGGGTCACATCTTGCTGTTTCCGTCTGGAATGGGACTTACCTACCATGGAGCCTGAAACTTGGTTTTCCACATTTTTCTAAATTGGCCCTTGTGCAGAAGAGCGGCTCCCCTGGCTGGGGTGACAGACCCAGTCCTGGTGAGGAGGCCCTTCCTACTCCCCTCATCTCACTGCTGCTGGCCCCCCTTGGATTCCCTGCTCCCACCTCCCCATGCCAAGCCCAGCCTCTCCCCCTGCCCCAGAGACCCTCCTGAGGGAAGTTGTGGGGCCCTTAGGGTCAGGACTCCAAGCCCTGTGTCATGACAGGGAACACCCCAGCTGGTTGGTGACAGGCCTGGAAGCAAGGGTGGGGCCCTGAGCCCCAAGACGGGCTGTGTGGCCTTGGTCAGGTCACAGCCTCTCAGCCCAGCATAGCCTCACACACCCTTCCAGGCCCACGTGCCTGAGATGTCAGTCACACACACAGGCTCCAGCCCCACTCCCCACCCCCATGCAGGCATATGGAGGGCACACATGCACATACAGGAACATACACACATGCACAGGGACACACACATAGGCTCATCCCCCAGCCACCAGGATGCCACTTTTTCATTCTTACATGTCGCTGCTGCAATAAAATAATTAAAACATGAATATTCAAATGGTAAATGCTAGAGAGGGTGTGGAAAACAGTGAACCCTTGTACACTGTCAGTGGGAATGTAGTTTGGTACAGCAATTATGGAAAATGGTATGGAGAGTCCTCAAAAAACTAAAAATACACTTACTATATGATACAATAATCCCACTCCTGGGCATATATCCAAAGGGATCCTTAATACAGAAAGACACCTGCACCCCAATGTTCATAGCACTGTTTACAATAGCCAAGACATGAAAACAGCTTAAATGTCCACCAACAGATGACTGGATACAGAAGCCGTGTCATATGTATACAATGGAACACTACTCAGCCATAAAAAAATAATATCATGCCATTTGCAGCAACATGGATGGCCCTGGAAAACATCATTCTAAGTGAAGTAAGCCAGAAAGAAAAACACCATATAACAACACTCATGTGGAATCTAAAAGAAATTAAACATAGAAAACAAACTTATGGTTACCAGAGGGGAACGGGGTGGGAAGGGATACACTGGGAGTTCGAGATTTGCAGATAGTGACTGGTAAATATAAAATAGAGCAACAAGTTTATACTACACAGCACAGGGAACCATAGTCAGTATCTTGTAGTAGCTCATGGTGAGAAAGGACATGAAAATGAGTACACATATGTTCATGTATGACTGAAGCATTGTGCTGTACACCAGAAATTGACACATTGTAAACTGACTATACTTCAATAAAATAAAAATTTAAAAGCCTGAACATTTAAAATGACACTTGAGAGAAATGGCCCCATCTCACCAAAGGCAGGAAAACGCTGAGACACTACGGGGAGGAGGAGGGGAGATGGCGCTGAGAGGCCGGGGAGTGGGAGGGCAGCTATAGAGGGCTGCCAGGCAGGGGGCAAACGCGGAGAAGAGGGGATAGTTGCTCTGGCTCGGAACGCTTGCCAGCCAGATGCGTGACAAGTCCCTGTGGCATTTGGACAGGCCATGGTGGGGCAGGGCTGAAAATGGGCCACGGGCTGACCTGGGTGTCTTTCTGGCTTCCAGCTGGGCTGGAGATGGAGGGACACGTGTGACCCAGCCTCCTCCAGCCAGAGTGAGCTGCGGATCTCCCTGGGCACAGGCTCAGCAGGGAAGGTCTGAAGCTTGGCCCCTGCCTGGGTAAGCTGTGTGCTTTCTGAATGACTGCTGGACCTCTCTGGCCAACGTGCCACCCCACGCTGACACACGTGCATACAAACACACACACCCTCCCAGTAGAGTGCCTTGTAGGAGATGCTCCATGTGGGGCCACCAGGTGACATAAGCTGGCAGTTGGGAAGAGGTACACACAGTGTGTTTGTTCCATTTGTACTTTTTGTTTCTTTGGTCAGGTTGGATATATTATCATTTGTTACACTCTTCATTTTTATGTACTGAAATTTATTTATTTTTTGAATAGAAAACATGACAATTAGGCAAGTTAAATGGCTGAGAGGTGACACAAACACACTGGGGTGCATCATGAACCTCCTGGATCTTGGCTAATGATGGAAGTGGACACATGAAGGATTCCCTGGTGTGACAAGTGAATGTAAGCATCTTGAAGCCCAGTCATGTGATGTTTTTACCTTAATATTCTTTGAAATAAATGATTGCCACCCCATGTTCCTGCTTTACTGAATTACCCACTGTGTTGGTGAGTCAGCCTCAGATACCAAAACCTGCAAATTAATATACCACATCATATGCTTTCACTCATGAAAAATAAATGCATTAGCTTCCTTTTTTTGAAGTAAATCATTTTAAATTTGCATCTTATATTTGGTTATAAAGAGGCACACAGAACCCTCCGATTTTAATGAGAACAGTGCTTCTGTGTCTTTTTATCACATATCTGCTTAATGTTAGGTGTGGTAATGCTAAGTCAGATCCACATCTAGTTTTTTTTTTTTTCCCAGCATAATAGGAAAATCCTGCTTCACACAGGTGCATGGTAGTAAATGAAGCAGTACACAACCTGCATGCCTTGCAACACTTGTCTACTCCTGACTCAGGCTGCTCCAAAAATCATTTCATGAAAGTTCAGTGAAATTTTGCTTCATCTGGGAATCAGATGTTAAATCAATCAGGCTCTCATAGTCCCATGACACTAATGAGGTTGGGATAAGTTACTGTAAATACATTTCTAACCCAAGCATTATTATTCTTTGTTACAGGAAAATATTAACAGAGTAGAATGCAACCCCCTGCGGTGCTGCACAGTGGCCTTGAAAGTATCTCCATCAACCATAGGGTTAATTTCAGTCAAGGCACTGAGTGTAGGAAAACAAAGTTTTCTATTGATGACATTTTATCAAATACTGTAAAAACTCACATTTTCCCCTTGCATTGACAGATTACACTTGTTTCTAGGGGAAGAGTTGACAGCATCCTCTCCCCACGCATTCCGAAGGCCAAGGGGTTCTGGTGCCAGAAAAAATGAGTCAAAGCAGTGGAAACCCCTGTAAACTTGGAGCAGGCTGGGCCCCCCAGCGCTTGGAGGAGGGGAGAGGAGGGGATGGGAAGGTGGGAGCTTGTCCTCTTGAGAAGGAGAACAGGGTGGGGTGTGCAGGGCACTGAGCATGCGAGATTGGGCAGCCACAAACCAGCCTTGTGGCTAACTCAAGCTCCATGTAGGAGTCTCAGAAATGTCAGGGAGATGATTTGAAGAGGCCTCAAGTTGGAGATGTAGCCTTAAGAGAATGGCTCAAGCACAAAACTATCAATTTATAAAAAGATGAAGTTATATCCCTACATTATGCCTAATTTAAGAAAATTAACCCCAGATGATTCAAGGATTTAAACATTATGATAGAAACGCCAGCATTCTTAGTGGAAAGGAGAGTGAATGTCTCTAGCCCTCAGGGTGGGGAAGGAATTCTTAAGCAGGACAAGGAGTGCACTTACCATGAAGGCTGATGAACCTGACTATATTAAGAACTTTATTCATCAAAAGACACCTTGGGGGAGGGTGTAGCTCAGTGGCACAGTGCGTGCTCAGCATGCACAAGGTCCTGGCTTCAATCCCCAGTGCCTCCATTAAAAGATAAATAAATACCCCACTTGTTGACATGTGAAGCTACCGAGCCCATAAAACCTGGCAACACCATGCCTCGCTCCCTCCCTCGCTCCCTCGTCTTCCCAGACCGCATGCACTCTGCACTCTGTCTATGGAGTGCACATCTACTCTTACCTTAACCTGAACACCCAACCCCCACATAGCATGGCTTTTCTCTCGCCTTCTGAAACAGCGTGCACTCTATGCAGTATGTATCACTCTAAATCAAAAAAAGATAAATAAATAAATCTAACTACCTCCCTCCCCCAAAACAAACAAGACACCTTAAAGAAGGTGAAAAGCAATTTAAACTAAAAGATATTCACAATACATACAGTTGAAAAAAAATTAGTTAATTGACTGAGACTTACTTTATAACCCCGACTTTTTTTTACAACTTGTATGCATTATTATGTTGATTTCTAACATTAAATTGAAGAAATAAAAATCTCCAGTAAAGTTAGTTTCACTATCTCCTCTCAGATAACTGTTGGAGCCTAGATGATGTAATGAGGGAATTCAGCGCACTAAAATTATCCCCTTTATATGTAAATGACTGACACTCTCCATTTACAGGATTTAAAAAAAAAAAGCAAACATATCATAACTAATTATAAGAACAAAACTGTTTGCATATCAGATGCCATTTATTCTAAAACAACTGTCAAAGAATATTTCTGGAAATGCACTGGAGAAAGTAGCAGAACATACATGGGAGACACACACCAACTGCAGGACAATGACTCCCTGTGGGGAGGGAAAGGAAAGATGCTTTAGTGGTATCTATTTTAAAGAAGAGAGAAGTGAGGCAACTGTGGAAAATCCTAACATTTTTAAGTGGGAGGGGGTGGTACATGAGCCTTTGTTATACAACTGTTTTGAATGTGTGAAATTTTTCATAATTTAAATTGGGGGTGGGGGGGTCCAGGGGTAGGTAATTAGGTTGGTTTATTTATTTATTTAACAGAAGTACTGGGGATCTGAATCCAGGGCCTCGTGTATGCTTAGCACATGCTCTACCACTAAGCTATAGCCTCCTACCCCATAATTTAAATTCTTACTTTAAAATTAAGCACACTGGGAAGAAGTGTGCATCAACACTAGTTTTCTCAGGATATTGGAAACAGGATTTGTCTACACTGGCTCGTTTTCTAGAATGACCAACTCTGATGTTTATATTTTAAAACATGTCAGACCTGTTTGAATGATTATGAATTGGTAACAAAGCAGAGAATCAGAAGACTGATCACAGGTTGCAGAATACACAAGATGTAGACTCCGCGAGACTGCCCTCCACCTGCCCCACCTGCCGGCCCTGCAGAAACCTTCATGTCGGCACTGACGGTGACTGCCGTCCCCTTTCCCCCCTGGTAACCATAAGTTTGTTCCCTATGTCTGTGAGTCTTTCTGTTTTCTAAATAAGTTCATTTGTGTCTTTTTTTTTTTTTGATTCCACATATAAAGTGATATCATATGGGATTTTTCTTTTTCTTTCTGATTTACTTCACTTAGAATGATGATCTCCAGGTCCACAATGTTGCTGTAAAGGGCATTATTTTATTTACTTTTTTATGGCTGAGTAGTATTCCATTATGTATGTATACCACATCTTTATCCATTCATCTGTCAATAGATATTTAAGGTTGTTTGCATGTCTTGGCTGTTGTAAACAGTGCTGCTGTGAACACTGGGGTGCATGTGTCTTTTCAAATTATAGTTGTTTCTGGATATATGCCCAGGAGTGGGATTATTTATTTATTTTTAATGGCAGTGCTGGGGACTGAGCCCAGGACCTCGTGCATGCTAAGCAGGCACTCTACCACTGAGCTATACCCTGCCCCTTTATTGACTTGAATTGTCTAAGAGACCATTGTCCAGCCCTGTCTCTTCTTTGGAGCAGTAGATTGAGAAAAGAGGCTGGTTGATGGCCAAGCCCACAGACATAGCCTGGTTACAGATCCCTGGGGGGGGGTAAGGAAACTGCTTCTCTTTCTCATTCCTGAGACAGGGGTTACATTTATAAGAAAAGTTTATCTCTACTTCAGGGCATTGATAATGCTGCTTTTTTTTTTTTTTTAATGTGTTAATAAAAACACTACAAAGTGGAGCTGGGGAGGGTATAACTCAAGTGGTAAAGCACATGCTTAGCATGCATGAGGTCCTGGCTTCAATCCCCAGTAACGCCATTGAAAAAAAAATAAATGAATGAATGAATAAATAAACCTAATTACCTACCCCCACCAAAAAAAAAAAAAAAAAAAAAAAAGAAGTAAAAACAAAACAAAACAAAATAATACAAAGTGATAAACAGGATTATGAATAGAGCAAATTAAATCTTTTTAAAAATTCTTGGGGGGAGGTAATTAAGTGTACTTATTTATTTTTTTAATGGAAGTACTGGGGATTGAACCCAGGGCCTCATACATGCTAAGCATGTGATCTACCGCTGAGCTATACCCTCCCCCCAGAGCAAGTGAAGGATTTTGAAGGACATTTCATTTCCTCATCCCCCCTCCTCTGCCCTGTGGAATGCAAGTTGAGTAAATCCTGTTTTGGAAGGGAGTGCATGGCTCCAGACTTGATGTCCTGCTCTTCAGATTGTTATTTATCAAACTCTTTTTCTCGTATATGGGAAGGATTGTCACCTGGGGAATGGCCATGGGTCTCAACCTGTGGGCTCCAGCTAGTTCAAGGGCTTCCTGGTACAAAAGCTACTTAAACCCCTGGCTCCACAGAAGGCAGCAGTCACCACGGTAGTCTTTTATGATTTGTGACAAAAGCAAAGCAAAAAGAATGACATCAACGACCAACAACAAAAAACACCCTGAACTCCCTGGCACGTTCATCATCCTGGGCAGCTTTATTCTCTGTAAATGTCCCTCGTTGTTGGACTTTTTCATTTATTAAAATATCTCCCCAGAGGGGAGAGGGTACAGCTCTGTGGTAGAGCACGTGCTTAGCTTGCATGAGGTTCTGGGTTCAATCTCCAGTACCTGTTTTAAAAATTTTTTTAAATAAAAATAAGTATTTCCCCAGATTTCATTATCACCTTCATGGATCACAGTTTAGGAGACTGGCAGGGAGAAGATTTACTTTCCCATTGCATCTAAAAATGATGTATTTTATTTAAAACAAAGCTTTTCCTGAAACAAGAGGTGATTTTTTTTTTAATGCCGTCAGTGTGCATTCCACACTGTTCCCAGCACGTGCTAGGTAAGCCAACCACACTGCTAAAACAGAAGGCGGGAAACTCACAGGATTTATGGTCTGCCTATTACACAGAAGCCTATTACTCTGTTTAAGGAATTAAAAAAGATATCTTGAGATTGGAGGATTAAGTAAAAATGTCATTGTGGTTCAAATAGACTTTCTTCCTTTGTAGGAAGTGTGCCAAGTTATCTAGTTAATGTTGTATTTTAAACACACATACAAATATAAACAGTATGGAAGGATAAGATGACAAATGATATTCCCTTTTCTAACTAATTTTCATAACATACTCTCAGACTTCTTTTTTTTTCCTTTCCCATATCTGGGCATATAGATTTAACTCATTCCTTTCTATTAAACTTTCTGTTACAAAAAATAGATCAAAAGGAGGTAGAGAAACAGTGTAAGGAAACCAATCTATCTATTGTTCAGCTTCAAAGTAACCAGTAATCTCATTTGTATTATATTTCCTACATTTAGATTGTTCAGAGGCAAAGTCTAGATGTATCATTTCATTTGTAAGTATTTCCTAATCACCGTTGACCCTTGAACACCACCAGGATTAGAACCGACTCGCCGCACAGTGGAAAATCCACTGGTAACTCACAGCTCCCCCTCCGTATACCGGGTTCCTCCCTGCCTGCCACCAGGCAGGTGGAGTCAGCCAACTCCCAAGTGTACTTACTACTGAAAAAATCCACGCCCAAGGGGGCCTGTGCAGTTCAAACCCGTGTTGTTAAAGGGTCAACTGTAGTTAATTTTACTACTAGATCTTAACTTTTTACAATAGTGTTAGATTAATAGAAAAATTGAGCAGATAGGAGAGTTCCATATTGTATATTAGCAGTTTCCCCTGTCATTGCGTCCTTTATAGAGTGTATTACATACACTGTTAATAATCTTTAAAGTCAACAACCAACAGTGACACATTACTATGAAACAGTCCCTACTTATTCCCATTTCCTTAATTTTTACCATCTATCCCTTTTCTGTTCCAGGACCCCCACATTGCCTGCCATAATCACCACCTCCTTAGGCTCCTCTTGGTTGTGACATTTTCCCAGGCTTCTATAGGTTTTGATGACCTTGACAGATTTGAGGCGCACAGGATGCCCCTCGTGGAAATCGTGTAAGGTTTTCACCAAGATTAGAGTGGGATTATAGGTTTTGGGGAGGAAGATCAGAGGTCAAGGACCATTTTCATCACATCATGCAAGTTTTCCTCTCTCCAAACAAGTTGTTTCAGGTGTTGGAGCATGCGTTTCCTGGAAAGAGTTCTTGAATTGTAGGGGCAGGCACTCAGCTGGAGCTCAGGGTCCCACCGCCCGCTCCGTGAGCGGCTGCATGGTCCCCCGAGGTGGGCAGGGTGTGGTTCCTAGGGCTAGGGGAGACCTCAGCCTGGAGAGAAGGGCCTTCTAGAAGACATGGAGGACGGTGGAGTCTTCCAAGGCTGGGTGGGTTCCGTTCTTCTGCCGCCCCGCTTCACCCCTCCTCCCATTCCCGGATTCCCTCCGCTTGGCACCCAAGGAGCCCCATCAGTGCAGCCGGCCAGAGACCCTGGCAAACTCCAGCCTAGCAGGCCTGGGGGGTGTTCCAGGCCCCTTAGCCCACAGAGTTGGTGGCTGACAGCGTCCCTGCTCGGGGATCGCTGATTCGGAGAGGCGCTGGGACGCGGCGGCTGCGGGGATGCGGGTCTGGGCGAGCGGAAGGGGCGGGGCCGGGCAGTAGGAGGACGCTTTGCCCAGCTCCATCCCTCCCTCCACCCCGCGACCGGCAGATGCTGTTCCCGGCACTGCTCTGGTGCCTGGGGCTTCCTCGCGCCCTGAGTCTGAGATAGATTCGAGACGACAGGCAAGTCACAACCCAGAGATCCTCTACGTGGAGCTGTGGGTGCTGCCCGTGCTGTTCGGTGAGTGAGCCAGGAGCCCGCGCCCTTGGATGCCCGCAGGTCGCATCCGGTCCGGTGCCGCCCACGTCACTCCTCACGGGTAGGGCTCTGTTGTGCCCCCGAAGTTTCCCGGAATCCTGGACCCTCCGTGGGCCAGTCTGGGTGGACTCCGGCCCCGAAGGCCCCTTCCCTTCCTGACCCTGGGCCCCGAGGCTCAGCACCCCTCCCCTCCCCTCCATAGGCCTGGAAGGTGAACTGATGACGGCGCTCCACCGGTGGTTCGGGGTCTTACTCGTGGTGAGCGCGGTCCCAGGATGCGGAGTCCTGATTTTCATTATTGGACCGCCCTCCTACCAGTGTCTTACAATGCTCCTCATCGTGGCGATGTCTTTCCAGCTTCGGATCCGCAACAACCGAGGTAGGGGTGTCAGGGGCCCCAGCAGAGAATGCTTCCTCCGCCCAGGAGCCCGGGAAGGTGAATTTCATTCCCCACATCTTTGAGGCTCATTCCAGTTCTTTAGTGTGGGGGCCTGGGACAGTTTCGAAAACAGCCACCAATTCTTAAAAACCCCTGGGTGTGGGTCCAGGGTCCCGAGCAGGGAGAGCGATAAGTTTGGGAAGGAGTCTGTGGTTAGACCCAAAGGTGAAAATCTAACACATATATGCACCCTGGGGTGAGGGTCCTCGGAGCAGCATCTTTAGGAGATGTCTTCCCCAGAGTCTCTTGCGGACCTGCCCTACCACTTAGATAACCAGGACACCGGGTTTCCAAGCTTAGTCCCTGGACCAGCGGAATCAGCATCACCTGGGAGCTTGTTAGAACTGCAAACTCTGGCGCCCACCCTGACCCATGGAATCGGAAACTAGGGGTGGCACCGAGTAATCTGTGTTTTAACACGCCCTCCAGGTAATTCTGATACACACCAGAGTTTGAAAACCATCGCTCTAGGGTCATCTCCTCAAGGCCTGCACCCAACTTGCTGCTTTCTTTTTATTTTAGCCAGAGCCCGGAGCAGACGGGTGCTAAATTCTGCACGGGCCTCGGGCGGTCGGTTTAAGGCTGGGGCCGGTGCTGAGTCCCTTATCCAGACGTCTGCTGGTGGCGGACCTCACCACAGGGACAGCATTTCTGCTAGATGGAGTCCAGGAGGCTAAGGCGCCATGAAAGACGCAGATGACGATGGGTATGAGGACCCCCATCCTTAATTCTGTTACCTTCAATTTATTGCAAGCTCGAGCTTTTAAGGAAAGTTTCAGTGGTTTTATAGTAAATGATCTGTATTGATTTCGCCTTTTTTGTTTTGTTTAAGTGAAAGCAAGCTTACTTAGAGAGACACACACTCCATAGAGAATGCCAGTGGTCTCAAGGCAAGAGAGAGAACAACTCATTGGTTTCATCTTGGTCAGTATTTTTTCCAGGTTATGAAGGGGAAAGGAAAAAAATTTCAAAAACTGGTTTCATCTCCTCACAGTGTTGGGAGGGGGTGATGGAATCTGATGAGTCCCCAGTACCCTGGCTCTGGAATCCAGCTGGCCTTTCCTGCCTGGGCCCCCACCAGGGAGAGGGGGGAGCATCAAGGAGGGAGATTCCTGTTTTGGGGGGTGCAGCCCAGCAGTCCAGGCAGGTGAAGGGAAACAACTATTCCTTGGTTGGTGTACCCCCGCTCTCTGCTAGCTTTACAGGAACAATTCAGCTGCAGCTGTGAGTTTTCAAAGCCAGTTTGGAGGGAATTGTAGAATTTAAATGGAAACGTGTGTGGAATATGTCTAGTGGTTGTGTTTGGTAAGCGAAATTGATGCTCCTGGATAGTTACACCTGGGTAATCTTTGTAGAGGTGGAGAACAGAGAAATAGCTGGTGATGAAGAGGGCACTGAGTCAATGACTAATTTATTTCCCCCTGTAGAATACGATGGGATGGTGGCTGGGTCTGATGCTGGGGGAGGGAGAGGCTAACAACCTAGAGGCAGGTGGGGATGATAGTGGCCCTAAAGCCCTGTGAGAGCAAGAGGGAGGCAAACCCAGGGCCCTGGAGGAGGGGCCAGCTTCTGGAAGGTGGAACATATGTAACAGGAGGCACACAGGGTGGGACTCTGGGAGCCTTTTGGAGAGATTCCTTTTGCCTGAAGAGAAAAAATACTCTCTCTTTTTTTTAATTGAAGTATAATCAGTTTACAATGTTGTGTCAATTTCTGGTGTACGGCATAATGTTTCAGTCATACATATACATAACATATATTCTTTTTCATATTCTTTTTATTATAGTTTACTACAAGACATTAAATATAGTTCCCTGTGCTATATAGTAGGACCTTTGCTTATGTACTTTATATATAGTAGCAGTATCTGTAAATCTCAAACTCCCAATTTATCCCTTCCTACCCCCTTTCCCCTCAGTAACCATAAGCTTGTTTTCCATGTCTGTGAGTCTGTTTCTGTTTTGTAAATAACTTCATTTGTCTTTTTTTTTTAAGACTAAATACATAAGTGATATCATATGGCATTTTTCTTTCTCTTTCTGACTTCACTTAGAATGAAGATCTCCAGGTCCATCCATGTTGCTGCAAATGGCATTTTATTTTTTATGGCTGATTAGTATTCCATTATATATATACACCACAACTTCTTTATCCAGTCATCTGTTGATGGACATTTAGATTCCTTACATTTGGCTATTGTAAATAGTGCTACTATGAACATTGCGGTTCATGTGTCTTTTTAAATTATGGTTCCCTCTGGGTAAAATGCCCAGGAGTGGAATTGCTTTATCATATAGTAAGTATATTTTTAGCTTTTTAAGGTATTGCCATAGTGTTTTCCATAATGGCTGTACCAAACTGCAAAGAATACTCTTATTTACACCTTCCTTTACCTCTGATTACTTAATCTATGACTATTAATCAACATTTCTCTAAGGAAAAAATATTAAATGCTTGTATACTACTCTCACACCTAATAATCCCAAACTTACACTTTTACAAGTGTAATTTGCTCCAATTTTTAAATGAATGTATATATTGAATGAAACTTGTAAAATTTAACTAAATCACAAATCTGATAGATTCTCTTAAATGCTAAAAGTGGCTAGAACATTTAAAAAAATATTTGCTAACATCTGAGAGCTTAAGTACAGGTCCTGTTCAGCTTTAGATATGTGATATTATCAATATTCAAAATGGCCCCTTGAAATAGATCCTCTGATTATGGCCTTGAAATTCAAACATGGAAAAACGAAGCAACTCTCTCACGGTCACACAGGCAGCTGAGATTGGAGTCCAGGGTCCCATGCCATGTGCCCCTTTATCATTGTAGTGAATACCGAATACATTCTAACAGTTTCATTAAAACCAGTTAGAGAAATGCTAATATCTTTTATAGTAATCACTTCCTTGTCTTTGTTTGTAGTTTTATCATCTAAGCATTTGCTCCTGCACGTTATATGTAAGTTTTACTTTATTTCTGAAAAAGTAGAAAAATACATATTGGATGATGTTGTGTCCAGCACTATTTATTCAGCACGGTTTATGAGATTGATCCATTTTGTTGCCTGTAGTTGTGTTTCATTCATCTCCTTGTTGTGTAGTTGTTTTTCCTTTATTTTTTATTTTTAATTGAAATATAGTTGGTTTACAGTCTTGTATTCTTTGTTGTGTAGTCTTTCACTGTATTTATGTTCATATATATACATTTATATCACAAATCATTTATCCTTCCTGATATTGATGGGCTTTTGGGTTTTCTCCAGGTTTAGGCTAGTGTAACGAATATGACACTGAACAGTCTTGTGTATGTTCCTATATTTGTCAGCTCAGGATACAATAACAGAATACCGCATTTATTTTCTCAGGGTTCTGGAGATTAGAAGTTCAAGTTCCAGGATACCACTGTGGGTGGTTTCTGGAGTGACCTCTGTCCTTGGTCTGCAGATGGCTGCCTTCTCTCTGGGTCCAAAGGCTTTGGATGAGCTGAGGAGGAGGGGTGGCGGGGTCGGGGAGGGAGAGGTTCTGGTGTTTCATCCTAGAAGGACACCAGTCCTATCAGATTAGGGCTCCACCCTGAGGGCTTCACTTAACCTTAATTTGGCCCCCTCTCCAGGTACAGCCCCACTGGGGGTGGGGCTTCTACAAAGGAATTTTGGGGAAGGATACAGCTCAGTCTATAACAGTCTCCCGGGGCACACGCATGTAGTTTTGCCTTTTGCATTTAATATATAATTTACAGGCATACGGTGTTTTATTGTGCTTTCCTTTATTGCACTTCAAAGATACTGTGTTAGTTTACAAATTACAGGTTTGTGGTAATCCTGCCTTGTCAGGTGATGGTCAGCATTTTTTAGCAAGAAAATATTTTTATTTATTTATTTTGGCGGTTTTTTGGGGGTGGGAATTAGGTTTGTTTGTTTGTTTGTGGAGGGACTTGGGATGGAACCCAGGACCCGTTCATGCTAAGCATGAGCTCTACCACTGAGCTCTACCCTCCTTCCACCAGAAAATACTGTTAAATTAAGGTGTGAATATTGTTTTTTTAGACAACTCTCTTGCACATCTATAGACTACGGTGAAGTATAGTGGTAACTTTTACACGCATTGGGAAGCCAAAACTTTGTGTGACTTGCTTTATTGCAATATTTGCTTTACCGCATGGTCTGGAACTGAACTCGCAGTATTTCCAAGGTCTGGCTGTACCTGGAATTTAATAGAAGGTTGTATTGAGTTAATTGCAGATTCCCATGCAGTTTTAAGAAATAGTCCAGAGGGGGAGGGGATAACTCCGTGGAAGAATGTGTGCCTAGCAAGCACAAGGTCCTGGGTTCAATCCTCAGTACCATCATTAAAAATCAATAAATAAAAATGCAATTACCTCCCCCCAAATAAAGTAATAAATAAAAAATATAATAATAAAAATCCAAGATTCTTTGTACACTTCTCCCAGTTTCACATAATGGTGACATTTTGAGGAACTGTAGTAAACCATCACAACCAGGACATTGCTATGGGCTTTCTTCCCTAGTTTCATTTGCACTCATTTGTGTGTGTGTGTGTGTGTGTGTGTGTGTGTGTGTGTGTGTGTGTGTGAATTAGGGTCTACACAATCTTCTCACCTACATAGGTCTGTGTGCCCACCGTCACAGTCAGATCCTCGATGTTGCCTTCTTCATAACCACAGCTGCTTCCTTCCCCCCTCTCAGCAGTTGATTTTTGTATGAGGTAGCATCACATTTGTTTCCATTTCTTTTTTAAGTGATCTGTATTCAGTGGCCCTGGCATCCTTTATTCACAGGGCCACCCTTTCCCCACTTCTCTGAAGCACCACCCCTGCTTTAAATCGTCTCCACGTATGTATGAGTCCACTTTACGGTTCTTTCATTCGTTGGTCTGTTTCTTTCTTCTTACATCGGAACCGCGCTGCCTTAATTACTACTGCACCTTTAAAAAGACGTTGCTATCTAGTAGAAAAAGCTCTGTTTCTTATTTTTCTTCTGCAAACATTGTCTTGGCTTTTCTTGGTCCTTTGTATTTCTGACTAGTTTCTAAGGGTGGGCGGGTATAGCTCAGTGGCAGAGCATGTGCTTAGCATGCATGGTGTGCTGGGTTCAATCCCCAGTCCCACCATTAAAAATAAATGGGCAAACCTAATTACCTCCCCCCAACCCAGAAACAAGAAAGCTGACTAGTTTCTGAATGAATTTTCCACAGCAGGACCAGTTTTGACATCTCATTCTCAGAGCTAGAGTGAATTCACACTGTCGTTTCTTCTCTCATAAAAGGGGGCTTCAAGACAGCAGCTGTGTGTTCCCCATCAATGTTGTCACGTTCATCTGACCTCAGGCTCTGGTCTCTAATACACTCTGGAAGGAGCTGGGACACTGGGAGGATGGTTCTTACAAACCTTTGGCTCTATAACCTCCTGCCATGAAATGAGGAGTGAAAAAGCCAAGCTATGTCAAGTTTAGATCCCCCCTCCCCTTTTCTGAATGTAATTAGGTGACAGAGCTGTAGAAACTAGTCATCTATGGTGGAACTGAGCTGGGAGCGGCTCTTGGGAAACTCGGGCCATCTTGCCTCCCGTGTATTGCAGTGGGTCCCAGGATCAACATCTGATCTGCAGCAGTGTGGGAAGGGATGAAGCTCTCAGGCTGGAAGGGCCCTCTGGAATTGTCCTAAATTGGGGCAGGAAGGCCGAGCCTCAACCCCCTACATCCATCCGTCACTGGGGGTGGGGCTGCTCCGGAAGGGAGGAGGACCCTGGGTGGAGCCGCCATCCTCAGAGGAGGTGATCCTTCTGACTGGCCTCTGAGAGCTGATTCCTGGTACCTGTGCTGCCTGTAGCTGAGGGATGTGCTCCAGGATCCTGGAGGGTGGTCTGGGAGTCACTGTTCAGATCTGCTTCTCAGGTGGGCACTGGGAGCAACAACTCCAGTGCTCCGGGGGGTCCTCATGTCTTAGGATAAACTTAGAAGGGTTTATCCATACATGGACTCATCGTCCCCTCCTGTTCTGTCCTTTGTAGGGTCCCCTAACCCTCATTTGGCGCCTCCGCTGGTCTCAGTGGCTTTCCTGGATTTATGACCCTGACCTTCATCCCGGAGAGGTCAGCATCCCCTTCTTGGGTCTTGCCTGCTGTACTTTTCCACGCAACCAACACATGGCCAGAGAGCAGCAAGAGAAGGCCAAGCAGAACCCGAGACTTCACCCTTCCCTGCCCGCCCTGTCGACACCAAGTCTCCCTCCTCCCGGCCCTCGCGGTGAGTCATCCCTGTCCAGGTGCTGACCTGTAGATCTCAGAGGGTTTGGGCAGCAGCTGGAGCGCCATGTGCCCTGGTAGAAGTGTTCTCACCTTTGTGAACCAGGGTGGGACGCCGAGGCTGCAGGGACAGGAAGCACCAGGGCCTCACGTGGGTCCCTCGGTCAGGGTAGGGCCTCCTTTCACCTTTCTGCTCCTCTGCCCTGAGTTCTGTCGGTGATGGAGAGCTACATACATGTGACTCACGTGAATACACACAGCTTCCTGGGGGAGGGCAGCTTGTCCTGGGCCGACACTGGATCATTCATGGAGGTGTGGGCCTGACAGCTGCTTGGTGCCAGATCATGTGATCGGACCCAGTGGGTCCCCTGGCCATGTTGCCCACTCCTACTCTTGTTGACATAAAGTGGGTCCCTTGGTCTGAGGTGATAACCTGTGCGACCCTGTATTGGTGGTTTCAACATTGTTTAGAGATGATGGCTAAGGTCCTGTGGGCAAACTCATATCTGTAAAATGTGTCTATTCCCATCAGAATTAACTGCTGCCCCTTTCAGGGTAGAAGGGACTCCACTGTCATCAGCTTTGTTGATGCTGCAACAAACAGGGGAGCGTTACCCAATCAGAACTCGTTCTGCTTGCCGCACGACAGCCGAGGTGTTGGGGCAAGGAATAGCAACTTAATTGCAAAGGCCGGCAGACCCAGAGGATGGCAGACTAGTGTCTTGGATAGCCATCCTGCTCCAGTCAGAATGCAGGCTCATTTTATACAAAAAACAAAACAGAACAAAACAGGGGAGAGGTTGTGTTTGGTTGTTGCAAACTTCTTGCTGCAGGCATTCTTTGTTCTTTCAGCCATCCATGTGGGTCAGGTCATGGTGTCCCTGTAAACCTCCAACAAAACAAAGGTTATTCTCTGATTTGCAACTTGCTATCTCTATGTAAGTGCAGAAGAGCTACCATCCTTAAAGGTCAGAGCCCCTAGAATAGGCTCTCCTGTAGATGTCAGGCTAAAGGCAACATTGTTTCACAAAAGGTGCAGAGCTGGCAAGACTAAGCCTGGAAAGCAGGGCGGGCACAGTGGTTAAAATGAAAGGAACAGATCCAATATAGAGTCAGATTTGTTCTCTATTACAGCGCTAGGAAAGCCTTTGCTAAACATTCACTCTTAAAACACTGGCTGTGACCCAGCATCCAAGTAGCCTGGGAATCAGCAGTTCTAGATGTCTCTTGCACTAGTCACCACTAGCTTCACTCACTGCATGTAACTTTTTTCAAGGAAAGAACAGTGTCTAAACATTCTTTCCTAGTGTTATTCAAAAGTCTCCATATATCTAATGTGGGGACATTCTTTTAAATGAGGAGGGATTGGCTTTGTCATTTATTGGGTGTGAAATCACTGGTTATAACAAAACTTCTCATGAGCAAGAGACCTGCTGCCCCAGGTCTTCCAGTTAGCTGTGTGCATCACTCACTGGGTACAGCTCTTCCCCTGAAAGACACTATGCCAAAAGGTCTTGCATCCCAGCTGGTGACAACAGCGCTCTGCCCACCATGAAAGCAAGGCTTCGATGCAGTGCAGAAGTTGGTCTCATCTGTTCCCTGTAAGGGCACTGGGCATGGTGAGCCTTTCAGAATTCTGAGAAAACAGCTTCTTTCCATCTGTTAAATTATTTACTACATGCTTTAAACGCTGGAAATAACAATATTCCTGTGAAAAAAACTCTGAGCTTAAGATTTCTATTATGTAGCCAGCAAGAACATCGAAATATTGAAAATCTAGAACAGGATTTTACATGCCCTGGAAAAGGCTTTCCCATCCATTCACTGAAAAAACTTCAAGAATGACTAAGCACCCAAGCAGCCAGAGAAAAATGAACCGTCCAGGTCTGTTAATCTATGTACTGCTAGCTTCATTCACAGTCTAACTTTTTGTGACTGACAGAATTGTCTAAACTTTCTTCCATAGTGTACTAAGAAGTCTATATCTGTGTGATATAGGAAAAAATTTTTACATGCAGAAAAAAGGCTTTCTCACCCATGGCCTTTAGAACACAGGCTGTAACTAGGCTTCTGATTAGAGAAAGATTACAGGTCCCTTATTCATTAAACTACATACATCCCTCACTGAGCATGACTTTTTTCATTGTAAGAACATTATGTCTACAATTTCTCTCCTATAGGTAGTGACAACAGCTTCTATGATGGAGGACTTTGCATGCAAAGTGAAAAAATGTCCTTTGTATTTCCTGTCAGAACACTGGGTATAACAAAACTTGAAGAAACCTAAGAAAATAGTTAAAATTTTTACTACATGCATGACTCTGAATCTATCAACTTTTCTGTGAAAGAACTCTGAGCTTCAGATTCCTACAGCGTAGTCAGTAAGAACATCTGTATGTTGGGAACATGGAGAGAGGACTTGGAAAGTCTTTCTCATCCATTCAGTGTTAAACATCTCGGCGTGACTCAGCATCCAAGTGGCCTGAGGAACAGCACTTTGGCAAGTCTGTTCAACAGTTCACCACGAGCCTCACACCGTAGGCGACTTTTTTCTCCTGAAAGAGCACCATGTCTAAAATGTCTTTAGTTTTAACCAGGTCCGTATGTACCTAATATGGGAGCAAGAATTTCCACTAGAGGGAAGACTTTCTCATCTGTGGGCTCTTAGACATGGGGTACAGGGAAGCTTTTGAGGAGCAGGAGAGGCAATGCTGATCCAGGTCCTTATGCAGTTGGCATCATGCACCTCTCCTTGGGCATAATGTCAGTTCACTGAAAGAACGCACGTCTGAAGTTCCTTTCATATAGCTAGGAGCAAGAGCTCAGAAATTCTAATGTGGAAGCAAAATTTACATAGAGTGAAAGGATCTCACATGTTTCCTGGGTATAGTGAAGCTTGAAGAAACTTGAGAAAACAGTTTCTATAAACCTGTTAAAAGACTCACTATATGTACTACTCTCTGGGCATAACAACATTTCTGTGAAAGAACTCTGAGTTTAAGATGCCCTCTATGTAACTAGTAAGAACTTGCATACATAAAGAATGTGGAAACCGTATGACACGCAGTCAGAAAGGCTTCAGCATCCATGCACCGTTAGGACTCTCAGTATGACTCAGCGTCCAAATGGAGGCTCTTACCTGCTGGCTTGCAGAAATCTTAGGCACAGTGTCCTTCCAGAGAACTGCTGTTAAATCCAGAGTCATGAGGTAGCAAATCTTTTAACAGATTTAAATGCTGTTTTCTCAGGTTTCTTTACTTCCCTATATCCAGTGTCCTAAGAGGAAGTAGAGGAGGCAACCTTTCAGCCTGTATGGGAATCTTGCTTCCATAGTACATGTATATAGTTGTTTTTACTAGCTGTGTGAAAGACATTTTAGGAGAGATTTCTTCCAGTGAGCACAAGTTATTCCCAGAGGGTGATGACAATAGTCAGTTGAATAAAGAACTTGTAAGTAGTGTTTTCTTGCTACTTAGAAGCTTCCCTGCAGCCAGTGTTCTAACAGCTCATGGACAAGAAATCCCTTTCACCGGCATGTAACAGCTTGTTGCATTATTAGTTATGTATAGCTCTTGTTACTGCTCTTTGCAAGAGGGTGTTGACTTTGTGAGTTTTCAGTGGCAGGAAGTACCCACAGTGAGTGAAGCTGGCAGTGAACGCTAAATCAGACCCACAGAACGAGTGTTTCCCGGGCTACCTGAAAGATGATTCACACCTTGTTTTTAAGAGAGAAGGTATGTGAAAGCTTTCCAAGTGCATAAATGTTTTATCCTCGTATTACATATAGAGAGATGCTATTAGACACAGAATAGAAATCATTGGCACACTGTTCTTTCTGAGAAACATTTTTATACACAGAGAGTCATTCATGTAGTAAATCATTTAACAGATTCACAGAAGCTTATTGCTGATACTTCTTCCACTGTGGTATAAACCATTTTCTTACAGGCAAGAGATGAATGCTCCTTTCGCCCTGCATGTAAGGTCCTGATTCCATGTTAGAGACAGACAGCTGTTGTTAGCAGAGCTATGAAGGAAATGGTAGGCTCTGTGCTCTTCCAGTGAATGGAACTTATACCCAGTGAGTGATGTACACGCTCAACTGAACAGAGGACCTCAAGCAGCAGAGTTCTTCCTGCTACAGAGAAATGTCTTCACTGTGCTCAGCCAGCCCCCAAGTGGGAAACTTCCTCATGTATGTGTAAAAGCTCGTTCCCACATTAGAGATACACAAGCTTGTTAGTTTGCACACATCAGTGTATAAATATGAAAAACTACATGCATCAGCATACAGGCTGAAATGCTCCCTCCTCTACTTCCTTTTAGGACACTGGCTATGGGGAAGCTTAAAGAAACCTGAGAAAACAGCATTTAAATCTGTTAAAAGATTCGCTACCTCATGACTCTGTATTTAACAGTAGTTCTCTGGAAGGACACCATGCCTAGGATTTCTGCAAGCCAGCAGGTAAGGACCTCTAAGTATAAGGAACATGGGAATGGGAGTTTACATGGACTCAGAACGTCCCTGCCATCCACCCAGTGGCAGAATTCTAGGCATGAGCCAGCACCCAGCTAGCATGGGCATCAGTGATCCCACAGGCCTGTTAAACCACTCGCTGTCAGCCTGCGCATTTTTGTCCTTTTTTTTCACTGAAAGAAGACTGTCTAAACCTACTTTCATGGACTATTAGCAACTCTATACTTATACTGAATATGATAGCAAGGCTTTACATGCAGATGGGAAGGCTTTCTCATGTCAGGGTTGTTAAAGCCCTGGGCAGAGGGAAGCTCATTTGTAGCAAGGAAAGAAATACTGCTACAGGCCCTTTATTCACCTGACTATGTGCCTCACTCACTAGGCAAACTTCCTTCCACTGAAAGAAAACTCTGCCTAAGATCTGTTTCATGTAGACATTAAAGACAGCTATTTATATCTAATACGGGAGTAAGATTTTAGATGCAGGTTGGAAGGTGCTCTCACCTATTTTTTGTTAAAACACAGAATAGCAGTGTGAAGAAACCCAGGAAAACAGCTTCTATAAATCTGTTTAAATACTCACTGCATGCGAGACGCTCTGGATACAACAGCATCTCTCTGAAAGGACACTGTGCCTGCATTTTTACTGTGTAGCTAGTGACAGCATGTGTATATAAGGTATATTCAAGCAAGACTTTCCTGAAAGGCTCTTACATATCTTCACGGTCAAAACCTGGCTCTGACTCAGCTTCCAAGAAACCCAGGAAGCAGTAGTTTGACAAGTCTGTTAAACATGTCACTACCAGCATCACTCACTGTAACTTGTTCTGCTGAAAGAACACTGTGTATAAAATTCTTTCATAAAGTCCCACTAAGGCTATGTATCTAATCCAGGTACAATTTTTTACATGCAGATGAAGGGCTTTGTCATCCAAGGCTGCTTAACAACCTGGGTGTAGCAAAGGCTCTATGTAGCAAGAGAAGACCTATGGCCACCGGTCCTTCACTCACTTGACTGTGTATCACTTGCTGTTTACTTGATTCATTCACTAAAAGAACACCGTGCCTAAAATTTCTTTCATATAGTTAGTTACAGCAGGTATGCATGTATATGTAACATGAAAGACAGACTTCACATGCAGAGTGATGGGGCTCACATCTATTGTCTGTAAGAACACTGTATATAGCAAAGCTTGGAGATGTCTGTAAAATCAGATTCTATAAATATGTTAAATGATTCACCGTGGGGATGACTCACTGTGTGTAACAGTGTTTCTCCAAAAGAACGTTGTGTCTAAGTTTTCTGTCTATCTTGTTGTTTTACGTTCACACAGGAAGACTTTCCTCTCCAGTCACTGTTAAAACTACATGCATCACTTACTGGGTACAGCTTCTCCCTGAAAGAACCTTGTGCCTAAATGTTCTTTCATATGGCTAGTTACAAAAGCTATACATCTGTATCTCTCCTTATATATACCTAGTGTGGAAACCAGACTTTTCATGCAGAGAGAATGACGCTCTCATTCTCTTTCTTAGAACACTATGTATAGCAAAGCTTACAGAAGCCTTGGAAAGGAGTGTCCAGAGATTTCTTAATTCACAGGTGCATGACTCTGTACAATATAGCTGTGAAAAAACACTGTCTGCCATTTCTATCATGGGGCTCAAGACAACATCTATATATAATCAACATTTCAACAGGAATTTTTATATATACTATGAAAGGCCTTTACATCAATTCACTGTTAAAAAGTTTTGATATGACTCAGCTTCCAAGTAGCTTCCTGAGAAAACCTAACTCTACAGGTCTGTTACACTACTTAATCCTAGCCTCACTTACTGTGTGTAACTTTCTGTCACTGAAAAAACACTGTGTCTAAAATTACTTTTATAGATATTTTAAGAAGTGTGATTATCTATCTATCTATCTATCTATCTATCTATCTATCTATCTATCTATCTATCTATCTATCCACATGGGAACAAGGGTTTACATGCATCTGGGCAGGCTTTCTCATCTACGGACTGTTAGAATACAAGGTGCAGCAAAATGTCTAAGTTCCACAGCAAACACTACTTCTACAGGTCTTTTCATCAGTTGACTGCATGCCTCACTTACTGAGTATAGCTTCCTTTCCAGAGTGCAAGAACACTCTGACTAAAGTTTAAAGTTCTTTCACATAACAGGTAGCAACAGCCATGTGTATTTATGAATCTCTGACATGGAAGCAAGACTTTACATGCATAGTGAAAGGGATTCTCTATTTTGTCTTAGAACAGTGGTTATAGACAAGCTTAAAGAAGCCTAAGAAAACAGCATTTTACAAATCTATTGAATATTTACCACATCCATGACCCTCTGAGTATAAGAATATTTCCCTGATAGAATACTGTGCCTAAGATTACTGTCTTGTGTCTAGTAACACCACCTATGTGTAACTGCCAGTTTATCCCTCCCTCCGCCTTCCCACCAATAACCGTGTTTGTTTTCTACATCTGTGAGTCTCTTTCTGTATTGTAAATGAGTTCATTTGTGTTATTCTTTTAGATTCCACATATAAGTGATGTCATATGATATTTGTCTTTGATTTAATTCATTAGTATGATAATCTCTAGGTCCATCTATGTTGCTGTAAATGGCATTATTTCATTCCTTTTTATGCCTGAGTAATATTCCATTGTGTCTATATACCACATTTTCTTTACCCATTGATATGTCAATGACTGGTTGCTTCCATGTCCTGGCTATTGTAAATAGTGCTGCTATGAACATTGGGGTGCATGTATCTCTTTGAATTAGAGTTTCTTCTGGATATATGTCCAGGAGTGGGATTGCTGGATCATAGGTTAAGTCTATTTTCAGTTCTTTCAGGAATTTCCATACTGTTTTCCATAATGGCTACACCAAACTACATTCCCACCAGCGGGGTAAGAGGGTTCCCTTTTCTCCACATCGTCTCCAGCTTTTATCATTCATGAACTTTTGAGTGATGGCCATTCTGACTGGTGTTTTGTAGTTTTGATTTCCATTTCTTTTGATAATTAGTGATACTGAGCATTTTTTTCAAGTGCTTATTGGCCATTTGTAGTCTTCATTGGAGAAATTCTTGTTTAGGTCTTCTGAAATTTTTGGATTGGGTTGTTTGTTTTTTGTTATTAAATTTTAAGAGCTGTTTATATATTTGGGAAATTAAGCCTTTGTCAGTCAAACATTTACAGATATTTTTTCCCATTATGCAGGTTGCGTTGTTTTGCTTATGGTTTCCTTCACTTTGCAAAAGCTTGTAAGTTCAGTTAGGTCCCATTTGTTTATTTGTACTTTTATTTCTATTGCTGGGGTAGACTGCCCTAGGAGAACATTGCTGAGATGTGTGTTAGGTAATGTTTTGCCTATGTTTTCTTCTAAGCGGTGTATAATGTCTTGTCTGCATGTTTGTCTTTAAGCCATTTTCAAGTTATTTCTGTGTAGGGTGTGAGGGAGTATTCTAACTTCATTGATTTACAGGCAGCTGTCCAGTTTTCCCAGCACCATTTGCTGAAGAGACTGTCTCTTCTCCATTGTATATTCTTGCCTCCTTCGTCGTAGGACGCGGGAGCGCACCCGGAGCGTGTGGACGCTGGCGGGAGCCGGGTGCTCCTGGACCGGCTCCCGGAGGAGGAAAGCGGCCTGGGGCCTCAGCGACTGCTTGCTGTCGCTTCTGCTGCCGTCACCAAGCAGGTAAGGGGGCGCTGGTGGGCGCGCGCGGGTCAAGGAGCCGGCGGGTGAGGCCGGGGCTGTGCAGCTGGGGAGGCGCACAGGGAGGGAGGGGTGCGGAGGTGAGGCCCAGGCCGCGTGGCCGTCAGGACCCTGAGGCGGGTCCAGGCCCGCTGCCCCGGTTGCGGTGCCCCCTCCCCACCACTTTAGTAATCACTGAATGCTGCGTCTTTCTCTGCTGCAGCTCATATGCGGGTTTGGGAAAGTCCGAGCAGCTCCGGGAGATGGGAGGGCGCCGGGCTGGCCCTCAGGCAGTGGCCTTCCCGCAGTAGGTGGACCTGCCCTGGTAGCGGAGGCCGCCCCTGACCCTGTGGGGCACAGGCGGCCTGGGGCAGAATAACGGGCAAGGCCTGGGCCTTTGGGAGCTTGTTGGCCTGCCCCTGAGATCAAAAGCTTTTGACAAGTGTGTTTTTCATCTTTTGGGGAATCTCTCTCCTGTCCTGTTTTCCACAGTGGCTGCACGAAACTACATTCCCACCAACAGTGCAGGAGGCATCCCTTTTCTCCACAGCCTCTCCAGCATTTCTCTTTGTGGACTTTTGGATAATGGCCATTCTGACTGGTGTGAGGTGACACCTCATTGTAGTTTTGACTAGTTTCCTTTGATAAAAGAACAGCAGCATTGAGCCTCTTTTCTTGTGCCTATTACTGGCCACTTGTATGTGTTCATTGGAGAATTTCTTCTTTAGCTCCTCCTCTGCCCATTTTTGGATTGAGTTGATTTTTGGTTATTCAGTTGTGTGAGCTGTTTCTGTATTCTGGAAATTAACCTCTTGTCAGTCTCACCTTTTGCAAATATTTTCTCCCATCTCTTAGGTTGTCGTTTTGTGTTGCTTATGGTTTCCTTTGCTGTACAAAAGCTGATAAATTCAGTTTGGTCCCATTTGTTTGTTTCTTTGTGCTTTTTTTTCTATTTCTTGGGTGGACTGCCCTAGGAGAACTTGGCTGATGTGTGTGTCGGATAATGTTTTGCCTATGTGTTCTTCTAAGAGGTGTACAGTGTCTTGTCTTATGTTTAAGTCTTGAAGCCATTTTGCATTTATTTCTGTGTAGGGTGTGAGGGAGTATTCTAACTTCCTTGATTTACCTGCAGCTGTCCAGTTTTCCCTACATCATTTGCTGAAGAGACTGTCTTTACTCCACTTTATGTTCTTGCCTCCTTTTTCAAAGCTTAATTGACCAAAAGTTTTGGGTTTATTTCTGGGCTCTGTATTCTGTTCCATTGACCCATATGTCAGTCTTTTTTCCCCCCTCCTTTTCCAGTTTTATTAGGTCGAATTACTACAGTCTGACTGCACATACGCATTCTATTGCATGTAGAGACATATACACAGTATACTGCACTTTTTTTGTCTTTTAGTTTACGTATGTGTACTACTTACCGATTCTAAGAAGAGACTACATTTTGAAACTTACATAGTTACCAAAGGAATAAAGCCAACTACAAAATAAGAATCCGATCCTAAAGGACAGCAAGATGTGCTTACACATAATCAAGAAATGAAAATGATTACTAGTCCATTTGCAGCCTTATTATTATTGTTATTATTTTTTAGATTCCTCATATAAATGATGTCATATGACATTTTTCTTTCTCTTTCTGACCCGCTTCACTTAGAATGACAATCTTCAGGTCCATCCATATGGCTGCAAATGGCATTATTTTCTTCTTTTTGTGTGGCTGAGTAGTGTTCCACATGTATGTATGTGCGTACCACATCTTCTTTCTCTGGTCATCTGTCGATGGATGTTTGGGGTGTTTCCATGTCTTGGCTGTCATAAATAGTGCTGCTGTGAGCATTGGGGTGCATGTGTATTTTTGAATTTTATTTTTCTCTGGATATATACCAAGGAGTGGGATTTTTGGATCACATGGTGGGTCTATTTTCAGTTTTTCAAGGGACCTCCATACTGTCCTCCATAGTGGCTGCACCAGTCTGCACTCCTACCAACAGTGTGGGAGGGTTCCCTTTTCTCCATACCACCTCCAGCTTCTGTCATCTGTACCCTTTTCAATGATGGCCATTCTGGCTGGTGTAAGGTGATAGATAACGCATTGCAGTTTTGATCTGCATTTCTCTGACGATTAGCGATGCTAAGCATTTTTTCACGTGTCTGTTGGCCATTTGTATGTCTTTATTGGAGAATTGCTTGTTTAGGTCTTCTGCCTATTTTTGGATTGGGTTACTTGTTTTTTTTGCTATGAAGGTGTATGAGCTTTTGTATATTTTGGAAATTCGTCTCCTGTCAGTCACATCATTTGCAAAGATTTTTCTCCCATTCCATAGGTTGTCTTTTTGTTTTGTCGATGGCATCCTTAGTTTTGCAAAAGCTTTGAAGTTTAATTAGATCCCATCTGTTTATTTTTGCTTTTATCTCCAATATTCCAGGTTCAAAAAATGCATTGCTGTAATGGATGTCTGCGAGTGTTGGGCCTGTATTTTCCACTAGGAGTTTTATAGTATCTGGTCTCACATTGAGGTCTTTAATCCATTTTGAGTTTATTTTTGTACATGATGTTGGAGAATGTTCTGATTTCAGTCTTTTACAGGTAGATGTCCAGCTTTCCCAGCACCATTTATTGAAGAGACTGTCTTTTCTCCATTGTATACTCTTGCCTCCTTTGTCATTGATCAATTGACCGTACGTGCGTCGGTTTATTGCTGGACTTTCTATCCTGTTCCATTGATCCTGTAGGTCTGTTTTTGTACCAACACCGTGCTGTTTTAATTGTAGCTCTGTAGTATTGTTTGAAGCCTCGGAGGGTTATTCCTCTAGCATTGTTCTCTGTCTTCAGGAATGCTTTGCTAATTCTGGGTCTTTGGTGATTCCATATGAGTTTTAGGATGATTTGATGTATTTTTGTGAAAAATATCCTGGGTAATTAGATAGGGGTTGCATTAAATCTGTAGACTGCCTTGGGCAGCATGGCCGTTTGAACATGCTTAATTCTTCCAATGCAAGAGCATGGGATGTCCTTCCATTTCTCTAAGTCCTCCTTAATTTCCTTAGTCAGGGTTTTGTAGGTCTCTGCATAGACGCCTTTCACTTCCTGGGGCAGATTTATTCCTGAGTATTTTATTTTGGGGGATGCGGATTTAAAAGCGATTAGTACTTTCATGTAAAGAAATGCCACTGATTTCTGTATATTGCTGCTGTATCCCACTACCTTGCTGAACCTTTTGTCACCTCTAGCAGTTTTTTATGTGGTGCCTTTAGGGTTTTCTGTGTGTAGTATCATGTCCTCCAGATATAATGACAGTTTTACCTGTTCTTTCCCAATTTGGATCCTTTTTCTTTCTTTTTCTTGTCCAATTGCTGTACTAGGACTGCCAATACTATATTGAATAGAAGTGGTGAGAATGGGCATCGTTGTCTTGTTCCAGATTTTAGCAGACAGGCTTTCATCTTTTCTTGTAGAGTATGATGCTGGTTGTAGGTTTGTCATAAATAGCTTTGATTACATTGGGGTGTGTTCCCTCTACGGGCACGTTGGTAAGACCGCAGTCTCAGTGCAGTCGGGGGCTGGGAGGGTGGCAGCGGCAGTATCAGCGGTGGGAGGAGGGGGGCTGCCCCTTGGGAGCCAGTCATTTGCTCCCATCTCCCCTGCAGCCTGGCCCTGGGAGTAGCCTCTGTTGCTCCAGGTTGACTGGGCCCAGGTCTTTAGGTCAGTCTGCTCCCAGGAGGCTGGTATGGTGCAGTCAGGGGCGAGGACTGTGGTGACGGTGGAAGTGAGGCTGCCGTGTGCAAGCCCTTGCATTTACTCCCATCTTCCTGGCCGCCTGGCCTGGGGACATCCTCTGCTGCCCCAGGTTCACTGGAGGCATGTCCTCAGGTCAGCCTGCTCCTGAGAGGCGAGCTTGGTGCAGTCAAGCTTGGTGCTGGGGTGGGGGCACGGACAGCGACAGTGACAGTGAAAGTGGGAAATGGGAGCAAATTCCAACTCTAGCATGGGGCAGCCCCAGTCCTACAGTTGCTGCTGGTGCCGTCATGCTCCCCTGTCCACACTCCACCTGCCTCCCAGGAGCAGGCTGACAGGGAGAAATTCTTTGCAAGAAGCCTGCGGCAGCAGAGGCTGCCCCCAGTCCAGGCAGCAGTGGAGATTAGAGCTAGTCCACTGGCTCTCCCAGGGCAGCCCCCCTCCTCTGCCGCTACCACCGGTGCTGCTGCCTGCTGTCCATCCCAGCAGTGCCATCAACCACCCAGAGCCCACTGGTAAGCACTGTGCAACCAAGGACCACCCTCTCCATAGGCTCAGATGAGGCACTGGGCACTCGGCTGGGGTGGGGAGGGAGTGGTTGTGGTGCAGGGTGGAAGTGTTGGGTGGTGTTGGGCAGGGCACCCAGGCAGGAATTGGAACAGCCTCCAGCCCTGCCCACCCTGGCCCGGGAGCCTGGGACACAGGGCTTTGCACCTGCACACTGCCAGGGATCACTGGTGGCTTTTGCCATGGTGATCGGATCCAGGATGGCCCTGCCCCTGCGAAGTGAGGGGTGAGGGGGTCAGCTGGGTTAGGGTTGCACTCTGGGTGTGGGGGGATCCCGCAGTGATGGGAGGACAGACTGAGGGGTGAGGGGTCACTGGGAGTGGAAGTGACCCAGCTGTGGGGTTAGGGGGCCCGGCCCAGGGTGAGGGCCACTTGGAGTGGGAAGACCCGGCTGAGGATTGGGGGGCAATTCTGGGGTGAAGGGTGAGGGGGCTATCTCTGAATGGTGGGGGGACCTGAGGTGAGGCATGAGGGGTCAGCTTGGTTTGTGGGGGCTGTAGCTTAGGACCTAGTGGGGCACAGTGTGGGGGCGGGGACTTCTGTGTGAGGAGAAAGAGCCATGTGTTGGGGGTGCATCAGTCGGGGACCAGGCCTGGTCTGGGGTGGAGAGGCAGTGACTGGGTGGGAGGAGGCCAGCAGGGGAAATGGGGCTGGGGGTGTGGCCTGGCCCCGGGGTCTGTGGTGGTTCTAGTTGGGTGCCCGAACCCTGTGGGTGGCAGGGTGGGGGTGTTGGGGCTGGGGCCCATCCACGAGGTTGGCCAGCCCTGCCGCCCCGCTGCTCCACCGCCCCGCCGCCCCACCGCCCCAGCACCCGGCCCCGCTCGCAGCATCCCTAATGCAAGAGTCCCAGTCAGGCGTCCGGGCTGTGGGCGGGAGTGGGAGGGGCGCGCACAGAAGCACAGAGTGCGGGGAAGCTGGGTGGGAGCCTGGTGCTCTTGGACCAGCTCCCGGAGGAGGAACGCGGCCTGGGTTCTGGGCCGCCGCGTGCCGTCGCCTCCGCTGCCGCCGCCGAGCAGGTAAGGGGCGCTGGTGGGGGCGCGCAGGTCGGGGAGCCAGCGGGTGAGGCCTGGGCTGTGCCGTTGGGGAGGCGCACAGGGAGCGGTGCGTGGGTGAGGTCCGGTCCACACATCCCGTTCGGACCCTGAGGCGGGTCCCGGGCCGCTGCCCTGTTTGGGGTGCCACTTTCCCCCAGATTAGTAATCACTGAATCCTGCGTCTTTCTCTGCTGCAGCTCATGTGTGGGTTTGGGAAAGTGGCTGAATTATTATGGCTGAATAATATTCCTCTGTGTGTGTGTATCACATTTGTTATCCATTCATCCACTGATGGACACTCAGGTTGTTTTTGTATCTTGGCTATTGTCAGTAATGCTGCAATGAACATGGGGTGCAGTTATCTCTTCATAGCGTTTTTATGTCCTTTGGACAAATACTCAGAAGTGGAATTGCTGGATCACGTGAATCTATTTTAATTTTTTAAGAACTCTCCATATTTCCATCGTGGGTACAGGAATTTACATTCCTATCAATAGTGCACCTGGGTTCCCTTTTCTCCACACCCTTACCAAGTCTTATTATTTCTTGTCTTTTTGCTGACAGCCATCCTGACATGTGTGGGGTGATCTCTCATTGTGGTTCTGATTTGTATTTCTCTGATGATAGTGATGTTTTGTCCCTTTTCGTGTCCCTGTTAGCTGTCTGCATGTTTCCTTTGGAAAAATGGGTATTCAGATTTTCCATCAACTTGTAAATCAGATTGTTTTCCCTATTAAGTTGCATGACTTCTCTATGTATTTTGAATAGTAACTCCTCATCAGAAGTAGGATTTGCCAATAGTTTCTCCCATTCAGTAGGTTGCTTTTATCTTGTTGATGGTCTCCTTTGCTGTACAGAAGCTTATTAGTTTGATGTAACCCCAGCTGTTTATTTTGGCTTTTGTTGCCTTTGCTTGCAGTGTCAAACCTTAAATATAATCATCAGGATTGAAGTCAAGTTGTTTATGCTTAAGTTTTATTCTAGTTTTTATGATTTTAGGTCTGATGTTGGATCACTTCATGAATATGTGTGCTTCTTGCTCAGGGGCCATGCTAATGTATCATTCTTGTTTTAGTATATGTGCTTTCCCTAAATGTGCACTTCCCACCAAGGGGAAATTTAAATTGACCTTATCCTCTGCTAGTCAAACTTGAAGAACATGGATTTGTAATCTGTCTTAGTGCCCCCTCTTTAAGCACAGGACTGAAGTTCAGAACCATTTTTCTAAAGAGGCTGTTTCCCCCAACCGCATTCTGTAGTCTTCTCTATCCAAGGACGTGTGGGATGCTGTTCCTGAGAACTCTGAGGACAGGGTGACAGTCAAAGCACTGTTACTGATTAGTTGAATCCTAAGAGAAAAACTCTAGAATGTGCTTAGGGAAAGGTAGTCACTTTCACTAATTAGAAGAAAAACCATTGTAGATTCCTTGACGATGACTGATCTGTCGATCACTAAAAATATCAACATAATAAAACAGGCTATGTGCTTATTGGTCCCTCAGAACATTCCTAGTAGAAGATCACCTTTGTTTTTTCTCTTTAGGGTACAGAATTAGCTTTATTCCTCAATTTATTCGACAAATTTTCAAGATCCAGTTTCTGGTTCAGTGGAAAAGTTGACCTAGAGCAACTTGGAAGTGTATAATGTGACTCTCACTTTAAAAATATTGCATGTATGTTCATTAATGCATTTTCATGAGATCTCACATGTTCAAGAACTTCTAGTTCATTTATATAACAATATATCTTCAAAGTAATTTTGAGCACAGCAAAGCAAATGCATTTTTGCATTGCTCACTCTTTTCAATATAAAGCTGTGCTGAAAGAAATTTTCTGGAAGTATCTTTTGGTCTCTGGCTTGTATGGTATTCATCTACAAGCATGTCCAATGTGTTGTTTGAAGATTTTTTTTCCATTCTTAACAATGAAAACTATACCATTAATTATTTTCTTTTCCACATGAAAGTTTATTTATAGTGATTACACAGTAAGAAGAAAAAGGAAACGTGAGATAGACCTCACAGTATTTTGGTTTGAAGCTGATAGACCAAGGCCTGATATGACAGGTGCACTTTGGAAGACTGAAGCTCTGAGCAAAATGCCCTGGAGGATAATCAAACTCTGGGAGAGAGGATAGTGTGTGTATGAGATGATGGATCTGTAACCTGTAAAGCAGACTCTATAAATTTCGACCATCAATCCAGCAGTAGGAATGATTCTCCTTCCCTCATGGGCTTGGTGCCCTCTTATGAAATGACTGGTCCTACAAGCCCATTAAGGAGCATTAAGGACTCTGAAAATGTAGATCACACAAGAGAAGGAACTTACCCACGGGACTAAAGATCTGCTGGGAAAGGATAGAAGGACACATCTAGCCTAAATTAAAGCCCAAAGCCCATTAGAGAAATCAGAGCCCATTAAAGAAAGGAAAGAGGTGGCTGTAAACAGGGACTGTGGCAATGGGCACAGAGGAATAACCAGGACTTCTTAAATTACAGAATTTAAGTAGGTCACTTGAAATACATAATGAATTGAGTTGATAATTGCATTAGATTATTTATGAGTGGAATTTTAACTCCGATTATTATTATATTAGATGTATGCTTCCATTTCAATCAGTATATTTCTATTTGTATTTTATTTCACTGTATATTTCTATTTCAATCTACTTCTATTTGATTTTACATGGAATAATTTGTAAAAATAGAAACAAATTCAAAAGAACTCTTTAAAAAATAACTTTTAGATTTCCTTTAAAGGGACAAATGAATTAAACATTCTCAATCACTATTTCATATTATTTATATATTTTAAATTATAAGATACAAATGATTTATGACATATATACACACAAGATACAAATAATTGTATCAATAATAGCAATGGTGATAGGCATATATACCCCTGATCAATGAAAATAAACATCACCGGCACATCCACCACATGCCTCTTCCTGATTGTGTTTCAGTTCCCTCTTGGTTTCTGTGTTTCTTACCCCTAGACTAAGAATTGATCTATGTATTCAGTATCATATATACATCTTATTATATTTTACTCCCTGTGTAAAAAAAATGTGAAATATTTCACTTCATATATTCCTAAATGATAGACTCTTTACTTTTCTATCTTTTAACTGTAGCTGGAAATTATGTTGTTTTATCACTTCATTATTCAGCATTATCTTAGTGAGTTACGTCCATGTTGAAATATGTAGAAGTAGTTTTCCATTTTCACTTCCTGAATGAAATGTTGTATGAATCTTCCATAGTATACTTATCCATCCACCTGTTCTTCCATGATGAGCACCTCGTGTGTTCCCAGTATTTCTGGTTTGCTTTGTGTTTGTGTGTGTGTATGATAGAAACACAACTACTGTAACATTTATTACAGTATATGTTTCCAGGGATACGTGCCAAGACTTTCCAGCTTCTATACCCAGAGGTATAACTGCTGGAATGTACAGTATGTGCCTGCTCAACTTTAGTAGATAAAGCCAATTTGTTTTCCTAACATTGAGAAACTTTACAAGAATTTCCATTGTTCTTCATCCTTGCCAGCAGTTGGCATTTAACTTTTCATTTTTTGCTAAATTAATACATGTAAGTTGATACTTTATTTTGATTTTGAATTTCCTCTTTCCTGATGCTAATGGTTTTGAGCAAATTTTCATGTATTTCCTCATCATTTGATTTGTTAATTTGTAAAATTCCTTTACATGTATGTAGCTGACTGATTTTTTTCACTCCCCTGTAATATTGTTATAGATGTCCTTGTTAGATGAGTACAGCATTTTGCTGGAAGGGGTGTGGTTTCCTTCCTCTTGCTGGTGGGTTTTGTCAGCCATTTGTTTTGGCCAATGGTATGTGAATGAAAGTAATGTGAATAAAAACTTGAAGTGTGCTTGTGTGTCTGGGCTGGCCCTCTTGAGCATTTGGCCAAGCCATGAGATAAAAACTCCAAGTAGCCATTGTTTATACTATTTATCAGCTTGGACCATAGAATGAAATACATAGTGTAGAGTTGCCCCAGCTGGCCCGCAGACATGAGTGAAATATAAACACTTATTCTTATGTGCCTCTGAGCTCTGACACTTGCTTGTTATGCAGTATTATTAAGACAATGACTGATAGACATCTGCCATTTTCTTCTATTGGACTGGATGTCATTTTCTTATGGATTTATGAGAATTCTTTATTTATTCTGAGTTCAAAATTGTTGCACTCCAAATTTGTTGCTTCTTTTCACTCTTTTTTTGATGTAAATATTTCCCCCAGTTTTACTGACGTATAATTGGGAAACACCACTATATAAATTTAAGGTGTACAACATAATGATTTGACTCACAAATATCATGGAATAACACAGCAAATGTACTTAATGTACTTCATCTCATTTAGATACAAAGAAGATAAAAATAATTTTCCTTTTGATGAGAACTCTTAGGATTTATGATCTTAAAAACTTTCATACGTGCCACACAAAAGTGTTAACTATATTCATCATGTTGTAAATTACATTCCTAGTTCTTATTCATCTTATAACTGAAAGTTTTTATTTTTAACCAAGTTCATTCATTTCTTCCTTTCCTTCACCCATGGCCTCTGGTAACCAGTAGTATGATCTCTTTCCTTTTTTTAAATGAGTTAATTAATTTGTTTTAGATTCCACATGTATGTAAATTAATGTGGTATTTGCCAGTTTCTATCTGACATATTTCACGTAGCACAGTGCTCTCAAGGTCCATCTATGAAATGGCAGGATTTCCTCCTTTTTGATGGTTTATTAATAATATTCCATTACATAGATAGATAGATAGATAGATAGATAGATAGATAGATAGATAGATAGATATCACCACTTGTTCATTCATTCATCCTTTGATGGACACAGGTCATTTCCATGTCTCGGCTATGGTAAGTAATGCTACAGTGGGGTGCAAATATCTCTTTGACATAGTATTTTCATTTCCTTCAGATGTATATTCCAGAAGTGGAATAACTAGATCATATGGTTGTTCTATTTTTAATTTTTTGAGGAAATTTTATACTATTTTCCATAGTGGTTGTGCTGGTATATGGTCCCACCACTAGTGCACAGCAGTTCCTTTTTCTTCACATTCTCACCAGCATTTGTTATGTCATGTCTTTTTGATACTAGCCATTTCAACAGGTATGAAGTGATATCTTACTGTGGTTTTAATTTGCCTTTCTCTAATGATTAGTGATGTTTTTCATGTACCTGTCAGCTATTCATATTACTTTTTTAGAAAAATGTCTTTGTGGGTCCTTTGTCCATTTTTAAACTGGATTATTTGTGAGGTTTTGGTATTGATTTGTATGATGAGTTCTTTATATATTTTAGATATTAACCCCTTATGAGATACATGGTTTGCACATATTTCCCATTCCATATTTTGTCTTTTCATTTCATTGATTTTTCGTTGTTGTTCTGTAGAATTTTTTCAGTTGACATAGTGTCACTTGTTTATTTTTAATTTTGTTGCTTATGCTTTAGGTGTCACATCCAAAAAATTATTGCCACAACCCATGTCAAGGAGCTTGTTCTCTTCTGTTTTCCTCTAGGACTTCTGATCTTAAATTTACATTTTTTAATCCATTTCAAGTTAAGTTTTGGTCGTGGTATGATATCAGTCTAGTTTTATTGCTTTGCATGTAAAGATCCAGTTTTCCCAACACCACTTATTGAAGATACTGTCTTTTCTCCATTGAGTATTATTGGCTCCCTTGTCAAATATTAGTTGGCTGTATGCATGGATTTACTTCTAGGCTCTCAATTTTGTTCCATTGGATTATGTCTGTTTTCATGCAGGTACCATACTGATTTGATCACTATATCTTTGTAAACTAGCCTGGAATCAGGAAATGTGATGTCTTCTACTTTGTCCTTTCCCAGGTTTGCTTTAACCATTTGAGGTCTTTGTAGTTCCATATACATGTTAGGATGTAAAGATGTCTTTAGAACCTTGATAGGGTTTGCACTGACTCTACAGATTACTTTTGGTAGAATAAACATTTGAAAACTCCTCTAATTCTAAGTATCCATGAACATAGGATACTTTTGCATATATCTGTGTCTTTTCCAATGTATTTCATCAATGTCTTATAGTTTTCAGTGTAGAGATATTTCACCTCCTTGATTCAATTTGTTCTTGAGTCTTTTTGTTTGTTTTGATGCTAATATAAATGAAATTGTTTTCTTTATTTGTTTTTGAGGTAATTCACTGTTAGTATATGGGAATGCTACCGATTTTTGAATGTTAATTTTGTATCCTGCAACTTTACTAAATTTGTTGAATAGATTTAAGTTTTTTGGTAGGTCTTTAGGGTTTTCTATATATTAATTATGCTCTCTGCAAATAGAGGCAACAGACAACTTCTTCCTTTCCAATTCTGGGGCTTATTTCTTTCTTGATTGGTCTAGCTGGAACTTCAAGTACTGTGTTGAATAGGAGTGGTGAGAATGGACATCTTTGTCTTGTTCCTGACTTTAGAAGAAGAGATTTCAACCTTTCACCATTAAGTATGATGTTAGCTGTAGGCTTGTCACTATGGCCTTTATTGTAGTTAGGTGTGTTCCTTCAATACCTAGTTTGTTAAAAGTGCTTATTTAAACAGATTTTGAATTTTGTCAGCTACTTTTTCTGCATCTATTGAGATGATTATATGATTTTTAAATTCATTTTATTAATGTAATTTATCACATAGATTGATTTGTATATGTTGAACCATCCTGGATTTTCTGGGATAAATCCCGTGTGATCATGGTAAATGATCTTTTTAATGTGCTGCTGAATTTGGTTTGAAAATATTTTATTGATAATTTTGGCGTCTACCATCATCAGAAATATTGGCCTGTGTTTGCCTTGCTGGTAACGTCCTTCTCTGGCATTGCTATCAGGGAGGTGCTGACCTTGTAAAATAAGTTTTGGAGTCTTCTCTCCTCTGGGTTTTTTTGGGAAGAGTTTGAGAAAAGTTGACATTAACTTTTTCTTTTAATGTTTTGTAAAATAAAAAAAAAACATGAAACCACTTGGTCCTGGGCTTTCCTTCGTTGGGAGATTTCTGATCACTGATTCAGTCCCCTTGCTAGTATTTAGCCTGGATAGATGCTGTATTTCTTCCTGATTCAGTTTTGAAATGTGTATTTCCAAGAACTTTTCCACTTCTTCTAGGTTGTCTGGTTTATTGGAATATCATTGTTCACAGTAGTTTCTTATTATCCTTTTTATGTTTATGGTATTGTTTGAAATATCTCCTCCTTCATTTATAATGATTTGGGCCCTCTCTCTTTTTTCCTTGGTTAGTTTAGTCTAGCTAAAGATTGTCAATTTTGTTTAACTTTTGAAGAATATATTCTTTGTTTTGTTAATCTTTCAAAATTGTTTTCCTGTTCTCTATTTCACTTATTTGTGCTCTAATTTTTATTATTTCCTTCTTTCCCCTTACTTTGGACTCAGTTTTTTTTTCTTTTTTTAGTTCCTTAAGTTATTTATTTCTACTTTCATACCATTGTAGTCAGAGAAGATACTTTGTATGATTTCAACCCTCTTGAATTTGCCAAGAGTTGTTTCGTGACCCAGTGTATGGTCTGCCATAGATAATGTTTCATGTTGCTTAAGAAGAATGTATATTCTGCCATTGTCAGATAGAAAGTTCTTTATATGTCTTTTTGGTTGAAATCTTCTGTTTTCTTACTAATTACCTGTCCAGATGATCTGTCCAATGCTGAGGTGGGGTATTAGAGTTCTTAGCTGGTACTGTGTTGCTGTTATTTCTCCTTGTAGCTCCGTTAGTTCTGCTGCATATATTGGAGCACTTCAGTGTTAGGTGCATAAATATTTACAAGTGTGATACCTTCTTGACGGATTGACCTCTTTGTTATTATTCAATGAACTTCTCTCTTCGTATGATTTTTGTTTAAAATATATTTTGTGTGATGTTAAGTATAGCTACTTCCACTTTTCTTGAGGTGTTATTTGATTAAAATATCTTTTTCCTTCCTTTCACCCTATGCATGTCTTTAAGGCTAAAGCAAGTTCTCGTGGGGAGTGTATCATTAAAACTTGTTTTTTTCTTTAATCCTTTCAGCTATTTTATGACTTTTGATTGAAACAATTAATCTATTTACATTTAAAATAATTATTGATAGGTAAGGACGTACTACTGTCATTTTGTTAAATGATTTCTGGCTGCTTTGCAAATGTATTGTTACTTAATTTGTATTCTATTGTCTTTTATGTCTTTTGATGTCTTTAGGTATTAATATTGTTTGACTGATGTATCATCTTCTTTTGTTTAATTAGTACAGGTTTTCCTCTAGTTATTACATAAAATATCTTAAAATTATGACACTATTTTGAATTGAAAAAAACCTAACTTTTCAATAGCATTACTAAACTTTATACTTTTATTTCTTCTTGTTCTCACATTTTAGTTATTGATGTTACAATTATTTTATATTTGATAACTAATAACATTGTAGTTATGAATATTTTACTGTTTGGTGTTTAGCTTTTAGACAAATTGTTAGTGAATTGCACATCACCATTACTATATTACAGATTCTAATTTTGAATATATATTTACTATTGACAGTAAGTTTTATCCTTTCTTACATTTTCACAAATTTTATTACCATCTTTTCACCTCCACACAAAGAAATCTCAGCAATTTTTGTAAGGCAGGTCTGTAGTGATAAACTTCTTCAGTTTTAATGGTTTTAAAATGACAAGGGCTTTGTTACTCTTTCATTTCTGAAGGACAGATTTGTCAGGTGTAAAATTCTTGGTTCGCTATTTTTTTCTTTCAATATTTTGAATATATCACCCCTGGGCTAAAATGTTTCCCTTGAGAAATCCACTGATAGTCTTACGGGGTCTCTTCACATGTTGTTTCTCAAGTTTTTCCTTGCTGCTTTCAAATTTCTTTCCTTGTCTTTTACTTTTGACAGTTTAATTGTAAGATGTCTTGATGTAGGCCTATCTGGGTTCAAGCTATTTGGGCCTCATAGGTCTAAATGTCCATTTCTCTCCCCAAAAAGTTTTGAGCCATTATTGCTTTAAATATACTTTCTATGCTTTACTTTTTCTTGTTTTCTTGAATTCTATAGTTATATACATAACTCTACATATAGTTCTTTCTAGTTTTTTAAATTACTTTGTTGAATGTCTCATTTTATTTATGCATTGTTTTCCTGATTTATTTAGCTGTCTGCCTGTGTGTTCTTGTGGTTCACTAAACTTCTTTAAGTGGACATCTATTCTGAATTCTTTGCCTGAAGTTGATAGATCTTGATTTATTTGGTGTTAGTTATTGGAACTTTATTAACTTCCTGTGGTGGTTCTAGTTGGGTGCCGGAACCCTGTGGGTGGCAGGGTGGGGGCGTTGGGGTTGGGGACCCAGCTGGCCTGGTCCACGAAGTTGGCCAGCCCCGCGGTCCCGCCGCCCTGCCGCCCCGCCGCCCCAGCACCCGGCCCTACTCACAGGGTCCCTACTGCCTGAGCCCTAGCCAGGCGTCCCGCTGAGGGCGGGAGGGGGAGGCTCGCACACGAGCACGGATGCGGGAGGGCGCCCAGAGCGCAGGGAAGCTGGGCAGGAGCCCAGCACTCCTGGACCAGCTCCGGAGGAGGAACGCGGCCTGGGTTGTGGGCTGCCGGAAGCCGTCGCCTCTGCTCCCGCCGCCAGGCAGGTAAGGGGGCGCTGGTGGGGGCGCGCAGGTCGGGGAGTCGGCGGGTGTGATCTGGGCTGTGCAACTGGGGAGGTTCAGAGGGAGGGATGCGTAGGTGAGGCCCAGGCCGCGCGTCCTGTTAGGACCCTGAGGCGGGTCCGGGGCCACCACCCTGGTTCATGGTGCTCCCCCGCCTCCCCACATTAGTTGTCCCTGAACACCGCGTCTTCGCTGCCTCTTATACGTTTGGGAAAGCAGGTGCAGCTCCTGGAGGTGAGAGGGCTCTGGACGGCCAGGGAGCATCTCCGAGGGGCCCTCAGGACAAGGCCAGATCCTGGGAGGCGGATGCTTTGCTGTCGCGGGTCCCGGCGGTGGCCTCGTTGGCATGAGGGCTGCCCGATGCAAGCCCCTGGATTTTCTTCCCTATTACCCTGCGGCCTGGACTGGGGCGGCCTCTGCTTCCCCATATTCGTACGGTGCATGTCTGGCGATCAGCCTGCCCCTGAGAGGCAGACACAGCGCTGTCAGGGTGAGGGGGTGGCGGCAGCGGCGGCGGCATCATTGGCTACAACGGGGAGAGGGGTCTGTCCCTGGGATCCTGTGGATTTGCTCCCATCTACCCCACGTCCTGAGGGAAGCCTCTGCTGCCCCAGGTTCGTGGGTCTCATGTGACAGGTCAGTCTGCTCCTGGGAGGTGTGCGCGGTGTGGTCAGTGTGCGGGGGCGTCAGCAGCGACAGCGGGAAATGGGAGCAAATCCCCGGGCTTGCACTGGGCAGCCCCAATCCCGCCATCACTTTAGTAGCCTTCTGACAGCATGGCGCCTGCCTTCCAGGAGCAGGCTGATCTGTAACCTGAGTCCCGCGGACCTGGGACAGCAGAGGCTGAGCCCAGGGCAGGTGGCTGGGGAGTTTGAAGCAAATCCACAAACTGGCAGGGGCAGACCCCTAACCCGCCACCACCGCCACTGCCTCCGACCACACCGCGCCCCCCTCCAGGGAGCAGGCTGACCTGGGGATGTGCCTGGGGCAGCAGAGGCCGCCCCCAGGCCATGCAGCAGGGGAGATGGGGGCAAATCGCCCAGCTCACCAGGGGTAGCGCCCCTCTCCTCGCTGCTGCCCCAGGTTCGTGGGACACTGGTTTCCAGGACAGTGGGCTCCCAAGAAGCAGGCGCGGTGTGGTTAGGGGGTGGCCGGGAGGGGGGCTGCCCCCGGGGGGGGGCAGGTGGACTTGCTCCCATCTCCCCTGGGGCCTGTCCTGGGGGTGGCCTGTGCCGCCCTAGGTTGGCAGGAGGCATGTCTTCACGTCAATCTGCTCCTGGGAGGAGGGCGCCGTGTGGTCAGGGGGCAGTGTCAGCAGTGGGCCAGGACTTTAGGAGGACTGGGCTATAGCCCAGGATAACTCACTCTCCTCTCTTCTCTTGCTTCCTCAGTTGGTGGCTGTAGCAGCTTTTCCATTAGAGGTTATTACCAGATACTGAACGTAGGTTTCTGTGACTAACATTTGTAAATCTCAAACTTCCACATTTATCCTTTCCCAGCCCCTTTACCTGGTAACCATAAGATTGTCTACTAAGTCTACAAGTCTGCTTCTATTTTGTAGGTGAGTTCATAGTGTCTTTTTTAGAGATTGCACATACAACTGATATCATATGGCATTTTTCTTTCTGTTTCTGGCTCGCTTCACTTAGAATGATGATCTCTAGATCAAACCATGTTGCTGCAAATGGCATTATTTTATCCATTTTTATGGCAGAGTAGTATTCCATTGTATAAATAAACCACATCTTTATCCAGTCATCTGTTGCTGAAAATTCAGTAAGGTCGCTCTCATGTCTTGGCTATTGTATATAGTGGTGCAGGTATCTTTTTGTATTTGAGTTCCCTCCAGATATATAGCAGAAATGGAATTGTTGAATCATAGGCTAAGTCAATTTTTAGTTTTTTGAGGAATTTCCATACTGTTTCCTGTAATGGCTACACCAAACTACATTCCCATCAGCAGTATAAGAGGGTTACCTTTTCTTCTCCACACCCTCTCCGGCATTTATCTTCATGAACTTTTGAGTGATGGACATTCTGACTGGTATGAGGAGATACCTCATTGTAGTTTTGATTTGCATTTCTCTGATAATTAGTGATACTGAGCATTTTTTCTTGTGCCTATTGGTCATTTGTATGCCTTCATTGGAGAAATGCTTATTTAGATCTTCTGCCCATTTTTGGATTGGGTTCTTTGTTTTTTGTTATTAAGCTTTATGAGTTGATTATATAATCTGGAAATTAAGCCTTTGTCAGTTGAATCATTTACAAATATTTTCTCCTGTTCTGTAGTTTGTCATTTTATTTTGCTTATGGTTTCCTTTGCTGTGCAAAAGCTTGTAAATAAGCTCAGTTAGGTCCCATTTGTTTGTTTATTTGTGCTTTTATTTCTGCTTGTGTAGACTGCCCTAGGAGAACCTTGCTGAGATGTCTGTCTGATAATGTTTTGCCTTTGTTTTCTTCTAAGAGGTTTATAGTATCTTGTCTACATGTTTAAGTCTTTAAGCCATTTTGAATTTATTTTTGTGTATGGTGTGAGGGAGTAGCCTAACTTCATTAATTTACATGCTGCTGTCCAGTTTTCCCTACTCCATTTGCTGAAGAGACTGTCTTTACTCCATTTGCTGAAGAGAATGTCTTTACTCCATTGTATATTCTTGCTTCCTTCATCAAAGATTAATTGACAAAAAGCTTGTGGGTTTACTTCTGGGCTCTCTATTCTGTTCCATTGATCCTGTATGTCTGTTTTTGTACCAATACCATGCTGTTTTGATTGTAGTTCTGTAGTGTTGTCTGAAGTCTGGGAGGGTTATTCCTCCAGCTTCATTCTTTTTCTTCAGTAATGCTTTGGTATTTCCAGGTCTTTTGTGATTCCATATAAATTTTAGGATGATTTGTTCTAATTTTGTGAAAAATGTCCTGGGTAATTTGATAGGGATTGCATTAAATCTGTAGATTGCTTTGGGTAGTATGGCCATTTTAACCATATTAATTCTTCCAATGCAAGAACATGGGATATCTTTCCATTTCTTTAGGTCTTCTTTAATTTCCTTAGTTAGTGTTTTGTAGGTCTCTGCATATGTCTTTCACTTCCTGGGTCAGGTTTATTCCTAAGTATTTTATTTTTTTGGATGCAGTTTTAAAAGGAATTATTCCTTTCATGTAAGGAATGTCACTGGTTTCTGTATGTTGAGGTTGAGTCCTACCTTGCTGAATTGTTTTATTAGCTCTAGTCGTTTTTGTTTGGAGCCTTTAGGGTTTTCTATAGATGGTATCATGTCATCCACATATATGACAGTTTTACCTCTTCTCTTCCAATTTAGATCCCTTTTATTTCTGTTGTCTAATTGCTCTGGCTAGGACTTCCAATTCTATATTGAATAGAAGTGGTTAGAGTGGGCATCTTTGTCTTGTTCCAGATTTTAGTAGAAAGGTTTTCAGCTTTTCTTGGTAGAGTATTTTGGTAGAGTAGTATGCTGGCTGTGGGTTTATTATAAATAGCTTTTATTATGTTGAGATATGTTTCCTGTATACCCACTTTGGTAAGACGATGGCTCAGTGCATTCAGGGGGCTGGGATAACGGTAGCAGAGGTAACGGTGGCAGTGGGAGGAGAGGGGCTGCCCCTCAGGAGTCAGTCATTTGCTCCCATCTCCCCTGTGGCCGGGGCTGGGAGCAGCCTCTGCTGACCCAGGTTCACTGGACCCTCGTCTTTAGGTCAGTCACCTCCTAGGAGGCTGGCATGGTGTGGTCAGGGGATGGGGGCGGAAGGAGGTTGGCTTCCCCCTGCAAGCCCTTGGATTTAGTGCCATCTCCCCTGTGGCCTGGCCTAGGGGCAGCCTCTTCTGCCCCAGGTTTGCAGGACTCACATGTGTAGGTCAGCCTGCTCTCTGGAGGCCTGTGAAGTTTGGTCAGGGAGCAAGGAAGACTGCAGAGGTGGCAGCTTCGGTGGTGGGAGAAGGGGGCTGCCCTGTGCCTCCCTGTGGATTTGCTCCCATCTTCCCAGGGGCCTGGCCTGGTGGTGGCCTCTGCTGCCCCATGTTTACTGGAGGCTTGTCCTCAGGTCATGCTGCTCCTGAGAGGCGGGCACTGTGCATTCAGTGTTTGGGGACTGCAGCAGTGACAATTAGAAATGGGAGCAAATGCCTGCTCTAGCATGTGGCAGCCCCAATCCTGCTGTTGCCACTGCTGAGTCCCCTAGATAGCTCCCTGCCTGCCTCCCAGGGGCAGGCTGACAGGGAGGAATGTTTTGCAAGCTGAGGAATTGCAGCTGCCTCCAGCTCCACCTGCCTGTTCCCTGAGCCTGGGACAGCTGACTGTGCACCTACACATGCTCAGGATCCTTATCTGGTGGCTGTCATCATGGTGATTGGAGTCTGGACTGCCCCGCCTGTGAGGGGTGAGGGGTGAGGGGTGAGGGGGTCAGCTCGGGTTAGGGGTGCACTCGGGGTGAATGGGGAAAGGCTGAGGGATGAAGGGCTGCTGGGAGTGGGGGGACCCTGCTGAGGGGTGGGCAGTAATCCCAGGGTGAAGGGTGAGGAGGACCATCTTGAGATGGTGGGGGGACACCAGGTGGGGCATGAGGGGTCAGCTTGGTTTGTGGGGAGTGTGAGGGCGGGGACCTCAGTGTAAGGAGAAGGAGCTTTGTCTTGGGGGTCCAGGTCGGGTAGCAGGCCTGGCCAGAGGTGAGGAGGCAGTGACTGGGTGGGGGACTGCAAGAAAGGGGTGCAGCAGGGGAATGTGGCCTGGTCCAGGGCCCGTGGTGGTACTGGTTGTGTATCAGGACCCAGTCGGTGGCAGGTGGGGGCTTTGGGGCTGGGGACATGGAGGGGTGGGCAACAGGGTATGCCTTCCCCATCACCCTTCCCCGCCCGGCCCCACCCAGCCCCACTCTCCTTGTCCCACACTGCAGGAACCACAGCACAAGCTTCCCCTCTGTGGTCCAGTAGATGCAGGGCAGGTATGGATGCCTGGACTTCTGAGCCCGCCCAGAGCAGTGGAAGCTGGGCGAGAGCCCGGTTCTCCTTGACCAGCTACCCAAGGAGGAACATGGCCTGGGGTCTGGGTCGCCACTTTCTGTCACCTCTGCTGCCTTCACCAGTCAGGTAAGGGGGCGCTGGTGGGGGCGCGTAGGTCAGGGAGCCGGCGGGTGAGGCCTGGGCTGTGCAGTTGGGGAGTTGCACAGGGAGGGGTGTGTGGGTGACGCCCAGGCCGCACGTCCTGTTAGGACCCTGTGGCGGGTCCGGCCCCCCATCCTGGTTTGTGGTGCCCCAGCCCCCTCATTAGTAGTCTTTGCTGCCGCTTATTCCCAGGTTTGGGAAAGCGGGTGCAACTACTGGAGGTGGGAGGCAGCTGGAGAGCCAGGGAGCACATCCCACTGGCCCTCAGGTCGTGGCCCTCCTGTGTAGGTGGACCAGCCTGGCCGGTGGAGGTCACCCCGGGCCTTCTGCTTCACAGTTGACCTGGGGCACAATAAAGGGTGAGGCCTGGGACTTTGGGAGCTGGTCGCCCTGCCACAGAGATCAAAAGCTTTTGGCAAGTCTATTTTTAGTCTTTTGAGGACTGTCCCTACTGTTTCCCACAATGGCTGCACCAAACTGCATTCCCACCTGCAGTGTAGGAGAGTTCCCTTTTCTCTGCAGCCTCTCCAGCATTTCTCCTTTGTAGACTTTTCAATGAAGGCCTTTCTGACTGGTGCGAGGTGATATACTTCGTTGTAATTTGGATTTGCATTTCTCTGATAATTAGTGATACTGAGGATTTTTTTCATATGCCTATTGATCATTTGTATGTCTTCACTGAAGAATGGCATGTTTAGTTCTGACCATTTTTGGATTGGGTTGATTTTTGGTTATTCAGTTGTATGAGCTGTTTATATAATCAGGAAATTAATCCCTTGTCAGTCTCATCTTTTGCAAATATTTTCTCCCATCTCGTAGGTTGTCCTTTTGTGTAGCTAATGGTTTCCTTTGCTGTGCAGAAAGCTGATAAATTCAGTTTGCTCCCATTTGTTTGTGTATTTGCGCCTTCATGTCTGTTTGCTGGGGTAGACTGCCCTAGGAGAACGTTGCTGACATGTGTGTCCGATGTTTTGCCTGTGTGTTCTTCTAAGAGGCGTGTAGTGCCTTGACTTATGTTTAAGTCCTTAAGCAATTTTGAATTTATTTTTGTGCATGGTGTGAGGGAGTATCATGACTTCATTGATTTCCATGCAGCTGTCCAGTTTCCCCTGCATCATTTGCTGAAGAGACTGTCTTTACTCCACTCTATGTTGTTCCTGCCTCCTTTGTCTAAGATTAATTGACCAGAAGTTTGTGGGTTTTCTCTCTGGACTCTATTCTGTTCCCTTGATCTGTATGTCTGTTCCCTCACCACCACCCCCAACGTTTCCAGTTTTATTAGGTAGAATTATTACAGTTTGACCACACATACACGTTATATTGCATGTAGATACATATATGCAGTATAGTGCACATTTTTTTAGTTTACATAATATGTACTACTTACCATTTCTAAGAAGAGATTAGGTTTTTCAACTTACATAGTTATCAAAGGGCTAAAGCCAACTACAAAAGAAGAATCAACAGAATGCAGTATTAACGATCATAAAGGACAGTCAGATGTGCTTACACATATTGAAGAAGTCAAAATGAAATTTAGTCCATTTGTGGCCTTATTATTAATGTTATTATTGTTTTGATTCCTCATATAAATGATATTATATGGCATTTTTCTTTCTCTTTCCGGCCCACTTCACTTAGAATGGCAATCTTCAGGTCCATCCATATTGCTGCAAGTGGCATGATTTTATTCTTCTTTTATGGCTGAGTGGTGTTCCATTGTATATATGTACCACAGTTTCTTTATCTAGGCATCTGTTGATGGAAATTTGGGTTGTTTCTCTGTGTCTTGGCTGTCGTAAAGAGTGCTGTTGTGAACACTAGGGTGCATGTGTCTTTTTGAATTTTGTTTTTCTCCGGATACGTTCCCAGCAGTGGGATTGCTGGATCACATGGTAAGTCTATTTTCCCTGTTTTAAGGAACCTCCATAGTGTCCTCCATCGTGGCTGCCCCAGTCTAACTCCCTCCCACACTGTTGAAGGGTTTCCTTTTCTCCACACCCCCTCCAGCATCTATCATTTGTAGACTTTTCTATGATGTCCATTCTGGCTGGTGTAAGGTGATACCTCATTGTAGGTTTGATCTGCATTTCTCTGACAGTGATGCTCAGCATTTTTTTCGTGTGCCCTATGGGCCATTTGAATGTCTTCTGTGGAGAATGGTTTGTTTAGGTCTTCTGCCCATTTTTGGATTGGGTTGCTTGTGTCTTTGCTATTAAGGTGTATGAGCTGTTTGTATGTTTTGGAAATTAGTCTCCTGTCAGTCACATCATTTGCAAAGGTTTTCTCCCATTCCATAGGTTGTCTGTTCATTGCATGGATGGTATCCTTAGTTGTGCAAAAGCCTTTGAGTTTAATTCGATCCCACTTGTTTATTTTTGCTTTTATTTCCAATAGTCCAGGAGCTGGTTCAAAAATACATTGCATTAATGTATGTCCGCGAGTGTTGGGCCTGTGTTTTCCCCTAGGAGTTTCACAGTATCTGGTCTTACATTGAGGTCTTTAATCCATTTTGAGTTTATTTTTGTACATGCTATTGGAGAATGTTCTGATTTCAGTTGTTTACAGGTAGCTGTCCAGCTTTCCCAGCAGCACTTATTGAAGAGACCGTCTTTCCTCCACTGTGTATTCTTGCCTCCTTTGTCATGGGTTAATTGACCATACGTGCGTGGGTTTATTGCTGGACTTTCTATCCTGTTCCATTGATCCCGTAGGTCTGTTTTTGTACCAATGCTGTGCTGTTTTGACTGTAACTCTGTAGGATTGTCTGAAGCCTGGGAGGGTTATTCCTCCAGCTTCATTTTTTTCTTCCATAATGCTTTGGTAATTTCAGGTCTTCTGTGATTCCATATAAGTTTTAGGATGGTTTGCTGTAGTTCTGTGAAAAAATGTCCTCGATACTATGATAGAGATTGCATTAAATCTGTAGATGGCTTTGGGCAGTATGGTCATTTTGACATTATTAATTCTTCCAGTGCAAGAACATGGGATGTCTTTCCATTTCTTTAAGTCCTCTTTAATTTCCTTAGTCAGGGTTTTGTAGATCTCCACATAGAAGTCTCTCACTTCCTGGGGCAGATTTATTCCTAAGTCTTTTGTTTTTTGGATGTGGTTTTAAAAGGGATCATTACTTTCATGTAAAGAAATGCCACTGATTTCTGTATGTTGATACTGTCTTCTGCTACCTAGCTGAATTGTTTGATTAGCTCTAGTTGTTTATATGCAGAGGCTTTACAATTTTCTATATATGGTTTCATGTCATCCACATTTAATGACAATTTTACCTCTTCGCTTCCAATTTAGATCCCTTTTATTTCCTTCTGTTGTCTAATGCTCTGGCTAGGACTTCCACTGCTTACTATGTTGAATAGAAGTGGTGAGAGAGGCCAACCTTGTGTTGTTCCCAATTTTAACGGGAAGGCTTTCAGCTTTTCACTGAAGAGTATCATGCTGGCTGTAGGTTTGTCATAAATAGCTTTTATTATGTTGAGATATGTTCCTTCTCTACCCACTTTAGTAAGCACTTGTGCTCAGTGTGGTCAGGGGGCTTGGGAGGAAGGTAGAAGTAGCAGTGGTGGGAGGAGGGGTCCTGCCCCTTGGGAGCCAGTCATTTGCTCCCATCTCCCCCGTGGCCTGACCTGGGGGTGGCCTCTGCTGCCCCAGGTTCACTGCACCCCTGTCTTTAGGTCATTCTGCTCCCAGAAGGCTGGCGTGGTGTGGTCAGGGGGCAGGGGCAGCAGTGGTGGGAGTGGGGCTGTCCTGTGCAAGCCCTTGTGTGTACTCCCATGTCCCTAGTGGCCTGGCTTGGGGGCAGCCTCTGCTGCCCCAGGCTTGCAGGACTGACATGTGTAGAAACAGGCATATAGATATAGAATACAAACTTGTGATTGCCAAGGGGGAGTGGGGTGGGAAGGGACAGACTGGGAGTTCGATATTTGTAGATACTGGCAGGCATATGTAGAATAGATAAACAAGATTATACTGTATAGCACAGGGAAATATATACAAGATCTTGTGGTAGCTCACAGTAAAAAAAAATGCGACAATGAACATATGTATGTTCATGTATAACTGAAAAATTGTGCTCTACAATGAATTGTGACACAACATTGTAAAATGACTATAACTCAATTTTAAAAAGTAAAAACAAAAAGAATAGGCAGACAAAAAAATAAATAAACCTAATTACCTACCCACACCCTGCAAAAATAATAATTAAAAAAAGATTTTAAGGAGCAACAAAAATGACAAGCAGGAGTGAACTGCAAAGATTACAAAGTCTTACAAAGTTCTTATTTCCAGGTCCCTGTGTATTAATTCATGACTTTCTTACAAAATAGTAAGTAATTGGAAGCCTCCTTTGATTTCTGTCCTTCTTTTTTATGTCTGAATATGAGACTTAGAAAATCTCAACTTCCTTCCACTAGCTAGACCTGAGGTGGCCCATCTTCCTAGGACACCCACAAAAGTTGTGCTATTTTAAAAATCCAACTCAGTAGGTCTCCTGACTAGTAACAGAGTCACTGGTTATCCCCCATTAAGTGCCCTCTGGGGCATTTAATCTAGACAGAGTTAAGTTCAACACTTGGCACAGAGCGTCTATTCAGAGAGAAGCCAAAAACTGAAAAGAATTTTTTTAGAATTAATAAGATACTAAGTTCCTATCTTCTTTCATGATGAGTTATTATAGAAAAATAGCTGCATACCTTAAAAAGTAAGAATCTAATTTTCAAATGGGTAAAATTAACCTCCAGCTCTCAGAAAAACATACTTCAAGTACAGTTTAGCTGAATGTATTTCCAGTGCCACTGAGCTTAGAATTGACACCTTTGATGAAATTTAAAGTGTAATTGAAAAGTAAAAGGATTGTGGTGCTTGAATGGAAACATTTATAGATTTTACTATAAAAAAGTTTTATTTTCTGTTGTGTAAATAGACTGTAGACATGTGCTGGAGATGCCAGTCTATGTTTTGCATCCACCACTCCTGTCCTGGCTCCTGCTCAAAAGGTAGACCTAGGTAACTGTTCTTGGAACTAGTGGCCCCGACTTCCCAGTGTTAAGAATAATGCAAGCCTGTATCTCACTCTAGTTGGGAATGTTCTTCGTAAGTGTATTCTGGCTTATTAATCAAATAAGCTAGTATTAACTCCATTTAATGTTTATGATTATAAAAAGTTTAAATTTGTGTTCAACCAAATTGAATTATTATTCTGATTTCCAAGAGTAGTTACATTTTATAGTTTGTTAGCTTGAAGATTATGTTTAGGTAACTTAAAACCTTAGACTTAAATTAATTCTCAGGTATTCATTTCTAAGATATGACAATGAAACACTGGTTACTAAGCATACTTTTAAGTTTATATGCTTTTGTTTTATATTTTAAATGCTAAAAAGAGGCTATTTCTTTGGTCTGTTAATGAATGTGCTTATTTTTGCAACTTTGAGAAGCCTTATAAAGGATGTGGACAACTATAGAAAGTTGTGTTACATATATTCATAAGCTTTGCTTGTCTGCTAAAATGTCAGTGTATATCATAAAATTCACAATTACTTACCCTCTAGTTTTTTGTGAAATAAAAGCTATTTTGGTTAAAAGTTTCTATTAATACAAGTGATTGCAACCATATACTTTGGAGCAATAGTTTCAGAGAAATACAACTACTATGCACATGCTTTTGTTTTTCAAGGAAAATGGTTCTTTCCTAATGCAGCCATTCTCAGGGTTTTTGATCTACAAACTCCTCTGTACCACATTTCCACCAGCAATGTATGGGTGATTTGTTTTCTCTGTATCTTCACCGGCATTTGGTGTTGTCATTATTTGTTATTTTAGCCATTCTGCTAGGTATGAAGTGATATCTCATCATAGTTTTGACCTGTATTTCTCTAAGGGCTAATGCTTTTGAACATAGTTTGATGTGCTAATTTGCCTTCTGTATAACTTCTTCAGTGAAATGTCTCTTCATTTTTTGTGGATATATATACTTTTTTTTTTAACTGAAGGATAGTCAGTTTACAGTGTTGTGTCAATTTCTGGTATACAGTACAATGCTTCAGTCGTAATGAACATACATATATTTGTTTTCATATTCGTTGTCACCATAAGTGACTGCAAGATATTGAATATAGTTTCCTGTTCCTATACAGTATAAACTTGTTGTTTATGTAATTTATATATATTAGTTAGTATCTGCAAATGCAAATCTCAAACTCCCAATTTATCCCTTTCCAACCCTTTCCCACATTCAAGGCCCAAATGTTGAGAGAGTCCTTTCTCTTTGGCATCTTTTGTCCTCTGGAAGCATATCTTTTCTCCACTCTATTCAGCATAGCACGTCCTGTTCTAGCACGCCAAATCCAACAGAGGGAATTTTAGGTATACATTGTATGTATTGGCATATTTGAGAGAAAACACTAACATGGTTTTACATTGTAGCATTGTGTATCTGGAAACATGGTTAAAGTGGTAATTCCTTCTAGTGTGTTCTTGACTCTGCTCCCCTTATCCTCCTCCTTATTAAAAAGCCATTAGATTGCCCTTTCTCCAATGAGGCTCTGACCCTTAGGTTCATGTTCTTCCAGATTAGAATACCTAACACATGAATGCAGAGCTCACTATATGTCAGGCACCGTATTAAACACCCTACATGCACTATCTCATTTAATTCTTATGACATCATTATAAGAATATTACACAAATATAAAATTGGGATTATAACAGAAAGATGAGAAAACTGATTTCAAAGAAGTTAGATAACTTGCCTGCATTCACAAGACTAATAAGTACTTGAGCCTGCACGAGGCTTGCCTGAGTCTCCAACTTACTCCCTTACCAGTACATTAACCCTACATTATGCCATCAATTCCAGAACTAGCTGTTCATTTTAGCCTGTTACTATTTGAAGAACAGGCCTTTGTCATTTGGCCAATCGTTTAAGCACTGCTCCCTGCCTAACCCAGCTAATGTCCCCACAGCTCAGTTTCCAGGCAGCCTGTCTTTTCTGTAGCTTGTCTCTCCTCTAGATCTTGCTCAAAATCTGTTTCTCTGTCCCTGCTGTGGGATTAGTGGATTCAGACATTCTGTTTCCTCTCCCTCCTTTCCTCTAAGTGTCTTTCCTCCATAATTTTCCCTACAAGATTCTCATGCAGCTTTCATATGCTCATAAGACAGACTCATTCACAGTATTAGTACGTATGTTAAAAAAGAGGGTTGCCATTTTGGAGGCAATTTTATTTATTGTTTTTCTTGCTACTTACTGTTTTCCCTAAACTGTTATCAGACTTAAGATTCATCCATTTATATATTCAGTATATTTTTAGGGTTTCCAAACCAGAACTCAATTTATTTACCTATCATTACAGAGTGAAGAAATATTCTGAATATTACATAAGTGTTATATTCTTTCTACTTAACAATGTCAATATTGAATAAATATTTATTCTTAAGTATTTACTGAGTGTCTATATGTCAGCAACTACCCTAGATAGTACTAATTACCCTTCCACACAAGTTTTTTTGGTGAAATAATTTTTTTAACATTGTCTTCTCAATATGGTAATACCCAGGTTCATTTTAGAAAAATAAAAAATACAAACAAAAAAGAATTAGGAAATACACACTAACAACAATCACTTTCAATACTTTTAGGACTATCTTTCCAAAGTTTTATCTATATTTTTGAACTGTTGAATTTCTTTTCCAGTTAACACTATATCATAAACATTCTTCTACATTAATGGTTGTTAAAGGTCGATGAGTTCATTTTTGGGTGTACGATAGTTTTAAAGTCATACTTTCAATGTTGGCCTCTTAATCTGTTGCTAGTTTTCTTGTGATTACGTGTGAAGACCATGATGAACATCATCTAGGTGTTTTCCTTTTCATATATCCATAGGCTGCTCCTTGTGGCCTCAGAAGTTGTATTTCTAGTGGGTTGGGGGACATTTTTCCAGCTCTCAAAGAATTATTACTCAATTGGTTAAATGTCTGCAAAGGCAATCCCTTCTGTTTGAAATTCAGCAAAATCTAGAGTTTGCTCAGACCTTAACTCTTGCAAAGTGTCTCCTTTATTCATACACATTGATAGAAAACTGGACATGGGTATACAAATATGAATAAAAGCCTGTGCAAGGCAGATAGCAAAACAGACTAGAACTAATAAACAAGTTTAGGAAGGTAATAAGAAGCAGTATTTCTTATGAAAATCAATTGCATTTCTATATACTAGGTATAAAAAATGAAAAGGAAATTAACAAAATAATTTCATTCACAATAGCTTAGGAAAGAATAAAATACTTAGAAATAAATTGAATAAAGATGTGCAAGATCTATATATCAAAAACTACAAAATACTGCTAAGAGAAATTAGAGATCTAAATAAATGGAGAAATAGATTTTCATGGATGAGGAGATTTCATATTATCAAGAAGGCAACTTTCCTCAAACTGATCTAAAAGTTCAGTGCAGTCCCTATAAAACAAGCCGAGTTCTTTTGGGTAGAAACTGATCACCGATCCTAAAATTCATATGGAAATGCAAAGGATGCATAATAGCTTAAACAGTTTGGCAAAAGAATAAAGCTGGAGAACTTTCACTACCTGATTTCAAATTTTACTGTAACATGTATTAACCTACACGTTGGGCTTCTTGGAAAAGTATAGGAACACAGTTCAATGGCAAAGAATTAAAAAATCCAGAAATAGAACCTTACTTTTTATTATGAATTTATTTTTCACAGCGGTCCCAAGACAGCTCAATGGGAAGAAGACTAACCTTGTTTTTTGTTTTTTTTAAATCAAAAAAAGGTACTGGAGTAAATGGACACCCACAAGAAAAGCAACAACACACACACACACACACACACACACACACACACACACAAACCCCAAAGAAATAGAAACTTACATCAGAGACAAAAATGAACTAAAACTTGATCATAGATCCAAATGTAAAAAACAACTTTTAACATTTCTCAAAGGAAACATAGGAGAAAATCTTCATAACCTCTTACTATAACATCAAAAGTATGATATATACAAGAAAAATTTGGTAAATTAGACTTGATCAAAATTAAAAACTCTTGCTCTTCAAAATTCCCTGTTAAATGAATGAAAAGACAAGCCACAGACTTGGAGAAAATACTGCAAATCACATATATGGTAAAGAAAAATCTTGTAATTTGTGACACCATGACTAGACCTAGAGGATATTATGCTAAATGAAATAAGACAGAAAAGACATACTGTGTGATTACACATATTCGCAGAATCTAAAAAATAAAACAAATGAACAAACATAACAAAACAGAGACAGAATTAAAGATACAGAGAACAAACACGTGGTTGCCAGAAGTGAGAGTTTTGGGAGGAGGAAGGAACAGGTGAGGAAGAATTAAGTGGTACAAACTTCCAGTTGCAAAACAAATGAATATGAAATGTACAGTGTGCAGAGTATAGTCAATCACAATGTGATATATTTGTGTGGTGACATAATAATTGCAGTTACCATTTTGAAATGTACAGAAATACCAGATCACTCTGCTGAGTAACAGGAACTAACATAGCATTGTAGGTCAATTATACTTCAAAAACAAATACATAGAAAAAGGGATTAGATTTGTGGTTACCAGAGGCGGGGGCTGGGGGGACAGGGAACTGGATGATGGCAGTCAAAGGTACGCACTCCCAGTTATAAGATAAGTAAGTATTAATGGATGTAACGTACAATGTGATAAATATCATTAATACTACTGTATGTTACATATGAAAGTTGTCAGAGTGAATCCTATGAGTTCTCATCACAAGGAAAAAATCCTTTTCTTTCTTTAATTTTGTATCTATACAAGTTGATGGATGTTCATTAAATTTATCGTGATGATCATTTCATGATGTATGTAAGTCAACCCATTATGCTGTACCCCTTAAGCTTTTTAAAATTTTTATTAATATATTAATTATTTTAGAGCAGTTTTAGGTTCACAGCAGAATTGAGTGGAAAATACAGAGTTCACACATAGCCCTCCCCTCCCACATATATATAGATACTCCCCTACCCTCAGCATCTCTCATCAGTGTGGCATATTTGGTAAAATTGATGAACCAACATAGGCACATTATTATCAACCAAAGTCCATAGTTTACACTAGGGATCACTCTTGATGTTGTACATTCTATGGGTTTTGACAAATGCATAATGACATTTAGCCACCACTATAGTATCACACAGAATAATTTCATTGTCCTAAAAATCCCTTGTGCTCCATCTATTCATTCCTTCCTCCTCCTCCTCAGACTCCTGAAAACCACGATCTTTTTATTGTTTCTATAGCTGCGGCTTTTCCAGAATGTCATTTGGTCGGAATCGTACAGTTTGTAGCCTTTTCAGACTGGTTTCTTTCATTCAGTAATACATCTTTTAAGTTTCTTCCATGTCTTTCATGACTTGATAGCTCATTTCTTTTTTTTTTTTTACTGCACATATATTTTTAAATTTACATATATGTACTGTTCATTGTTTCTAAGAAAGTTTAGAGCTTTCAGTTTTTAAGCTTACATAGTTATCAAAGGAATAAAGCCAACCACAAAATAAGAATTAATTCAAAAAGATACATACACCCTGTTATTAATAGCAACATTATTTATAATTGCCAAGATATGGACACATCCTAAGTGCATATCAATAGTTGAACAGATAATGAAGATGCAGCATACATATATGTAATGGAATACAACTCACCCATAAGAAATAAGGATATTTTGCCATTTGCAGCCCTTCTTTCACTTTTTTTTCACTTCAAAAACCAGAATTTTAAAACTGGCATAAACATTTCCATTACATCGAAAACAACAAAATACCTAGAAATAAACTTAACCAAGGAGGTTACCTATACTCTAAAAACCAAAATGACACAAAGAAATGGAAAGATTTCTTGTGCTCTTGGATTGGAAGAATCAGCACTATCATAATGGCCACACTACCCAAAGCAATCCACAGACCCAACGCAACCCCCATCAAAATATTCACAACATTCCTCACAGAACTAGAACAAACAATTCCAAAATACATAAGGAGCCACAAAAGATCCCAAACAGCCAAAGCTATCTTTTGTAGGTCTTGTTTTTCACTCTTTCTTCTTTTTGTTCTCTTTTTTATGGCTTGATGACTAGAGAAGGTCCTTTAACATTTGTTATAAAGCTGGGTTGGTGGTGCTGAAATATTTTAGTGTTTGTTTATCTGTGAAGCTGTTGATTGCTCCATCAATGTACACTTCAAACCTTAAAAAATGAAAAAGAGAGAAAGAATGGACTTCGGTTAATATTAACGTGTCACTATTGGCTCACCAATGGGCCATAGTAATATAAGATCTTAATATTAGGGGAAACTGGGTGAGAGGGATGTGGGAACTCTGCAACTTTTTCATATATCTAAAACTATTCTAAAATAAAAAGTGTATTTAAATAAAAATAAAGAAATAAAAATGTACTGAAAATCAGTGAATTGTCCTTTGTAATAAGTGAAATTCATGGTATATAAATCTTAACTCAGTAGAGCTGTTTAAAGTTAATAAGGGCAGAGTGGGATCGAGGATGGGCCCAGGCAGGGTCAGGGCCCAGGCTCAGGGGCCAGGCTTAGGGCTGGGTCAGGGCAGGGTCAGGCCGGGGTCAGGCGGGGCCCAGGCGGGGGTCAGCAACCTTGACAATGGGCACGGGGGCATGGGGCCCCGAAGGCTGAGGCCGGCCTGCGGCCCTCCTCTGGCTGCTGCTGCCGCCACCAGCGGCCACCCCAGAGCTGCGGGGGTCCTCTGCCAGGGCCTCGGCGGCCCCTGGCCAGGCCCCAGGCGCTGGGGGTCCGGTGGAGGACGGCCCTCTGACCCCTGACGTGCAGCGGCTGGCTCCGGGAGCCGCAGGTGCATTGGGGCCTCAGTGTGGGTCTGGGGCTGCTTACAGAGGAGGGCCTCATGGGGCCACGGCTGTGACCAGGGCCTGGTGGTCTCATCTTCTCTCGCCCTTCCCTCCAGCCAGGTAGCCCAGAGACCACCTCAACACAGGTGGGTCACAGGCCCCCACTGTGGGGCCTCTGGGTGGGAACCACCCCAGGACCTTTGTGGGGCTGTGGACTGGGCAGCTAGCAGGGTCTGGCCCCGAGGCTGGGAGGCTGGCTGGAGGGAAGCACTGGAACTGCTGAATAAGTGGCCCTTAGTCTGGGGCCCAGGAGTCTCATTTCCCTCCCTGAGGCCCTGGGAGCACAGGCCCTAGGCCGGGAGGCCCACTCTCAGGGGGCCTGGGCACACCCCTGCCCTCCCAAGTGTGGGTCCTAGAGCCAGGGCTGTCTTCATTAGCCCACTCCCTCTTTAGAAATGGAGGATCCTGAGTCAGAGAGGGGGATTCACTTTCCTCAGGTCACACAGCACTACAGAGCTCTGCCTGTGAACCTATTTCCCTGAGATACTGGGATGACGTGGAAGGGACACAAGCCCTTAGCAACCATGATCATGGGCAAGTAATATTGGCAGCTTCTGAGGCCTGCAGTTCTTGGCTCTGCAGAGCAGGCACTGAGGAGTGCTAAGTGAGGGAGGTAATGGCTGTGATGGCCCAGCCCTTGGCAGGCTCACTCAGGGATGTCTGTCACCCTGGACATGCTGCTGTCACCTGCTGTGGCCGCCCTTGGTCCCCCTCCCACCCACCAGACCACTGAGATCTCATCCCAACAGAACTTGCTCGATTGTGCTCTGCTGTCCAGTTCTCAGTGGCACCCTGTCATTTTGGTAGGCTTCTGGACACTTGGCCTTGGTTTTTCCATCTCTGAAGTGGATGGAGCTTCCCTGGTAGTGGCACCTGGGGCACTACCAGTGTCTCTTTCATAGGAGGCAGGGGCGTCTCCACTGTGTGCAGGAAACCCAAGGTGATAGGGAAGGCCTACAGCGGCCAGAACACGGCGGCGGGCCAGTGGCCGTGGCAAGCCAGTCTGCTGTACCAGGGCTTGCATTTCTGTGGAGCCACCCTCATCAACTCCCGCTGGCTGGTTTCTGCTGCCCACTGCTTTCTCAAGTGAGTCCTCCTTTCTTGGGTGCTGGCAGAGGCACTGGCTGGGGAGAGGGGTGCAGGGGAAGAGGAGAAAAGGGGTGATGGGCATCCCAAAACAGTCCTCTGGGCTTTTCTCTGGGGCAGTCTGTGGCCTTCAAACCCGTGTCATCCTTGCCTTTGACCTGTGTACCCTCCACCTGGACTGTCCTCCTCGCTCACCTGTCTGACCCTCCTCATGCTCTGTCCGATCCTCCTCATGCTCTGTCCTCAGCCCTTGTGCCTGTCCCCTAACACAGATGTGCCCCAGGAGAGTGGAAGTGTTGGTCCTGACTGCCATGTGGTGTAGACCAACCTCAGAACACAACTTCTTCTCAGTGTCCCCACATTCCTGGGGGTCAGGCTCTAGGCAGAAACTGGAACTGTTCTGGGCCATTCTGCTTACTTGTGCAAAACTGGGGTCCCAGGAGGAGCTGTGGTCACTGGTGTGAGTGGGTGGACCCCTGCTGCCAGGCTGTGTAGGTGGGAGATGGGGCTCCTTAGGAGAATGACATGACTGTGGAGGAGTCTAACTCACTGCCCCTCCTGGGCCTGGCCCAGTGCCTAGCTTCTGAATGCATGAGTAGGGGTCTGCAGGGAGCAGGGGCATCACAGCCCAGGGCCAGGAGCTGGAGCTTTGAGAACCCAGAGTCCTGTCAGCACTTACTCTCTGCCACGCTGTATGCATGCCCCTCTGTGGCATCAGGGTGGTAAGACCCCACCTCACTGTGTCTCCATCTTGTCAGAAGAGAAAGCCCAACATGGGTGAGAAAAGCAGATCACATGGTGGAGGGGGCAGGTCAGGAGAAGCTCTGTGCTCCATTGGGTGTGGAGAGGGAGGGGCTTGCAGGAGAGGGGCAGGGGGAGGGTGTCCGGGTGGATGAGCCATGCATGCAAGGTCAGGGAGGTGGGAAGTTTTAACACCCGTACTCAGGGAACAAGGCAAGTTTCCATTCCCTGTGCTCATTTCCTCATTTAACAATCTTTTGTGAGTTCTTATAACTGAGTGGACAATCAGCCCTTGGGCAGGAAGATATTTAAAGAAAAGAGGGTTGGGAAAAGTGTGGGGCCAGAAGGTGGGCTGTAGGGAGCCTTGGGAAGGGTGAAGTTAGAGCTGGGGCTGAACCAGTACTGTGCACAATCACAAGGCCTTCATTTGATGGCCCTCCCACCCCGCCACCCAGCACTAGGATTCAGTGCTCCTCCAATTCATAGGTGTGATGGAAAAGCCATATGCTGATGTTGTAAGTAGAGTATCAATTAGCCTCAAGAAAGAAGGGCTCCTGACCATTAGAAATGGGGAGACAAAAGCCACGTGGCATACTGGTGGGTAGAGGGGTGGGCAGTTAGATGAGGATGCAGGGAAAGAGAGCTGGCTCACATTCAGACATGATGGTGACCACGCCCCCTTCCTCCTCCAGAAAATCTCACGTCCTGGAGAACAACCGGGTTTTGTTAGGAAACACCCAGCTGTACCAGCACACCAGGCACACCCAGAAGATACCCGTGAGCCAGATTATCGTGTACCCAGACTTTGATAAATTTCACCCTTTTGGGAATGACATTGCCATGTTGCAGCTGCTCTTTCCTGTGAACTTCACCTCCTACATCATCCCCGCCTGCCTCCCAGCTCCTGGCATGCAGCTGCCCAGTAACTCGTCCTGCTGGATAACAGGCTGGGGCATGCTCAGTGAGGAAAGTAAGGGGGCATGGGAGAGGCCAGGGGGCAGATTAGGGTGGGGAGGAGGGGCAGGGAGGGGAGGAGGACAGAGGGGTCCCCAGGCAAAGTGGCCGCTGGACCTTGGCTCACCGTGCCTCATTTCCAGAGGACCGGACTAGTCTAGTTCTAGTTCTGAGAGTGTGTGATCCTAAAGCTTCAGTGCTCCCTGGGTGCAGATCTCCGCAAGTCTGGGAATCTGACTTTTGGACTCAAGAATTGGGTTCTTGGAGTCTTTCTAAGGCTTGACTCCAAGATTTTAATCAACCATGGATGTCAGATGACTTGATTCAACTCAGAAGTCATGGTTGGGGCCTGGACCATTCCAAGCCACTGACAAACACTCCTATTTCCCATTGCCATAGGAGGCGCTTGGGAAAACTGGAGAGAAAACACATTTATGAACTCTGACCTCTGACCTCTGACCTCTGAGCCTGCAGGATCAAGTTAGAATAATTATGACCTGAGAGTGTTTGACCTCTCTGAAGCTCGCTGTGCTGTTCTTCCAACACAGGTCAACTATCTACTTTGTAGGCTTAATCGGTGAACTGAATAATGCAGGAAAAATTTTGTGTTTTTTAGGATTGAAAAAGGAGAAGTGTAGGCAAAGACTTATAAGCAAGAGTCTTTATTAAAGAAAGGAATGTTCATGGTTTGGGGAAATGCTTACGGTGCAAAATTAAGTGGAAAAAGCACATATATTTGTAATTATTTGGTACAGTGTTTCTCAGCAGAGGTGTTGCAGGCATTTTGGATGGACCCTATCTTCACTGGGTAGGATGCACCTGCTAGTGTGTCAGTAACTCTCCCTGTCATAGGACAACCAGGTCCCCAGTATTCCCACACCAGACACGTGCACACACACACACAAACACACACACACACACACACACACACACACAGAGAAATACTCACACCAACACAACACACCACGCTCACACCCACAAATACAGACACAGAGACTGCTTCCTCTTGAGGTCAGGGACCCTGTCTTGCTGGTTTAATGTCCCAGCCTGTGCCCAGGGCCTGGGCCTGGCAGGTGATCTGCTGCTGCCCCCGGGTCCTAGAGACCGTCATTCTTGCCTGCACCTCCAGACCGGTCTCCAGCTCCACCCTGTGCGCTCTGCTTTAGTCCCCACCAGCTGAATGTTTGCTTCAGAACAGGGGTCGTGTCAGTCCCCTGCTCACTACCCTCAGTGCCTTCTCACTTATGCTTCGAAAAAGGTCCAGACGCCCTACCTCGGCTCTGCATAACAGCCTCCATCCCTCTGTGCTTATCTCCTGCTGCATTCCTCGCTAGTGCCTGCCCCACTGCAGGCCTACTTCCTGCTGTGAATGTGCCTCAGCCACTCCCCCAACGGGGCATCGCCGTGGCTGGGCTCCCGGCCCCGCTTGCTCTCCCTGCTCTCCTGGGCACGACTTGCTCATCTTGGCAGGACTCATTCCTTTACATGAACAACTCGGCTCCTCCTCTGAGGAGTTTTATTGGATCACATGAGCTAAAATAGACAACCCCTAACACCACAGCTCCCTGTTGCCTTTACACCACTTATTAGATCTAAAATCATTCTACTATTCACTTCACTTCCCTGTATCCCCCAACTGAGTATGTTCCCCTGTATCACTAGTGTCTAAAAGACACTAAACACAAGGACAAATGAATAAGTGAGTGAGCAGATGGGAGGATGGATTGGGGAGGGGGAGGGGAGAGGATGAGTGAGGGGAAGGGAAGATGGAGGTGCGTAGGTGAGAGGATGGTGGTCAGATGGATGGAGTGAGTGGACACATCAGTAGGTGGAGGGGAAATGGAGAGATGGGTCAAAAGATGGGTGGATGGGCAAATGGATGGAAGGGTGAGTGGGTGAATGGGACAAAAGGAGAGCTAGGTAGATGGAGGAAGGATTGGTGGGTGGAAGGAAAGGTTAGTGATAGACAAAAGGAGAATGGATGGGATGGTTTGTGAAAGGGCGGGTAGTCTGGTGAATGGTTGCTGAGCACCCATGTAGGGTATGTGTTGGTGAGATTTGCGGAATAGAAGAGGTGTGGCCTGTTGCCATGAGAGAGGTAGAGGGAATAGGATGAGTTTGGAAGAGTTCAGGAAACAACAGGGGGCTTCTTAGGCAGAGGCAGAACTGGAACAGTGCAGCAGGCCCAGCTGTGCCGAGACAACCCCGGGCCCAGGGCGCAGCGAGCAGGGCGGAGGAGTGGGGAGCACGGAGCAGCCCGGAGCTGAGCTGCAGCGCACTTCACTCAACTCCTCCTCGTCCTCGCAGGGCCTCTGCTCGAGCCCTTCGGTCTCCAGGAGGAAAAGGTGGGCCTCGTTGAGAACAAGTTCTACAATATGTTATATGAACAAAGAGTTGGGCAAGGAAGGAACTACCCTGTGCACGAGGAGATGCTGTGTGCTGGGGACTTCTCGACAGGAAAATCCATCTGCCGCGTGAGTGAGGCCATTTCTGTTCCTCCCTTGCGTGTTTTCAGGGCCTCAGTTTCTCTGATGGGGGAGTGGTGTTGCCTCTGCTCTCCTTGTGGAGCCCCCCTGGGACATCCTGCTTCCTCCCTCTCCGTGTCTTCCCGGGCTCCAGCCCTTGGCAGCGTCCCCCCGGCTGCCCCTTCCTAAGCCCATTGTCCCTGAGAGTGTTACTAGCAGGACCTCAGACAGCGTCTGTTTTTGAGGCATATTTTCCAGTTTTGATTGAGGTGTAACATACATACAAAAAAGTATATTCATAGTGTTGTCATAGGTGTGTAGTGGATGAATCTTCACAGTGACGCAACAAGTGACCAACACCCCGGGGCCCCACTCTTGTCCCTTTCCCGTCACCGACACTCAGGGGAAAACACCACATTCACTTGCAACACCTCAGATTAGATTATGGGTTTTCTGTAAGTAGAATTTATTTCCAGCTGTCAGTCTTTCGTGGCTTCACATTCTGTGTGTGAGCTGCTTCCCTGCTGCTGCCTGTGGTTAGTTTATTCATTCTTGTCGCCTTCCAGGACTCTGCTGGAGGCACTGAATTCTGTGGTCAGTTTTGCTTCTGATGGGTATTCTAGCAGTTTCCAAGCTGTCCGTTTCATTTCACTTCCAAATGTTTCATATTCCATTTCATACAAGCCCATGAGGAGAACTGTTGGATTGAAAGGTATGTGTGTGTTCAGCTCTGGCAGATGCTACGAGATGCCTCCAAAGTGCTCACCACAAGCCCCCGTTCCAGCAGCGGGTGAGGCTCTGTGTCCTCGCTGACACTTGGCACTTTCCATCTTTTCTCATTTTGATATCTTATCGTGGTTTTAATCTTCATTTTCATTAGATATATTTTTGTATGTTTATCATCATTGGATCTCTTCTTCTGTAAAGCTGCCCTTCCAGTTCTCTCCCCTCTCATCTTCCTCTTGGGTTGTCTGTCTTTTCCTTGAGGGGCTCTTGGTGTATTTTTCTATATTCCAGACATGAGTCCGCTGTTGGAGTGTGAAGATATCTTTCTGCTCTTTGTTGTGCCCCGTGTTGTAAGTGGGCAGACAGGCCAGGAGAGGGAAAGCTGTACCCTAAAATAAGTCAGTACAACCTGACTCCAAGCCCACTGCCTCCACCGCAGGGCCCAGCCTCCCATGCTGACATCACATCTTTCACACAGATGGCACCGTGGGGTGGAGGGGAAAGTGTTGGCCTCTGGAGTTAGAGACACTGCCCTGCCACGTGTCCCTGCCCTGTGACATCCGGCGGTCTTTTCACCCTCGGAGCCTGTGTCCTCATTCGCAGTTTGGGACCCTGAGGCCTCCTTCACGGGGTTGTGGAAAGGCTGGTGCAGTGGGTGGATAGTGTCCCCTAAATTTGCAACCACTTGGAATCTCAGAATATGACCTTAATTGGAAATAGAGGCTTTGCAGATGTGACTAGATAAGAATCTCGAGATGACACCACACTGAATTTGCAGTGGGCCCTGAATCCAATGACTTGTGTTCTTATAGGAAGAGAGAGAGACACAGAGACGCTCGGTGTCAGACTTCTGGCTTCCAGAACCGTGAGAGGACATATTTCTGTTGTTTGCAGAGTCACTCAGTTTGGGGTGATACGCTGTGGCACCCCAGGAGACCCACACGGGAGGGACGAGGTGTGCCTGGCCCATGGGAGGGCCTCACGTGTGGCAGGTTCCATGATGGCCCAGTGAGCTGCTGAGCCTGAGAGGGAAGCTTGGCCACCTGTCCCCTTGGTAGGAGGTGGACCCAGGTTTCCCGGGTCCCAGGCTCTAACCAATGGTGTGGACTTTCTGACTGTCTGGCCTGGCCCATCCTTCTCACAGAGTCAGCTGCACCCAGAGGTGAAACAAGGGCTCAGCCCACATCCTCCCAAGTTCCCATCTGGCTGTCACCCTGGACCCCACTTCCAGCCTTGTCCTCCACCTGCCTTCCCCTGCAGACATCATGCCCATGGAGCTCAGGGCTGGAGCCCTTTGCTTGCCCACCGGACATGCACAGTGCCCTTGACCTCTAGTCCCCCCACCCCCTAGCTTGAGGACACCACTGAGCTGGACACCCAGGAGTCCCAGCAGATGACCCCCTCCTGCCTCCCTCAGCCTTTCAATCACCCAAGCCCATCTGAGAGATTCCTTCTAGATTCATCTTCTGCCACATCACCTGCTCTGGCCCCCACCCTCCAACCCGGGGCTCTCTTCTTTCCCCTAAAGTGTCCCTCCCCCTGCACAGGGCCCCCAGAAACAGGTCTGAGGAGAGAAGGGCCACAGGGGCACTCAGCACTCAGACTGTGGGGCAGGACAGACCTGGTTCCAGGCATTAATCTGTTGTTTACTGGGATTGTGGCCTCAGCTCAGTTTCATCACCCATGAAATGTGGTCGCTAACAGCCTCCACTTAATAAGGTTGCTATAACAATTTGAGTACTGTGTCTGGCACTCAGTAGGTGCTTGACAAGTGCTGGCTTTCATTCTCCTGGCCTGGTATGCTCCCCTCTATCTTAATTGTACCTGTTCTGGGCCTTTCTTAGATCTTCCTCTCACTTAAGGTGGATTTCACTTCCTGGCCCCACACAACACACACACGTGCAAGTGTGTCCATGTGCACACAAACACACACACACAGTTGGCTGTGTCTCTACAGCAGTGCAAACCACAGCTCACTTCTCATGGGAAATATTAGTGTTGGGGTTCCCTCTGCCTTCTGAGAGCTCCCCAGGGGCCAGGGGGCTATTGAAGCCCTTCTCATCTCCTCTAGATTGGTCCAGAATCCATCATGATATTGGCAACCACATGGCTCATCTGCGTGAATCCCTTGAGGCCTGGAGTGGACAAGGACCAGGCCTTCCCCTGGCCTTGAGCAACTAGGAGTGGGAACATTGTGGGGAGGGCCGAGGGATCTCCAGGCAGGGACCGCAGAAGGGAGGAGCTGAGAGGATGATGGCACATTCCCTATCTCCAAGAAGCCCCATGTATGACCCTCTTAGGGCTGCTGAGACAAACCACCTCAAACTGGGTGGCTAAAATTACAGAAATTTATTCTTAGGTTTCTGATGGTCAAAGGTCTAAAACATAGGTGCTGGCCAGGCACGTTCCTTCTGGATGCTCTAGGGGAGAATGTGTCCTTTCTTATTCTGGCTTTTTAGGGGCCGCCCACATTCCTTGGCTCATGGCCCCTTCTTCCATCCTCAAAGCACATCGCTCCAAACTCTGCTTCTGTCATCACATCTCCTCATGTGACTCTGACCTTCTGCCTCCCTCCTTCCCCATGAGGACCCTTGTGACTACCTTAGGCCCACCCAGGTAATCCAAGATGAGCTTCCTACTTCAAGATCCCCAACACCACCACACCTGCAGAGTCCCTTTTGCCACATAAGGTGACATAACCACAGGTTCCAGGGATGAGACTGGACATCTCTGAGGGTTATTTTCAGCTGGCCACACCATGTACCCCTCTCTCTCCTTCAAGCCACCGCTTCCCTCACCCTCCCTCTCAGCTAGAGGTCTTGCTGCTTATTTCACCAAGAACATCAAAGCAAGCAGTCAGACTAGAGCTCATTCACCTTCCTGCATCAGAAGGTTAGGTTGTTTCCTGTTTAGAGTCTCAGCTCAGGAAGTCTTTGTGCCTCCACCCTTCCTGTCCTGTCCTTTCCATGGCTTATTTCCACATGTCACATCTGACCACGGCAGGCTAGCTGGCTTATTGACAAAGCTCCATGGGGGAGGAGCAGTGTCATTTCACCCCTGTGCCCGAGGGCAGAGGCTGCCCTGGATGCTTGACATGCGTGTGGACAGGTGAGCAGAAGAGCGGCAGGCATGGCTGTGGCCCCGCTCCACTACCCCCACACTCAAGGATGAGACCCTCCCTTTGGCTGACGAAGTGAGAGGATTTTCAACCAGATAGTCCTGCCCTGACAGTGTTTCAGGACTCCAGTGATTCCCAGCAGCTTTCTGGGGACCCCCTCCTGCTCCCTGAGCAATGCAGGCTTCCCCCACCAGGCCTGGGTATGAGCATTTTCTGAGGATGCTCAACCAAGAGGTTGAGAGAAAACCAAAGGCCTAAATGAATGAAAAAGGGGGATGACCCAGGTGGAGATGTGCTGCTGCAGCTCAGGGTTTTGCAAGAACTGAGGTCTGAAGCAGCTTGGCCTGACCAGGCTCCACTCACAGACCAGTCCTCCTGGGCCCTGTTGGGGCAGCTGTCCCTTCTCGGCCTGGACAGTGCCTTGTCCTGGACCACTGGGGCCTCCACACAAGTGTCCATGTGTTGTAGATTTCAATCCACAGCCATCCTGAGGGTCAGTCAAGAGCTTCCTGAAGTGTGATGCCAGCGCCTTCCTGCATGACTGTGGCTGCAGAGGGAGACTGGTGTTTGGACTTTCAAAGAGGTCCACCTGAGTGAGCCTGGATGCTAGACACTCATGAGCCTGGCCTTGTTACCTGGTCTTCTCAGAGCTGGCCCAGCCACCCACACTGACTCCCCTCTCTTTCCTAGGGTGATTCCAGGGGACCCCTTGTCTGTGACCTCACCAATGCCTGGGTTCTAGTGGGGCTGGCCAGCTGGGGCTTGTACTGCCAACATCCCATCTACTGCAGCGTCTTCACCAATGTCTCCTACTTCATTGACTGGATGGATGAGATCCAGAGGCTCACACCTCTCCCTGATGCCATGTCTGCGCCTCCTCAGACAGTTTCCACACCAGCCTCTGCAAGCTGCTGGCTTGCCGGGGCCTGGCACAGGCTTTGTGCCCCCACAGCCTTGGCCCCTGCTGCTGTTCCTGCTCCAGGCCCCGCGGCAGGCCCTGTGGTGACCTGCCAAGCCCCTCTGCTCCTTCCCTCTGTCTCAGACCCCAGTCTCCTTGCTGGAATTTTCCACCCCTCCCCTCCCCCAGCCCCATCAACTTTCAGTGGTTCCTTCTTGGTTTTCCAGCCCAACAGCTGCTACTCCCCAAACCAAGCCTGAAAAATCAAATAAAAACAAATGAAAGACTCATCCTTCTCCTGTCTTTGGGCCCTGCTGCCCCTCCTGACCCTCAGCACTCACCCCTTCCCTTGAGGTCTGTTGTCTGGCTCCCTGGACAAAGAAACAGGACCTGGCAGAGAGACTGTCCCAGGAGGAAGACAGGGGTGAGGATGCTGAAGGAGACCAGCTGGGGATGGAGAAGGATGTGTTCACTTGCAGATTCCACTCCTGCCATGGGAGTGCACAGGCTTTCAGAGGAAGTGTATCAGTCAGCTCCAGCTGCTACAACAAATACCACGGGCAATGTGGCTTAAACAACAGGAATTTATCATCTCATAGTTCCAGATGGAGTGCAGAAGTCTGAGATTAGGGTGCAGGCAGGGATGATTCCCCATGAGACCTCTCTGCTTGGCTTATAGGTCATCTTCTCCCTGTGCCCTCACATCATTTTCCCTCTGTGCGTTTCTGTGTCCAAATTTCCCCCTTTTATAAGGACACCAGTCATAATGGATTAGGGCCTACCCAAGCTACTTCATTTTAACTCAGTTATCTCTTTAAAAGCTCTACTCCAAATAAAGTCACATTCTGAAGTACTGGGGGTTAGGACTTCAGAATATGAATTTGGGGGGACACAATTCAGCCCATAACAGGAAGTTGGACGTTTTGCCAGGTGAATACAGTCCAGAGGAGTAACAGCTTTCTCACAGTAAAGAAACATTACCCCTGGTGTTTAGCGAAGGTAGGAACAACTTGCTGTGGAGGTAGAGGGAGCTTCCCAGGGTGCAGGACCACTGAGCTGGACTGGAGTGCATGACCTGGCCCGTGAGGAAGAGGGCTCCACCCTGCAGCATAGAGGGCTCTTGAATGCAAGGGGTCTAGGAGACGGTGTGGAAACAGACAGAGGAGGCCCGAGGCCAGGCTGTGAGCTGGGGTTCAGGCTGGCAGTCCTCAGACCTCTGCTCCTAGAGTTGACTCCTAGCACCTTCCTCACCTGCCCTCATAGCCCTGCTCTCCCCTGTCTGAAGGGGCCCAACTCACTGCCCATCTTCCTAGCTCCCAACCCCACCTGAAACTGCTCCCTTCTGTCCAAGGACCCAAGTCAGCCTCCCCCAAGTTGTCCACACACCTCCAGGAGTTGGAGCCCCATTTCTCTTTTTCTGCTTAGCTGACTCAGGACTTAGCAGCCTGGCAATAAGACTTGAAGCAATGTTCTCATCATTCTTCCTGCCCATCTGCCTGACACAGTCCTTGTGTAGCCAGAAAGATCTCAGATGAACACCTGTATGGCAATAAAAAAAAAACTGGACAACTTAGAAGAAATGGACAAGTTTCTAGAAACAAACAGTCCACCAAAACTGAACCAAGAAGATATAGATCATTTGAACAGACCAATCACTAGAAGTGAAATAGAATCAACAATAAAAAAACCTCCTTGCAAACAAAAATCCAGGACCAGATGGCTTCACTGGGGGATTTTACCAAACATATGAAGAAGAACTCATACCAATCCTTCTAAAACACTTCCGAAAGATTGAAAAGGAGAAAATGCTTCCAAACTCATTCTATGAAGCCACCATCACCCTGATACCAAAGCCAGACCAAAACACTACCTAGAAAGAAAGCTATAGGCCAATATCGTTGATGTGCATAGATGCAGAAATCCTCAATGAAACATTAGCAAACAGAATCCAACAACACGTAAAAAAGATCATACACCATGATCAAGTTGGGTGCATCCCCGGGACACAAGGATATTTCAACATACATGAATCAATCAATGTGATACACCACAGAGAAAGGACAAAAATCACATGATCATCTCAGTAGGTGCAGAAAAACCATTTGATAAAATTGAACACCTATTTATGATAAAAAATCTAACCAAAGTGGGTACAGAGGGAACATATCTCAACATAATAAAAGCTATTTATGACAAACCTACAGCCAGCATTATACTCTTCAGTAAAAAGCTGAAAGCCTTTCCGCTAAAATCTGGAACAAGACAAGGATGGTCTCTCTCACCACTTCTATTCAATATAGTATTGCAAGTCCTGGCCAGAGCAATTAGACAACAACAACAACAACAACAACAACAACAACAACAACAACAACAACAACAACAAAAAGGAATGAACGGGATCCAAATTGGAAGAGATGGGTAAAATTGTCATTATATGCAGATGACATGATACTATATAGAGAAAATCCTCAAGGCTCCACACAAAAACTATTAGAGCTGATGAAAGAATTCAGCAAAGTTGCAGGATACAAGAGTAACATACAGAAATTGGTGACATTTCTTTACACTAACAATGAAATATCAGAAAAGGAAAGTAAGGAAACAATCCCTTTTAAAATTGCATCCAAAAAAATAAAATACTTAGCAATAAATCTGACCCAGGAAGTGAAAGACATATGTGGAGAAGTACAAAATACTGACTAAGGAAATTAAATATGACTTAAAGAAATGGAAAGATATCCCATGTTCTTAGATTTGATGAATTAATATTGTGAAGATGGCCATACAGTTTTAATGCCATCCATATTAACCCAGGACACTTTTCACAGAACTACAATAAATTATCCTAAAATTTAAATGGAATCACAAAAGACCCAGAATTTCCAAGGCAATACTGAAGAAAAAGAACAAAGCTGTAGGAATAACCCTCCCAGACTTCAGACAATGTTGTAGAGCTACAGTAATCAAAACAGCATGGCATTGGTACAAAACCAGACATAGGGATCAGTGGAACAGAAGAGAGAGCCCAGAAATAAATCCACAAACTTTTGATCAATTAATCTTTGACAAATGAGTCAAAAACATACAGTGGAGCAAAGACAGTCTCTTCAGCAAATGGTGTTGGGAAAACTGGACAGCTGTATGAACATCAGTGATGTTAGAACACTCTCTCACACCATATAAAAAAATAAACTCAATATAGCTTAAAGGGTTAAACATAAGACAAGACACTATAAACCTCTTAGAAGAAAACATAGGCAAAACATTCTCCAACACAAATCTCAGCAATGTTCTCCTTGGGCAGTCTACCCAGGCAATAGAAAAACAAAGCAAAAATAAACAAATGGGACCTGATTAAACTTACAAGCTTTCACACAGCAAAGGAAACCATAAGCAAAACAAAAAGACAACCTAAGGAATGGGAGAAAATATTTGCAAAACATGAGACTGACAAGGGCCTAATCTCCAGAATATATGAACAGCTCATTCAACTTAATAAGAAAAAAAAAAAAAAAAGAAAAACCCAATCCAAAAATGGGCAGAAGACCTAAACAAGCAATTCTCCAGTGAAAACATACAAATAGCCAATAGGCACATGAAAAAATGTTCCACGTCATTAATTATTAGAGAAATGCAAATCAAAACTACAATGAGATATCACCTCACACTAGTCAGAAGGACTGTTATTCAGGAGTACACAAAGGATAAATGCTGGAGAGGCTGTGGAGAAAAGGGAACCCTCCTACACTGCTGGTGGAATGTCATTTGTTGTAGCTGTTATGGAAAACAGTATGGAGATTCCTCAAAAGACTAAAAATAGACTTTCCCTATGATCCAGAAATCCCACTTTTGGGCATATATCCAGAGGGAACCTAAATTCAAAAAGATACATTCACCCTAATGTTCATAGCAGCATTATTTATAATAGTCAAGACATGGAAACTACCTAAATGTCCATCGACAGATGACTGGATAAAGAAGTGGTATGTTATACAATGGAATACTACTCAGCCATAAAAATGATAAAATAATGCCACTTGCAGCAAGAGGGATGGACCTGGAGAATGTCATTCTAAGTTAAATAAGCCAGAAAGAGAAAGAAAAATACCTATGATATCACTTATATGTGGAATCTTAAAAAAAAAGACAAATGAACTTATTTGCAAAACAGAAACAGACTCTCAGACATAGAGGACAAACTTGTGGTTATCATGGGGGAGGGGGTGGGAAGGATTAATTGGGAACTAGAGATTTATACGTATAGAACAGATAAACAACAAGTTCATGCTGTATTTCACAGGAAACTATATCCAATACATTGCAGTAACTTACGATGAAAAAGAATATGAAAACAAATATATGTATGTTCATATATGACTGAAGCATTGTGCTGTACACCAGAAATTGACACAACATTGTGAACTGACTATCCTTCAATAATATGTGTGTGTGTGTATGTATGTATGTATATACATATACACACACACAAAAAAAAAACAGGATCCCAGGAGGCCTCAGTGCACTCACCCCAGCCCTTAGAAACCATGATGATGTGGTAAATTCCCCATTTAGCACATATCAGTATGGAGCAGATGACATTCAAACAATTCAGCGCAGATTCTTTCCAGTCCTGGCGTTGCCCAGGTGTCCTGGACCCTCACTGGCAGGTGGGCACAAATGGACTCACGTACACATTGACACCGGGATCTCACCGGCTTGAGCAGGAACGTGCACAGGAACTCCCTTCCCAAGACAATCTTGGGAGGCCTCAAGAAAGTGGTTTCCCAGCGTCCACACTCATCTAGGCATTGCCAGCAGTCCTAGTCTCTGGCCATCTCTCTAGTTGGAGCTCTACCACTGAGGTACCACTATGCCTAGCTATGTGCCCACCACCACCATCGATCCATAAGAGCTCAGCTGTCTCTGGAAGGGGGAAGACAAACATTCCCTCCCTTGGTGGTAAACTCAGTTATAGGGGTCTCAGGCTGTGTTACTCAGGCCCTGGATGTCAGTGAATTACTGAGATGACATGTGGTTCACCCACACTCTCCACTAGGTCAGGGGAGCTCAGGCAGTTCAGCCACAGTAGTAGCCATCCACTGGCCCTAAACTCCTATTCTCCACCCAACCACAGCAGACTTGGGCTGGCTGTGCCCCAGGGGCCTGGCCTTCATATACCCTGTTCCTGAAGTTAGGTGATTCTCTGCCCATCTTGTATGATCTGACCTCTAACCAAGGGATCCCACTATATATCTCATCTGCATAACACACTGACCAAATTTCAGCTCCAGCCCAATCAGTTTCCCCATTGCCTGAAACCAACTTAGTGCTTAGTATTATTATCCTGTTTTTTTTTTTTAAAGATAAACTGAAGCCTAGTAGGTTTTAAGTAGCTTTTCAGAGGTGACATATGTAGGAAGTAGTGGAACAGGAATTCAAAACTTGATCTATCTTGAGAGAACTTGAACGTCTTTGTCCTTCTCACTCCTGCATGTTGTACCCAGATGCCTGTTACCCTGTCTGACTTCCCCTCATCACCTGGGGAAGGCTTACTCTAACCTGTCCCAAGAGCAAACCCCAGATGCCCACTACTGAACAGAGAGACTAAGGTGGGGGTGGAGGGAAAGGACTAAGCAGGGGACAGAGGGAGCCAGTGAGCCTGGGAGTGGGACCTGGACTGTCACTGAAATCACTGGCAGGGAGAGGGACTTGAAAGGTCTGTCTTCAGGGACTCGCTGCCCTCCCAAACGGTGTGCTGGCATGGGCTGCTAGTGCTCATTGCCAAAGTCAAACACAGACAAGCTACGGAGGGGAGAAGAAACTAACAGAAATCATAGGCTTCCAGTTCCTAGTCTAGGGTGCGAGGAGCTTGGAAGTCATCCCTCCCATCCTCAAAACAAGAAAAAATGAACAGACTGAAAAGAAACAACTCTTTCTAGACCCATCAAAGAACTGAGGTCACAGGGCAAACCATTGCCCTGAGAATTGGAGAAGCAGGCAGATGCTTTATACAGTATGATTAGAGAAGCCCAGGTCCAGTGTGGGCAGGGACTAGAACCAACACTGTGACACGCAGGCCCCAGGTCCAGCTTCTCCACGGGATGAGCACTCCAGATGAGGGAAGCACCAGCCTCTCTCCTGCTGGTCAAGGCTGACACAAGCTGTGGTCGCCGCTGTAATGCTCAGTAGAGCCATGGCTGAGTCAATGGGCAGCACTTACCAGCTTTGACAGCTGTGAGCCTCGGCTGTGGTCCGTGCCCATGAAGTCTTGAGGAAGGCCAGCCTTCCTCCTGCAGGGAGGCAATCTTGAACAAGTAAACCTTGCCCTCTGGCTACTTCAAGAATCAAAACCCAGCCATGGCAATCTCAGGTATATAGCTATGAGAAATGAAAACATATTTCCCCACAAAAACTTATATACAAATGTTCACAGCAGAATCATATGATATAATGCATAATTGTGAGAAAAGTGGAAAATAAAGTATATTTTCATTTTTGTTTGTATCTGAAACATTGGAAATATCACTTAAGAAACTAAGTAGCTATCTAATAATGGCAGGGGGAACTAAGATGTCACAAGGGTGGAAGTGAAACTTCTCAATGTACAGTATTTTGTTATTTTAACTTTAAACTGTGAATGTGTTCTAAATTTGAAACAAAGTTTTAGAAACCATAGGAATTATAGTTCCCAACTAGATTTGAAATATTGTAAACATGAACAATGTTTTTAAAATATATATAACTATTCAAAATCTGAGTTGGGAATAACAGTGGTAGAAGAGAATCTGTTAATGTCAAACTTTCAAAGTGAAATCAATAGATAATGTCTAAATTTGAAGCACAGTGTTTAGAAAACACAAATGTGTTTAATTTATTTCACAACCTGTTAATGCATTTCATAATTTTATCTATTTATTTGTTTGTTTATTTATCAACTCTTTCTACCTTATAGAGATCTTTTATGCAACAATATTTCCCATGACAAAGATACATTTATTTGAAATGCGGTAATTCCTCCAGTTTTGTTTTTGTTTTTTTCTTCTATGAAGTTCAAGTAAAATTACAATGAACATTTTTGGTTTAAAAAAGCTTGTATACAAATGTTCACACCAGAATTAATCCTAATAGACAAAAAGACTACAAATCTGTGGGGACACCAGACCCGCCCCTGGGGTCACGAGAGCCAATCCGCGCGCACGCTTCTCGGCCCCGCCCCGGCGTCCTCCTCCGCACCGTCCCTCCCTCCGCCCACCCGAAAGTCAGTTTGTCAGGCGGGCAGGGGGCATCCTGTCCGAGCAGCTGGCGGTTCTGCGGTTCTCTCTAGCGGCGCTGGCCCTGCTCCCTCTGGCCAGCGGCTGCGGCTGCAGCTGCAGCGGCGGCAGCGCAGTCCCTCTGGGAGGAGTGGTGTGGGCCGAGCGGCTGCCGCGGAGTTTCGTGCCCAGCGCTGCGGCGGCGGCGGCGGCGGCGGCGGCGCAGCCCTGAGATGGTCTGCGGGCTGGTACCCGAAGTGGGCGGCGCTCCAGCAACCTGCTACACCGTCGAGGGCTCCCCCGACGTGGTGTGGTGACCGGCCTGCCGGCCGTGCCCGCCCGCGCGGCCCCCCACCCGGCCTCGGCAGACGCATCTGCGGCGTCGGCCCCACGACCCGCGACCCCAGCCCCGAGCGCGGCCCCGACTCCCGCAGGGCTCCCCCGCAGTCCTCGCACCTGGGGTCTCGGGCAGGGCCGGGCGGTTCGCGCTGGGGCGTTGCTCGCGGAGCTTCCCGGGCCGGCCCTCGCTGGGCGCAGGGAGTAGGGGAGTGGTGCGGGGTTGGGGGTGGAGGCTGGGAACGTGGCCTCCAGGGACCCCCAGAACGGGAACGGGGCCCCCACCCCCGGGTGCTCCTCGCAGCCTTCCCTTGACGTCGGACTGTGAAGCCGCGAAGTCCTTCAGGTGCTCGCGGCGGCGGCCGTGGTCTGGGAAGCGGTCGGCAGCGGCGTGTGTGCACAGCCCTGAAGTCATCTTGTTTGCCCCCTCGCCTGCATTTTCTGCCGCCGGCTTTGCTTCAGCACCTTCCGTGGTGCCAGGGCTGCTCTCCTGCGCAGCCTTTCTAAGCCGCATGAGCGGCACCGGTGTTGGTGTGGAGTGTTTCAGTCTTGAAGTTTTTAAGTGGATGTTGGTGTGGTACCGTTCGTGTTTCAGGAAGGGTAAGTTGGCATTCCTGTCTTGATTTCTTAAGGGGTCATTAGGAGTTGGGCCTAATTTGACTTTTTCCCCTTGTATCACGGGTGAGCTCCGTTACTAGCGTAAAGGCACCCAGTCGTTTTAGCACAGTGACTATGGACTTTCTCAGTTACTGCTTCAGTGCTCAGTGTGTATGCAGCCCTGATGGAGTTCTTGCAGGACCGCATGCAGGCTCCCTTGTCTGGCTCCACATCCCTCAGAAGTGTTCATGGAATGTGGGGGTGGGTGTTGTTTTTTATTAGAGCCAGCTACGTGTGATATTTTTTGCTGACGGAGACTTGTGGAGCTGATATTTTGTAAAGCTTAATGTTTCTCGAAAGACTTAAAGATTTTAAGGAAGAATTTTTTTTTTTCATTTTCTGAGTCTGTTCATTAGGAATTTTGCCTTTTCTGTGCAAAGTGCTTTCCTAATCATAGAGGATATAAAGAGTGGAGTTTGAATTGAGCCTTTCAGAGTGGGTGTGGTTTTGATATAAAGACAGGTGCAAGTGACAATCTAAGCTGTGGAATCCAATCCTGGAAAAGGAATTAGTTGGCAAATTGTGGAGAACTCTGTAGGCAGAACAGAGTTCAATTTTATATTTGTGCGATGGAGAAGCATCAGAGTTTTTGAAGAGACAGGCACACGATCAGTTTTGAAATATTTGAAGAATCTAGATGAACACTGGTGGAAATAAAAGGAGAGAACCGAGGTGGAGAATCAGACTGTGTGACCTTCTAGAGGTGAAGTGATGTAATGGCGTGAAAGATGGAGATGTTAGAGTCAGTAGGGGGCTCTTATCAGAGGAGTGGTGGACTTTTCATCATGGCAGGTATGGGATGAAGCAAAGGATGATGAGGTCTTACAGGGTAAGAGGCTGAAGAGGTGGAATTTGGATTTGGGAGAGATTCTGAGACAGGACGTGGTGGTGTGGTATGGGGAAGGTTGTTAATTCCAAGGCTTCTAGCTTGGGGCCATGGTGGCAGGAGTACTGTAGGCAGAGGAGGTTTGTTAAGGAGAAATACTGAGTTCTGGTTTGGACTCATTAAGTTCATGATGCTGGTTTACAAGGCCCTTTAGGCTGTATCTAGAAGGCATCCTGAAAATGAAAGGGATATAGCATCTGGAGATGAAAATTTGTGTAAGTGGTAGTCTGGTGTGGATGAACACAGATTCTTATTTGAGATCATTGGTTAGGTGAAATTGCATGCATGTATTCTGTGTGTTTATCTTTTTAGTAAATAATCCGTAGCATTCAGTAGATTTTCAAAGCATTCATAATCCCAGAGAGTTTAAGAACCAGTGAGACAGAACAGAAAGAGCAAAGGAGGAACCGTGACAAGCAAGTAGTTTTAAGAGGTGGGCAAAGGAAGCTGAGGACTGGTGAGATATATAAGACCCAGGAGAAAAGGAAAAAAAAAAATGGTATGAAAGAGAGAAGCTGAAGCTGTATGCTTCATGACCTAATTAAGGTAAGTATGTTGGATAAATTCAGCTTGAAACATTTTCTGAATGTGACTGAGAAGTCGTGGGGTCATCTCCCTAGATTGTAATTGAAGCCTTGAGAAGGCACAAGATAAGAAAAAATGAGTGAGCTGAGCCGAAGGAATGCCTGACTTTAGGTGTCCATAGCAGTCAAGGTACAGAGGAGGAGGAGATTGGTCAGAGACCAGAGACCCGGGAGTCCACATTGTCAGTGGAGCTGGGGGACGTAGTGGTCACTGGGGATTGGTACTGAGGACTGTAGAGAGCACAGTGCAGCTGGAGGACAAGCTGTTGGGTTTGTTGACTTTCAGCTCTCCTAAAAAATAGTTTTAACCAAAATTTCGTTGTGCTCACATTCCTGGTGGTACAGTATCTGGTCCTGTTAAGGTGTCTGTGATGATGGCAGGCTAGTCAGAACTGCTGTTTAGCCAGTGCTTTCTGTTAAGTTTTTTCTCTTAAGCATATGTTAATTAGTCCTCTTACCCACACTGCAGGGGTGGTTCTTTTCAGTTAGTGGAAGTTTGAGTCACAGTGAGTTTACTTAATTTGCCCACAGATACCCAACTAGGAAGTGGTAGAGCATCTCTGTCTGGTCCCTAAGTGATACTCAACCAAAGATCAGAGTTTAGAAAATACATGCTTTCAATAGTAGAAAATATCTATTGTCTGCTTTCTGTGTGATTTGCTTTTTTAGCCTTTTACAAAAACCTTTCATGTAAGGTCATTCACTTAGAATTCATTGAGCTCCAGTTCTCTGCGAGGACTCAAGGGGCGCCTGCCCTTCAGTAGCTCCTGCTGCAGACAGCGGCGTGCAGTTGGGCGGGAGCACGGAAGGCCCTTGGGGAGCGCTGTGGGGGCAGAAGGCCGGGGGTGGCGTGGGGCTGCCTGTGTCTGGCTTCACAAATCTTGGTGCTGGGTGTGGATGTATGACTGGGAGTTTGCCTTGAGACGTGCACTCCAGGTAGAGGAGAATGCACATGCCAGGGCACAGAGGTCTGAGCGCGGCACATCCGGTCAGGGAAACCAGCTGTCTGGGAAGGGAGGGTGTGGGTGGGCGCCTTGGGGAGAAGGCTGGAGGGGAGGCAGCTGGGATGGGCGGGGCCAAGTTCTGAAGGACTTTGTTTTCTAAGGAGCTGGGACTTGACCTGGTAGGTGAAGGTCATTGAAGGATGCCTTTTTTCTGCTGATTCCTCATCAAATTTTGTGTTTCCCTCATTGTCTCTCTTTGACTTCCTCCCCACTGTGCTTGTTCTCTCTTCTTTCTGCTTATTTAAGGGTACTCAGTGGGTGTAAATTTTTTTTCCCTGTCTCCAGGGACATTTTGAAATGTATGTGGGTTTTGTTTTGCTTTTTGTTGTTACATTGATTGGAGGTGTTATTGGCCTTCGGTGTGTATGTGGTGGAGGTGGACGTGCCACACGACCCGCGTGCAGTGCACATGCAGCAGTCAGTCCCTGCACCAGAGGAGCGTACTGTTAAGATGCCAGTGGTGTTTCCCTCCAGCCCATCCCCAAGAAAGGCTGGGCCCTGGGCAGGTCCTTACTCCTTCTGAGATTCATCTCCTCCATGACCTTGCCCTTGTTACTCTCAGCTCTAGCACTCTCCCCATCCCTCCCTGGAACTTTGCTGGGTATTGGTGCCACCTGTTTGAAAGGCAGGACCAGCAGTAGTATAAATCCTCTACAGATGCTCCAGACCAGATTCCTAGTTGTGCTGGTTTAACTGTTAATGTAACTTTTAATAAAGAAGTCTCTTGTGTGGTTTTTAGAGCTCAAAGATGTGAGAAGACCATCTTACATGAACAACAGAAAATCCAGAGTTTCTGAACAGTTTTGAGTACAAGTAAAATGAAACAAAATTCATTTTGATATTAGTAACACCCCTAAAAATGTACTCCTGGTGGTTGGCTATAATTGGCTGTAATTGATATGCCATTCTGCTGAATTTAATTTGTATGTTCTCAATTCTCAATCATTAATAAAAAGATTTTTATGAAAATCGGCCAAGTTGAATTTTCTGGGAACTCTGTATAGTTTATTCCTCACCTTGCTCGCAGTAATGTACCTACTAAGTAGAAAACAACCGATTCCCCAAGAAACATCTTGAGCTACCCCACCCCGAGTCCAGCCTGCTGTGCCCACCCACCTGCCTGACCCTGAGATGCTTTCTTCCTTTTTGCTTCTCTTTTCTCTTTCACTTCTTGGGGCTCCCATACATTGGAAAGCCAACAGGATAGATGTTCTCCAAGGTCCCTCTCAGATGCGCAGTCTTAGGGCAGGCTCTGGGCTCTGAACCCATCCGTGGCTGGTAGGAGCTGGGGGTGGGGTGCAGGGGTGAGGTCTGTGTGGATTTCACCATGACCAGCTGACTAACAGTTGCAGGCTTGCCTTAAGTGCTATGGTTTCAGAATCATTTTCATCCTCACCTTTGAGGTATTATTATTATTTTTTTACTTTACAGATAAGGAAACCAGGTCGCAGGTGCCTTGTCTAGGATTCACAGCCAGTAAATGTACAGCAGAACTGAGATTTGTCTAGACCTCAAAATGTGTAAATTTTTTTTTCCTGAACTACTGTAGACTTTCCTCTATTACAGAGAGTTACCTGGAAATGTGCTTCCTCCAGCCTGGGTTCCTGAATGTGTTGGCACCAAAGTATAAAATGATGATTGTCATGACCAACTTGGGCCTGTTATGGAGATGGAAGAGGGAAGAACCAGAAACTTGGAAGGGGTGAGGGAGGTAGGGTCAAAGCAGCTTCATTTTTATCAGAAGGGTGTTTATCCTCCTCACTCCTCCTACGTCCTCCACCAGTTTCTTGATTTTCATTCACTTAGTAACGTTATTGAGCGTGTACCTGACCTATGTGCTAAGCAGTAGGATTGAAGTGGTTTTTACACTTTGGTGTTTACAGCCTAACAGGAAAGTAATCCCATTTACTGAATATGGTGAGGTGCAGAGTGCTACCTTTTATACCCATCAAAAGTGGAGCAAAGATTTACGGAGTAGTCTGGGAGGGTTTCCTCTGGAAGAAGTGCTGTTTAAGCTGGGACCTGGAGAATGACTTGGAGCTAGTTGGGTGAAAGGTAGGGAAGGGTGCTAAAGCATTTCACACACGACTTGTAGAAAATGGGCTGTAAAAATCGGAGAGTCTGTGATTAAGATCCAGGGATATTTCTCATGGTGTTGCAGGGACAGGAAGAGCAGTTAAAGCTTCAGGTATGGATGTAACCAGGAACTAAAAACTAGACCAGGGCAGCTACTCACCTCCCTCTTTGCATTTACAAAATCTTCTTGCAGCCTGCATCTCTGCACAGCTGTTTTTGTTTGTTTGTTTGTTTTTCTCTTTTCACTTTACCACATCCCCATGCACTTGTCAGAAGAGCGCTGACCCTAGCTGCCCAGAGCACTCTGACTCCTGGGGGAGAGAATCTGATCCAGGTTGGGCTAGTGTCCACCACTGGTCAGGGCACCTGAGGCCAGGTGGAGTCATGTGATAAGGCTGGGCCTCTCTAAGGTTGCACAGTGAGGTGGGTGGTCATGAGCTGTCTCCCGCTGACCTCTGACTTACCAGATTAGTTCTTGGTGCTCCTTCCCCTGCTCCTCATGTGCTGGGCCGAGGCCTGCTGTTGGGGGCTGTGGGGGAGGAAAGAAGGGGAGGGCAAAGTAGTTTAGGCAGGAGAGGGGCTTTGGGTTGGTTTTAGGGCTCTTCTGCCTTCCTGTCTCTGGCAGTATGGGGGTGCCAGCCAAACTGGGTGGCATTCTTTGCAATTTATTTAATATTGGATATATATATATAACATGTGAGTTATGCAGCCTAACAGTAAACACCCAAGAACCCACCACCCACTGACTGACTTCAGAACAGATTATCTGAGGCCCATGTTCTGATCTGTGGCTGGGCGTCTGTACAGCAGAGCAGGTAAGAGTCTGGGCTCTGGACACCTGTCTGCGACCTGAGCTTGTTTTTCTGTCCTGTAGAGAGATGGTAGCGATACCCACCTCAGGGTTGGGGGGATTGAGTTAAACACGTAGGAGAGCACTGAGCCCTTAGCCTCGGGCTAGTGCTCTGGTTAGTGAGTGGGCCTGGCGGAGCTGGGGTCCTCTGTCACCTCAGTCTCTTGGACGTCGTCCTGGAGTGCAAAGTAGAGTCCGTGAAAATGAGACTGTTAGACTTGAGTCACACAGTTTTGTGGGCTAGGGCAGCCCCCTCTCCCAGTGAGATTTAACAGTCAGAGCATCTTCTCCGCCAGGTCCTGGTCCATGTTCCCACACTCCCTGAGGGATGCTGCAGGTCCTGTAGGAGATAGACTGGTAAGGAAATAGATTACTGTCACTCTGTGAAAACACGGATATGAGATCATTCTGGACAGAGCTGCTAGCTCCACCTGGGCTTCTCAGTTACTAATTAATTCAGCAAGTGGTGTCTGTCTGCTGTAGTACACAGACTAGCTGTTCAGCTACTTCCGTGAACAAAATACCAGGTCCCCAGGCAGCACGTGGTCAGTGGATGCATGGCTTGGAGAGAGGATTAAAAAGGCTTGGTCAGGCCTTGTATTCAGGTTCCTTCTAAAGAGTTTCCTTTTATTTCTCTTTGTTATAGCACTTATCACAAACACAGGTCTAAGATACTTTTTTTTCAGAGTTTATTCATAAGTCATTTAATTTTAAGTGACTGCCTATTTTTCTGCCTTTGGAAAACTGATAAAGGTGGCTCATGCGCAAACCTATTTTTAAAGTGGGTTATTCTTTTTATTGTTATTAAATGAAGATTAAACCACCTCTGAGCAGTCCCTGGAGTTAGCAGATACTTTTCTTTTTGTTCCCTATGCCCCCTAAAATAATTTTGAGACTTTGAAGCTGTAACATGATTGTCCCCCCTATTTAAGAGTTACATAGTCTGTTGTAAGACATAAAACTATGGTTGAGAAATAAAAAAGTTGCTGGCACATCTAAGCCAGAAAATTAATTTTCTTTTTCAGCCAGTCAGAATCTTCTACACAAATTCAAACTTTTTCTCTGTAGCTTGGATTTAGTGCTGGCACTGATGGATTTGTATCTCCAAGCCCAGGTCCTCCCAGAGCCTCCTGCCCGGGTGCTGGGGGGTGCTGGTGGTGGGGTCCAGTGCAGACTCTGAGAATTGCCTTTGAGGCAGACTGGAGGGGCCGGGCATAGGGGGAGAGTATGAGACTGCAGCTGCTGCTGTCGGGGTCCCACATCTTGCAGTTTGGACTTTATTAATTCATGTTACAAGCTCCTTTAAAATGCTCATCCCTCTCTTTATACTACATTGATTTTTTAAAAATTGACCAAACAGCAAGCAACAGGAGGCTGTCCCTTGTTTTCTACTTTAAAACAACTATATAAACATAGTATAAAATTTAAATGTTCAGTTCACTGCAGATTTACAGTTGTGCAATCATCACCACAGTCCAGTTTTAGAACATTTTCATCATACAAAAAAGTTTTTTATCTAGTGTTTTCTTCACTTATAATATTTTGAGATTCATCCATGTTATTGCCAGGACAAGTACTTATGTTGCCTTTTGTCATCAAACAGTAATTAATTGGATGGCTTCACTGGATTATGGACATTTGGAATGTCTCCAGTTTTTGTCTGTTGTCTGTTGTGAATGATTCTGCAGTATACATTCATCTCTAAGTTCTTAGGTAGACATATATTTTCACTTCTGTTGGGTACACAGGAGTAGAGTTGCTGTGGGCAAGTGATGTGTGGGTGTTTTGAGATGAGGGGATGGTAAATGATTATATTTTAAACCATAATGAGACTGCAGGTTAACTTATTGAACAAACATGAATACGCTGTGCACTGGCCACTGTGCGGGCACTGGAGCAGCCTGGGGACCAGACCTGGCCCCAGTGCTTGCAGGAGTTTACTCTCAGTGGGGAAGGCGGACTGTCCTGCACACATGATGCTTCAGCTACTCGTAGGTGCTGTGAAGAAAACCAAAATGTGATTAAAAGGACAGAGAGTGGAAAGGGGAGGCCATGATTTTTTTTTTTTTCTGTAATAAAGTCTTATTCCAATAAATTGTGCAGAAATTCTTTTAGGGCAAGCATATTATCTGAAAATGATGACAATTTTGTTTATTTTCATCACTTACAATTTTTTTTCCTGTCTTAAGAGCAGTGGTGAAAGTGGGCATTGCTGATGTTAAAAGTAAAGCTTTAATTAAATGAGAAGGGCTGTCAGTTCTTTTGATGTTAGTGTAGTTTTTCTTATTCATATTTTATTTTCAAGTTATCAAAGCATAAGCTGAAGAAATTCCTCAGCGTTTCCAGCCGCTAGAGGGCGCTCTTCTCCTCTCTTTGGTCCCCTTCAGCGCTTACAGTGGAAATTTCGGAGGTGGGAAGGGCTTGGGGGTTCTGCATACCTAGGGGCTCCCGATCCAGCAGATTCAACTAACTGTGGGTTGGAAATATTCGGGAGAAAACAGAAAGTTTCAAAAAGCAACACTTGAATTTGCCACAGGCCGGCAACTGCTTACACATCATTCACGTTGCCTTACATACCATGTGTCATCTAGAGATGATTTAAAGTACACAGGAGGACACAGCGAAAGAGAATGTGAGGATGAATGTATGCGTATGTTCATGTATAACTGAAAAATTGTGCTCTACACTGGAATTTGACACAACATTGTAAAATGACTGTAACTCGAAAAAAAATTTGTATATAAAAAATAAAGTACATGGGAGGATGCATGTAATTCCATGTAAGTCCTATGTCATTGTATACAAGAGGCGTCAGCATCCATGGATGTTGGCATCTGTGGGGAGTCCTGGAACCAGTGCCTCATGGTTCCCAAGTGATGACTGGAAGCCCAGGTTCCTTATCCCAGCCTGTCATGTCCCCTCGTGGTCTGAATCCTGCCTGTACCACACTCCCCTGGTCACTCTCCTCCAGTCCTGCCAGACTGCCCTCTCCTTCTGGAACAGGCCAAGCTCACTGCACTTCATGTCTGACCTCTAGAAATACCCGTTACTTTCTGAGTATGTCTCTACTTCAATAAGACGAGCTGCATTACTACTTGAGAAAACAGGATGGAGGTTCCTTGAAAAAGTAAAAATGGACTTACCTTATGATCAAGCCTTCCCACGCCTGGGCATATGTCAGGAGAAAACTCTAATTGAAAATGTCACATGCAGCTCAATGTTCACAGCAGCACTATTTTTAATATCCAGGACATGTAACCAACACAAAGGTCTATTGACTGGCGACTGGATAAAGAAGTAATGGTCTATTTATGCCATGAATATTACTCAGCCATTAAAAACTATAAAACAATGCTGTTTGCAGACTCATGTTTGCACATATAGGTAATAATTCACAGTGAAGTAAGACAGAAGAGACAAAAATGCCATACGATACCACTTATATGTGAAATCTAAGGAAAGACAGAAATGAACTTAACTGCAAAAGAGAAACAAACCCAGAGACATGGATAGACACACTTATGGTTACCAGGGAGAGAAGGGGTGGGAAGGTGTAAATTTGTGATTTGGAATATTGCCCCTCTTGAGGAGTGATGGAAATGTTATCTATCTTGATTGTGGTGATGGTTTCCTGGGTGTAGACTGCTATCAAATTTCAACAAATAGTACATGTGATATATGTGTAATTTACAGAACAGAAATCATACCACAATAACGGTATTTAAAAAAAGCTGATTGGCTGCATTGTATCCTATGTTTTTATGTGTCTTCAGTGAGTGGGTCTTCAAGTTTCTGATCTGCCATATTTTCTGAACAAGAAGTGCCCTCCTTCCATTTCCTTTGATAAACTGTAAGTTGGTGGCATTTATTCCCATGGCTTCAACCGCTCTCCGTCCACTGATTAACTGTCAAATCATTTCCAGTATGAACATCTCATTTCAGTCCCAGAAATACACTTATAATTGACAAGTAGACATTCCCACTTGATTAACCCATAAAAATGTCTAGCTCTGTATGTTTGAATTTACACTCTCTCAGAACTAGGTTTACTTCTTCAAACAATGGTATCACTGTCCCATCTGTTTTCCGTGCCATACATCTGGGAGTTTTCCTTTACTTTTCCACTCCCTCACCCCCGTCAGTACTACAATTCTATTCCTTAATGTCCCACAACAAGGTCCCTGCTCCTCGCTCCCCACTGCATTAATTCACACCCTTTGTTAGTCTCCCCAGTGCTGTTCTTCAGAGTGAACAATCCACTTTGCTCACTTTTAATGACTAATCTGTGTCATTCTCCTCCTTAAAAACCCAAAGAATTCCCCGCTGCGTATGTGAGGAAGTCCACGCTCCCTGATTTAACGTCACACCTTCTCATCACCTGGTTGCTGCTTTTATTCAGCCTCAGCTTCCGTTAGTTCCCCACAGCCTCTAGCCTCACTGACCTTCCTTCCCTAAGTGCAAAGTGCTCTTAGACACGACCAGGCGTCTGCACGAGACACGCAAGCTGCTGAGAATCCCGTCCCCACCTCGCACTCTCCTGGTCTAGAGATTTGCTGGAATCCTTCAGATGTCAGTGCAGAAAGCATTTCCTCTCTGACACCTTCCCTACCTTCTAGAACCCTGCCCCAGGCAGTGCAAGGGCCCCTCTGAACATACAGTGTACATGATGCCAAGTGACTCTTACCACATTGTTTTGAAAACCTATTTAAATTTGTCTCTTCCACGACACACTGTGATCTCCTTGATGAATGGGGGGCTGTGTGGTGTTTGTCTACACAGCTAATGTCTGGCACAGACCCCGGGCCATCGAAAACAGTCTGCTGACTCATCAAGAAGAATTGTCGTCTTTGTGATGTAAGAAAGACTACATGATCTCTGATCTTACACCATCCGGCAAGGGTCAAAATAATTTCACATAGAACTACACAGGCAAAATATGTGTATTCTTTTCCTCTTTGTGAGCCCGAGATCATAGGCATCCTGGAATGTAGGTGTGACTCTAAGCTGTCTGTCCCCTAGGCTGTCACGTCCAACTTCAACATATTTTTTAGAAGTTGTAAGGATACGTGTACATCACCCCATCTTAGAGCAAACGGCGCTTCAGCCTGACCCAGTTTAATGTCCATATAAAAATCAGAAATCTTCCAAACTGGAGCCTGAGGAAACATTTCCCTTCTCTCCTTCCAGTATGTCTGCCATCTGCATCCCACATCCCCACTGCTCATCTGCGTCAGGCCACCTTCTATCTAGAAACATTTTCGGTGGGACACTTGGATGAGAACTAATTACAGCAGTCATGAAAATGGTCCCATGAACGTAGGCTCTGCACAACAAGGATGCTTTGACCAGAGGCCTCAGCCGTGGCCTGCTTGGTCTGTTCACGTATTCTGCCTGGCTTCCCTGCAGACGTTCTGCAGAAAATCAAGCCTGCAGTTAAAGTCATAGAAGGCCCAAGAAATCCAGAAAAATGGAGTGAGATTCATCTCCTTGGGAATATTTTTGAAAACCATCCATTAATAGGAAGAGGAGATTTAAGAGGTTCGTTTCAGAGCAGATGTTGTCCAACTGCAGGTGGGTCAGTTTTGTCGTTGTTGCTCGCTATTTGGCTTTTTGCTGCTTCTAACACACCGCTGTTTAGAGAAGTGGCCTGAGTCGGCCCTCAGAGCAGAAAGGTGAGCTGGGCCTGGAGACAGCCAAGCTCCTCTACTGTGCAGTGACCCACTGAGAAGGAAGGGATGGCCCAAGGCTTCCTCTGACTCTCTCCCTCAGTTATAAACTCTATGAAGGGAAAATGGAACAAAAAAATCTTAATTCAATATGGTATTGTCAAAGTATAAAAATAATTGTCTTTGGAGGGGAGAGTATAATTCAAGGGGTAGAGTACGTGCTGGGTTCAATTCGCAGTACCTCAATGTAAAAAATAATAAGAAAAATTCTTTAAAAAGAAAGAAAAAGAACAAAGAAGAAAAGAGATCTCAAACAACCCAAGTTTAAAAAGAAAAAAAGTCTTTTAAAAATAGTAGTCAGCTCGGTCTTTTGCTAGATTAGGAGTTTGGGATTAACAGATACACACTACTATGTATAAAATAAATAACCAACTCCCAGGTCCTTAATAACCTAGTTCAACCTCAGTCCTTTCTCTTTTTTCCCCTAAGCAACCCGTGGAAGCCTCTGAAATTCTCATATTATAAAAGAATTCATTTAAAGGCGGTTTGAAAGTTACTGGTTAAAAGAGTTATTTGTGGTTCTATGAATATAGGTCTAGTAAGAAAGACAGACAATAAACCAGTAAGCAAATAAATATATGATGTACTGCCAGGTACTAATAATTGCCACAAAGAAACATAGAGCATATTAGGAGAGAAAATGATTGAATAGGAAATATGTGCGTGCTATTTTAAATAATGTGGTCAGATAAGTCCTCTCTGAAGGTAAAATAATTTGAACAAAGTCCTGAATGAAGCAAAAGAATAAGCCACGTAGGTAACAGACAAGAAAAGCCTCCCAGGCCGGGAGAAGTGCAAGTACGAGACTTGGAGTTACAAACACAGCTGTCCTGGTGGGGACCATCTGGGCGGTGAAGATGGGCTGGAGCAGAACGGTGAGAACTGAGGCTGCAGAGACGGGTGAGGGACCGGATCACACAGGGCCTTGGTAGGGACTCTGGATATCCTTCTGAATACAATGGAAAATCACGAGAGTATTTTGCAAAGCGGAACAACTTGATCCGATTCATACTTTAATAAGACCGCTGTGGGTAACATGGGGAATAAGCAATGGAAGCAGGGCAAGGTAAGCTGATGGGAAGCCAGTGGGAAGAGTGCTGCTGACCTGGAGAGAGACACCGAGGTTGGGCTGGGATGATGGCGGGAGACGGGCTGAAAGTGGGACACGATTTGACAGTAACAGTCTCAGGCCTTGATGTTGGATTTGGACACAGAGAGACACAGAGTGGTTCAGGGTGATGAGTAAGTTATATCTGGGGCTGAGTCACAATTAGAGTCCAGGGTCCTGACAGGAGAAGAAAGTGGGGACGTTGATGTCGGTAAGAAGGGTTGGTGGGCGTTGAATTCCCCCTAGAGCTGCGGCTCTGTTTCTCTGTTGATGAGGTCAGCAGAGCAGGGATTTGTGTTCCTACTTCTGCAGAGAATTGCGTATCCTCCTCAACAGTAATTTTGAGAGGCGACCTGCCGATCCAACTGCAAAATCTTGAATCTGCTTCTTTCTATCTAGGAGGAGGTTTTCACCTAAGGTGCCAACCAAAAATTCCCGTGTCCCGAGTTAGAGCTGTGTGCCTTTGGGATGCTCTCAGAGCTGCCTCTACAGAGGCTCGGTGTGCTCTCTCTCCCTCAGAGAACACAGGTCCCCTTCAGCCCAGTGGGTCTTGGCAGAGAATTCTTCATTCTACACAGGTCCCCCTCAGGCCCTCGGGACCAGCCTTCCACTGGGCCAAGCCCTGAAAAGAAGCATGAGGTCCAGGGATAGGAGCTGGCCATGTGCGATCTTGGAGAGGGCTTTCTCCAGGGAGCCATCTGGAAGATTACATGAAGACAGTCTACAAAAGGGCCGGAAGGTTGATGGTGTAAATGGATTTTAATTTTTACTCTGAATCTGATTCTGTCCTTCCGTTTTGTTAAGCAAGTGTTCTTAGGCTAGCCATGGTTCAACTTTGTCTTTCTTTCTATTTGATCATCCAAGAAGTTTAGATAGGGTATTTGTTTTAGGATAAGAACCTTTAAAAACATCCTTGCAAATAGCGTCTTACTGGGCATTTGGCCAAGACAACCAGTAAATTCTCCCAGCAATATTGAACCCCTTTTTCCTCCAGGGGATCTCCAAAGGTATACATGTTCCAAGTCTGACCCAAAACTAATGAGCCTTTTTTTTACCGCTTCACCATGGACAAAATATGTCACTAAAGAAGGTGAGAAAAGAGCACGTCCCCATCATCCAGAGTCCCTCCCAAAGAGCCCACAGAAGTAAAGAGGAGATGAACGAGAGAAACGGTTTATTTATACACACGCAGTAGCCAACCAGAAAAGTAACTACCATGTTAAATGGTGAAAGTTAAAGGCTTTTTTTTTTATCAACCTAACTTTATAGGGCAAAGGGAGAGGAGAGAACTGGCTTCCATGACAGGTTTTCTTCTACGTGTATTGAATCTCAGTTATCTTCAGCTTAAAGTGCTTTTGTATTAACCGTGGGTTCCATCTGACTTTCCATTCCTCGAAATTTGTTCTTCTTTTTCAAGATTCACTCATGTATTCTGAGCCCCTGGATTGTCCACGTGAATTTTAGATTGATTGTCAATTACTGCAAAACACCACCTGGGATTTGGGTAGGCATTCGTTGAATCCTTAGATCTATTCGTGGACTATTGTCATCTTAGTAGAATGAAGCCTTCTGCTCCATGAATATGGGATTATTCTATGTGAATGTAGGTCTTAATTTCTCTCAACAGAATCTCTAATCTATTGTAGTCTTCAGTGTCCAAGTCTGGGACTTCTTCCTCACCTCTATTGGCTGCTGATTCAGAACAGACATGACCTTCTGGAGAACCTCGACTGCCACGGAGCTGACATGGAACTGAGTCCTGAGAAGGCTTTAAATTCTTTTAAAAACAGGATTAATGTACTTTAATTACTCCATAGATGAGTAATGAATGGGCCACATTAACATAGGATTTTAATCCTTTTAGAATTAGTAGAGCGACACAGACACATTAAAAAAATTGAAATATTACCTAAAAGAGGAGAAGAGATTTGTAAATCCCACCCACAGAGGTGACTGTCATGAATGATTTGGTGCTTATGTATCAGTCTCTGTGTCTCTCAGTCTGTGTCTCTCCGTCTCTGTCTCTCACACACTCACAATCAGATTCATTTACATCTGTGTTGATTTCACACATATGTGGTCGTGCAGATGGGACCCTGGATGCAGACGGTGGGTCTGGATACTTCCACCCTGAGGTCTCCCTTGACATTGGGTAGAGACCAGGCACCCACTTTTCCAACTGCACAGCATACATTCATTAACATGAACCAGAACGAGTGGACCCCATCCCCTCTCCATTTATTTTAGTGTTGCTTTAATTCCAACTGTTTTGACCAGTGCTGTGATGAACACCCTTGAAAAGACATCTTTGAATAGGTGTGCAAGGACTTTAGTGGGATGGACTCTAAGGGTCCTGGGGAAGGGATGCACCTGTGGCCCTTTGATAAGTGCTGCACCCCGTTCTCCGGGAGAGGACTGTCCATCCACTCTTCCCTCTAGGGTATCTGCTGAAGCCTCTGCCTGCTCACATTGTCACCAGGGCTGGTTGTCACCTGACTAAAGACCTGCCAGTGTGATGGTGACAATTGTTGTTTCCATCTGCCTGTGTCCTCACCTGAGAGATCAAGCATCTCTAACACACATTGGCCACCCCAGTGCCTCTCATTGGAACTGCCCATGTCTGTTCTCTTTCTGTTTAGAACACTGGGTTTCGAGAGGTTTTTGGACCACAGGGATGTGAAAACTTTCTCCAACCTTGGGTTATGAGGAACACTTTTTCCAGGTTGTGGTTTGTCTTTCCAGTTGTTTTTATGGGCTTTTGCTTGTTTTTTGATTTGTTTGGTTTTGTTTTTGCCACAGGAAGAGCTAAGAATCTCCTTTCTGTCTTCTGGCTGTGGTGTCACGGGGGAACAGCAGTATCTACCCTGAGAATATGCGGAGTTACTGAAAGGGCTTCATTTTGTACATCACATCTTTGGTCCACCTGGATTTCCCTTTCAGATAATAAAAGTGCTATTTGAAGTGAAAACAAACAAACAAAAAAATAACCAGCCCCAGCTTAAAACACTTGGGCAGGCACAAAAAGCCAGCTTTCATAAAGTTTCATTGACAGGGAACACCTAGGAGAGGTAAAGACACCCAGAGAGAAAGAGGACTTGGGGCTGTCAGGGGCTGGGGGAGGGAGAAAGGGGAGTGTGCGCTATGGATCCAGGGTTTTACTTTGAGGAAAGAAATAGTGTGAAACTAGATGGTAGTGATGGTCGCACATCATGTGAATGCACTTAATGCTCCTGAATTGCACAATTTAAAAGGAGAAAAGTCTATATTTTATTACAGGAAACTTTAAAAAGAAAAATAAAATGTGAAGCAAACAAAGTAAAGAAAAACCAAACAAAAACATCTCCAGTGGATGGGATGTCATGTTTGGGAGGCGGAGGGGACTGGTGGTGGGATTTTGGAGAAGAAGGTATGGTTGGGTGCAGAGGGGGCTCTGCCCCAGGGGGCGGTGATGCCTGAACTGGTTCTCCGTTGCCCAGCAGTCCAGCTGCAGATGCAGGTTCAGGAGGAGCTGCAGGAGCGGCAGGAGGGAGCTTGGGGTCTCCTGGATCCAGATCGTCCTTTTTTTGGTGTCTGACAACTTCCCCTGCCCCTGCCTGCTCTGGATCTGTAACTGTTGGAAGTGGAGAGAGTTTTAAGTCTTGTGGAAGAGCTCATGCTGTGAGAGAGGAAAAACTTACCCACGTGCCTCCCTTTCCATGTGCCTCTTCAAGGACAGAAACCTTCCCAGAGCTTTCCAGACATCTCCCACTCAGAAAGTGCCCACAGGATGTCTTCTGTGACTGAATTCTTCCAAACCGGTGGTCTGAGGCCAGTCTTTGCTCTGGTCCCAACAGTAGCCTCTGGGGACACCTCCCTCTGTGGCCCAGCCCTTGCCCCTCCCTCACCTACACACATGCACCAGCTGCGCCATTCTCATCTTTGGGCTCTGCTTCCGGGGGCTTCTGGTCCTCTACCTGACTTGCTGCGAGGTGGGCACGGTGCTCCAGGTCAGAGCTGGGTGTGCTGAGCTGCCCGTCAGCCTTGGGCAAGTCCCTGGGGAGAGGCCTGTATGGTGTCTAGGCCAGAAGTCTGCCAGGTTCATTTCTGGGCCGTCGTGGTGGGGACCCCTCCATATCCAGAGTCACTTGGAGCCTGCACTGGCCCTCAGAAATGTGGCACACCAGCCCCTCACTTGGGGAAGTGGCATGGGTGTCCTTGTCCCCTGGCTCCTGTGGTGTGCAGCTCTGCAATGACAGTGACCAGCAGCCGGCCTCAGAGCCCTGCCCGGCCAGGACCACCCCTGCTTCTGCCCAGTCGACCCTCTGCTGCCAGATGAGACTGGGACCTTATTCATCTCAGACAGTCACCCGGGAGGGAAGAGACATACCCAGAGAGCATGGGCTCCACCTCGGGCAGCAGGACCCTGCCCCGGCTTTCCACATCCCAGCCAGCCAGCTTTGACCTGGGCTGTGGATGTGACCGGCCCCCCAGGCCTCTGACCTGCTCTTGCTTGAGGCAGAAACCCATCCCCAACTTGACTGCTCCACCTCTACCAGCCAGGACGGGGCCGTGGGGCTGAGTGGGATCTGAGTGGTGGCCCGGCCTGGGCGGGCCTGCCCTGGGCCTCTCTGTGTTACTTTTGGGTCTCTCTGGCCAAAAGGCCAGAGGCGCCTGGGGTGAGACCTGGCCCAGTGTTGACACCGTTGGTACAGCCCCTCGCTGCAGGCTTTCCGGGGGCCGCAGCCTCGGGGTGTTGGGATGCAGCAGAACATGCCTCTGTCTCCAACCAAGTGAGCTGAGTAGGGACTTCTCTACAGAGTGAGTGCTTGGTGACCTCGGTTCCAAGTTGTTGTGCTCTATTGCCAGAGAAGTGAGGTCAATTCCTGGGGTCCACTTACCCAAGCTTCCTCCTTAAACAAAGCTCCCCAAGGGACTTTCTGGGCTGCCAATGGCTCACTTCCCACCCCATGCCATGTCCTCACACAGCGACACCAACTCAGCCAACCCCCCATATCCCTGGGGAGGCCTGGAGGCAGCCAGGGCCGCAGCTCTGAGGACGCAGCTGTGTTCAGACCTGGCTCCCCCCACTCAGCAGTGCTGTCACCCTGGACAAGCCACGTGCCTCTCAGGGTCTCCCCAATCCCCCATCGGCACAGTGGGGATCATTCTGGCCCCTGCTTCCTAGAGAAGCCATCCTGTCTCTAGACCAAGAAACACCTACTGCACCTGTCACCCCCATGGGCTGGCATCACAGGGAGCTCGTGCACAGACTCAGCAAAGGAAGAACCCCACAGAGGGCTGGCGGAGTGCAGAGCACATGCCACACAGGCCGGGGTCTGCCCTGGGGTCTGGAGAAAGTCACTTTCCTTGCTGCTTGCTTCCCAGCTCCCAGTCATGGGACTGAAATTAAATACAACTTTGACATCGTCTGCTCTGGCATACAACTTCCTAGGTCATTCTGTCATGTTGACATACAGGCCCAGTGTCCCATCTCAGCCTCTGTGGTGGGCTGCCCCACAAAGGCTTCCTGTTTTTTGCCTTCTGGTCATACGTCCTTGTGTGATCCCCACACCCTCCCCTGGAGGGTGGATGGACATTGGGACCGTGTAGACTGACTTGTGAAAATTTGCATGAGTTCCACTCATTCCCAGCTCCAGTGTTTATTTTCTCTGTCTCTGTCTCTCAGTGCCTCTCTCTCTGTCTTGTCTCTCTCTCTGTTTCTCTGTCTCCCTCTGCTTCTCTGTGTTTCAGTCTGTCTCTTTTCCTGGATGTATGTGTATATATATTTATGTGTCTATGTGTGTTTATATTTATGTGTATATGTGTATATTTATGTGTGTGTATTGTTAGAGCCCAGGGAAGATCACTTCTGAAAATACCTTGATGACATATTGATTATTTTGAATTCATGTTACTGAAGAAAAATCATCTTTGAAATTTGTGCAAGAACTTTGGTGGGATCAGCCCTAAGGATCAGCACTACTGGGGAAGGGATGCACCTGTGGCACTTTTATGTGTTCTGTACCCTCTTCTCCCAGAGAGGAGCGTCCATTTGCTCTTCCTTCCGGGCAATCTGCTGGGGCCTCTGCCTCCACATTGCCACCAGAGCTTGTTGTCACCAGGCTAAAGACCTGCCAGTGTGATGGTGGTCAATGCTGTCTCCACAGTGTGTCCGCCTGCCTGTGTCCTCACCTGACACACACTGGCCACCTGCACTGCCTCTCGTTGGAACTGCCTGTGGGTGTTTTGTTTCTTTTCAGAACACTGGGTTTCAAGAGGTTTTTGGACCACAGGGATGTGAAACCTTTCTCCTACCTTTGGTCATGAGGAACACTTTTTCCAGTTTGTGGTTTGTATTTCCAGCTGTCTTTCTTGGCCTTTGTTTTCTGGTTTTGTTTAGTTTTATTTTGCCACAGGAAGAGCTAAGCATCTTCCTTCTGGCTTTGGTTTCACACTTAGAACAGCAGTGCTTACCCCGAGATTATGCACATAGTAAAAGGGCTTCATTTGGTACGTCTCATCTTTAATCCATCTGGATTTTCCTCTCAAAATACAAAAATGCTAATTCATGTAAAAACAAACAAAAAAATTCACCCGTCCCTGGTTAAGATATGTGGGTAGACAAAAAAAAAAAAAAAAAAAAAAAAAGCCACCATTTATATGATTTCATTGATAGGGAACCTCCAGAATAGGTAAAGACCCAGAGAGATAAAGGGGATGAGCGCTTGTCATGGGCTGGGGGAGGGAGGACGTGGGGTGTGCTTTGGACACAAGCTTTTACTTTAAGGAAGGAAATAGTCTGAAACCAGTGGTGTCGGTCTCACAGCACTGTGAATGCACTTAATGTTCCTTAAAATTGCACAATTTAAAATGGGAAAAGGCTAAACTTTATTCTTATAAACTTTAAACATAAAAATAGAATATACTGTAATAGAAAAGAAAAAATCTGACTCCATATAAGATCTGTTTTGGCTTTAACCCTGTGCCCTCTTTTCTAGGCTAAGTCTTGCTAGCTCTGTGCCTTTTGTAAAACAATGTTGCCTTTAGCCTGAACTATACAGGAGAGCCTATTTTCAAAGCTCTGATCTTTAAAATATATTAACACTCTTGCCCTTATATAAAGACAACAAGTTACAGAATAGAAAATAACTTTTGTTAGAGGTTTTACAGAGGCACCATGACCTGATCCATGTAGACAGCTGCAGACCAAGATAATGGCAGACTAATATGTTGGAGAACCACCTTCCCCAAGTCAGACTTCAGGCTCCTTTTCTACTAAAAAGGGGAGGGTCTGTGGTTTGTTGTTGCAAATTTCTTGGTGTAGGATTTCTTTCTTCTTGGAATCCTTTGCAGCTGTCCACGTGGGTCAGATCATGGTGTTCCTGTAAAACCTGCAACAAAACAAACTTTTTCTATTCTGCAACTTGCTATCTTTATAGGAGTGCAAAAGTGTTCATATCCTTAAAGGTCAGAGTTTTGAGAATAGACTCTCCTGTTTATTTCAGGCTAAAGGCAACATTGTTTTACAAAAGGTGCAGAGCTAGCAAGACTAAGCCTAGAAACCAGGGCACAGGGTTAAAGGAAAAGGAACAGATCTACTACAGAGTCAGATTTTTTCTTTTCTATTAGAGTACCTTTTGGTGAGAGCTAAGAGGATGGTTCCTGGGTGGGTCCTCCACTGTCCCAGGCTGGAGTTCAGGCAGGAGCCCTGCCAGATTCACCATGATTTTGTTCCTGATCTCCCGCAGAGAAAGTGACAATTATTGGATTAAAATTACCTGTGAAAGTCCCTTCAATTGTATGTAAACTATACCACGGCAGGGGATGCCTCATTGGCGAGTCAACTGCCAGTCTCCCCTGATGCAAGGGACCAGCGTCACGGTGGGCTCCAAGGTTACCTGGCCAGTGCACCTGCCTACTTTGCTCTCCAGCATTGGCTTCCTAACGTTGACACTTTCAAAGCTCCTGTCTCTCTTCCCTGTGGTCTGGTGTGAAGGAACAAGTTCCCTGCACCCACCTGGGCTGAGCCCAGGCCACGAACACAGCCCCATGCACACAGCCCACCCTCTGCTGTCTACCCCTGGGCTCAAGTGCACCCTATGAACTCCCCCACCCCCAAAGGTCTGCGTGCCCAGTGCCTCCACCCTAGGGGTCCAGATGACCATCAGGACCATCAACCACCCAAGGCCCACAGGCCAGTGGCAGGCAGCCGGGGATCACCCTGACCTGTCGGGTCAGTTGAGGCACAGGATGCCGGGGTCAGAGTGCCAGGGCGGGATTTGGAACAGCCTCCAGCACAGTCTGCCTCGCCCTGTAGCCTCAGACATAAACTATGAAGGTGCAGACTAGGCTGGATCCCCCGCTGGTGGCAGTAGTCATCATTACTGGAGCCCGGATTTCCCCGCCCCAACCACAGGGTGAGGGGCGAGGGAGTGAGCTCAGGGTAGGGGTGCACTCAGAGTGAAGGGGATTCTGTGGTGATGGGGTACAGGTTGAGGGGTGAGGGGTCTGCTCAGAGTGGAACTGACCTGGCTGAGAGGTGAGGGGGACAATCTCAGGATGTAGGGGGTCCTGAGGTGAGGCATGAGGGGTAAGCGTGTGGGTGTAGGGGCCATAGATTAGGACCTAACATGATGGAGTGTAAGGGCAGGGAACTCGGTGTGAGAAGGAGCCCTGTCTTCAAGGTCTGGTTCAAGACTGGGCCTGGCCAGGGGTGGGAGGGTAGAAACAGGGAGGGGAAGTTGAGCAGTGTACATGGGGCTGGGGGTGTGTGGCCTGGCCCAGGGCGGTCGTGATTCTAGTTCAGTGCCAGGACCCAGTCAGTGGCGGGGTGAAGGCTTTGGGGATGGAGACCCGGCAGGACGAGCAGAAGGGCCCCCACCTGGCTCCTCCCGGCCCCAGTGGCCAGGTCCGGTAAAGCAGGAGACCCACCCGAGCAGATTGCACTGCAGGCGGGAGGAGGAGGGGCACGCACGCGCAGACGCACAGACGTGCAGACGCCAGAACCCGCCCAGAACGCGTGGAAGCTGGCGGGAGCCGGTTGCTCCTGGATCAGCTCCTGGAAGAGGAACACGGCCTGGGGTCTGGGCCGCCGCTTGCCCTCGGCTCTGCTGCTGCTGCTGGGCAGGTAAGGGGGCGCTGGTGGGGGCGTGCTGCTCAGGGAGCCGGCGGGTGACGCCTGGGCTATGAAGTTAGGGAGGCGCACAGGGAGGGGTGCGGAGGTGAGGTCCAGGCTGCGCATCCCGTTAGGACCCTGAGGCGGGTCCCAGCCGCTGTCGTGGTTTGTGGTGCCCCCCATTAGTAGTTCCTGAACCCCCCGTTTTTGCCGCCGCTTATACCCGGGTTTAGGAGAGTAGGTACAGCCCCAGGAGGTGGGAGGGCGCTGGACGGCTCCAGAGCATCTCCGACTGGCCCTCAGAACATGGCCTGCTCCCGGGAGGCTGGTGCAGTGCGGTCTCGGGGCCTCGGATGGGGTGGGGGCTGCCCCGTGTGAGCCCCTGGGTTTGCTCCCATCTTCCCCTGACCTTGGGGGCAGCCTCAAAAGCCCCAGGTTCGCGGGACTCCGGTTACAGGTCAGTCTGCTCCTGGGAGGCTGGCGCGGTGCGGTCAGTGTGCAGGGATGGCGGCAGCAACAGCGGGAAATGGTCGCAAACCCCCGCGCTGTCACAAGGCAGCCCCAATCCCACCATCGCATCCTCTGCCATCCCCTGACAGCACAGCACCCGCCTTCCAGGAGCAGGCTGACCTGTAACCTGAGTTCCACAAACCTGGGGCAGCAGAGACCAAGCCCAGGCCATGCGCTGGGACGTTTGAAGCAAATCCACAGGCTCCCACGGGCAGACCCATAACCCGCCGCTGCCTTCGACCACACCGCGCCCTCCTCCCAGGAGCAGGCTTACCTGGGGACTGTGCAAGGGGCAGCAGAGGCCCAGCCCAGGACAGGCCGTGGGGGAGATGGGGGCAAATCGACCAGCTTGCCAGGTCGCTGCCCATCTCCCTGCCTCTGCCGCAAGTTCGGGGATCACTTGTTTTCAAGTCAGTGGGTTCCTGGGAGGCAGGCACAGTCCGTTGAGGATGGGTGCTGCCCCAGGTGGAGCAGGTGGACTTGCTCCCATCTCCCCCAGGGCCAGTCCTGGGGACACCCTCTGTTGCCCCAGGTTCGCAGAATGCATGTCATGTCAGCCTGTCCCTGGGAGGAGGGCTTAGTGTACTCGGGGCAGCCTCAGTGGCTGACAAGGATTTTAGAAGTGGGCTCTAGCCTGGTATAACTAACTCTCCTTTCTTCTCTTGCTTCTTCAGTTGGTGGCTGTATTGGCTTTTTCATTATAGGTTATTGCTGGATAATGAACATAGGTTTCTGTGCTATACAGAAGAAACTTTATTTAAAATCTATTTTTATATATAGTGGCTAACATTTGTAAATCTCAAACTCCCAAATTTATCCCTTACCACCCCATTTCCCTGGTAACCTTAAGATTGTTTACTAAATCTGCAAGTATGTTTCTGTTTTGTAGATGAGTTCAAAGTGTCTTTTTCTTTCTTTTTTTAGGTTGCACATATTAGTAATATCATTTGGTATTTTTCTGTTTCTGGCTCCCTTCACTTAGAATGACGATCTCTAGGTCCATCCATGTTGCTGGAAATGGTGTTATTTTGTGTAGAGTATTATTCCAGTGTATAAATATACCACAACTTCTTTATCCAGTCATCTGTTGCTACATTTAGTTTGCCTCCATGTCTCAGCTGTTGTATACAGTGGTGCTATGAATACTGGGGTGCAGATATCTTTTCACATTGGAGTTCCGTCCAATTATATACCCAGAAATGGAATTGCTGGATCATAGGGTAAGTCTACTTTTATTTTTTTGAGGGATTTCCATATTTTCCATAATGACTACACCAAACTGTGTTCCCAGCAGCAGTGTAAGAGGGTTCCCTTTTCTCCACAGCCTCTCTAGCATTTATCATTCATGAACTTCTGAGTGATGGCCATTCTGACTGATGTGAGCTGCTACCTCACTGTAGTTTTGATTTCCATTTCTCTGTTAATTAGTGATATTGAGCATTTTTTCATGTGCCTATTGGCCATTTGTATGTCTTCATTGGAGAAATGCTTGTTTAGGTCTTCTGCCCATTTTTGGATTGAATTGTTTGTTTCTTTTTGTTATTAAGTTGTATGAGCTGTTTCTATATTCTGGGGAAATTAAGCCTGTGTTAGTCGTATAATTTACAAATATTTTCTCCCATTTGTAGGTTGTTGTTTTGTTTTACCTATGGTTTCCTTTGCTGTGCAGAAACTTATGAGTTTAATTACATCCCATTTGTTTATTTTTGCTCTCATTTCCATAGCCTGGGTAGATTGCCCTAGGAGAACGTTGCTAAGGTTTATGTCAGAGAATGTTTTGCCTGTTTCCTTTTAGGATATTTATCATGTCTTGTCCATCTGCATCTTAAGCCTATACTCTAGATCTGTGCTTCAGTTTTGAATTTTGAGCTTCTTAGAGAACACCTGCTCTTAGCTCATTTGTCAGATTCAACATGTCTAAAGCTGGTTTCATAATCTTTTTCTTGCAGCGTCTCCACTTATTCAGTGGGATAATCATTCTTCCAATCCTGAATAGCCAAAGGCTTGAAATGATCTTTGATTTATCTTTCTCTCTCCACCCTCCACATTTTGTCAGCTTCTGGAACTGTATGGTTTTGGTTTCAAGTGTCTATTCTGATTGCTGATGCTCTGATGAAGAGCTTTTATCCCTGATACTTGAATGTTTCCTTCTGTTGAGCTCTTGGATATTCTCTCCCCACCTTTCAGTCCACCTACAATTTTGACCCTGCAACATGTAGAGTCAAGTCAAAGACTTACCACGAGCAGATCTCTCAGCCAGGTAGTCTCGGCCCTCCATCATTTTGGCCTTACATCATGTGTTCCAATCATTATGTGCCTTAGCCTCCTAGTGTAACCTGTGTTATATCAAAAGCCAGAAGTCTCCAACCTTTTCCTATCCAGTCCACAGTTAAAACAGCTTAGAATTTCCCTGAGAACTAGTTGGAGCCCCATCCCTTTCATAGTGTCTTACCTATTTACCCCAACTACTTCTAGCTCCCCTTTGTGTTTATGATCGGTAGCCTGTAATCTTGGCTATGAGTACTGACTTGGTGCCATTCCCTGGTGGTTTCCAATGTGCTTCCTCACTTAGCTGGTAACTGGAGAAGACTCCTTTGTTCAGCCTCCTTTATACCCTTCACCCTGCTTAGCATTGGGCAGTAGCAGGCATCCAGGCAGTGCTTACCTACTTTATTTATTCACAGGGGTGGTGGTGTGGAGTATAGCTAATAACTGCTAATTCAGTGTTGCAACTAAAAAAGAAAGCCAAGAAAATCCATAAAACTTTATCTTCATGTTCAGTTTACTGCTTTACCTCAACAGTTTTCTTAACTCTGTTTTTACATTCACATAGTGTTCAGTGCTTGTACGTTTCCATGAGGCAAACAGGTGAGATGTTATTATGTTTGACTTTCATGTTACATTTCATATTGGATATATTTGTGGAATGACAAAACCTTCTTTTATAAGTACACAGCAGAAAGCCCAGAGAGACTAAAAGCCTAACCCAGGGTCACCTGGTTAGCGTTGGGCACAGGCCAGGACTGCAATTCACATCTTCCAGCTGCTCCTCTTCCAGTGCCTTTTCATGCCAGTGCTGGGAAATGCAGCCCCATCAGACACATGGCCAAGTCATTTTGCTTCCCCCTTACCTGCCAGTGATGGCAGTGTTACGAAAAGTGGCAAAAGAAAGGTCAGAAATAGGAATGATAAAAGACATGGAAGTGCTGGAAATGGATTCTCAACCTCCTCCTCCCTATTAGAGCGCCTCACAATTGTCCCACTCTGACACTGCTGTTCATTGTTTATAACATAGTCTTTAAAATCAGACTGATCTTTTATAGGACATGCTTTTATCCTGGTCCCTTCCCTGCTAGTAGTCACCGTCATGGGCAGAAAGTGCCTGACTGTGCTCTTTTTGTCACGTAGGTGGGAGGAAAAGTGGGAGAGGGAGCGGGTTGAACTGAAGCCGAGCTTTTTACAGCTCTGTTGTTCTAGGACCAGAGCAGTTCCACTTCTCCTTTCATCACCTCTCCACCTCCGAGTCCCAGCCACCCCCTCCTGCCTGCTTCCCCACATGCCACATCCTGGGGGAGGACAGGGTGGTGGGCAATGCCCCCTCAACCCTCTGCTCTGGGAGGTGCAGGAGTCTGCTTCAACTTTTGAGCTGTTTTGGTAATTGGGCTTTTCCAGCTTTTATAGACATCTCCTTTCCAGCTCTGAGAAATTGGAGATGTAATTTAGCCATGCATGGACTATACTAATGTATTCAGTGGCATTAATGTGATGTTGTCTGTAAGGTGTTCTGTGACTGGATAGGAGGTTTTTTACCTCACAGGATGCTTCACATCCAATTCTAAAGGCCTACAGACTGCAGGTGTAATTCAAGTTCTTTCATGTCTGTTGGGCAGACATGAACTTTATTTGGTAATATGACCATATGTTCATAGATTACAGTTAGTCTGCAGGCTCTGTATCTAATTAAAGTTTAAATTCCAAACACTTGAAGAAAATTTGCAGAACATGTCTTTTTGCCTGTAACTAGTCGCAGAAATTGAAAGCACAACTCTACCACAAGCCACAGTTTTCCCAGTGGATAAAGCCCTCTAATTTTAAAACCTCTAAGTAATGCGGTGGTTCTTTGGGAGAGATGAAGGATGCAGAGTATGTTGTTGGGAATCTACAGTGGCATGACAAGTATTCTGGGACTGGTTACGGTTAAATCTCTACTTCCTATATCCCGGACTCATTACAGAGGCAATGTTAGTGCGATAACAAGCTTCTGAGTGGAAGTGTAGCTAGGAAGACAACAGAGAAAATAGAAGGGATATAAAGTAATGGAGGGGCTTCAGAGCAGTACAAATGGTGACTTTGACACCACCAGCTGCTGACGTGAACTTGGGAGGAATTAGTGAGAAGTGGTGGGTGACTCATTGCAAGCAGGGGAGTCCTGCAGCTTTTGGGGTGAACCGGCAAAGGGGAGAGCAGATATTTTGGCCACCCGGGGGCGGATTATTTGTGTTCTGAATCTGAAAATGTCTGGTCCCCTGTTCAGTTTTGCAGCCACAACTTCACATGACTCAGGGCATTATTTCCACCAGAAAACCATAAAAACATAACCTCTGTTTCCTAAAGTGTTTGTTCTCGATCTGAGATGATTGTCCTGTGGTGGGAGATAAGTGGGCGATGGGGCCTATTACATCACCCCCTTTCACTAAAAGTCTACCTTGCTGCCTTTCACCCCACTCCTAGAGGTGCTGTCATTCTGTTATACCTAGACCTGTAAGACGGGCTTGACTGAATCCTCATGTGAAGAAGGATCGTTATATGTAGTTTTAAAAAATTGCTTGAGTCATGTTGTCCTTTGTTCTCTCCATTGGAAATCACTATCCCAGAGCAAATAGTATGCATCTATAGAAACTATGTTATTTCTAAGATGTCTTCAGAAGTTTTGCAGTAGGTTTAAATCTGCTTGGTGATGGCATCTTGATTGAAGGAGGCAGCCCTCATTAGGGGCTTTATTTGCTTCCTGTCTGAGAGTTCCATTACTGGCAGTAGAGTGTTCTTAGGCAGAGTTAGAAAGTTCCCTGGTCTGAGAAGCCTACCTTGCCTGCAGCTGGGAATTGGTAGAAGAGTCAGCTATGGAGGGAAGGCTTTAGGATTATCTGGTAGCAGAGTTCTGGGATCCAAACCCTGGGAAACCTCAGCTCTTGTATAGTATGTTCTATAACAATAGGCTATTGGATAATTTTAATACTGGTTATGGGATATAGAGTTGGGAAAGACTTAAAAGTAAAAGAACATTAAAAAAGATTCTCCTGGGGAGGGTGTAGTTCAAGTGGTAGAGCTCATGCTTAGCATACACAAAGTCCTGGGTTCTAGCCCCAGTACCTCCTCCAAAAATAAATAAACGTATTTACCTCTGCCCTGCCAAAATAAAAATGATTAAGTAATACAATAATAAATAAATAAAAATATTAAAAAAGAATCTCCAAATATTTTAAAGAAGACAGTTTTCCGAATGAGAGCTTTTTTGCACAAGACTAACTCTTCACAGGAGAAGCAGGGAGAATGTGTAACTTCACTTACGGTAACTTAAAAGGTAAACCTTACCCTCCCACTTGGCTGTTTCCTGGTGTACGTTCATCTTCCACATCTGTAGTTTTAGACATGATGTGTCATTTTCTGGTACTCCATTCTGCTTCTGAGTGAGAGACTGACACAAAGTCACATAACAATTGAAATATTGTACAAAGGGCTTTATTAAAAATGCAGACCTGTGGCAGGGTGCTGCATTTGCAAGTGACTCAGTACAGAGAACACTTAAAAGAATGCAGTGTTATTTCTTCTTTATTCGTTTAAGCCTTTGAATAGAAGTTTTTCTTTGCAGAGCTTCTGGATTACATCAGAAAAATAGGAACTAAAAATAGCTTTAAGAAAGCACCAGTATAGACGTTGCTTATTGTACAGTATCTGTCTTAAAGTTAATTCTTTAAAGCAGGAAGTTGTAACTCTCAATTTCTTAAGCAAATATAAACATTCTTGACTCTTAATGACATTCTTTGTAGGGCAGAGCTGCTTTTGCTTCCATTCTGAGCATTGAAAGGCCTTCTATGATACTTCTACCAGTCCTCAATATTTTATTTTCCCTCTGTTGTGAACTTAAGTTATTAAACATGAAGCAGATATAAATATCATTAATTGCTACATTTGTAGATGTTCAGTGTTACATGGTCAGAAAGCTTGTGTACGTTGCATGTATCTACATAATTACCCCCTTTCCAGTTGTGTTCCTGATGAAAGGATGGTGAGAAATGGAATTATGGGGATGCGTTTTACAGTACAGTGCTTCCCTTGTTCCCTCTACCAGATCTGGATGTTCTTTCATCTTTCAGCTTCTAGACTTACTAGCTCTTTTTCTTAAGCCAGGTGTAAGTCATCCCCCTGTGCACACACACATGCGTACACACACACACACACACATTCTACCGTAGGGAGTAGCGTGCACCATCCCATTCTCTCACTCCAGCTCTGGACCCACCCACTGGAGTCAGTGTCTTGCACAAATTCATTTGTAAGTTCCCTTTAAAAACTCGAGTGGTTGGGAAACAGGACTGATATCCACACCTAGTAGGCAGGCCTTCAGGGGATCAGGTTTCTCTCAATTAGTGTTGATTCTAGGCCTGGGGACACGAGCAAGGATAACTTCTATGGTTAATGCCAGGTTATCTTAATGTTTGAGTACCTGGGTTTCATGGCTTCCTGTACCGCCTGTGTGACCCATGATTCCCACATTTCTGTCTCCCACTAGACTTCTTTCCTCCAACTCTGGACTCTTACAATCTTCTGCTGATTTGACATCTTCACTTGGCACTCTGATATCTTAAAACCAACATGTGTAAAACCTGAGCTCTTGGTCCTCCTACCCCCCAAACTGGTTCTTTCTGCAGCCTCCCCCATTCAGTTAGTGGAAACTTAATCCTTCCAGCTGTTTTGGTCAAAAAACTTGGAGTTATTCTGACTCTCATGACACATGCATTCTGTCAACAGATCTGGCTTGACACTGCCTTTAAAACATATCCAGAACCCAGCCACTTCTCACCATGGCTCCTGCCTCCACTGCTGATTCCCTGCCCTGAGCCACTGTCCTCTCCTCCTGCACAGCCCTTCTCAGTGGCTTCCCTCCTTTCACCTCTGACCCGTTTCGACTATTCTCACCGGATAGTCAAGTGAGCCTTTGAAAACCTAAGTTAGATTGTGTCGTCCTTCTACAGTGCCCTCCCCATTTCACTCCGGATAAAAACCACAGTCCTTAGAACGTCCTCCAAAGCCCTACAGGATCTGCACTGCCCCCTCCCCACAGCCCCAGCCCTGCCCCCGCCCTGGAACATGCGAGGTGCGTGCTGGCCTTGGTGATGGTTATTCTGTCCGCCTGGGCCTTCTCACCTCCTAGTCCTAGTTCTAACCTCAGTTCTCAGTGTGGCCTGCTCTGGTATTTAATACAATATCACCCTCATCCCATAGTCTCAACTCTCTTGGCCTTGCCCTTTTTTCTTTTTTCCATGGTTCCTCTTTCCTCACATGCCACCTCCTCTGCTGCTCTGTTGTGTGAGTTGTCATCTCCACATCCCGCCTGAGCTAGACTCCAGGCTCCGTGAGGACAGGACTTTTGTTTTGTTTATAGATCAATTCCAAGTGCCTAGACTAGTCCTGGGCACATAGTAGGCAGTCAAAAATTATTTGCTGAATATAAGACTATTTTAAAAATGAATGATTCTTTCAGGGACGGGTGAGGAAAGGAAGCTGCATGAAGGAAAATGGTACAGTAAATAATGATATTTGCCTGTTGTTCTTTGTGTGAGATATATATAGGTAGAGAGCAAAATTCAAATCAGTTTCTGAGCTTCTAAACTATGTGTAAAATATGATCCAGTTCCTGCCTGGCTTGTAAACATGTATGCCTACTGCAGAGTGTAAAAGCAGGCTAATTTCCAACAGAGGTCATTTCTCAGCATTTCATTTGAAGGCAGTTGCAAAACCATTTTTACTAAATTTTCTGTGCCCATCTCTGACAGAGCTTTGACACCAGGGAGGTAATTATCTACATTTTTGTTAAAATCATGCTGACCATCAGAAAGTGTTGAGTTATATTTTAGCCTTTATGTTGGGAAATACTGTGAGACTTCTTCTAAATGAATGGGCGGGAGGAGCATTCATTGTAGCTCTTGTAGCCTGATAAGCCTGCACTAAATTATCTTTTTTTAACTTTTAATTAAAGTAATTAATTAATTTTTTGCAGGGGGGTGGTAATTAGGTTTTTATTTATTTATTTTATTTTTAGAAGAAGTACTGGGGATTGAACCCAGGCCCTTGTGCATGTTAAGAATATGATCTTTCACTTGAATTATACCTGCCCCCCTAAATTATCTTTAATAGGATTTTTTTCTCTGTTTTGTTATTTTCTTTTATGTACAGATGTACAAAGCAGGGTCATCAGAAGCCTCTCAATTCCAAAGATGATAATAGTGAAAAATACTGCACAGTGACAGTGAATCCTTGGCATATGAAGAAAGTTTGTAAAGTCCTGAATGAATTAAGAAGGTATTGTTACATTAACATACATGTAACCATGGCTCTGTTACCTTTATTTTTCACTTTATAATGAAGATACTCCCCACCCGTCAAGGTTGCTTTGTTTAATATAGGGAATATCTAAAGCCTTCTCTGCAGGTTTTTTAAATAAGTAAGAGGGAAGGTAATGTATCAGAAGTGTGAATGGTGTAATCTGCTTTGTCTAGTATGGTAGCCACCAGCCACATGTGGCTATTGTGAGTTGAGATGTTCTATCAGTGGAAAATACATAATAGATTTTCAAGACTTAGTACAACAAAAATAATGTAAAATATTTATTAATAAATTTTAAAAATTTTAATCACATTTTTGAAATGATAGTATATTGGATATTTTGGGATAAATATAATTATTACTGGAATTAATTTCACTTGTTCCTTTTTATTTTCTAAATGGGATTACTGGAAAATTGTGACTTTCATTAGGTTTCTGTTGGACAGTGATGGCTTCTAAATTATTGCAAACAATATGAAAAGAAAACTTTGATTAAAAATTTTGTAATCGAGTAGTTGATTCACATCATATTAGTTTCAGGTGTACAACACAGAAGCCCAACATTTTTATAGATTATATTCCATTTAAAGTCACCATAAAATGATGACTATATTTCCCTGTGCTGTATGATACAGCCCTGTAACCTATCCATTTTATACGTAGTGCTTTGTACCTCTCAATCCCCTACCCCCATCCTGCCTCCCCTCTCCTCCTTCTCCCCATTGGTAACCACCAGTCTGTTCTGTGTACCTGTGAGTATATTTCCACTTTGTTATAGTCATTAATTTGTTTTATTTTTTAGATATACATATGTCAATACATAGAATATTTGTGTTTCTTTCTCTGACTTACTTCACTTAGTATAATAACCCGTAGGTCCATCCATGTTATTGCAAATGGTGTTATTTTATTTTTTATGGCTGAGCAGTATTCCTTTCTATGTGTATGCATGTGTATATGTGTGTGTGTGTATATATGTATGTGTGTGTGTGTGTGTGTGTGTGTGTGTGTATAAATAATATACCACACCTTCTTTATCCAGTCATCTGTCAGTGAACATTTGGGTTGTTTCTATGTCTTGGCTATTGTAAATAGTGCTGCTGTGAACATTGGGGTGCATGTATCTTTTTGAATTATATTTTTCTTCAGACATATACCCATGAATGGGATTGCTGGATCACACGGAAGTCTAATTTTAGTTTTTTAAGGAACCTCTATACTGTCCTCCATAGTGGCTGCATCAATTTATATTCCCACCAACAGTGTAGGAGGGCTCCTTTTTCTCTGAAAAGGTCAAAAATTCTCTACCTTCATATACTTTCCTTACAGTTTAGGACACAACTTGGCAAAAGCCAGATAGGATTTAATAGCAGTAAATACAGTATTTTTTTAAATGGCCATGCAATATGTATAGGTAAGTTATTGATGAGTTGGATCCCTATTTTTGTATATGTAGAAGTTTTTATAGCTTCACAGACATTTCAGCCTTGCAGAGAGAAAAATTTCTTTGCATTTTGCTGAACTTGTCTGGGTGGCTTTATCTAATTTGGTCCAGGCCTGCAGAGGTGAATACACATCCAAACCTGAACCATTTGAATGTCTGCAAGATTTTAAATGTCTAAAATGTCAGATCTGGACTATAATTCTGGTAAATGACATCAGTGAATGGGACTCAAGAAAACTCCATTTGAGTGCAAAACCTTTCATAAGCCAAAAAGGCTTTGAAATTATGGCAAAGCCAGAGACTTTTGTGCACTACAAATGGCCACAAACCCATGGGGACAACTACAGGCCTTCTGGAGTGCCAAGGGAATTCCATGTGTGGAGTCCAGCACCCACAGGAATCCAACAAGTCCCTGCCAGCCAGAGCACCTTCATTGCTACTGTGCTGTTTTAAGCAAATGTCTTTTCATCAGGTTCAAATTGGTTTGTTATCATTTTGCATAAAAAAATCAAACAACTTCTTGTTCCCTTGGTGAAAATAAAAGCCTAACATTTTCTGATTTCTTTTGACAGAGAAAAACATAAGCCTATGAATCTAACCTCATCTGTGATGGTCTGCAGCTGGGAGGAACCAGATCAGTGTCAGTCCCTTTGCAGCCAATGGCTGGGAGCCTGCATGTTACCCAAAATGCTGGAATCGCATCTGAAATATGTCACCCCAGCCACGCCTTCACTGTGGGCTGGGAGGGGAGTCAGTCAGAATCTGCATTGTGGAATGTATGTTTCAGATTCAAAGCTAGGAGATCTTATTTAATAGCCAGAGAATGTAGTCATAAATATATCTATTAATGTATTTATGCAAGAAACTTTTTAAAGATTTTTTATTATAAAAATTTACCCCCCAAAGTTTAAAATGTAAGAATAGTGGAATTAAAAATCATCTATACCTTAATTATCCATAAAGAATCTTAAAATCTTTCTAAACATTTCTTTCTCAAATGTATATTTTCCCTTCCAAAAAGGAAAATTATTATTTCACATTTTTTTTGCTTTTTTCTTTCATTATATATTCCATATCAATAAATATAATTCTTTTAGATCCTTTTTAATGACTGTTTAACACTATATTGAACAGATATGTAAATAGTCCTAGGTTTGAGAAATTTAAAAAATTGTCATTACAATACCACTGCAAAGAATATTTTAGTGTTTTTATTTTAAGTTACTAATTTGGACTAAAAATTAACAAGTTTGCATTTCTTCATCTAAAACATTGGTAATTTTATGAATGAACTGTAAGGATTTTAAATAACTTTTCAGTAATTTCAACAAAGAAATTATCTTTAAGGCAAAAATGTATGATGGTTTGCAAAACTATATTTAATATATCTTCACTTTTACCAGTGTCATATGTGTGTGTGTTTGCACACGTGCTTTAACTACCAGAAACGTAAGAAAAATCTGTGTACTAAAAATGTGAAAATAGTTAGTTTCCTGGTTTGTGTTTTCATTCTCCCAATATAGGTTTTGGATGACAAGCTTGTATTTGCAAAAGTACACACCCTGTGGGAGGTGCTGTGTACATACGCTGAGATACTGCACATAAAATTACCTCTGAAGCCCAGTGATCTGGAAACCTGGCTCTCAGCCTTCGATAATTTTGGCTGTTACATGGAAGTCCTCCAAGTGGATGAAAGTATCATCAAGCCAGAGCAAGAGTTTTTCATTGCCCTATTTGAGAAGAGCTGCGTGAATGACTTTTATATTCAGGATAGAGATACGTTCTTCAATCCAGCCATCGGAAGCTGCATTGTAAGTCTAAACTGAGTTTAGCTGCTTTCTTGGGAGTGATTTAGAACCTGCTGTTGAATTATCAGTGATTTGGTTTGGTTGGTTTGGTTTGATTTTAAAAGCTGCCCATAAAAGGGAAAAAAGAGAAAGAAAAGAAATATGCCTACAGATTCCTGTTAGGATAGTAAACAGTGGCTGGTTAGTTACCCTTTATAAACCACATACTCTCTTTTAGAATATTTTTAGGTTTACTTCATCCTTTCTCAGATCAAGTATCAAGTAAGGGACAACGTTAAAAAATTCAGGATTAACAGGCTTGTGAGCCCCGGGATCTGCAAGGCAGCTTTCCCTCCCCATGGTGTAAGTCAAATGGCAAAGATGAAATAAAGCACCTCATGTCTCCTCCGGTGTTAACAGGAAAGGGCTAATCTTCTTGACCTTGTTTCTTCCTGGGTAAAATGAAGATAATATGTCAGGAGGGTACAAGTTCATTTAGGGCAGGAACCATGTTGTCTTGTTCACTGCTGAATCCCAGGCACTGGGAAGGCCAAGTTTAGATGAGTGAGTTAATGAATGAACTGTAGTTTCCCCAGAGTTACTGTGTGGGGCAGTGCGAATTAGCAGCTAAGTGCATGGCTCCAGAGGGGAGGGTACAGCTCAAGTGATGGAGCGCATGCTTAGCACACAAAAGGTCCTGGGTTCAGCCCCCAACACCTCCTCTAAAATAGACAAATAACCCTAATTACCTCCCCACCCCCCAACCAGAATTACATTATTATCTCCCCACCAGTAAAAACAAACAAACAAAAAAAAGAATAGTGGCCAAGAACGTACACTCAGGCTGGAACACTGGTGCTGGTTTCTCGCTGTTGACCTTGTAAAAGTCATTTAGCCTCTGTGTTTATCAAGTTCCTCATCAATAAAATGAGGATAATAATAAAAACCACCTCGTAGAGTTGCTATGGGGATTAATGAATCTGTGTCAATGTTAGAACAGCCCTGGCTTATAGTGAGTACTATGCATCTGTCAGCTCTTTTCATAATTACTGACAGATGCTGTTATCAACCAAAGAAGTATTTGTTCTTTGTAAGAGAAATACATGTTAGACCTTTTCATTTATCATTTTCTGTAATTCAGGCTTTTCCCTCTGAAATACCATTTTCTGTCTGTGCACTAGGAAGCCACAGGGCTTTCCAAATTTCATCTGTCTGGGTTCTTGTCATGATGACAGTACTGCAGAGTGTTGACAATTTTTAGGGACTCCGTCTGAGATGACAGCAACCCCTCAAATTGAGGAGCACTTCTCTAACTGATAACATCTCTCATGAAATGAAATTTTTAAAATGTGACTGCTTCAGATGCTTAATGATACCATAAATACAAGGATGTTATATCTAAGCTCTTTAAATAAATGCTGTCATTGAAATAAAGGAAATACTATATTATAGCACTCTATGACTTTGTTATCTTTGCTATCCATTTATCTGACTCTCTAAGACCAAAGAAAGCAAAGACTGAGACTGATCATTACTACTGTGTGGTACACGTATTTGTGGATGAAGACAATACTGAAATGCACTGTTTAAGATATTAAAATGGACACTAAACAGCTGCTTGATGCACATGCATGAACAGAACACGGAGCTAGGTGCAGGGAGCAGACACTGAGCTTCCTGGGTCAGAGACCCAGCATAGCAGTCCAGCCCAGCTGTCCACATGTTTTATATTTATGCTCCAGCAAAATTAACAGAGTCTGAAATGAACTTTGGGGACACTTGCAAACAGCTGTCATGTGGGACACTATGATTCTACAGTGTTTAGTTGGCATCTGTGCACAACCAGTTCTTTTCCACTAAAGCCTCTTGTAATTGCTGGTCCCACATCCAGGCTGAGGAATCATCTCATGTGGTGTCTGGGAGGGAGGTAAGTGGAGTCAGGACCCATGTTAAGGCTGAATGGGCGATAATCTGGTTCTAGTACAGGAGGAAGGAAAGTAGGTCAGGTGGGAAGGAGAACGACTGGATTTAAACTTTGTTTCTTGAGTAAGCTAAATATATAACATCATGTCAAGTTTCTTTGTTGTTTATATTCCATGTGCTGTCACAGAATAACTACTGAATTGTGGGGACAGAAAACCTCGGTTTTAGAATTGACCCTGCCCGTAACCAGCCAGAGTCCTCTGGGTGTCCAAAGAGGGGGCTGGACCATCAGGTGTCCCTCCACTGTGGCAGTTTGGGCACTTGGGTGGCCTAGTATTTTTTTTTTTGCTGTGTAAGACTGGCCCGCTTGTAGGACATTAAGCATCTGCAAGGCTCTCACCAGGTACCCACGTGGTCCCAGAACTGTAACATCCAAGGGTTCCTTCCCACCCACGTTTGCAAATGACCCTTAAGGGGTTAGTATTAGCCCCGGGTGCGAATTATGAAAAATTATGTGGTACTTCCATCCCTTCTGGCAAGTGAGGGATGGAAGTACCACATAAATGACCTTATTTACAAATGACCACGAAGTGTTAGCACCACATTTTATCAACAGAACATGTGAACACGTGGTGAAAGTGACGGTCACCTGTTTGCTTCTGCTTCCCAGTGCAACTTCAGCCTCCGTCAGAGGACCTCAGCCGCCCCAGCGAACACGACCTTCTGCACAGGGAACGGGCTCCTTGAAGCATAGACAAGTAGCAGCCCTTAGATCTCATCATGTGAGCTGTTGGGGACAGCACTCCAGTGGGAAGGGCTCAGGGTTGCCCTCATGACATCTGAGTGTGACAGTCCTCCAAGAGTGTTACCAACCAGGAAACTCACAGGCCCTCTGAGCTTCTTTGTCCCAAGTTTTTACTGGAGGCTTTATTACAAAGGCTTGATTGATTGAGTCACTACCGACATGGCTAACCCAAACCCTAACCATAACTCAAACCTTTCCTTAGCCCTAACCCTTGAGCCCCTTCCTCTCCCGGTGGTCACTCACCTGTCACAAAGCTCAAAGCCCCAACCCTCTAATCACATAGTTGGTGTCTCTGGCTGGCCAGTCCCCATCCTGAGTCATCTCATTGGCACAAGCCATCCAATGGTCCACCATGAATAACAAAAACACTCCTATCTTGGGAAATTTCAAGGCTTTAGAGGTTGCCTTCCAGGAACTGGGACCAAAGACCTCCCAAATTCTTCATTAAACAGGAGTAAATGTTAGATTTCACTTAAATTATAAAATAAGGGAGAAATTCTCACTGCTTTGCTGTATCTGCTGTCTGACACCGTCCCGCTACACCACGTGACTGTAATGTCTCGCTCAGCGTGGCTCTTCTCGGAGCACCAACGTCGGCTGCTCTCCGGGAGCTTATGTTGTTTGGGCAAGGCAACTGGGGAGAGGGAGACGAAGAAAAACTGAGCAAACAAACATAATGGGCAAATAAGGAAACAAAACGTCTGATTGAAATGAAGGAAATAACAGAGTGTTGAGATGGGGAGACTTGGGGGGGAGTGATTCAAGAAAGCTATCTTTGAGTAGGTTACATGTGAGCTGAGATGGTGATAAGGAGGCTGGATTCTGAGGATATGGGAAAAGTCACCCCAGGAATAGAGGCAGCTTGTCCATTGGCCACGAGGCACAAATGTGCTCAGCAGGTTTGAGGAGATACTGGAGCCAGCGCTGGTGAGAGTGATGAGACGCGAGGTTTAGAAGGGCATCAGAAGCACTGAAAGGAGTGTAGGCTGTAAGTGCAGTGAGAAGCAGTCATGAGAGTTTAAGCACTAAAGTAATTTTCTCTCACTCACATTTTGCAAAGATAATGTGGAGAATGAATGGCAGGGACCCAGGAAGCAGGGAGGCCGTGTAGGAGGCTCTTGGATTGGGCCAGATGAGAGATGGTGGGAGCCAGGGAGAATGCGTTTGGGGAGTGGGGCTGACAGGATGCAGTTATGGGCTGGCTGTGGATGGTGAGGAGAAGAGGAGGGTCAAGGTAGCCCCAGGTCGGCCTGGAGCCAGGTGCCTGTTCTTTCTAATCTCAGCGCCCCATGCAGGTGCCCACCTACTTGGGCAAACTTCTTAACCTTCCAAGTGAGGGTTTTAAATCACGGAAGTCTTTTTGTTTTTTTTTCACATTTTATGGAAAGATTCAAACATGTACAGAAGTAGAGAGAACAGCACAGCCAGCCTGCCTGTATCAGTCACCCAGCTCCAGAATTATAAACTCAGAGTCACTGTTGTTGCATCTTTCAACTCCACCTCGTCCCCTCCCCTACTATGGGATTATTTTGAAGACAGTCGTATATAGCTTAACCTTTCATTAGTGAAATGACAAGGTCTCTTTTAAATACAATTGGAATATTCCTTTTTTTTAGGGTTACAAAATAATTCCCTGATTGTCACAAAAATACATGTTTAAGCAGTTTTTGGATTGCAATCAGAATCCAGACTTGATTCAGACATTGCAGCTAACATATCTTTCAAGTGGGTTCTGATCTATAATTTTCTCGTTTCTTGTTTTCCTTGAAATTACTGAGGAGTTTCTCTATTTTCTATTTGGCTGATTTCTTTCACCCTTGTGGTGGTAGACTTGTTTCTCCACCCTATGTGGAGTGATTAGCTAAGTGATTTGATCCCCCCCTAAAATCTTGATCTGATTGAGGTTCAACTTTGTGCAAGAATACTCGTTTGGTGGAGTTTTGTTCTCCTGTCACAAGGTACATAATGTCCTGTTGTCTTTCTTTTTTGTGATGACAGTAGCCAATAATGATTGCCACCCGGGATCATTATTTCATAAGGGATTTTATTTCATGTCATCATATTCTAATTTCCTCCCTCATTTATCAACAGGATTAGTCATGAAGAGGCACTTTGTCATTAACCCGGGTTATCCTGTAGAACACAGTTTTAAAAGAGGATGTTTGTATATATGTAAATATTTAAAGTTGATACTTTTTTCTTTTCTTTTTAAATTTTTTTTTCTAATGGAGGTACTGGAGACTGAACCCAGGACCTCATGAATGCTAAGCACACACTCTGCCACTGAGTGTACCCCATCCCCCTTGAGATTCATATTTATATGATGTTTTCCTTCTTCTATTTTTGTTTTATGTTATACAGTATTTGATGACAGGGTGATGGGTTTGATGGCTCCTTAATCATTCTTTATGGGCTTTTGGGGTTTGTGTGTGTGTTTGTGTTTGTAAAGAAATCAATTTCCCCCCTATTTTAAGTATATTTTGCTAAGGAAAATGCGTTGATCTGTTCCCTCCTCCTGGTCCACATGTTCCCTTTGTTGCTTCCCACTAGTGGCCCCTTCAGCTCTGTGCCAAGACTAGCATGTCTTTAATCCAGGTTGAAGGAGATCTGAAGAGGTTTATTCAAGGAGATGAAATTTGTAGACAATGTATTAGAAAGTATTGAGAAAGGTATTCATTAGGAGAAGGTCTGGGGTTGAATTGTTAAGTGCACACAAATCTAAGCTATGAACCACCAAGACAATTATTAACTCCAGGAAAAACAAAGTAGGGAAGAAAAAAGTAAGCCTAGCAGACAACTTGCTACACCTGTGAACAATCTGTACAGAGTCCTAATAATGTAAAGCAAGGATACTGAGCTGATCAAAATTATAACACAATCGTGTCAAAAGGTTGGAAGAATGAAGGTTTGGATGTGTAGATGAGATGGGGTCTGAAAGAGAGCTTAATCCTCATTTTCCAAAATAGAAAGTTAAATAGGTGATACATAAACCTGAAAAAATCAGTAGGCTGTGTTACAAGGATATTAGTCAGAGATAGGGGGTAATTATTCCAAGAGTCAGCAGTAGGAGCTGAACGTGGTTGCTTCTGGACAGGAAATGGGGGCGGTTGTTGGGAACTGCTCCTTTTTCCAATCGGTGTTCGAGAACTGTTTGACTCTTTAATGAATGTATGGTATAACTTTGATAAAAAGAAATCAAACAGAAGATTGAAAAATTGATGTTAAGAATTGGGGTGTTTTTGACAGAGATAACAATGAGACAAAACTACATTTGAAGGTATCCTCATTATTCCTAGCCTTTCAGCAAGGACTAGGAGGCAGACATCTGTTTAAGGTTCAAAAATTCTTTCTGACCTTCTTGCCGACATGTAACCTTCAGAAGTAATGAACACTCCGCCACTGTAAATATCCAGGCAGAGGCTGCCTGCCCAGCTCTCTAAGTGTAGCAGGGTGTGTTTACCATCGGGCAGTTGGAGCAGGCAACTTCTAACATTCTTTCAGTTTTGAATGTGGCATTTCCAGGTCAGATAGTTGATAAGAATGTATTACAAAAAGCTTAACAAGAAAGTGTCCAAGACATCTCAAACCCATTGCCAGGGTTTTCTCTGCCAGACACCATCCTGAGCCTGCCATCCGTGAGACAGGCCACAAAGCCCAGTCACATGAGAATGAACACACTTTGTCCTTCCTATCTCCTGATTCGGCATCAGGCTCAGCCCTTTTCCCCATGGAATGGTCCACACCCAGGTCTCTGACGATGGAGCTGGTCTCACAGCTGCCCTGTGAGCGCTGGTTCAGCCCAAGAGGGTTCCTGCGTGAAGTTTCCCAGGACTCCAGGCTGTTCTCAGAGCTGAGTCCCCCCAAGGCTAAGCCCACGGAGTTCAGCCCAGCTCCAGACTGAGTCGGAAGCCTCAGAGAGAACTCAGAGCTGAGGAAATCCTCAGGTTTTAACCAGCACTGCCGAGTCAGCAGTGAGCCAGTTGAGGAGATTATCAGCAACGGCAAGACACACCTGATCAGCCGTCTCATTTTTTCCCCTCGTCCCTAAGCCCTCTGTGCTGCCTGTCTGTGTCTGTCTCCCTTTCAGGACCAGCCTGGCACCGCTTCATGCCCTGCCTCCTTTCTTCTAATCTTGTCTCCCTGGCCTGTTCCATCTACTCCAGATTAACTGAGAAACATTGAAGAGTTTTTAAAACCTAAGAACAACAGACGTGCTAGATACAAAGAATAAAGGGCAGTACCTTCCTCAGCCACATCCCTCCTGCCCTCTCCCATTCCCACAATGAGTTTTATAAGTATTTTGTCAGAGAGACATTGCACTCCCAGTTGTTATCATTATCAGCCATTTCCTTATTATCTGTGGTTTATGATGCATTTGCTCCAGGGAAGTTCCCGAGATAAGGCAGGAGCAGATGACTGAGCCAGTTGTTGATGTCCACTTGTGTCAAGCCTGTTAAGAATGATCTTTGGGGGCATTTGTTGAATGTGCCAGACTGTCCAGTGAGTGGTGATGATCCCCTGCATCTGCTCCGGAGTCGGCCTCGTCCCCTCCTTTGCTCTGTTCTCATTTATCTCTCTTCAGCAGGTGAACCAGTGATCAGTACTTCTATGATGCGTAAAATACTTCTTATTTCACGGTAGAATTTGGGGGCTGCTATGAAAACGCATATGCTTTAAGTGTGAATTGAGTCAGAGGTTTAAACTTAAAGCCCCCTTGATTTAGAATCAGAAATTAATATGATGGAGGGAGGGTATAGCCCAGTGGTAGAGTGCATGCCTAAAATGCATGAGGTCCTGGGTTCAATCCCCAATGCCTCCATTTAAAAAACAATTATATAAACCTAATTATGCCCCCCCAAAAAAAACCAAAGGAAAAAAATTAATATAAGGATGAAGCTACAGAGTGATTTTGTGTGTCTTCTGAAACTACCTTCTGTCTTTCTGCAGGAAATTCTATGGAGAGAAGTTCGGAATCTACTTTGCTTGGCTGGGCTATTACACTCAGATGCTCCTCCCGGCAGCAGTGGTGGGGGTGGCTTTCTTTCTGTATGGAACTTCTCTTTATTCCTTGTTACCATGCTGAAAAGTTGACTAGACATAAAATGATTTTCAGGGTCTCCAACTGGTTTAGTAAAAGAAGACTCATTGCAGAGCACTTTCTGCTTTGTGTGATACACCTCTTTTGTCCTGAGGATAATAACTGAGTGAAATGGAAAAAAATTTTCTTAGATAATGCAGCCCAGCCTCTGACAGGAATATTACCCTTAGGAAACACTCCAATTTCTTAAGACAAGGCTTTGTTTGAAAAAGAAAGGAGGTCTCATGGGAGGCTCATCCTTGAACTTCTGGCTTGTAGAGGAATGCTTCACTCAGCCCTACAGATGTGGGCCAAAAGCAGCCCTGATTTCTTCAGGGTTTCAATGGCAAAACTGGTAAAATCTGGTGCTTTTTTTGTGTTTAGAAATGAGTTCTTAATATATACGGAAATATGCATGTTCAAAAACTCATATGAGCAATATTTTATTATTGTTTTACTTAAAAAAAAAAAGCCCTTACAGTGTTAGGGAGGCAAAAAAGTGATAAAGAATTAGTTTGTGCTTGATGTGAAAATTAAAACACCAGTTGCACTGTCTGAAGGGAAATACGTGGGTGCCAGAACCCTGAATTTCACCACCACTGCTCTGAATTGTGTGATTAGTCCTTTGCTTTTGCTGGTCTCAACCTTCAAGGGAGTGTAGCACTGAACCAGGCATTTTCTCTTGTTCATTTGGCCTCTGTCCAGCTGTGATGGCCGGATCCATATTTCTGGGCACCAGCGATCAGCTACTGAGCAGATTTCTCTAGCCCTGAGCCTATCGGCCTGGCTCCGCAGTCAGAAGCTTACACGGCAGCTCTGATGTATAGGCATAATTATCCGTTCTGTTTAATAGGATTCTGAGAGTGTGTGCCCCACTTGGCTTCTTAGCTAGAAAGCTGCAGATGGTCTCTGAAGTACTCTTCTCTCTTCATCGAAAAAATAGTTTGGGGCCAAAGGCTGAATGTTGATGTCTTTTGCCTAAATTTGTCTTTGGCTTCTCCATTGTTTTGTATATTGTTACAACCAGGAAAAGGCATCTCAGAAATACAGCGGCAAAGTGAAAAGGTAGTATTTTTATAAGGTTCTTGCATGGTAGTTGTTCTCATTATAGTTCATTTTAGGAAATGGCAGTCACACCACAAATGTCCTACTCTTTGACACAGATTAATTTGCACAAAATGTAGGGGGCAGTGGTAGGGGATGTCTTGGGGATAATCTCTCTGTGCTCAAAACTATGTGGGCTCTGTTTATTTAATTTTTAAATAATATTTATTATTTAAAATATATGAATTTTAAATACTTTTTAATTTTTTTTTTTTATAAAAGTACTGGGGATTGAACCCAGGACCTTGTGCATGTTAAGGGTGCACTCTACTGCTGAGCTCTACCCCCTAAATATTTTTAGTTTATTTTATTCCATTCTGAGTAGATTCCCAAGAGTAGAAATGTATTTAAGCTGTAAAGAATAATGATCCACCTCCCAGTTTAAGAAAAAGAACATAAATGTTACCCATGAAGTGCTCAGTTCAATTTCATCCCCTTACTTTCCACTCTGGAACTAACAATTACATTAAATACTGATTTTTTTTAAACATTTTTTTATTGAGTTATAGTCATTTTACAATGTTGTGCCAAATTCCAGTGTAGAGCACAATTTTTTAGTTATACTTGAACATACATACATCATTGTCACATTCTCTTTCACTGTGAGCCACCACAGGATCCTATATATATTTCCCTGTGCTACACAGTACAACCTTCTTTATCTATTTATCTACATTTTGAAATCCCAGTCTGTCCTTTCCCCTCCGCTGTCCCCCTGGCAACCACAAGTTTGTATTCTATGTCTATGAGTCTGTTTCTGTTTTGTATTTATGGGTTTGTTTTGTTTTTGTTTTTGTTTTTGTTTCTGTTTTTGTTTTTAGATTCTGCATATGAGCGATCTCATACGGTATTTTTCTTTCTCTTTCTGGCTTAACTTCACATAGAATGACATTCTCCAGGAGCATCCATGTTGACTGCAAATGGCATTATGTTGTTGCTTTTTATGGCTGAATAGTATTCCATTGTATAAATATACCAATTCTTCTTTATCCAGTCATCTGTTAATGGACATTTAGGCTGTTTCTATGTCTTGGCTATTGTAAATAGTGCTGCTATGAACATTGGGGTGCAGGTGTCATCCTTAATAAGGGGTCCTTCTGGATATATGCCCAGGAGCAGGATTACTGGGTCATATGGTAAATCTATTCCTAACCTTTTGAGGAATCTCCATACTGTTTTCCACACTGGCTGCACCAAACTGCATTTCCACTAGCAGTGTAGAAGTGTTCCTTTTTCTCCACAGCCTCTCCAGCATTTGTCATTTGTGGCCTTTTGAATGATGGCCATTCTGACTGGTTTGAGGTGATACCTCATTGTAGTTTTGATTTGCATTTCTCTGATAATTAGTGATATTGAGCATTTTTTCATGTGTCTATTGATCACATTTATTTCTTCCTTGGAGAATTGCTTATTTAGTTGTTCTGCCCATGTTTGGATTGGGTTGTTTGTTTTTTCCTTATTAAGTCGTATGAGCTGCTTATATATTCTGTTGATCAAGCCTTTGTCGGTCTCATTTGCAAAAATATTCTCCCATTCCGTAGGTTGTCTTTTTGTTTTACTTCTGGTTTCCTTTGCTGTGCAGAAGCTTGTAAGTTTCATTAGGTACCATTAGTTAATTCTTGCTTTTATTCCTATTGCTTGGGTAGACTGCCTAGGGAACATTTTTGAGATGTATGTCAGATATTTTGCCTGTATTTTCTTCTAGGAGGTTTATTGTATTTTGTCTTACGTTTATATTGCTGAAGAGATTGTCTTTATTCCATTGTATATTCTTGCCTCCTTTGTCGAAGATTAGTTGACCAAAAGTTTGTGGGTTCATTTCTTGGCTCTCTATTCTGTTCCATTGGTCTATATGTCTGTTTTTGTACCAATACCATGCTGTCTTGCTGACTGTAGCTCTATAGTATTGTCTGAAGTCTGGGAGAGTTATTCCTCCAGCCTCTTCCTTTCTCTTCAGTAATGCCCTGGCAATTCTATGTCTTTGATGGTTCCATATAAATTTTATTGTGATTTGTTCTAGTTTTCTGAAATATGTCCTGGGTAATTTGATAGGGATTGCATTAAATCTGTAGATTGCCTTGGGCAGTGTGACCATTTTAACAATATTGATTCTTGCAATCCAAGAGCATGGGATACCTTTCCATTTTTTAAAGTCTTCTTTAATTTCCTTCATGAATGGTTTATAGTTTTCTCTGTATAATTCTCTCACCTCTGTGGTTAGATTTATTCCTAGATATTTTATTACTTTGGGTGCTATTTTAAAGGGGATTGTTTCTTTACTTTCTTTTCTGTTGATTCATCATTAGTGTAAAGAAATGCAACTGATTTTTGAACATTAATCTTGTAACCTGCTACCTTGCTAAATTATTCGATCAGCTCTAGTAGTTTTTGTGTGGACCTTTTAGGGTTTTCTATATATAGTATCATGTCATCTGCATATAGTGACACTTTTACTTCTTCTTTTCCAATTTAGACCCCTTTTACTTCTCTCACTTGCCTGATTGCTGTGGCCAGGACTTCCAAGACTATGTTGAATAGGAGTGGTGATAGTGGGCATCCTTGTCTTGTCCCAGAATTTAGGGAGAAGATTTTGTGTTTTTCACCATTCAGTAATATGCTGGCTGTAGGTTTATCATCAGTAGCTTTTATTATGTTGAGATATGTTCCCTCAATACCCACTTTGGTGAGAGTTTTTATCATAAATGGGTGTTGAATTTTATCAAAAGTTTTCTGCATGTATTGAGAAGATCATGTGGTTTTTGTCCTTTCTCTTGTTGATGTGATGTATTACATAGATTGGCATATGTTGAACCACCCTGTGCCCCTGAGTTAAACCCCACTTGAGCATGATGTATAATTTTTTTTATGTGTGGTTGGATTCTATTTGCTGGTATTTTGGTAAGGACTTTTTGCACCTGTGTTCATCAGTGATATTGGTCTTTAATTCTCTTTTTTGGTGGTGTCTTTGCCTGGTTTTGGTATCAGGGTGATGGTGGATTCATAGAATGAGTTTGGGAATATTCCTTCTTTTCAATCTTCTGGAAGAGTTTGAGAAGGACTGGTATGAGTTCTTCTTTATATGTGTGGTAGATTTCCCCAGTGAAGCTGTCCAGTCCTAGACTTTTATTTGTAGGGAGGTTTTTTTTTTTTATTGTTAATTCAATTTCATTCCAAGTGATCGGTTTGTTCAAGTGGTCAGTTTCTTCTTGATTCAGCATTGGTGGACTGTATGTTTCCAGAAACTTGTCCATCTCCTCTAGGTTATCCATTTATTTTCCATGTAGTTTTTCATGATATTCTCAAATGATATTCTGTATTTCTATGTTATTTGTTGTAATTTCTCCATTTTCCTTTCTTATTTTGCAAATTCGTGCTCTGTCTTTTTCTTCCTTGTGAGATTGGCCAGAGGTTTGTTGATTTTATTTGCTCTTTCAAAAAACTAGCTTTTGGTTTGATTGATTATTTTCTTTATTTTTTAAATCTCTATTTTATTTATTTCCTCCCTGATCTTTATTATTTCCTTCCTTCTGCTGACTTTTGGGTGTTTTTGCTCTTCTGTTTCTAGTTCTTTTAGCTGGTGGGTTAGACTGTTTATTTGAGATTGTTCTTCTTTTTTGAGGAAGGCCCGTATCGCCCTAAAATTTCCTCTTAGCACTGCTTTTGCTGCGTCCCATAAGTTTTGTGTGGTTGTGTTTTCATTTTCATTTGTCTCAAGGTATTCTTTAATTTCAACTTTGATTTCATCATTGACCTATTGGTTTTTAATAGCATGTTGTTTAATCTCTATGCCTTCCTTTTTTTCTCCTTTGTTTCTCTGTAGTTGATTTCTAGTTTCAATGGCATTGTGGTCAGTAAGGATGCTTGAGATAGTTTCTATCTTCTTAAAATTGTTGAGGCTTCTTTTGTGACCAAGTACATGATCAATCCTAGAATATGTTCCATGCGCACTTGAAAAGAATATATATCCTATTTTGGGGGGTTGTAATGCCCTGAAAATATCCACTAAATCTAATTTTTCTATTGTATCATTTAATTTCTCTGTTGCCTTATATATTTTCTGTCTGGAAGATCTGTCTAGTGATGCTAATGTGGTGTTAAAATTTCCGACAATGATTGTATTCCCATTAATTTCCCCCTTTATCTCTGTTAGTAGTTGTTTTATGTACTTAGGTGCTCATGTTGCGTGCATACATATTAATGATTGTAATATCCTCATCTTGTATTACTCCTTTAATCATTATAAAATGTCTTTATTTATCTTTCTTTATGGCCCTTGTTTTAAAGTCTATTTTGTCAGAAATCAATACTGCTACACCTGCTACTTTGGCGTTTCCATTTGCATGGAATATCCTTTTCCATCCATTCACTCACAATCTATATGTGTCCTTCTCCCTAATGTGTGTCTCTTGTATGCAGTGTATTGAAGGTTCTTGCTTTATTATCCAGTCTGCCACTCTGTCTTTTGAGTGGAGCATTTAGTCAATTAACATTTACAATAATTAATGATAGATGAGTGTTTATTGCTATTTTGAACTTATTTTTGCTGTTGATTTGGAATTTCTTCTTTGTTCCTTTCTTCTTCCTTTTGTGGTATGGTAATTTTCCTTTGTATTATCTTGGATTGTATTTAGTTTTTGTGACTCATTGGTAAGTTTTTGGCTTGTGGTTACACTTTTTTGTAAGTCTGTTAACCAATTACTGTAACTGTGTGTACTAAACAGATAGTAATGTAATCTCAAACCCATCCTACCGAGAACAAAAAATTAAAAACAAAAGAAGAAAAAAATTCTCTATATTTTAATGCTTCCCTCTCCCACTAAATGATTTAGATGTCTTCTTTTACAATTTCTTGTTTATTCTATTTGTAATTCATGGTAGTTAACACCTTTTCAGTTATGAGTTCTCATTTCTGTAGCATCCTGCTTCTTTTCTATTCAGAGTAGACCTTCCAATATTTCTTTTAGCATGGGTTTAGTGTTGCTAAAGTCTTTTAGTTTTTGCTTCTCTGTGAAAGTCTTTATCTCTCCTTCTATTCTAAAGGATAGCCTTGATGGTGAAAGTATCCTAGGCTGCATCTTTTTTTTCAATCAGGACTTTGAACATATCTTGCCACTCCCTTCTGGTCTGTAGTGTTTCTGTAGAGAAATCAGCTGAGAGCCTTCTCTTGTAACTCACTCTTTGTTTTTCTCTTGCTGCCTTTAGGATCATTTCTTTATCTTTCAGTCTGGCCATCTTGATTATGATATGCCTTGGTGTGGATATCTTTGGGCTCTTCCTGTTTGGGAACTTCTGAGCCTCCTGTACTTGGGTGTCTGATTCCTTCTTCAGGTTTGGGAACTTTTCAGTCATGTTTTCTTTAAATACGTTTTCCATCCCCTTTGTTCTTTCTTCCCCTTCTGGAAACCCTATTACGAACAGATTGCCATGCTTTATATTATCCCATAGGTTCCTTATATTGTTTTCATTGTTTTATATTTGTTTTTCTCTCAGCTGTTCTGATTGGGTGATTTCTGTTGCCCTGTCTTCTAGGTCACTTATTTGTTCTCTGCGTTATCTAGCCTGCTTTGTACAGCCTTTAGGTCAGATCTCATTTCAGCCAATGAATTTACCAATTCTACTTGGCTCTTCTTTATAGCTTCTATTTTGTTTTGACATATTTTATGTCTCTAAACCCTATCTCTTTTAGTTCCTTCAGTAATTTGATCACTTCTTTTTTGAAATCTTGATCTACTAGGCTATCAATGTCTATTTCATTGATCATTCTTTCAGGGGATTTCTCTTGCTCTTTTAATTGGGAGTACTTCCTCTGCTTCTTCATTCTGCTCATATCTCTCTGGCACTGTGGCTTAAGGAGTATCAGTTATCTATTGTGGTCCTTAAAGGAGTTTATTTATCTATCTAAAGCCTATACAGTAATAAAACTTAAAAATGAGAGCAATAGAGAGAATTTTAAAAGAATGGAGGAAAAGAAGATTGGAAAACAGTGTATAATCAATAAGAGAAGAGCAAGTTGAAGCAGAATAGGAATCGAGTTGAGATGTCTTTTAAAAACCTTAATAAAAAGAAGAAAAAATCATAACAATATTTTAAACCTATGAATAATCAATAACAGATCAAAACCAAGAGAATTAAAATGAAATGAGAACTGTAAACATATAGAACTGTTTAAAAAGTAAAGATTAAGAAGGTAATAGAAAATAAAACAGATATAAAAAGATTTAGAAAACAAAGATGTGTTCTCCTAGAGACTGTGTTCTCTTAATGGTTTTATTGAGGGGTCTTTGTGTCTTCACCCTGTTTCACGAACTCAGCTTGCTCTTTTGGCCCCCTCATCTGTGCTGCTCACAGTGTTTGTCGGCAAGAAGATGGCGCCCATCCAACACTGGGTCAGGAGCTGTTCTTCTTCGCTGTGGGTGGGTGGGTCACTCCCCCTCTGGATGCTGCAGTCAGTGCTGTGCCAGTTGCTCCATAGGTGGGCTCGGCTTCAAGAATAACAGCTTTATGGAGATGTAATTCACATACCATAAAATGCAGCTTTGAAAGTGTGCATTAGGGTTTTAAGTACATTTCAGACTTGTATAGCCAACACCCCCAAAAGGAACCAGTACCATTTAGTAAGTCACTCCCTAACCTTCCTTTCCCTTAGCCCCAGTAGCCACCACTCTACTTTCTGCCTCTACGGATTTGCCTGTTCTGGGTATTTCATATAAATAGAACCATACAGTATGCTGACTTTTTTGATTGTCGTCTTTCATTTAGTGTGACTTTGTCAAGGTTCATCCATGGTGTAGCATATATCAGTACCCAAATTCCTTTTTGTGTTCATATAATATGCCATTGTTATAAATACACCACATTGCTTATCCATCCATCAGTTCTTGATCATCAGTTGATGATGAATAATTCTGCTGTAAATTCTCATGGACAAGTTTTTGTGTGAACACATATTTTCAGTTCTCTTGAGGATATATCAAAAAATGGAATTGCTGTGATGTATTCTACTTTTAACATTTTTAGGAATTGCTAAATTAGCTTTTAAAGTGACAACACCATTTTATATTTCCAGTAGTAATGTATGAGGAGTCCAGTTTCTCCACATCCTCATCAACACTTTTTATTACCAGGTTTATAGATACATATTTATATATCATATATCATATATATTTGTCATCCTAGTTGGTATGAAGTGGCATGTCATTGTGCTTTTGATTTCTGTTTCCCTAATACCTACTGATGTTGAACATCTTTCTATATGCTTATTTCCAATTCGTATGTCTTCTTTGGAGAAACATCTATTCAAATTCTTTGCCCGTTTTAATTGTATTTGTCTTTGTATTGTCATGTTTTAAGTCTTCTTTGTCTATTCTGGATAAAAGTCCCTTATCAGGGAAAATATTGGAAATATTTTCGCCCATCCTGTGGATTGTCTTCTTACGTTCTTGATGAAGTCCTTTGAAGCACAGAAGTTTTTAACTTTACTGAAGTCCAGTTTACTTGATTTTTTTTCTTTTGTTGTTTGTACTTTTGGTGTCATATCTTAGAAGTATTTGTAATCCAAACTCCTGAATATATTCTCATTGTTCATTTTCTAAAAGTTTTATAGTTTCAGGTCTGTGATTTATTTGAGTTAATTTTCATAAATGGTGTTAAGATAAAAGTTCAGTTTTCTTTCTTTCCAGGTGTATGTTCAGGTGTCCCAGCATCATTTTTGTAAAGATTGTTTTTTCCCCATTGGATTGTCTTGGCACCTTTGTCAAAAATTAACTGGCTACATGTAAGTGTTTGTTTATGGACTCTCAGTTCTTTTCTCTCAATCTATTTGCCTGTCCTTTATGCAAGTACCACACTGTATGGATTACAGTTTTTTAGTGAGTTTTGAATTTGGAAACTTCAAAACTTTGTTCTTTTTCAAGATTGTTTGACTATTCTGGGTATCTTGCATTTCCATATTAATTTTAGGATCAGCTTGTTCATTTCTGCCAAAAAGCCAGAGTTGCATTGAATCTATAGGTCATTTTGAGGACAATTGCCATCCTAACAATAATAAGGCTTCTGATCCATGAACACAGAAGAGCTTTCCATTTATTTTAGGTCATTTTTAAATTCTATCAGTAATGTTTTAGTTTTCAATATACAAGTTTCAGACATTTTTTTCAGTATTCCACATATTTTTCTTAATATTCCTAAGTATTTTATTCTTTTTGATGCTATTGTAAATGAAAATGTTTCCTTCATTTTATTTTTAGATTATTCACTACTGTTGTATAGAAATATAATTACTATTTTATATATTGATTTGTGTCTTACAATTTTGGTCAGACTGGTTTATTAATTCTAATAGGTTTTTTCTTTTTTTCTTTTCTCTCTTCTTTTTTCTTTGTGGATTCCTTGTGATTTCAATATGTAATTTCATGTCATCTGGAATTGAAATTGTTTTATTTCTTTCTTTCTAATCTAGAGGCTTTATTTTCTTTGTCTGGTTGCTGTGACTAGAACCTCTAGTACAATGTTGATTTTGGGAGGAAATAATTTAGTCTTTCACCATTATGTTTGATCTTTGCTTCAGGTTTTTCATAGATATTGTCTGTCAAGTTGAGGAAGTTCTCTTCTATTCCTAGTTTTTATCCATTATTCTATTAATATGGCATATTACATGATTTGACTTTTGTATATTGAACTGCCTTTGCATACCTGGACACATCCCACTTAATTGTGGTCTATTTTATATGTTACTGGATTGGATTTGCTTGTATTTTGTTGAGGATTTTTGCATTTATATTCATAAGAGATAGTCTTTAGATTTCTTGTGATGCCTTTGTCTGGTTTTAGTATCAGTGTGATACTAGTCTCATTGAATGAATTGGGAAGTGTGCCCATCTCTTTATTTTTAGATGAGTTTGTGAAGCATTGTTTTTCTTTTGTTTGTTTATTTGTTTGTTTTTGTTTTTGTTTTTTCTTTATGTAGTTGATGGAATTCACCAGCAAAGCCATACGGGCCTAGCATTTCCTTGTGGGAATGTTTTGAATTACCATTTCAGTCACTACTTACTGTAGGATTATTTGAGTTTTCTATTTCTCCTTGAATTAGCTTCAGTCATTTATGTCCTTCTAGGAATTTATCCATTTCATCTAGATTATCTCATTTATTGGCTATATAATTATTCATGGTATTCCCTTATATTCCTTGTTATTTTTGTAAGGGCAGTAGTGACATCCTTCCTTTCATTTCTCATTTTAGTAATTTGAAACTTCTCTCTGTTTTTCTTCAGTACTAGGTAAAATTTTGTCAATTCTGTTTATCTTTTCAAAGAACCAAATTTTCTTTTTGTTGATTATTCTCTGCTGTTCATCTATTCTCTATTACATTTATTTCTACCTTTAGTATTTTGATTAGAAAATTTAATTCATTTACATTAATGTAATTTTTTATCAGGTTGAAGTTACATCTGCTATCTGCTTTCTATATGTCTTTTACTTTTCCCACTCCTCTATTACTATACTTTTTCTACAAAGTAGGCATTTTCACGTGTGCCATTTTAATTTGTTCTTTAATTTATCTTTTTCTTCTCCTCCTCCTCCTCTTCTTCTTCCTCCTCCTTCTCCTCCATTGCCCTGGAGATTATAATTAACATCTTGTTTTAAAGCAATATAGATCACATGAAGGCCAACTTAATTTAAATAGTAAACAAAAACTTTGCTTTGGTATCAGTCTTTTCCCTCCCCCTCCTTGTGCTTTTACTGTCATATAAATTACAGCTTCATGCATTTATAAGTCCATCTACACAGTTTCATAAGTATTGTTTTATGCACTTGTCTTTTACATCAAATAGAAGAAAACACTTACATGTAATACTATATTTATACTGTTTTATTTTTTTACTCATGTAGTTACCTCTGCTGGTGCTCATTATTTTTCAGGTGAGTGTCCTTTCATTTACACCTGCTGGACTATCCTTAGTATTTCTTGTAGGGCAGGCCTGCTAGCAATGGATTCTTTCAGATTTTGTTTTTGTAGGAGTGTATTAATTTCTCCTTTAATTTTTTGAAGAATCATTTTGCTGCATGTAAAATACATGGTGACAGTCTTTTCCTATTATCACTTTGACAATACCATCCCACTGCCTTCTGGTTTCCATGGTTTTTGATGGGAAATCAACTTTTCTTCTTACTGAGGAGCCTTTGTATATGTTGAGTCACTTTGCTATTTCTGCTGTCTGGGCTCTTTTTTCCTGGCTTTTGACACACTGTGTCTGATGTGCCTGTGTTTAGCTGTCTCTAAGTTTATACCACGTGGAGTTTGTTGAGCTGCTGGGAGGTACAAATTAATGTTTTCATCAAATTTGGGAAGTTTTTCAGCCATTATTTCTTTATATATTCTTTCTGCCCCTTTTCCCCTCTCCTTCCTTCTGATGCTCCCTTTGTGTGTGCATTGATATTTTTGATGGGGTCCCACCTATCTCTGACACGGTGCTCATTTTTTTTCATTCCTTTTTCTTTCTGTTCCACAGACTGGATAATCTCAGTAGTTTTAGGTTAACTGACTTTTTCTTCAACCAGTTCATATCTACAGAGAAACCTCTTATTGAATTTTTCATTTTAGTCATTACATTTGTTCTCTAGAATTTCTAGTTGGTTTTTAATATAAATTTTACCTATTGATATTCTCTGTAGAGTGAGATGTTCACATACTTTAATCCTTTAGACATGGTTTCTGTTAGCTCTTTGAACATGTGTGTAATTGATTATTTATGTATTTCTCTAGTAAGTGCAGTGGCTGGAATTCCTCAGGGAGTTTCTATTGACTACTTTCCCCCCTGTGTTATGGCCAAACTCTTCTGTTTCTTTGTATATCTTGTAATTTTCTGTTGAAAACTGGGCTTTTAACATATTACAGTGTGGCAGATCTGAAAGCCAGATTTTCCTCATCTCCAGGGTTTATCATTGCTTCCATTGTCATTGCTGCTGCTGCTATTTATTTAGTTACTTTCCTGAACAAATACTGTAAAGCCTGTATTCTTTATCACGTATGGCCATGAGATCAGTAAGTGTGCAGAAAGCCTAGTTGTCATCACTGTAATAATGATTGGACAGTGATTTATTTCAATGCCTGGAGACAATCATTTGAAGCTGTTGCCAGGTGGCTGTGTGTCTGCGTGCTGAGGGATGCCCTCAGCACCGGCAGGCAGTCTGCATCTCTTCCGTAGCCTTTAGCTCTTGCTTATGCAGAACCTCAGCGTCAGCCATAGTTGAAGACTTAAGGCTTTCCTCAGGTCTTTTCTTGCCATGTGCCACACATGTGTATGGCCTTCTACAATTCTCAGAATTTTTTTGGAGCTTTTTAAACCTACTTTCAACCCTAGAACGTCTCATTACTCAATTTTGCCTTCTAAGTTCCCTAGTCAGCATCTAGTTTGCCTCTACTGGTACCACTGCTTCAGGCAGTTGTAATGTTAAATACTCACTGCTGATTGTTTTCCACACACACTCTGGGCACAGGCTGTTTGCACAGCATGAGATTGAGATAGGTCAAATAGTGACAGCTCTCTGGGGACGGATTTTTTGGGTAACTTCAAATCAATTCTGCCCCTACCTTGATTGTGAGACTGTTGCTTTTAAAGGCCACCATTTAGTTGAGGATACGGGGATGGAGGTAGCTCAAGTTACAGTGCCACAAGACTCACTATCTTTATGGAGGTTTAGCTGTTTTTTTTCTTTTCCCAAATAAACACTCCCCAGATTGCTGGAAGCCTTTGTTTAATTTCCAGAGTTCTGCAGAGGTTAATTTTGACAAATTTTGCCATTGTCATTGCTTCATAGAGGAGTAAGATTTCCAAGATTTTTACTCAGATATTCTAGAAGTGTATCTCATTTGCATTTGTTTTTAACTGAGTTACTTGCAAGGCTAACTAATTCTACAGCTCCAGCCCCATTCACATAAGAGTCAATCTGCATGGCTTCTCCAACAGGGAGCAGTGTGCAACCTGTTGTCAGTTTGTGGTTTTTCTTATTAAAAGGTAGGAGTTTTTAAAAATATGCTCATGAATAGCCCTTTGTCATTTTTACACGTTACAAAACTTTCACTAGTCTGTGGCTATTTTTCCCCTCTTTTCATTGATTTAATGAAGTTCTCACTTTTAAGGATTTTCATTATATCCATATGTGGGTGCTGATCACATGGGCAAGACATTTAACTACTGCCTAAACCTCAGTCTTTGCTCTGATTCACTGTCTAGAACATCTGAACACATCTACTGAACCCCATATACCAATGGATGCTGACAGCCCTAATTAAAAAAATTCTTTTTAAGTAAAGCAAAAAATATTAACTTTGACACTGGAAATGACAAATCTCATATTTCCTAGCTGATCTTGCTTTCTGTGATCATTAGCTATATCATGTTTATAGAGCCGACAGCCATATTGTGCTACTAATTTTATTTCATCGGATTTTAGAATGCAGAACACATTTCAGGCCCACTTACAGCACCATATGTGTATCTTTAATGCTATGTACATATGACGATGTCTTTTTTTTAAGTACCTTATTTTATTTTAAGTACCTACTGCTGTGAACCTCATTAAGGAAACCTTGGAAATGCAGAACTGAAATTTTTCATACCACCATCATCCCATAGCATCTCTTTTGCACTTAGATGTTATGTGGCAGAGTATTTTTATTCTCCCTAGAAATGATCAATGTTGAAGGGAAAAAACAAACAAACAAACAAACAAAAAAACAAACAAACAAACAAAAAACCTCTTCTAAAAGTTCAGTCCAAATCACACACTTATCTGAACAATGACCACCCTTTTATTCCACAGAATCCATCTACTCATACCGACTCAGAGTCCTCAACACCGACAACCCACCGCTGAAGTCAGGGTCCTCAAGCACACGTTCTCTCCCCTCCCCACTCCTTGTTGTTTCTGACCTACTTTTGTCCAACGCATCCTGCCAGTCTCTTCGCTGCCTGACTACAGTTTTTAACTTTTACCTTTGAGTTCCAGGCTGGGCCTAGTGATTTCCAGAGAAACGACAGACACCTGGCTCATCAGGAGGGGTGGGGAGGATTTCAGGAAGCTGTTACCCTAACTCAGTTGCAGATCAGTGAGTTGCTGTTGTGAGCATTCCTTCTAGATCTCTGCCATGCCGGCTGCATCCACCCCAGCAAAATAACGTAGCTCCTCCACCCACCTCTGCCTCCATTCATCTGGGTTTCTGCTTTCAGTGACACTCAGATGCTGCTTATGGGCATTTTAAAAATATATATATGTGTATATATATACACATATATATATTTTAATTGAAGTATAGTCAGATACAATCTGTCAATTTCTGTTGTACAGCACAATGTTTCAGTCATTCATATGCACGTATATATGTATGACTTCTTTATCATATTCTTTTTCATTAAAGGTTATCACAATGTATTAAGTATAATTCCCTATGCTATATGGAATAAATTTAGTTTTTTAGCTATTTTTATATATAGTAGTTAATATTTGCAAATCTCAAACTCTGATGGGCATTTTTAAAGCCACATCTGGAACCCTTGCTGCAGGACAGTCTGAGAAATATATTCTCAGCCTCATAGCTTTTTGGTTAGGAAGTTGGAATAAAGGCTGAGCTGGCTCACCTACCTGTCTGCCTTTGTGAGTAAAGAGGTCTGGTGTTTCAAGGCCCAATGAAATGTCCCAGCCCTTCAGCAGCAAACTCTTAAAGCAACCAAAATGCTCCCATCTACCAGAGCATGCCTTGTCCTTAGACACTGCTGGACATGACCACCAATGCTGTCTACGGGCATCGTCTTCATCTGGTGCATACTTTCTTCAGATGCCTAATATCCTGATTAAGAGGAAAAGCTGATTTGGATTCCCAAGGTCACAGGCAGCCTTCTGCCTGCCTTTGGTGTATATATGTTCATAGAAGAGTCCTCTCTCTCAGCTCAGCTAGAGCTGCCTGGTGTGTGGTTTGCCAGACAATGTGGGTGCAGTGCTCCCCACCAGAGTCCTACCAGTTGTTTTATAGCAGGAAGAGGGAGAGCAAAAGAGACAGAACAGGAAGTTCTTGTCCAGCCTCAAACACAGACACCCCAGCCCAGGGCTCTTGCTCTTGGACACACAGCAGTGCAGGTCAGCAGCGATGTGGCCCCGGTGTACTCCAAAACATGGCGTGGTTGTACTGGGCTATCTGTGTCTTTCATGGACCCTGCAAAGTCCTCGGCTTTGTGAAATGAAGAACTAAGGAACTCCAACCCATGCCTGTAGCTCCCAGGGTTTGCACCCTTACGGGTATTGAGGATTTGCTGGCAATTCATTCCCTTTCACCAGGTCATTTCTCTCTGACACGTTAGTCCTGTGATTCCTCATCAGAACTTTTCCTTAAGATAGGGATTTAGTGGAAGATGCCATTTTACCCAGTACTTTCCAGTTCAGGGAGGAGGAGGAAGAGAGAACAGATCAGAATTGCTGTTTTGCTTTTTTATTTTGTTTTCATAAGCCGTCTCCTGTTGCTGGATAGACACTGAGCAAATAAATGGCTGTTACACTCCCATTTGAAGGATGAGAAAAATGACACTCACGGAGAGGAGGCAAATTGCCTGAGGCTCCAAAGACAAAAAGGGATGAGCACAGAAAAAAATCCCTGCAAATTTCTTGGCTGTCATCAGCCTTTAGGTCAGTGACAGAGTGCCGTGTATAGTAGTAAAATTGTAGCATGCTTTTAGAAGGGTGCAGATGTTCTTAATTTTGCTGATACAATCTCATTGTTTTGTCTGGGACTCTGAAAAATAGAAATGGATTAGAAAATGTTGGTTTCGCATCCTTGGTCCCTCCTCACCCTCACAGATACGGACCCTTCCGTCTGTAGCAGGAATAAGACAGCCCCAGCCTTCCCGTCTCATGAGATCAGTACTCATTCATTTCATCCCTGCCCACCTGTAGGTGCTAAAGCTCAGCACGATTTTCATGTCCTGCATCACACATTCTTGTGAAATTAGGTGTTTGAAGATAGAAACTCATGAAAGGAAGCTGCTTTTTTTTTATATAAAGTGCAGTAATTTTCTTAGCAGAGAAGGAATTGAGGATTTTCTTCATTGAAAATCAATACAGATTTCAAGTACATCTGTGTTTCTAATGCTTAGAGTAAAATGACAAAATCTAGAGGGATTACAGAAACACAAGGAAGATACCAATAGTGTCTTTAAAGAGCTTTTCCCAGGCTGGGCTTGTAAACAGACTGTTAGTTGACAGAGACCCTCTTCTCACCCATAGTCCCTCTCCTTAGTTTGGAAAGGGCCAGTGTTTCCCCTGTGTGCAGTCCTGGTGCTTCAAGTGAGTTTTGGGGTAGGGCGGTGCACATGGTGCTGCCTTCAGTCTGTCCATCCTGAGTAATCCCGGGCAGTCAAGGGGCGAGGGAGTTGCAACCTCACGAACCAGCCGCCACGCTCTCTGGGGTGTGTGCTCATCTCAGCTCATCCCAGCTCAGGTGATGGTAGAGCAGAGAGCGGTGGCAAGAGTTCAGTCATGAATAGCAGGGAGCACCTGTAGTCAGCTGGGACCCAAGTGGCTAGGAGTTCCAGGTGGAATTCCCAGGACTTCCCACAGCTCATTCATTCAGCTAATACTTCTCCAGGACCTGCAATGTGCTGGTGCTTCCCCTGTGAATAGAACCAAATCCCTGCCCTCATAAAGGCGAGGTTTTTGTCGACATGAGAAATGACACACGCAGAAGCAGATCCAGGTCAGGACACATAAGTGCTGTCAATTTTGGAGTGCACAAGGTGAGATCCTTTGTGAAGGAACGGATGATACACGATAATGTGGGGGAGAGGATGGCCATATCCCAGGTCTTGGTTGGGTCCCTGGGACGCACCTCACCAAGTGTGGGTCTTTGGCTTTGCACAGGAAAGAATTCAGGAGCGAGCTACAGTTCAGTAAAGGTAGAGTTATTCAGAGAGGTACATTCTCCATAGACAGAGTGGGCTGTTTCAGCAGGCAAGAGAAAGGCCATGAGGTGTGGGGGTTGGGTGCTCCAGTTTAAAGTAAAAGTAGATACACACTCCACAGACATACTGTGGGCTGTCTCCCTCAGCAGGGAGAGCAGCCACGAGGTGTGGGGTGGTTAGTTTTTATGCACTCAGTATCTTCATATGCTAACAAGTGAGAGGAATATTCCAACCGCTTTGGGGAAGGTGTTGGGATTCCCAGAAATTGGGCCACCACTCCCTTTGACCTTTTTTGGTCAGCCTTGAACCTGTCCTGGCACCTGTGGGAGTGCCATTTCGCATCCTGCTGTATTTCGGTGAGTGTGTATTGACGCTCAAGATCTACTGGGAGTTGACTTTTCCACCGTCTTGGTGCTAATGGCTGTGCCATACTTTTAATGGCTGTGCCCGGCCCCCTTCCCTCCTGTCTCATGAAGGAGCTCTGGACTGATTGCACAATTGCAGAGCAGGGGACAGAGTCTAAAGAACTTCATAAGTGGAAGGTGGAAGGCAGTGTTGACAGTAGAATTCTCAAGTCAATTATAAAGTAAGGGTCTTCTGTTTGTTGGGGGTACATGGTGTCCCATTAGGGAGCTGTGAGCCTTGGGGACTTCAGTGAGTGGGTGGCTCACTCTGTATACTGTGTTGCTTCTTAGGTGGCCCGAGGACAGTTGGCTTATAGGTGACCCATTCAGTCAAGCAGGGGTCTCTTTGGGTATTCTCTGCATGTGAGGCTAACATGGGTCACATGGGGAGCAGGACCGGCCAGTCACAGCTTGGTCCACAGTCACCTAGTGCCCTCAAGGCTTTCATCCCATGGATGCGTCACCTCCCCCTGGATGGGGACAAGGGCACAAGTGGTGGGGCAGCTTCTCAGTGGTGGAGGCATTGCTCTCCAGACCCAACACTCAACAGCATGGACCCCTGGTGTTGGTCACAGTCTTGGCTAGATGAGGCTGTTGGGTAGCTGAGCTCATGAGACGTGGGTGCCATGCTTCCATTCTCACCAAGAGGTCTAGTTTTGAAGGTTCTGGTCAGACAGCCACAAATACTCCCTAGCCCATAAACAAAGAACCGTCTCTTTCACTCGGGGAAGGGCACACAGAAGGGGAACGGATCATCCTGAGAGCAGGAGAGGCCAAATCAGTCCTGCCATCAGGGGCCTGACAGACGAGCCAGCTCAGTTCCTCTTACTAGTTGTTTACTTGTAGGATCTGGGGTATTTGGGTGACCAGCAAGTGTCAGGAATTAGTACATGAGGGCTTTGTAGATGTTCTGGTCCGGTGTTAACTCACCCCATTGTAGCTTTCGTGCAAGGAAACAAAACTTGGTGGACAACAGGCCATGGCCTCTGCTCCCTGGTGGAGCCAGGAGATTACCATGTTAAGTACTACTGCGGGGACTTCATTTCTATGTTGAGAGGCCAGATGGCCTTACATATCTCTCATGCTGGATGTCTAATTTGCAGAGGGAAACTGGATTCCATCCAGCTCTCCAGCCAAGGAGGAAACCACAAGTGGCCTCCCCCACCAACTGTGAGCTCTTTGCCTCCACAGACAGCAGCAGCTATAGCAAAAAGCTGGGCTGCCACCTGCGTTTCCATGTAAACATCTGAGTAGCCACAGCAATGGCCTCGTGAGAGTTGGTGTGCCCAAGGAACCGGTGTGTGCGATGGAGGGAGGAGTGCCGGGGTCAGACACCGGGCGGGCAGGCAGGCAGTGACGACATCTGTGCAGCGCAGGCGCCATGTACCTGAGCCAAAGGGAGGCGGGTTTTGGAGCAGGGAGCCTGGGCAGTGCCGTGTTGTTCGTAAGAATATCCTGGGCTCTGGATACAAGAAGTCATTGGCTTGATTCCTGACACCAACCCTCATCTTGGGCAAAAGTTTGAAGCTTTCTGTGCCTCTGTTATTTGGTGTCCCAAATAGGGACAATAATAGAAATTACCCCATTACCTCTGAGAGTCAGGAGGGCCTTAATAGATGTCATTTCATTACACTCGCAGCAGCCCACAAGCACGGTTCTAGGTCACCCATTTTACACGTGGCGGACGGGAAACCTTTTAATCACTAATCACGCAGCCAAGAATGGTCAGAACCAGCATTTGAATTTGATCCCTGTGTCCAGATTATTTCTATTCTCATTCAGTATTACTGGAAAACTAGTAAAGTCAGAAGAAACACTGCTGGGAAGTGGGTGCTTGAAACATGTTTGTCATCTTCGCCATTGGGGAGTGCTGAGTTCACATTCCTCACAGCCAGTCCGAGGCTCCCTGCATCTCTGGCTGCCCCTAGTGGGGTCTGCAGGGCTCTGGGCAGCTTCTCCTTGACCCCTACACCAAGGCTGTCTGCTCTCTACAGATTGGTTCTCAACTCTGACTGCTCAGTCGAGCTAATGTCAAAAAACAAAAAAGCTGCGGAGGGTACGGCTCAGTGGTAGAGCACGTGCTTAGCATGCAAGTGGTCCTGGGTTCAATTCCCAGTACCTCCATTAAAATAAATAAATCTAACTACCCCCCCAAAAGGAAAGAAATATTTAAAAAACAATAAACAGTACAAAGTCCCCACTCCAGGCTGGGGTGCACTATTTTTTAAAGGCTCCCAGATGCTTCCCACGTGCAGGAGGGTGAGAGCTACCCCTCTACACCTCTTCTCATGAGCTTGCCCACTCACACCCATTAGCATCTCGAAAGAGGAAAACTACTTGGCTCAGCCTAGAACTTACTCCCAATTTCTAGACTTTTATTTGCCTCCTGGACATCTCTCCTGGAGCCCACAGGCACCCAGCCAGAACTGAATCAGTTGTCTCCTCTCATGACTTGCCCCTCTTCCTGCCCTTCTTATTTCAGGGAATGGCACTATAATTTAGGACACTGCCAAAGCCAGAAACCTGGCCGGGATCTTTGACCTCTTCCTGCCCTTCCATCACACCTGTGGCCAATCCGTCCACCTGCTGAAATGTTTTCTTCTCTCTCCTTCTGGCGGGACCTCAGCAGGCCTTCACATGAACCTGCCAATAGGTCTCCCTGCCTCTATCTTGTCCCTTACTAGTTCACTTTGCATGTCTCCTCTACCTTGGAGGCACACAGAGTCCTTTGTGATGTGCACCTGTGATCTCTACACCTGGTTGCCTCACCTGCCTCCCACACCCTGTGCTCACTTCTAGACTATTTGCAGTTCCTGGAATGGACCTGGCTCTCTTTGGCCTCCCTCCTTTGCATGTGCAGCTCCCCAGGGAGAAATGGCCTTAACATTATACCTTCACCTGATCACTTCTAGGGCATCTCAGAACTCACCACAGTGGTTCCCTCCTCTGGGAGAGCCTTGGCTACAGTTCTGGCTCTCTGCCCTGAGCACCCTCTGCTGACTGTTACACAAGCCCTCTTAACACGCCTCTTCAGCCATCATTTCACAATGACTCCTGTACACCTAGGAGCTCCCGGAAGTAGGTACTGTGTCTTTTTTCTCTTTATTCTCAGAGCATGGTGGAGACTCAGGTATAATGGTGGAGGGAACAGTGGTTATTCTGGAATTTCTCTAGAGTTGGGGACTAGGGGTAACAGTCTGGTTGGAAGAAGGGTTTAGGAGATTTACCCTGAAGCCACATTTTCAATTAACATTTCATATTGTTTTTGTCTACTATTTGAAGTTACGAGTCTCAAAAAGAATGACGATTTCTGAAAATTACTTTACCGAAGATTGAGGAAAATGGCAGTTTTTCATATTTAAGAATGTTATTTTAATTTTGTGTGTCTGGGGTGGTAGAAAATAGAAATGCAGGGGCTACTAAAACATTCTCATCCACTTCTCCACCTTCAGGTCCTTCGGACAGAAGAGACAGAGGGATGTGAGGAGAAGGCTTGGACGGTGAACGGTGCACTGCTTTTAAATCATGACAGTTACTTGTGCTTTTTTTTAAAATTTCCTTTTTAATGGAGGTTCTGGGGATTGAACCCAGGACCTTGTACATGCTAAGCACGTGCTCTACCACTGAGCTATACCCACCCATCCCCCGATGTTTGTGTTTTTAGTGGGCATAATGTGCTGGTAGCAGGTAATTTAGCATCAGACACAGTCACCTGCCTCTGGCCATCACGTTAATACCTTTCCCCTGAGTTAGAGAGCTAGATAGTCTGTTTTCACAAGTTCAATAAATTATCTATATTCTCTTTTTCTTAAAAAAAGGCATTAACTCATGTTTGCCTTTAGTATCGCCTATAAATAAAATGTGATTTTATTAACCATTTACCAAAGGGTTAAGGGTAATAAATATTAAGTACAGATTTCTGAAGCATCAATCATCACTGAAGATACACTTTCTGCTGTTCTCTCTCTCTGTTAGTCACCATACTTCTGGAATTCTGGAAGCGGCGCCAGGCAGAACTTGAGTACGAATGGGACACGGTTGAGCGGGAAGAACAAGTCCGGCCAGAATAGGAGGCACGGTGTCCCCACGTGGAGACAGATGAGATTACCCAGGAAAAGCGGGCGCTGTTTAGGTGCACTTTAGTCTGTTTAATTCTGGGCTTGTCAGCCTTGGCTGCATGTTGGAATCACCAGGGGACCTTAAAAAATGTTGGTGCCTGGATTCCATCACTGCAAACTCTGATGGTACTTAGTGGCCTGGGGTGCATTCTGGCATAGGGAAGTTTTTAAAGCTCCTCTGGTTATTCTAATGTGCAGCCAAGGTGAAGGAGCACTGCCTGAATTGGAGGACACAGAAGAGAAGTGTGGTCCTTCCTTCATAATAACAGTAAAAAGGGGGAAAAGAAAAAGACTGGTATAAATGTATAAGAAAAGAAGCATTGATTTGTATCCTTTCATAAGCCCAATAAGAAAATGCAAAAAAAAAAAAAAAAAATTAGCCGCTAGGACTGGAATGTAGAAGGAAAGACACATTGGTTTTTATAGTTGACTCCCATTTTTTCACATGTGCCTTCATTATTGCGGCCTCCTTTTCATCGGAGACTAGGTGCCCCTTTGTCTTGAACTAAGCCCCGGTCACTGCTCCCCCTTCCGGTTGGGATGTGCACAAAGTTCTCATCCTAAAGTCAGAGAAAGGGTAGAGGAAGCAGGGAAACCTTTGTTGAGGTGCCATCAGTGTTTGAGCTGTGTTTGAGCTAGGCATTTTATATAATTGGAAATGTAAATTATTGCTGCCACTCCTGCTGCAAAATTAAAAAAAAAACTGTATATCTTTGTATCAACATTTCAGAGCTATGAAGAGATGATTTTTTGAGTCATCTGTATTATTGCTTCTTTACATCAGCTGAGATAATTTAGAGCTGATGGTACTTGCAGTCCGCAGCAGCAGGACAGTAGGTTGTGAGCATGAATAACTCTTGGAAAGGAAATGCTTTTACTAGGAGCATCTGAAAATGTCTCCAACAATAGGTTTTATAAATTGAATCACAGATCTACAGAATGTTGGCACTGAAAAGGTCTGGAGGAAGCAGGTCAAACTCCTCTTTTTATAAATGGAAAAAAGTGAGGTTCAGCTACCAATAGAAAGTGACATTTGTCTTTTACAATGTAATTAGCTTCTAATAATCCCCATTATGAATACTTCCCATTGTTTACAACTGAAGAGGGGGGTCAAAGCATATGTTGGTGAAAGACTGTACATTCAGAGATGAAAGCTGATACTTAGACAAAATTAGGCGCTCATAATGTTTTTGAGTCCTGAAAAACAAAAACGTATCATATTGGAAGCATAAAAAAATACTGAAGAAAAGTTTTTTGGTCATTTAAACTGCCAATTTTAAATTTAAAATTGCCAACTAATAAGTTTAAATTTTCATTGGAAAATGCTTGTTGAAAAATTAGAGATGAAGACTCATTTCACTGTATCGTTCTCCCTTATTTAAAAAATTGTTTAATTTTTGTTTTTTTAGTTTTTTACTTGAAGGGTTTTACTTTAATTGTGAATGCATGTTCTATTGTTTAGAGAGGCCAGCCTTGTGGTAGTGAGACCTTGGGAATGAAGTTGCCTAAATTCATATTTGAACACAGCAGCTTGCTTCCTGAGTGATCTTGGACAACTTAACTTCTCTGTGCCATAGTTTCCTATAAAATAAGAATAAGAGCGTTGCTTCCTCATGACTGTGGTAAGGACGGGTTGAATTAATGTACAGAATCTACTTGGAAGACTTCCTGGTCCAGAGGAAGGGCCATGTACTTAGTTACAGCTATTATTATGCTATATCTGCTTTTATAATCCAGGTAAATCTTGATTCTTACTGATTTCATTCTCAAAAAAAATCTAAATATAAACTAAAATGGATACTCTAAAACTTCATAGTTGTAGCTAATTAACACATAAAGCTCAACCAAGAAACACACAGTGGAGACCAGTTAGCTGCAGACACATTTGAAACTTTCTGTCCTGCACGGACTCTAAGCTGTCACTACAGTCATTTCTAAAATCTAAGGCAAACTCAGGAATAGAGCTTTACAGCTTGGCCTCGTCAGGTACCCAGACCCCTAAGCTCAGACCATGGCAGGGAAACAGTTTACTGTTCACATGTGCATTTTCAAAAAATAGCATTAAAATGAACACTGTAGGTATTTTGCTGTGTGTTTGACATCCTTAACAGAAAAGAAAAAAAAGAAAAAAAGGAAAAATACCCATGCAGTTACAAATAAGGAGGCTATGTCTGAAAATTGTTATATTTTTTTAAATTATGTTTAGGATTCAGTGACCAGTTAGGAGAAAAATCATTTCATTGGTGTAATCCCTTGATTGACTAAACTTGTTTTTTTAATTAGGAAGAAGAGTGTGTTCCATTTACCACCTGGGGTAAGTGTATACATATAACCCTTTGTGCAAGTGCTGTTTTTCTGGTTAAGAACCTGCCACAGACTTTTTAAAATCTAATGTGAAATGCTGAGAAAACTGAAAGTCAAGCTGGGAAATATGTAGCCTCATAGAGAAAACTTTTTCCAGAGATCATCTGAGCCAACGCAGGGCGCCACTCTGGAGGTTCCACAGTCTCTTCTGCTCACAGTGCTTTCCCCAATTCTTTTCATCTCATTTTTTGAAATCATATCAGTGGTTTAGGATTCTCCAGGGTCTGATTAAGAGACCAGATGGAGGCATTAAAATTCTAAAATTTTCCAAGAGTAACAACCAAGGTAAAATGTCTAAGAATAGCCTAACAAAAGGATAGTAGGAACTATCAAAAAAGTAAAACTACAAACTACTGAAAGGTATAAAAGCTGCTTTAATTACATGATTCTAGATTAAAAGATCATATCTCCAAAATATCAGAAGTTATAAAATTGATTTGGGGTTTATTGTGAATAAAATCATATTAGTAAAATAATAGTTAATAAGATAATGAGAGTTTTACTAGTTCAAGAATAGCCATATTAGAAAATAGGACAGAAAGTCCAGATATGGGCTCTGATATCAATAATAATTTAATATAAGAGATGGAAGGCATTACAAATCAGGGAGATAAATAAAGGTTATTCAGTAAATGGAACACTTGTTAGCTACATGGGGGGAAAATAAAAGATTGCAATCATACAGTGAACCATATATTGAGATAAATTCCAGAAACATTTAAAAAAGTAACACAATTAGAAAAAAACTAGAAATAAATAAGGATGAATATACAACCTCTAGATGAGCAGTAAGTTTCACAGGAAAATATATAAAGAATTCCATGCATCAGAAGCATCCTAATTTTAAACAAAACACCAGAGGATGTTATTTGTTTACAAATCCAACAAGGGGCTAATTCCTTCAATACACAGAGAGTTCAGATCACTTCAAAGGTAACATCAAAAAATCTCAGGAGAGTAGAAGGCAGACAAGATGAACACACCTTCACAAAGGAAAAAATGGATGTCACACTCCAAGGGTAATTCAGTCAGAACACATCAAAATGAAATAGTTTTCCACCTCTCAAGTGACACACCTCTTTTTATGAGGATGAAGTGTCAGTGATCATCAATCCCATACCTAGGTTACTGGATATTTTTTGTGAAGTATGGTTGATTTACAATGCTGTGTTAATTTCTGGTGTACTCCTCCAACCTTCTTAGAAAGCAGTCTGGCAGTTCATATCAAGAGTCAAAAATATTCATATGCTTTAATCCACTAATTCAGCTTTGAAAAACTTCAAATCAGGAAGTATTTCAAAATGGCAGGAAAAAGTCAGTATGGATGCAAGTCACATAATTTACATGTATATATGTATATAAAATCTCAGCCAAAATATTATTCCAAACCTTCACATGGTTGAATATTATGCAGGCATGAAAAAGTGTGTCCATGAAAATATTTTATGACATGTCAAAGTGTTATGCTTATGATAGGCTTGAGAATAAAATTAATATATAAAATGACTTGCAATATACAAACAATGCACAGTTCTGAAGGAATTATGTCCATAGGTAGAAGCATTTTTCTAATTTTATTTTTTATTCATTTTCAGAGTTGGAGTCTTTTGATTGTAGGTGACAAAATCAATCTCCAATGTGTTTAAACAACAACCAAAAAATGGGGATGCATGGGATTTATTGGTTCCTGTAAATGAAATCCTCAGGTCTGAGGTCTGGCTTCAGTCAAGGAGAGATACTATAGCCCAGATGATGTCAAGGGCTGGTTTTGTCCTGTCTTCATTCTGTGTCCAAGGATGTCTCAGCATGCTACTTCTAGGCACTCAGCATCCCAGATCATCCATCCAAACCAAGAGAGGTCTCTTTTGGCAGCTTCCTCTCTTGATAGAGGAAGCTTATCATTCACATGGGCACCAGCATGTATGTCCTCACATAATAGTGGCTCTTACTGGGTTATTTGCCAATTCTCAAATCATGTGTGTGGCCAAAAGAATGAGGGGTATTATTTGTCTTAAACCAACTGAGATCTACCTCTGGTGCTTCAGAAAGTGTGGGTCAATTGAGCTTAAATCACAGGACTAAAAACAGAAGGGAGGTTATTTATCCTAAAGCAAAATCTGGGTCCTCTTCTAAGACTGAGGATAGATGCAGGGCAGCAGTTCTGTCCACTACTGAGTACTTTCAAATTTTCTTTAATGAGCAAATATTAAAGTTATGATCAGAAAAGATTATAAGCAAGGAGAAACTTGAGGAAGGAGAATGGAAAGTTTTCCTGTTTCCAAAGAAATATTGAACCCATTAAGGGCTTGGAAGAAAAATGGAAATGTGTCGTTTGTAAAAGTTCTGAAATGAATTAAAATTGATTTCACAGACCATGTAGGCGACAGTGCTATACAATTAGTGTGTCTCTGGGCTCTTTGAGTATTTCAGTTATTTCACTTAATAGTTGCTTCATTTGGGGCAAATTGCATCATTTCCACGTGGCTCTATTTCCTCATCTGTAAAAGAGATATAGTATTACCTTCCCCACAGGGTGATTGTGAGGATTTATAAAAATAGAAGTGTGCTGAGGCAATAGTAAGCATTTAAAGAATCTTAACCCTTATGATTACTTAATACATAAATAAAAATTATTATGCAGCCTTTTTAAAAATGCATACTATTTAAATGGCCTATATGTGCTGTACAAGAGAGAAAGGCTCAATATAGCTTCTGTCATACACTTTTCTCAACCTTAACTAATATTCACATTAAATCACACACACACCAAAAAGTTATTTCTTTCACAAACATGAAGTCTTAACTGTGAAGAAAAGGAGATAATGAGAGAGAGTTGAAGAGGAAATAAAATGATTTCTCTACAAACTGATGGCTTAAAAACTAAGAAGGACACCTTTTTAACACTTTGGTCACCATATTCATAGCTAATACTTAGGTAGAATTTTTCACATGCCTGGGGTTAATATTCTAAATGTTTTCACCTGTAGTAAATCATCGACTCATCACAATAATCCTATAAATTGCTATTATTATCCCCTCATTATATGGGTGAGGAGATTGAAGCCCCTAGAGGTTAAGTAATTTGCACAAGGCACGACATCTAGCATCGGAGCTGGGAACCAGATGCAGGAGTGTGGCTCTAGGAGGGGCTTCTAAACACTCCCGCCGCTCTCCCCCGCAGGTGCAAGCCAGCCTCCCGCTGTAACTGTAAATAACATGATGTGGTTCACTTAGTCTTGAAATTCACATTCTTTGTAGCTTTCTCCCTGGGGCAGCCATCAGGAGCAGTCAGGGACACTGAGTACATGATTCTGGACTATGGCCAAGAAGGTAGATGGAAGGAAAACAGTTTAAAAGTGGGACCGTTAATGTGCATTCTTCAGTGGCCAGAAAAACACCTGCCTAGTGAGGAACTGAAACCCTATCAGCCACGTGCAAATTATGCTTCAGACACCCCCCATTGCCCTTGGGTCCACACAGTCAGAACTACAATGGATCAGGGACATGAATCTTGTGCAAATGCAGGGAGTATGAATACCTGCCATTTTAAGATCTCAAGGGGTATGAAAATCATGTGAGGCTTCCATCAGCAGAGACTTGTTGTCACTTCCAGTATTTCCCTCAGGGCATGTCCGCAGCTTCACTGGTCTTATTCAGAATGAAGACGACAGCTAGCACCTGCTGACCCCTGAGTCAGTGATAGGCTCTCCCTTGAAAGGAAGCATATCCCCTTCATGGGTTAAAACTAGTTCATAACCTAAGTACTTCTATAGATGTAGAAGGGATATTTTCATTGGTTCTGCTATCACAGACTCGTCTCCAAAAGAACATGCCACCAGTTACTCCATTTTCACCCATTTAAAGATATACTTAACAGGCTTCCTTCTTTAGTGCACTTTTAGGTTTACAGAAAAATTCACAGAAAGTGGAGTTCCCATATAATCCCTAAGCCCTGCACACAGCTACTCCTGCTGTCAGCATGCTACATTAGTGGATGCACTCATTCTTTCGGACATCCTTCATTCCTCCTCCCCTAAATTGTAACATGCCTGATATTCACGTCTCTTGTGGCATTTATGTGCGATTTACATCACTTCTCACGTTTATGTGAGGTTTACAGCACATGAATGTTGTCTGTTCAAGCGTGGGTTGGGGGCAAGTTTTCTGTGTAAAAATACGACCATTAATGAGTCTCATGTTTGCTGGGTTTTTGGGTTGTCAGGTCCTGTTAACTATTGCTTCAGTTACTGGGATCATTGTCTACAGACTCTCAGTGTTCATTGTAGTTTCTGCAAAACTTCCTGAGAACTTGAATGGAAGAGAACCAATCCAGAAGTACCTGACTGTGAAGATGGGCCATGCCCATCACTGCTTCCCTCATCAGTTTTATCATCATCGTGACCCTGAACGCCATAGATGAGAAAGTGGCAATCATGATGACTGACTCTGGTAAGCTCCTCCTGCAGCTGAGGTCATTTCTACACCAGTTTAGAACCAGGTCAAAACAGAGACTGTATCTCTTAGGCACTTCAATTCCAGTACATTACAGTCTTTAGAAAACTTCAAGTGTAAATGTATTTTCTCTAGCCTAAATGGGAAGTGAGTTAGCTCCAGCTTTGCATTAGTAAAAGGAACAAAGCAAGCATTAGAATATCCAACCTCTGTGTAAACAGGTCAGTGCTTAATAATATTTTCAGTTGCATTAGATCACCTATCCTATTGCTGAAAGTAAATAGTCTCTTTATTGCAAATAAGTGGAAGAGGGTCGTGGTTCCAGTGGCAGATTTGCTTGTGCGTTACTGAGAGGACAAGTAATCAGTGTTATGTGCCTTCCCCCCATGCTGTTCCTGTTAGTGTAGCTCCATTCTCATCAGCTGTGGCTTCTATAATAAATGTTTCTTCTCTCTGGCTTGTATCCCAGACAGCGGCTTAGCGGCCCAAGTTAAGTGCTTCCCACACGCTGCATGTGGCTGGTTCGTTCACCCAGTGGTCTGCTCAGTGGTCATCTTCTGAAATCTCTAAGACCAATTCAAATTCTGAACTAGGAGGATGACCCGTTTTATGTTCCCCAAATGCTTCTAGCAAGTTGCCCCTTGTTTTGTTTGTTTTCTTCAATATTCCTACCTTACTGCCGTTCAGGGAGACAAGAGAATATCATTTAGCAGGATGTTCAAAAGTAGCTTTCTGTCAACTTTCACCTGACAGAGGACAGTTCTTCCCCATTGGATACTGTTGTGCTTATAAATTTTAAGGAACAGCTATTTTTTTTTGCCTTGTGGGATATTGCGTTCATAGTGGGAGAAACTCTTACAACAGTGTGTACACTTGGAATTAACATAGTAGCTATGTTAAGGAATTCAAAACAGCTTAAATGAAAACAGTGTGAATTGTGTTTATATATACATATTTACCAAGTTAACTCATGAATCCGTGGCTTTGATTAGGGTCTCAAAGCCGTTCACAGTTTTACAGACTTAACTTTTCTTTATTCTAGCTGCAGGGCTCCCAAGGACCAGACTGACTATGAGAACAGCCTAACCATGAAGGTGTTCTTGTTCCAGTTTGTCAACTACTACTCTTCATGTTTCTACATCGCATCCTTTAAGGGCAGATTTGTGACTTATCCGGGAGATCTGGTGTATTGGCTGTGAAAATACAGAAATGAAGACGTGTGAATACAGCTTTGTGTTCTGACTGTCTAAACTGTTTCATGTTTTCACTTAGTTGCCCAATGAAGAGTGTCTTTACTCTCTGATTCTTTGACATTTTTAGGCAAAAAAAAAAAAAAATGACTTTATTTCATGTTAGGCCTATCTAAAATTTAAATGAGATTTTCTTTCTAATTTTCCACTGTGACCCAGGTGGCTGTCTCCTTGAACTGATGACACAGCTGACAATAATCATGGGAGGACAGTCCATCTGGAATACCATACAAGAGGTGTTACTTCTGTGAGTAATAAGTCATGTGATCTTGGGGTGAGAACGGCCCACCCATCCACATCATTTTCCTGCGTGCCCATCTCTAAAACTGGGGAGACTCTCTGCTTATTAAATGTCTCCAGATAAGATGATCCAGCCAACAATGTAACCGTACCTTCTGTTTAATATTTATGCTTAAATACCCTCTTTTTTATGTTTAACTTAAATCCCCAACTGCTATAGTTTCTGCCTATTAGCCCATCACTGGGGACTGACTGATCAGAGCCCTTTGAGAGATGGCCCTTGTTGGGACCATGAACTAAGTTTTCCCACAACTTTCTCCTCCTTTTATACGTGCATTTAAAAATCCATAACAGGAATTTGTTGAGTGCCTAGTATGTACTAGTCACTGTATTGTGTCGTGTATATATATGTGTGTGTCTGTGTGTGTGTATAATTTAATCACGCAAATAATCCTAATTTTTATCTCCCTTTTGCAAATGAAGATTCTGTGGCTTAAAGAGGGTAAATGATTTGCCCAAGCTCTCATTGCCAATAAGAGACCACTGTGGGACTCAGATGTAAGACCCTATCTCTCTGAATCCATGTTCTTCTAAGAACAGAGGCTCTCTTGGGGTCCTAAGGCACAGGGTTACATAATGTTTTAAGAGACATTGTCTAAAATAAAAACTACAGAGGTTTTGACTTACTGTTCTCTTCCTAAAAATGAGAAAAGCAGATGTTAGCTAAGGTTACACTGTCCTTTTGATTTTCACATAAGCCCTATACCCTATCAAAGTGGATAGTCCAGTGTTATCTGCAATTTCTGCACATTTCAAGGAGGTTACTGCATTCGCTTCCTGTTGCTGCTGTAACAAGTATCCACAAATGTCATGGTAGTAGGAAGTAAAAAGAAAAATTCTCCACTAAACAACACAAATTTAACCTCATAGGGTTCTTGAACGCAGAAGTCTGCTGAAGTCAAGTTGTTGGCAGGGCTGTTTCTGAAGGCCCCAGGGGAAACAGTATCTTTGCCTCTTCTGGCTTCCAGAGGCCACCTGCATCTCTTGGCCTGTGACCTCTTTTTTCTCTCAAGGTCACCATAGTTGTGTGCCTCTGACTCTGATTCTGTGGTCACATCTCCTCTCCTCTCTCCCCTCTTCTGCCTCCCTCTTCCTCTTTTAACGACCCTGGTGATTACAATGGGCCCACCACTATAATCCAGCTTGTCTCTCTTAGAGTCAGCTGATAAGCAACCTTAACCACATCTGCAAACATAGGCCCCCTTTGCCAGGGACACTGACCTCTTCGTATGTTCTGGGGACTAGGACATAGACATCATGGGGGGGACCATTTCTCTGCCTACCACACTAAATTTTTAAGATAATTTCTGGCTTTCAGTTTCTGTTTTCATGAAACTGTTGATCTCTCTTCTGTCTTGCCTTCCACACCAGCATTCTGCTCCTGGCCAACCCAACAGCAGAGCTCACCCCTCTCTGTGGCGTCCCCCAAAACCACTTACATAAACAGGCCTTACTGATGTTTGGAGCATGGAGGAGAAACTCAAACAACTTGAATTTTGAAATAAAAAACCTCCATCATTTTAAAGTCTTCCATGCCAGTATAAAAAAATTTATTTTTAATTTCATTTTTTAATTTTTAAACTATGTTAAAATTTGTTTCATTTTTAAAACATAAAAATTTTTTTTTCCTTATCATCCTTCATTCTAGGCTCCAGAAACCTGCTGTTCTGCCCACCGCATCTAAGTTCCCTTTCATTGATTCTCCTCACTTCCCAAACCTTCCTTCTCTCTCCCTTATTACTAAGTTTCAGTCCATTCTCTTTATAAGGCAGTTAAATTCCTTTTTCTTCCTTTCTTTCTGTGTTTGCGAAGTGAACACCTTTGGGTGTCAGTGTGTCCTTCCACATTTCTTCACAAGGGCTTCATCTATCTGCTTCAGTATGAATTACAGGGGTCTGTCTCTAAACAAAGGCAGTTCCCTTGTCCTCCAGCTCACCACGCCCCTCAAAAAAAGATTTTGATCTTCGCTGTGAAATGAATCTTTTTTTTTCCCCTGCTGTGCAGTAGACAACTCTTACCGTGAGCTCACAGTCAGATTTTTCCAGAGGAGTAAATGTAGGTCATGTGCAAATAAAACTATTTGTCTGTGTGAAAAGAAATAGATCAGATAGAGGAAATACTTAACTCAGATTACTCAAAAGTATTTCCAGAAGGAAATAGGTTAATTATTTAACACTAAATTTTGATGAATCTGGTTGTCAGTGAGCTATTTTAACCAATAAAAGAGAAGGATATATTTCCTAAATTGGTATTGAGACATTCATGTGAAATGAAACTTCCTCACATGAACTAGTTTAAAGTAAAGCATGCATTATTGTATCTGTGGTCTGTTTATACCTTTGCTTAAGTAAGCACATTATTGTAGGTTCCAGTGAGCTGAACTTTGCCTCCATGTATTTCTACTATGGGCTAAAATATTTAGGGAATATGTTTAGAATTATGTTTCCCTTGTTTGAAAACCAGGAATGCTGAATGGTAGCCAAGTTCGAGGGTGGCTTGTGTTTTCGTCACTGCCTCTTTTCTTTGTATAAGGTGCCAGTTTCCTTCTTGCTTTCTCATATCAAATCCTAGCATGCCAAAGATCTGTCAGTTACTCTTGCTGTGCCAAATCTATACCCATCCTCAAAAATGCATAGGAACTGAAAAGAAAACTTATCAAAGTTAGCGACTATTTTCATGCTATTTAAATATGTCCAAAGGAACAAAATGAAATGAATTTCACCATAAGTCACCTGCCTCCAGCCCCCAAATCCATGTGGGGTTCTTGAGTAGAATTCTGGGAGCAAATGAAGAAGGACAGTGATGCCGTGATCCAGGCTCCCTCTGGGGTCTCCCCAGCACTTGGATCGGCACCTGGTATATTGTAGGTCTCAGTCCGAGCCAGCTGAGTGAGTGAGTGACTCACAGGTATCGAATGAGTAATATCAGTGAATTAACGGCATTGTTTGTAGGACCCAGAGGATAAGCTGAGAGCCCTGTGGCTTTGCCAGCCTCACATACTATTTTGATATTGGGGTCATTTCTGGGAATGATATTCTGTACTTGACAAAAGGCTAGTACAATTCCAGGGTTAAGCAACTTGCCCTGGAGAAATTTTATGATAAAATATTAAGAAAAATAGTTAAATGCCCAAAATGACATAGCATTGTCCTTTGGTGTTTAGATAATGTATGCCTGTAATTTTCTTACTTTGTATGTTTTCTACATTTTCCACTTTGGGTATGTACTACTATATAATAAGAAAAAGCAAATGTTTAAAAGAGAAAATCTCTCTTCTCCAGATATGATTTGGTTAAAGGATGAGTCAGAGACATATAAGAGAATCTTAATTACAGGTATCCCTCATTCACTCTTTAGATTTAGGAATAGGAAACTCAGGAATGAAATAGATTCAGAGAATCAAAGATACTTGTATTCAAGATTAGCAAGTGGGAGTGTCCTCAACAGAAATGGTGATTATCTATAGTGCAGAGATTAAATGTGATAATGAAGGTGCAAAGAAAACATGAAGTAGTAAATGCCACGTGGCAAGCACTGAGTAAAGGGCAATTTACTATGATTATGCTAATATGTGTGGTCAATTACCAAGCAAATGATTTTGTAACCCGCGCTAGAGGGAGTAAGCTTCCAGCCTTGGATGGAGAGGGGGGAGGATCCAGTGTCTATATTTTTTAAAATGTTTACAGGTGCTTCTCATGTGCGAATTGATATCCCTGCACGCGAACCATAACCCAACAGAAAACCCAAAAAACCGAGGACAATGATGGGTAGGCGACAGCCCAATCTCTTCTGCTACAGAAGAGTGGTTCCACTCAGGAAGACTGAGCAAGAGGCTCAGAGTCTCAGCTAAGAAGGACAAGCCAGTCGGGACTTCTAATAGGACCAAATGCCATCAGAGGGGGAGGGCTGTTCAGCACAAGAAGGGAGCGCCAAATGAGTTCGATTGGAAGATCCATCCTGGATCCAAACCGTGATGGATTTGGGTCCCAGAGGGTAAAAGCCCTGCTTCCCTGGGGCATGGACCGGATTCCACAAGACGCTGAGACAGGAAGTATGAGGCAGAGAAAAATTCCCCCAGGAGACTCCCGAGTCTGGGTGCCAGGAAGGGTGATGGACGAGCGCGGTCCCCGCGCCACCCGCACCACAGGACTCCGAGTGGCTGTGGAGCTGCGCGCTCCTGGCTGAACCTCAGACCTGATGGCAGCGCTCTGGGCTGCGGCCAGGGGAGCGGCTTCAGCAGCAGGCTGTCCCCGTCATTCTCGTAGGTGCTGCAGTGACCCCCAGCCCTGTGGCCACGGTGTCCCCAAGTCAAGGGTCTAGGTGACTTCAACCCTATTTACAGGTGGCCACAACTGGTTAGCCTGTGCTGCTCAAAATGAAGATCCCACATTGGGTTTTGATGTGTTAGGGCGTTTGCTGATACCTGGCCTGCTTTGAATCGTTTCATCCTGACAGCAGCCTAGGCCGTGGAAGTTTAATCTCCCCATTTTATTTCAACTTTTTTTTTGTTGGAAGTATAGTTGGTTTACAATATTGTGTTAATTCTTGGTGTACAGCATAGTGATTCAATTATACATACATATATATATATATATTCCTTGTCATATTCTTTTTCACTATAGGCTATTAAAAGTTATTGAATGTAGTTCCCTGTGCTATACAGTAGGACCTTGTTGTTTGATGCAAAAATTACTAAACAAAGTATTTACAGACTAAACTTAGCCATGTATGTGACAGAGTTGAGACTATCTCAGGATTTAAATGTGGTTTGGATCTCCAGGATCTCTTCATCAACTTATCATAAGTAATGAGCCTGTGGACCACTTCTCAGGAAAATGTTTTAAAATCATAAGATTTAGAGAATAAAGAAGGAAGATAATTATACTGAAAAGCAGGTATCAAAATATAGAAATGGGCATTTGTGATACAGTAATATCTGAATTATTGGAAGGACGTGTTGAATAAGAGGATCCAGTGGTGGGTCTACTGACCGCAACATTCTGCCACAGCAGTGAGTGTAAATCAACTTCTGAGATCTGCAACAATTGCATTTTGAATGTAAATAAAGTTAAATAACAAATAAGCCATGAAGTGTGGATTGAGATTCAGGGGCATCTCGAGTCCATATCGCCACCACTTCCCAGAGCTCCCTGCTCTTCCCCTAAAGTCATTGAAAGAAGTGGGGAAAGTTTGTGAAGCGAAGGGCTTGTTCCATTGCAAAGAAATCTCGTAGCAAACCTGGGAGCATGGCCAGTGAAAGGTTAACGCTGAGATTAGAGGCCGTGGGAAACCTAGCAGGGGCAGCTCTTTACAAGTCACATCATATAATCTGTGTGTGTCCACGTGTGTGTGCTTACATACGTGAAGGCATGTATGATGTATACACCTGCCTTTCGTGTGAAGCCACCTCACTGTCCAAATTTGAAATCCATCCAAACGTGCAGTGCAGTCAGCCGAACCTCAGCCAGACGATAAGTTGTCTGTTGTTGCTCTGTCTCTTCTGCCGAACTCCACGAGTAAACCACGCACCAGCTGTTGCTCTCAGGGACAACAGCTCTGTAGGCTACAGGTCCATGCCTTGTTTCACTGCCAACTCCGATTTCATTTCAGGACAAATTGCCATTTGAAAAAGGGGGAAGCATTCAGTTGGCCCACAAGCCTCTGAGCGAGGAAAAAAGATAACCTTAGAGACAGCTCTCTGGGACAGCATCCAGGAGGGGTCAGAGCACTGGGCTGCGAGTCGAGGCTGTGTTTCTTTCAAGCTCTGCACTGACTTTGAGGCGGCATGTCACTTCTTTGGCCCTTGATTTGTTCAGCTTAAATTAGGGTCTTGGACCTGTTTGATCCAAATTTAGAGTATCGCTTTTCTGCTCGGTGACCCTCCATGGCTCTGCAATTCCTTCAGAGGGAAAAATGCCCACATCCTCACTGCATCCTCTTAGGCTCCACCCCCAAAACCACCACTTATTGCCTATTCACTCTGGCCCACACCAGCCTCCGTGCTGTCTGTCCAGCATGAGGGAACTCCAGGCCTGTGGTCACTGATCCCTCTGCCCATCCTCTGCCAGCCCCTTTGCCTCCGTCTTTGCCTTATTCAAATGTCACTGCCCCAGCCCCACTCCTCCCCACCACACATTCCTCGCCCTCCTTTATTTTCCCCACAGCACTTATCACCAGCTCACAGACCCTGTATTTCTTTCTTTTACTTATTTTCTCTGGCAATTTTCAGACTGGAAAGGCCATGGTGGATAATAGCAGAGAAATGGGGGGAAAACAGACAAATGAAGGAAGGTATCTTCTAAAAGCTAAAATGCCCACCTGAAAAGGAGGTAGGAGATAAAGTAGTAGTCGTTACAATTTCGAAAACACAAGGTACGTAGTCAGGACTAGTTTTCACAATATTTGGGGGTAGGGAGGCAGCAATAAAAAGAAATTTATCCTGAAAAAAAAAATTAAATTCTTGGGAAGATGATGTGTTCAGCTTGAAATGTCAGTAATACTTTTATGACCTTGGTCTGATAATATCCTGCCTTATAGTGTGATCTGTTTGGCAGCTGGATCATGAATCTCATGGTGCCACAGTTTCGGGAGTAGAACAGACCACCCCACGATGGGAACGGGACAACCATCTGTATCCCATGGGCAAACAGGGGTTATTTTATGATTACCTTGAAATGAGTAAGTCATCAGTGGAGATTTCGGTGCTGTTGGTTATACTAGAGTATGTTTTGGGTCTCAGAAGCATCAGTTACCGAGCCAAACAATGACCTAGCATACCGAAACGGAGCCCGCTTTTCTCCAATAGATGCAATTATGCTGTCAGGCTTTCAAATAGGGTGCCTGTGTGTATCTTTGTCAATATTTATGTTGTACAAAGCTGAAGATTTACTGCCAAGGAGTGAAATGGGATACTCATTCAGGTACGTCTCCACCATTGATTCTCAGATCCTTCTGGTCATGTCGTCTAAGGATGAGCTCAGAACCGTTACTAGATGCGACTCAGCTCGGGCTGTAGAAAGTGTGGCACAGCTGTTGGCTGATATCCTTCTAAACAGAGACATGTGAGCCAGCCAGACTGTGCAGAAAGCCTGCAAGAGCATCCTGCCTCATGGCAGCAAGGTGCACATGGTCACCCCTTCGACATCTCACAGCTGCCTTTGACATTGTTCCTATTTCTTCTGGCTGATGATTTCTGCCTGGTTCCTTGATTGACCTCATGGCACATCACTGTCTTGAATTCAGGATGAATTTGCTGATCTGGAGTGTCGGTTGAGCACAGATCCCCTCCTTCTCCAATGTCTTTGTCCATTTCTGTACATTTGCTTGGGCTCTGTTTCTCTTTGTTTGAACTTGGTTTTGAGCTCTCGGTTGCCTTTAAATGGTTGCATCTCAAAATAGATTTCCATAGGAAACGTCATCTTTTCTATTATGCATGGTGGACTTTTATCTACTAGAAGGCTGATGATGTGCACGTTTTGCATCTGAGCCCATTCAGCTCACAACTGCCTTCAATTAGTTTTTTTTAAGCTTAGGAGACAGGAAAGGATTTTGGTCAATAGGCTTTGCATTTATGCATGCGGGTTCATATCTGCAAAGGGACCCACTTCTGCTTCCTGTTTATAAGTCTACAGATAGAGGGGGTTTTCTTTTTCCTAAATTACATTCTATATATAAAATAATTGCTTTTAAAAATATACATTATACATGGAAATGCATCTGGTTCCCTCGGTGAGTGAAAGGTCATATTGTGGCATCTTCAGTCAGCGATGCTTTGTGGCCTGGTGTCTGATTTGAGTTTCGTCTTTGCTTTTGTTGTGTTTCGTAACCAGGTTCCATGAAGGGTGCAGCTGCAGTCCCTGGTGTAGAAGTTATGTTCGTTTATTCTACTTATTTTCATAAGGACTCTAAGCCAATGACCTGTTATTCCAAAATGAGTCATAATTGTAAATATTTCTTATTGGGGCTATTATCAGCATTAATAATAACAACAACATTCTGAGGGCAGCATATCATGTGGTATTTTAACATACACGAAAAAACCCTTGGAAAAAAAGTTATTGTTCTAGTTAAGTCAAATAAAGGTCATTGAAAGGAAAAGTTGTACGCTTTTGGGAGAAATTGATAGGACTTTAGAACTTTATACTCTCATTAAAATACCAGTTAAATAATTCAACCTCCCCCTACCCAGCAAAACAGGATGGAATAACAGCTATTCTGGGGAGATTTTTCAGATTTATTCGTTTTCCTATTTTCTAAATAATCCCTAACGAATTAGAAACTTCAATCCTTTTCTGAGAGTAGGCAGTCTGTTATTCTGTATTCAACGCTGGAGTGAAACTTATTTTGCGTTCATTTCGTTCATGGGAGATAGAATTTCCAAGTGCTTTTTGAATTATTTTTGTTCCCCTAAAATAAAGTGCCTTCGGTGGTGATCTCCTGACCACAGTTTCCTCCTCCCAGTTTTCCCCATGATCATTAACGACACCCCACCTGCCTTTTTAGTTATGCCTCTTAGCTGCTGAAGGGGAACAGCTTCTGACAGATGACCCTGGAGCCCTCCAACCGTGCTTCGTTAGGCCTCGCACCCAGCCACCATCCCTAGTATCCTTCGCCTGAAGTATCTTTCTCTGCTTTGCTGCTGGAAGGATTCTTGCCAAGCCTTGGCAGGAACCCCTTCACATTTTAAAGATTTTCTGCTCTCTTCTCTAGGCATGAATTGCACTTGATTCTTGTCTTGATGGTGCGTGATCGTGTCCGCGTCCATTGTGCTCCCCGGCTGGACTGATCCTGTCGGAGGCAGTAGTCAGGCTTTTCACCTTCCCGTCCACGTCTGGAGCACCACAGCCTGGACCCTGGTTCTCATACGTGTTTAAGTGACTTGAGCTTGGAGTTTCAACACACTCACATACAACTGTTAGGTGAGTTGGCGTTAATATTGCCCCCACGGCCCCCACAAGGTTGTATGTGGCATATGTATTTTTCTGAGAGAAATTTTTCTTTAATTTGTTTTAGTGAATTCCCCACCGTCCTTTGAGATTATTAGAGTAACCCTAAGTTGTTAACCACAATAGCTCTCCACCCACCAGCGAATGATCCTGCCGTCTGAGAACTCAGACATGGGACATAAGAGAAATAATCTATCAGTCTTAAAATCTGGAAGCCATAAGATACCGTTTTGTACTTAGAGCACCCACAGCACAAACACCAGTCTCTCAAGAATTTGGCGATGCCTTCCCAGAGGGAGGGTGCCGTAAGTGAAAAGCAGTGAGTGATGAAGTGAGCCCTCTTTGTCTCTGGTACTGCCTCTTCCACCCGTGCTGTGTTAACTTGATCTTCCCTTCATTTATTATGTTCTCCATTTAATTTACTGCAGTTAATATCAGTTGTTCTTCAACATCTCCTTGCACCCGCCCCTTCATTCCCTCTCTCTCCAGTGCTCTCCCACCCACGCCTCTCCTGTGCTCTCCAGGACCAGGCCTGTCTCCCACACGCCCTCACCTCTGCTCTGTCTGCCCACCACCTGCACTGACATTTCATTGTCTCTGCAGAATGAACTTTCCAAAGGGGCAGCTGAGTAACTCGGGGGCATTGTAGACCTCTCATCCCTATACTCACTCGTTCATTTATCCATCCAACAAACATTGAGCACCTGCTATGCCAAAGACTGTATCAACTGCTGGGGAGACCAAGACAGGTAAGACTTGGTGTCTGCACTCCCCAGGCCAGGTGAGGCATGGCGAGTAGTTGATGGATTGCTAAGCAGGTGAACACAAATTGGACTTCCTAGAGCTGGAGATATTTGAACTGGATTTTGAAAGGTGAATGGAAGTTAGCTCTCTAACGTGTGTTAGAGGGAGTGGACACTTCATGCAGAGAGGTAGAGACATATAAGAGTACACGGCATGAAGCAGCTCGGCCAGACTGAAGAACGGCAAGTGGGGATAGAACAAAGGATCCATAGGTGGGGATATCAGGTGAACAAGGCCTCTGTCACGATGGGCCTTGTGTGCTTAGACTTGAATGTATCCTTAAAAAAACAGGGATATATTGGCATATCTGTAAGCAAGAGAATTGCATATTGTTTATGTTGAAGAAGATCTGGTTATTCTGGCAGCAGAATGGAAGATACTACTTTTGAGGGGAGGCCCATATTTTGGGCGGAAAGGATATTTTGGGGACCACCCCAGGTAACCCAGACAACAAGTGGCACACGCCTGCAGAGAGGCCCTGGGCAGAGGGAGAGAGACATGGGCGGCAGAAGTGGTGACTGCTGCAGAGGAGACAGCAGGGCCAGGGCGGCCGGCCGCAGAGCTGCTGAGGTGACTTTCCAGTGACCCATCCAGAGAGCGGATCTGCAGGGGGAGTGTAAGGGGAGGAGCTGGTTTCGAGGAGATGGTTCTGTGTGTGGCATTTTGAGTGCAAACTGTCTATGGGACATCTGAGGGGTGATGTCCGTTGTTAAGCTGGATTCACCAGTCAGGAGCTCAGAGGAGCTGTGGGTGAGGCCTTGGGGGCGTTTCAGTCCTGCCAAGCGGAGGATTGAAGACGAGGCCCTGGGGAAAAGGGCCATGTACATGGCAAATGGGAGAAGAGAAATCCACCAAGAGAAAGAAGAGTAGCAGAGCAGTTGGGAGAAAACTAGTTGATGCAACACAGAGAAGGCTGTAACCTGGCTTAAGTGGGATTTGAACACTGACTAAAAGGAGCATAGTGAGAAAGGGGGGTGTGTGGGGCAATAAAGCAAGGGCTAAAGCCCACCTTTAATTGCCAAGGCCGGGGAAAAAGAGGAGGAGGACTATACTTAGGTAGCCTTTGAAAAACAGATCTGTGTGTATCTGTGTGTGTGCATATGTGCACACACACTTTTCTGCCTGGGCTTTTTAAATTTATTTAAGTAAAACAAAAATTAAGGGGGGAAAACATTCCACTGAGAGGAAAATATTTGTCCATGGCAAAAGCTACCTGGTAATCAAATAAACAGGAGCTGAAAATGCCCACTGGTTTGAAACACGCAGCCACCGGCAGTGCAACTCCTTTCTCAGTGCCGCGGTGAGGGCCGTGGGGGATGCAGGGCTCTGACCCTGGAGGAGTCATCAGCGCAGGTACTTCTCCAAGAAACTGGACTTTAAAGGGAAGAAGAAAGTGTAGAAAGTATCAGAAAGCAATACAGGGCTGTGACAGAGGGTTGGGCGAGGGTTAGTTTTGTTTAACAGTGGGCATTCTGGCCTTGCTGAGTTGCTAGGCCTTTGCTGTTGTTGGTCTTTGTTCCAAAAGCTTTTTAGAAAGTTCTTCTCGCTTGAATATCTGAACAGATTAAATCATGTTGGGTTATTTCTGGTGTTTTATTTTTTAATTAAAAAATTATCTGGAATTTATTTTAATGTCAAATTTGAGGACACTGTACCAGGTATTCCAATGATTTAGCTAATTACTCCAGTACTTGAATCCACTGATTTGAAGTGTCAGTTTTATAATATTACTAAAATCTCATAAATATCCACGTCTATTCTTGAAATGTATTCTTTTTCATTCATACTCTCAGTGCACTATTTCTATACTGTTTCCGTGACCATAGATTAATACCTCCTAGAGTTGGTCCTATTTTATCCTTTTCCAGAATGTCCCTAATACTACAAATTCAAACATCCCTCCTCATTATTTTATCTGTATATTTGTGTATATTTCTGGAAGAACTTTAGGATCACCTTTCAGATTTTTTTCTTAAATCCATTTGGGATTATTAACTAAATTTGCATTCAGATTCTAAATTTATTTTGGAGAAAAAATGTTCTATGTCCCCCAAACTTGAGTCTGCCCAGTGAAAAGTATGGTGCATTCTAGTGTTCTTTCAATCATCATTTTTTTTTCTTTTATTAAGTCATTTATCAGAATCATCTTAACATTTTTCATTAATTTATTTCTGAATAGTCTGTGCCTTTGTTGTCATTATAAATGATATCTTTTCTGGGTTTTGAACTGGGTTGATTGCTAATAAAGTCTTAATTTCTGGCTTCTCTTGAATAAGAAGGAGATCTGACAGTGTGGGGCCCTCTTTCCAATATGGTGACTGTGAGCTTAGAATTTCAACTTGCCAATTTGCCAGTGGCTGCACCCACTCCACACATTTCTGCTAGTTACCTGCCCCCTGTAGGCAGATGAGTTCATGTAGGGTTAGGTGGGTTATGGACACAGTTACTGACATCACTGCTGCCACGCTGCTGACCCTGTGGCGTCACTAACTCTGGTTCTTGCTCTCTGGCCTCCCTGAATATGACAGCTCCTTCTGGGCTGTGGACCTGCTGCATCTTTCCAGCACTGTCGGCTTTTCTGCAACACACCCCTGCCTCTCAGGTCAGAAGCAAATGTCAGCTCCTCCTACCCATCCACCCTATCCACGGTCTTGCCGTTCCTGGCCAGAGTGGTCCCTATCCCTTGACTGAGCAGTAACCCTAAAGGGACTATAAATTTGCCTCTCATCCACTGTCTTAGTTACATACCTGTGCTAGTTTACTTTAAAGGTCTGCCAGTTAGGAGGGGAGGGTCTAAAAGTCTTTTAGATCTCTGGCCTTATCATTTCTAACCGCTCCCCCACCCCATGGAACAGCTTACCACAGATCTCTGCTGCCCCAACTGTAGCAATGCCCTGTAAATTACACACAGAGAGAAAAGGACTTCTAAGCCACCACCATAACTTTGACTTCCTGTGACCACACAGACCATAGAAATATCAAGATAAAAATTCCTGAAGGATATTTTGCTTATGAAGACACTTTAATTGCATACCTTTCTGTGACTTGTAATAACTTCATAGACTCTCTGAATGTGCTGCACTCACTTCCCAGACTCAAGGGAGCTTGCTCACTTGCCTATTTTCAGTGTATTCCCTCCAACATTCTCTATGCGTACCTTTCCCAAAGGTACATTTCTTATTTCTATTTAAATTGTTAGATACATCCACAATATTCTTTTTTTAATCCTCAATAACAAATCATCTTCCAAGATTGTATTATTTCAACACTGAGAGTGAATAATATGCTTCAAGATTCCCAAGTTTATTACCAGCAAATAACTATGGTTGGTTAAAGATTTTTAAGTATGTTATTCCTACTAAGGGTATATACGTGAAAGAAACAGGTTGTAATTAGTCTTCTTCCCAGAGATTTTATATTTGCCTTTTGTTTGGATTCTTTCACTGTTGAACATTATTACTACCATGAATGTCTTTTCTCTTTGGGATTTAGTTCATCATTTGCCCCTCTCTCTTTACAGGAGTAAAGGAATTTATGTTGTCCTTCCATCCATCCACCACTCCATGTTGTGTGTCCATTCCTTCAACAGGTATTCAGTTTGGGTTCACCACCTTATTTGTGGCCTCTTTCCAGTGGCCCCTCTGTTGGCTCTGGAGGACAATATATTGGAAATCAGACTGGGTACATGGAAACTTGACTACCCAGTATAGACGCATGGTGCCAGAAAAAGCCCAGGACATCGCAGCGTGGCAGCCCACCCTGCAAGGAACAGCAATTCTGGCTGTGGTGGACCCATGTGAGTAAAAAGGCTTCATGGGCTGAAGACCTTGAAAAGTCCAAAAATGCATTGGCGTTGCTTCCTAAGGAATCCAGTGCTGGGTATTGTTTAATATGAGAGGGAGATGCTAACACTATCATCGTTATAAACAACATAGTTGTTGTAACTGTAATTGTTATTATTTTTAATATATTTTCTTTATAATTATTATTTGTGACTTACAAGAGCCCTTACAGAAGCAGTTGTTAAGAAGCGTGGCCATTACACTGTTGCTGAAGTGTTAATTCAGTAGAAGCGTGGTAATAGCATTAATAAGTACTCACTCTTTTGATCCTCACATGACTATAATGGTCACCCAGCAGTGCTTCTATAATGGAGATAGAAATCTATCCGTTTAAGGGTTTGTAGAACCTAAAATAAGAGGAGTCATTCCACCGTATTTTACCATATAATCCAGATTAATATCAGTTTAAAGTAGGAACTACCTGATGAGGCCATATGAACCCTTTGTGCCTCCCCAATCACTCATTACCTTCCTGGTCCCCTGGGGCAGAGGTTCTTCCAGAAGGTGGTCCCATCTCTCCTCCCCACCTCACTCTTGGCCGTTGCTGCCCACTGTTGGTCATTAGCTAGGCATCCTCATGTCCTGCATGTGTCTGAGCTGTGAGGGAACAGAACTCAGCTTTTACAAACTGTATTGACTATGACCAGTCTCTCCTTCCCTGCCCACACCCCCACAGGGCAACAGGGGGCTCACAACCACAGCGATTCCCATGCCAGCCCATCAGGGAACCTTCTTCCCTAGAAATATTCTTACAACCAGGGCTGTTTCCTCCCTTACTTCACTGCCAGCTTCACTCCCAGGTTACGGTCCCCAACAAAAGGCTATCCCAGTTTGAATTCCTTAATCAAGTCACATTGACCCTGAGTACCTGGCATTTTCCTATGAGCACTCATAGAAACAGAACAGGGCCTGGCAGTGGCTGTGGGCCAGGTTCCTGGGTGCGGGGACTTGCTGGGCCCTTCAGGTTCTGCAGTCTGGGCCGAGCTCAGCTCCCAGCACGGCGTCTTCCCATCTGCATGATTTCGGGCCAGGCTTCAACAATTCAGAGCTTCATTTTATCACCTGCAAACAGAATGATTCCCTGCTGCATATTTTAAGACTGTTATGTACCACAAAGGGTGCTTAGGGAATTCAGTGAGTCAATGCATGGAAGTCCCACAACCTGGTCCTCAGGGAATGTAAGTTATCTTCATTATGCACCATCGATAAAATTGGCTGCACAGACTTGGCCAGGTATCAAAGCTACAGGCACAAGAATTTGACAATGTGTCACTGTCTGGATCATAGTCACAATTTTACACAGTAAAACAAGCTACCTGGGACCACCCAGCTGTCAGCCCACCCGACTCCCCACCCCAAGAACCCTCAATTTATCTGATTTGCTTGCTACCCCTACTTTTTGGAGAAAGTTGGCAAATCACACACAGTCAGTGACTGCTAGGTTATGTCCATTCCCACTCACTCAAATTGCCCCATTTTCAGTATCCACTGTGCTGCAAAACATAGACTAATGTTCAGAAATATGACAGCAAGGCCTTTCCCGTTCCACAGTCCGAGAAGTATGAATCTGTCATGTTTAATATGCCATATGACACTAAGCAAGGCAGGAAAACAGGCTCCCGTGCTTTAAGGAAATTTTTAGCAATGACGTTTGAAACTAAAAGTGTTTTTGTTTGACCTTCAGCTAACCAGAAAATTCAATTGACTCCTACTACCCATTACTCAGGTGTCCTGGTTTGATTGTATTAGGCACTTTTCCTCATCTCGCCAGCATGACTTTGCTCCATCAGCACAGATGGAGTGTCTCCAAGGCTGCTCCGTGTGCATGGGCGTGTGTGTGCACACATGTGCACCCACTGATTGGTGCCACTGATTCATATCCAGGAGTTGTTCTGTCTTATAACACAAGCATTGCTTTATTATATCCTAGAAAACCGCTTTTAGATCATTGATTGAGCTATAGACCATCCTCTTGCCCACATTAGGAAGTGACGTCTTCCAAGATACAGGTCCTGTGTGCTTGTATATATGTATAAGTAAGAATTAAATATGCATGTCATCCCCTCACATATTTAATTTGTGCCTTCCCAATTGAATGTGCATAGTAAAGGCTAACTTCCCATAACAGGAGAACTTTTAGGAAGAAAGAAGAAGGAATTAGCCACCAGGGAGAAGACAGGACATCAAGCAGGAGTTTGGTATAAAATCATTTATTCTAAAGCTGCTCTGGCTCAATAAATAAGTGGAATTGACATTGTTGTATCATGGCAGAGCATCTGCTATTGAAGACCGATTTTAATTTACTTTGATATAAGTGGAAAATTGTGTCGGAACAGCATGGGAAATGAAGCACACTGCATCTATCTATACTCCTGCAGTGTGTCTCAGAGCTGCTCAGTTTTGAGGAAAAGTATCTTGTCTGGAGACAATAGAATTATTTTCATTGTTGGAATTTTTGTAGCTTCCAGAAGCACATCTGCAGGTGATTCTGTAAAAGTCTAGAGTTGACTTAAATAGCAGGAAATTTTAGCCTATTGAAATCAGGAGAAGTGAAACATTTTTGTCTACCACCACCACCACCACCACCACCACCACCACCACCACCACCAGGCAAGCACGTGTACACCCAGAGAGATTTCACATCAGTGGGAATGACAAACCTGGTTCTGTTACCGAGGCCAAACTTGTTCTGCTCACTGCACAACAGTGATAAATAAATAAATCAGGAGACAAGGTTTTGGGGCAAGGAATAGTAACTTTATTCAGAAAGCTGGCAGACCAAGATGGGGGACTAATGTCCTGGAGAACCATCTTGCCCAGGTCAGAATTCAGGCTCCTTTTAAACTAAAAAGGGGAGGGGTGTGGTTGGTTGTGCAAACTTCTTGCTGCAGGCATTCTTTTTTCTTGCAGCCGTCCATGTGGCTCAGGCTATGGTGTCCCTGTAAGCCTCCAACAAAACAAAGGTTATTCTCTATTTTGCAACTTGCCATCTCTGCATAAGTGCAGAAGTGCTAACATCCTTAAAGGTCAGAGCCCCGAGAATAGGCTTTCCTGTAGGTTTCAGGCTAAAGGCAACGTTGTTTTACAAAAGGTGCAGAGCCAGCAAGATTAAGCCTGGAAAACAGGGCACAGTGCTTCAAACTGAAGGAACAGATCCAATGTGGCGTCAGATTTGTTCTCTATTACAGTTCGAGTTAGGGGAAATTTTGCAGTAGAAAATCCCCTCAGTTGTTTTTCTTGCTTTGCCTGAGATCTTGTTTGTTGGCTTGTGGTCTCATGGTGTCTAAACCGTATGTTCAGATGAATACTATTAAAATCATATGGTGCAGAAAACATATCTGTTCTGCTTCAAAAAATGACTGAAACATTTAGGTTTGTTTATTCCATAGAATTTGGATTGAATCTATTCTAGACTTTCTTCTTCCTTCAAACCAGTATTTTACTGGAGGGTTTAAAACCCAAATTAAAGAATTTTGGAGAAGACTCATGTAATTCATAAGAGCTTTACATCCGAATTTAAGACTGACCCATATTTATACTTTTAATCAAGGAACACAATAAACTTTGTTACTCGATCATTTATGACGTTTTTAACTTTGTCCATGTAATCTTTAGGAAGTTGAGAGGCTTAGACACTTGATCTAACATAACAGGTATCATTGCTTGACTCTGTGAATGAAAGAATCCCAGTAAAGTTTCCTGCAAGTTTATTTTATTGAAAATAATAAAGAATTCTTGCTCTCTAATAAAGCAACAGACAGAAGCACAAACTGAGTGTTTAAAATAAATCAGACTATGGGTTAACTTATCTAAACAAGTCAAGATAGTATAGGGAAAAAAGTATGAACTTGAAGGAAAATACATATTGTGCAATTAATATCCTATTTTTAGCAGGCAAATGATAAAATAATACCCCCAATTTTCAAATCATTTATCTACAAAGCAGTTATATAAAGCCAAATTATTTTCATAAGTGTTACATAAACAAAAGGGCTATCTAAATCTGCATTATCAAAGATTAAATTATACCAAATAGATCTCCAAGGTTGATTGATTTTCATGATATTTATAATTTCTGAAAATATAACTTACATATAACATATCCAAGCAGCTCTTCAGTTATCCACAGTACCCTAGTCTACAGTTATTCTTACTGTACTTAAAAAATGTAACAGGCAAGGTTCAGGCCCTTGCTTTTGAACTGCCACTGGACTTCTGGATATTCCCTTAGGTCAAAGACCAAAAGCAAAGTAACTATTCTACTTAAAAGCAGTTGCTCAAAGACTTTAAGACATTCATTATATATATCCAGTTACAGGAAAGAATTAAGTTTTCTGAACTTTAAAAAAAAGAAATCTACTGCTGAAAATGAAATTCTGTCATGTCTGCTGACCACAACTATAAAGGCTCTAAATTAGTGCTCCCTTTACTCTTTTCCTACCAGCATAGGCCATGATCACCGTTTTCACACTCCCTTTATGCTAGATGAACGAACGCCTCTCCACATGCTCAATTCTGAGAGCTGAATGTGTGTGAAAGCTGTCAATCACCTAGCTTGTTGAGAACACACAGTTACTTTTCTGTGGGAAACTACATTACATACATATATATATGGGGAGGTGCTAGCTCTAACTCGGTTTTACAGTGAAAACTGCATAAACTTCAAACCGGCACTAGGAAACATACTGAGAAACCAGAGTAAGTGTTTCTAGTGCTACCTAATCTATTTATGCTAGATGAACGAACGTCTCTCCACATGCTCAATTCTGAGACTTAAGTGTGTGTGAAAGCCGTCCTTCACCTAGCTTGTTGGGAACACACACTTTCTTTTCAGTGGGAAACTACACTCCAAACATATATATGGGGAGGTACTAGCTCCAACTCGGTTTTACAGAGAAAACTGCATGAACTTCAAACTGGCACTAAGAAACATACTGAGAAATCACAGTAAGTGTTTCTATGGCTCCTCATTCCCTTTGTGCTACATTAACAACCGCGTCTCCACATGTTCAATTCTGAGAGTTGAATGTGCGAGTAATCGGTCAATCACCTATCTTGATGGGAATACACAGTTTCTTTAGAGTGGGGAACTAAACTGCATACATATATATGGGTAGGTAGTAGCTCCAGAACGGTTTTACAGTGAAAACTCCATGAACTTCAAACCGGCACTAGGAAATATTCTTAGAAATCTGA